>NC_054468.1:200634356-201246933 GCF_017639515.1 Carcharodon carcharias | reverse complement strand
ATGCCATTTAGGTCAACCCAATTTTCATAGGCGGCTCCAAACAGGCATTAGGCCCCTTATCTGCACATACAAAAGCCCCAGTGCCATTTTCATGAGAGGATCTTACACGTGTCTTGTTTTAGCCTACATCAATATGATGAGTGGAGATGACACAAGAGATGATGCAACTTTATCACCATGTCCTTAATAAAGTGAAGCCTCCTGAGGCACTGCTCCTGGCTCATCCCAATGTAGCACTGGTGCTTCCAGAAGATCCTCTTGGGGTGGGGCTTTTTTCTCCCTCTTCGCTGGGATTCCCCTCTCTGTCTTCTCCTCTGCCTGACCTACTAATGTTGCAGAGCACGTGGCACTGCAACTACTGCTCTCATACATATCAAATGCTCTGTAATTCTCTCAATCTTTCTGTGGTTAGCAAAATATTTCAAATTCCTCCATTATCTCACCACATAACTTTGCTATGCAGACCTACCTCCATGTTAGTAGCACGGGAGGTGCAGCTGACCGGTTCTTGCCTGGATCGTGTGGCGTCAGGCGACTGGAGTGATATTCAACTGAGTCCCTTTTGTGTGCTAAAGAGGTTGAAAGGTGACATCATGAAGCCGCGGTAGTCAATGGGCTGGTGCAATGCCCAACCATGAACATTGGCCATAAAAACAAAAATAAAAACAAAAAGATAAAACCATTGGCCAACGGATGTACATGGAATGCCGTTCTTATTCGCTCCTGAAACAGCAACTGATAGCAAGCTCTTTAAAGGGCTGCTTGACTTAGTTATACTCAGGCAAAATTGATGATTGCCTTGGAGGATGCCCTCAAGAAGGCCCTCCAGACCTTAAAAGGTGTGAGTCTGGACTGCACTAGCTTGACATGGTCTGGGCTGGCTGGCTAAGCGGCACCAGAAAGGGCACTAGGTGAAGTTGTAGTTGTGGAAGCACGAATGCTGTCATCCTGGGAGAGGACAGCAGGTTTGTGCTCCATGGTGCCACTGCTACTTCCACCAGCACTCCTTGTCATCCACTAGAGCACAGGTAGTTGGACTGCTGTGAGTCTGCATGACCTGTCCAATACTGAGATCTGCAATCGTAATGGCAGTTGAATGTTCTTGAATGGCAACAGACTGTGCCCGAATGTCAGCAGCCAAAAATCTCATGACCACTGATTTGAGCTTCCACTGCAGCACAAATACATCCGTTGGGCTCCACTCGAGCTGACCTATCCCCTTGTCCTGACTGGAGTCCACTCATATCTGGTAACTAACAACTTGCAGAACCCAACCTTTTCTAGCCTTTAAGATACTCACTGTGCCTCTCCTCCTCTTTCTCCTCCTGCTTCAGGAGGGTTTAAGCAGCAGGCAGTTGCTGGATATCTGAAACTACAAGAGCATAGGGAAGGGCAGGGTAAGGGAATGGAAGATGGGAGGAAATTAGGAGGTCCACAGTTGTTCCATCTGCTGTTTCAATTGCATGGCACCATTTTGGATGAGCATGAGTAGAGTGAGTGGGGGCCATGCATAAGCCAGCAACTTACCTTTGTCCAGGATGGACTCCACTGCACTGGATGCCAATAGCTCCTTAGTATTGTGGCCCATGGTTCAAAGAACCATTCCCTCCAGGGCACTGAAGCTATGCATAGGTCTTCCTCCAGCTTTCACTCCTGTTGTGGGATACCTTCTCCTGCAAGAGAGAGGGCAGAATGTAATTGACTGCAAGTCAGTGTGTTTGGATGATGCCTAACATAGTTGAATAGATGGAGTTATGTAGAGGCAGTGGGAGGCGAGTATGAGGCTGGCGTGAGTTGTAGTGTCAGGATGTTAAGGATAAATCCTGAGGGCCAGCTGTGGGGCTGGGTGAATGATGAGGGTCTGGTGCATTGAGCAATGTGAAAGGTGGGTGGGGTGGTGGGTGTGAGATGCAATGTGCAGATGCATTCACTCACCTTGACCACCTGAGTGAGGTCATTAAACATTCTTTGGCACTACTGCTAGGTCCGTGCCTGCTATAACAAAAACAGGAAAAACTCAGCAGGTCTGGCAGCATCGGCGGAGAAAAAAAGAGTTGATATTTCAAGTCCTCATGACCCTTCAACAGAACTGAGTGAATATTAGGAGAGGGGTGCCTGCTACACCCTGGGCATCAACTACCCTTGCCACATGTTCCCACTACCATCTCACCCTGAAGGGGTTCTTTTACATCTGCGGTTCCTCCAACAAGGAGTTAATAGATTCAGGAGAAGAGGGGAGAAAATAGTGCCAAAATGACACAGTATGGGGAAAAGATCCAAATCAGTTTTAAATTTTCTATTTTGCTTTGTTAAGGTGTTGCACTGTACCGGCCACATCAAAATATACAATGCCTGCCAGGCTCACACACTGTGTGGGTACAAGGAGCCGCCTCTGACTTGCTTGATCATGATGTGCGAGCCAATTCAACATCCATCTAATATTGATGTTCCACTGGACAGCAAGACATTCCTGAGCCGCCACAGCATGGATATGAAATTTACCTACTGTGACGAGAGGTACAGTAATTTTTTTAAATGATAAAATCAAATCAGTAAATGGCCTTGGGTTCTTCTCTGCATTTAGCATTTTCTTTTTTTAAGAAGCTCGGGAGGCACTGACCTAAATACAGAACTGATAAATTAATTCACCACAAACAAATACCTGAAGCAGTGGATGAATATGATATGGGGAATGTTTTTCCATTGCAGCAGGAAGCATTGGGAATGGATCTGTCTTTACAAAGGAAGAACTTGCTACCCAGGCTGAGGTGAGAGAGGAGGTAACTGGTACACTAGAAGGACTTACAATTGAAAGGAAGGAGGTTTTGGAAAGTCTATATTTACTTAAAATAGATAAGGTACCAAGACTGGATGAGATGCATCCAAGGATACTGACGAAGTAAGAGTGAAAATTGCAGACACTGGTGATAATCTTCCAGTCTTCCTTAGACACAGGGAAGGTGCCAGAGGACTAAAGAACTGTGAATGTTATACCCTTGTTCAAAAAAGGATGCAAGGATAAAACTGGCTGCTACAGACCAGTCAGTTTGACCTCAGTGGTAGGGAACTTCTGGAAACTATAGTACAAGATAAAATCAATAATCACTTAGACAAGTGCAGGATAATTAAGGAAAGCCAGCATGGATCCATCAAAGGAAAGTCATGTTTAACTAGCTTGATGGAGTTTTTTTGAGGAGGTAACAGAGAAGGTTGATAAAAGAAGCACTGTTGATGTGGTGTATATGGATTTTCAAAAGGTATTTGATGCAGTGCCACACAACGGACTTGTAAGCAAAATTCTAGGTCATGGAATAAAAGGGAAAGTCGGCACTTGGTTAAGAAATTGGCTGAGTAACAGGAAAGAGAGAGCAGTGATAAATTGTTGCTTTTCACATTGGAGGAAGGTTTGTAGTGGAGTTCCCCAGGGGTCAGTGTTGGGATCCTTGCTCTTTCTAATATATATTAATGACCTAGACTGTGGTGTGCAGGGCATGATTTCAAAATTTGCAGGTGATACGATGATTGGAAATGTTGTCAGCCATGAGGAAATAGTCTTGAACTTCAAACGGACATAGCCATGTTGGTGGATTGGGCACACAAGTGGCAGATAAAGTTCAATGCAGAGAAGTGTGAGGTAATTCGTATTGGCAGGGAAGATATGGTGAGACAGTATAAAATAAAGGGAGAGACTTTAAAGGAGGTGCAGGAACAGAGGGACCTTGGTGTATATGTACATAGGTCTTTGAAGATGGCAGAGCATGTCGAGAGAGCAGTTAATAAAGCAAATAGTATCTTAGGCTTTATTAAAGGGGCATTGAGTACAAGAGTAAGGTCATGTTGAACTTGTATAAGACACTAGTTAGGCCTCAGCTGGAATACTACATCCAGTTCTGAGTGCCATACTTAAGGAAGTAAGTAAAGGCATTGGAGAGAGTACAGAGGAGATTCAAAAGAATGATCCCTGGCATGAAGAACTGAAGCTACGAGGATAGATTGGAGAGGTTGGGACTGTTTTCCTTGGAGAAAAGAAGGCTGAGAGGAGACTTAATAGAGGTATTCAAGATCCTGATGGGTATGAGCAGGGTAACTAGTGAGAAACTGTTCTCACTCAAGAGAACATCAAGAACATCAAGGCACAGATTCAAAATAATTGGCAAAAGTAGTAAATGTGATGTGAGGAAAAAAATTTTCACCCAGAATGTGGTTGGAGTCTGGAACAAACTTCCTGAATGGGTGGTGGAGGCAGGTCTTCAAAAGGGAATTGGATTGTTACCTGAAAAGAGAGAATGTGCAACATTATGGGGATAAGGCAGGAGAATGGGACTAGGTAGAATGCTCTTTCAGAGAACCAGTGCAGACTCGATGGGCCAAATAGCTTCCTGCACTGTAAAGATACTGTGATTTTCAGGCAGGTATCCAGTACGATCACAGGGCTCCCTAACCATTATGACACACCACGCACTACTCCTGTGGACTGAGCACGTGCTATATTGGAGTCAGCAGTGCCTTTTCTCACCTGCAAAGAGTGTATGCTGGTCTCGACCCAGGCTCAAATCCACCACTGAGAAAAGTGTAAAACTTTTTGCTGTGGATGTGTGATCAAGGCATAAGACTGTTCATTTTTAAGCTCTAAATCAAAAATCTTGTTCACAGACATCATATGGTGAATTGTGTGGGAAATGAAAACATATCGAACTAAAGCAGTCTGGTAACTCTTTTGATCTTCAGGCACATCTTTGGGAAGTGTTGCACTGCATCTAACCACAGTGAATTTGGATGGGAGATCAAATGGTATCATCTTCAGTTCATCATAGCATACATTCAACAATATTTTGGATAGAACAAAAGCCTTGTATGTACAAAGAACACAGCCAGTAGACAGTTGCGGTACTGGAACAAAAGCAAATATGCAATCTTTGAAATTTGCAGGTTACGAACAGTGACATAATAAGCTTGCCAATCTGAGATTCATACAATTTAATACCCTGAATGAACTGAAGAGTAATAGAGCTTGTTTAATCAGCAGATTCAAGCTACACAGATCCTCTCCACAATAACAATAATTGTCTGTTACTGACATTTTCCTTAAATCTATTGGTACCTTGACCACTGTTGAAACCTCACAGTTAAAGTCATAGTCATAGCAGTCTACAGCACAGAAAAAGGCCCTTTGGCCCATTGAGTCTGCACCGGTCAAACAAGTGCCTAACTATTCTAATCCCATTTTCCAGCACTAGGCCCATAGCCTTGTATGCCATGGCATCGCAAGTGCACATCCAAATACTTCTTAAATGAGGGTTTCTGCCTCTGCCACCCTTTCAGGCAGAGAGTTCCAGATTCCCACCACCCTCTGGGTGAAAAGATTCTTCCTCACATCCCCTCTGAACCTCTTGCCCCTTACTTTAAATCTATGCCCCCTGGTTATTGATCCCTCCACCAAGGGGAAAAGTTTCTTCCTGCCGACCCTATCTATGCCCCTCATAATTTTATACACCTCAATCATGTACCCCCTCAATATCCTCTGCTCCAGGGGAAATAACCCCAGTCTATCCAATCTCTCCTTACAACTAAAACTCTCCAGCCCAGGCAACATCCTGGTAAATCTCCTCTGCACTCTCTCTAGTGCAATCACATCCTTCCTATAATGCGGCTTCCAGAACTGCACGCAATACTCTAGCTGTGGCCTTACCAACGTTTTATACACTTCCATCTTAACCTCCCTGCTCTTATATTCTATGCCTCGGCTAATAAAGGCAAGTATCCCATATGCCTTCTTAACCACCTTATCTACCTGCCATGCTACTTTAAGGGACCGGTGGGCATGCACACCAAGGTCCCTTAAGGGACCGGTGGGCATGCACACCAAGGTCCCTCTGATCCTCAGTACTTCCTAGGGTCCCACCATTCATCGTGTATTTTGGTGCCTTGTTTTTCCTGCCCAAGTGCATCACCTCACACTTAGCCGGATTAAATTCCATTTGCCACTGATCTGCCCATCTGACCAGCCTGTCTATATCCTCCTGTAATCTAAGGCTATCCTCCTCACTATTTACCACCCCTCCAATTCTCGTGTCATCCGCAAACTTACTGATCAACCCTCCTACAGTTATACACATTAAAAATGTATTGTTTCAAACAACAGGTTCCTTAGAAAGGAGATTATTGATGAACCAATCATTTGCCGCTGTTAATTTTTCTGAGTAGGACACCTCTAGCTTGATTTTCAATTGTCCACGAGGGCGAGAATGATTGCGGGCACACTTTGAAAATAGGGCTGTCTGATGTTGTGGGGTTGGGGGGTTGGGGGGGGTGGTGGTGGTGAGAGGGGGAGCTGGTAACCTGTTTGCCTATTATTAACTGCCCGTTAAGCTCCTTGAGAAGCTTGTTAACAGGCTGGGGAGGGACAGAAGGTGATTTTCAAATCTCAGATCGGCAAGCCCGAACAGTCTAGTGCACATTAAATGCGGCCGTTGGATGCAATGTGGGGAACCGTTAAATAATGACTTTTCCTGAGGAAAGGTTTTGTCAGTAAGAGTTATTGCCTCAGATCGGGTGCAGTATCTTGTATCTTTTCATTGGCTGTTCTCTGCACTGTGAGGCTTCTGGTCCTCTGAAGTCCTGCCTCCTCTATTCTGCAAGGCAGCAACAGGGTCATTCATGGCTGCCATCTGCCTTTGAGGATTATGCTCAGCAGTGTCAGTTCCCACCTCCTGGCAGTGCTGAGTGCCACCAATTGGGCATTGAGCTCGCCAGCCCAATTAAGACACCTGCATTTGGAGAGTGATGCGGGGTTAGGACGCAGAAGTTATCTGGGTGTCAAGTTTCTGACACTGGATTGAAAATCAAAATCCTCAATAGGGGTGGTGGAGCTCACCAAGTGCCTCTTGAACCTTTGTACCCAGCTCTGTTCTGAACTTTGCTCCCAAATATTGGCAGACTTAGTTTCCATTCCAGAGGCTGATATCAACTTCCAGTGCAAAATAATGAAAATATTTTGTTTCATAGTCAACAGGTTTCAGCCAATCATAAAAAGAAGTTTTAATCTAAGTTTATGATTAATAAACATCAGGTAGATCTTATGACTTGGAAGCATACAGGATATGATTCATGCCTTGTTGTCTTGAACTTTTTCTGCCCACCTATTTACCACAAAATCACATGTTATGGATTGGCTTGCAGTTTCCAAGCCTCTTAATTCTGTTTATTCTTTCCCGACTTCCCAGGTACTAATAATTCTCTGCATCGACTTAAAGAACACAACTAAGTTCAAAGCTGCATCTTCTTTGAAAATTATTGTACATTTTGCTCATTGGGAATATTCCTTCCTCCATTAAAATGGGTACACTGTACAGTTTTTTAAAGCCTCGCTCTCCCCTTTATGTTACCTTTAAAATTCCCTTCAAATATTTAATTATGCTTCACTGCATTTTACAAAATATATAGCAGGTTCTTTTGGGGCTCAAGGGAATTTTTATGTACAAACTGTGATGGCTTAACATTTGTTTTACCAGAATTGCAGCACTGATGGGATATTGTCCAGAAGAACTGCTCGGGCGTTCGGTTTATGAATTTTATCATGCACTGGATTCAGATCACATGATTAAAAGTCACCAAAATTGTAAGTGGTCCATTCAAAGGACTTGTAGCTTAATGTGGTAAGCACTACGTAGGAAGTTAATTAATTACGGGACCATTTTAAAAACACAACATTAAAAGGTTGTGTTATAATTGTCATGTCATCAGATCTTGATTCAAGTTATTATGTGGTTTCTTTTGAGGCCCTCCCCACCTCTGCCAGTAGTATGTTTATGAAACATTCTGGTGATACATTAGTATTAGTACCTTAGTACTTGTAATTATTTTTGGAAGCAGCTTCCATTATTGCAGCAACTTTCATTCTTCTACATAAGATACATAATTTTTGTAAAGAGCCCAATGGAATTCCCAACACTACCGAGATAAAAACATTTATGAAATAATTAATAATAAATATTATAAGTGCATCATTGAAAAACTAATAAATTAATGAAGTCTTCTTGATAATTTGAAGGACATTAAAAATTTAATGAAACATGTCCCCTCATGTGACTGTGTCATGTGAGATGGGACATGTTTTCATTTTCAAAATAAAGTTTTCATTTAATGTGTATTAGCTTTAGGAAACATCATCCCGCTCGTGAATGAGGTTTCCTAAAAAATGTAAAGGCCACTTGGTCTTTTCGCCTGACCGCCAACCGTGAGGTTGGATGGGCAGCGTAAAATTCAACTTAATCACCTTGCTAATGGCCTTAATAGGCCTTTCAATTATCGGTGGGCGTGCAGCCGACTCCAACGCGCACCCACTGAACGAAATATCGCATGGGTTTGCGATGATGCCGGGACTTACGCCTGACGTCATCACGCGTAATTTTACGTTCCAGTGTGTCGGGCATGCGCCCGCACGTCGAATGTAAAATTCTGCCCTTAATCTCAGTGTATCAAAAGAAAATCTGCTTTCAGTAATAATCTGTCCAAAGAACTGTTTATAGTAGGATGAGCTTATGTCTATCCTCTTTTTCTGGGAGTTGTCCCCACCCCCATTGCAAGTTCAGTTCATTGCAGCTGTAGACTGCTTCACATACGTATACATATCTGCACAAGGAGGGACTTTTAGATCAGCCATAAAAGGTTTGCTCGTTTTCCTTTCCTTAAAATAACCTGATTGAAATGGCCACCACCAAACACACCTTCCCTTCACCCCCCTGGTGGCATTCCGTAGGAATCGTTCCCTCTGGGACACCCTGGTCCACTCCTCCATCACCCCCTGCTCCTCAACCCACACTTAGGGCACCTCCCCATGCCCACGCAAAAGATGCAACACCTGCCCCTTCACTTCCTCTCTCCTCACCGTCCAAGGGCCCAAACACTCCTTTCAAGTGAAGCAGCATTTTACTTGCATTTCCCCCAACTTAGTCTACTGCATTCGTTGCTCCCAATGCAGTCTCCTCTAAATTGGAGAGACCAAACGTAAACTGGGCGACCGCTTTGCAGAACTCCTGCGGTCTGTCGGCAAGAATGACCCAAACCTCCCTGTCTCTTGCCATTTTAACACTCCACCCTGCTCTCTTGCCCTCATGTCTGTCCTTGGCTTGCTGCATTGTTCCAGTGAAGCCCAACGCAAACTGGAGGAACAGCACCTCATCTACCGACTAGGCACTTTACAGCCTTCCGGACTGAATATTGAATTCAACAACTTTAGATCTTGACCTCCCTCCTCCATCCCCACCCCCTTTCTGTTTCTTCCCCCTTCCCTTTGTTTTTTCCAATAATTTATATAGATTTTTCTTTTCCCACCTATTTCCATTATTTTTAAATCTTTTATGCCTCCCACCCCCACTAGAGTTATACCTTGAGTGCCCTACCATCCATTCTTAATTAGCACATTCGTTTAGATAATATCACCAACTTCAACACCTGTGTTCTTTTGTTCTTTTGTCTGTGACATCTTTTGATTATCTGCTCCTATCACTGCTTGCTTGTCCCTACAACCACACCACCCCCCTCCACTTCTCTCCCCCCACCCAACTCCATGCAATTACACTACAAGGCACTTCAAGAAATAAAAAAACGATTTGTGAAGCACAGAAAGTCACTTTGTTGGAAAAAAGTGAACTGTTCCAAGTGGCAGGTTCCAAGAGACTGGGAGTACGCACATGAATTCATCCTATTGAAGAATGGTCAAAAAGCCATAGGTGGCAATTACAGACCTCAGTAATTGGGAGAATAATGGAATCAAATAATCAGAAAAAATTAAAGAATATGCATTGTTAATAACTAAATAAATGATAACCGACATGGATTTAAAATGAGTAGATGGTGCCCTTTTTGAGGAGATAATATGTCAAATTGAATGGTGGGGGGAGGAAGAAAGAAGCAGTATCAAGTATTGCGCCTGGAATTCCAATAGATTTTGAACAATATGCCTCATGAGAAACTCCTTTACTAAGCAAGGTCACTGCTTACCAAGGATAAAACCAAGGCACAGAGTAACAACTGGTTAAAAGGAAGGATGCAGAAGGTGGGGGGAGATGGGTCACGTTAAGGGGAAATATTGAGGGGGTGGTGCAGTGGGGAGACTATGCGATTTGTATTGTAATCCTTCCTTTTTCTAGTGCATGTAAATTAATAAAAATTACAGTATCATGATAGTTAAATGTGCAAATGTGCAAAGCAATGAATTCATGTGCCTCAATGCACCATATACTGAAAGGAGGCAGCCAAGATGTTATTAAGAAAGCTCAGTGAGGTTTGTGCCTGGGTTATTCAGTGAATAAAGAAGTTTCACTGCGTAAACGTTGTGAGGTGGTAATAAGAAAATTGAGTGCTGAATGAAGGCAAAGATTTGAAGGAATAAGGGAGCAGGGTGAATGTGATTAGAACTATTGCTCCACTTTACTAAATTAATAATTTAAAACTGGATAAACCAATTAATAAAGGAAGTCTTGTGCCACGTTGAGTAGTGTCCTTCCCTCTGAACCAGAAGCTCTGGGTTCAAGTCCCACTCTAGCGCTTGATTTTTTTTAGAACAGTAGGGTTTCCCATCCCTCCACCAAAATGAGTTGGAGAGCTCACTGCTGCTGATATTGGCTGCCTTCCCAGAAGGAAAAAATAGTAAAAACTGGGAAATAAGAATATTGGTCTGAACTGGTCTTGTATACCTTAAAATGGAATACCAGTAAAACTGGTAAATAAGAGTACTAGTCCGAACTGTATTTTTTTCCCTTCTGGGCTGCAACCAAGGAATGTTAAATAGGTGGAGGCAGGACTTCCACCAATCAATTGAGAGGAACTCCCATCTTCGAGAGCTACTGACTAATCTGATTGGCCAGCAGCTCTCTGGTCCCAGCAATGCCAATACGACTGGGAATGCAAGCAGTCCCCAGAGTCTAAGTCTCGGAGTCCAGGACTGGGTTAGTTTAGGGGTCTCAGGGCAGGAAAGGGAAGTGAGGCCTGGGGAGGTGTGGTGATGGGCAGAGGTGGGTGTTGGCGGAGAGGCTGGGTGTGGGGGAGGAAGCACCCAATGTTGATGGAGACACACTCTCCCTGCTACCTACCTTTCCCTCCCAAGACCTGAGCCCAAGAGTCTGGATAAACAGGGCATTTTTGAGTTGGCAGGCTGTTACTATTGAGGTTCTGCAGTGATCAATGCTGGGTCCTCTTCCACAGGGTTAGGAAAATTCTGCCCAACATGTCTGCAAAGGGATATAGATAGGTGTGTAAGAGGGAAAGAAAGTGGCAAATGGAGTATAGTATGAGGAAATGTGAGGTTATTCACTTTGATAGGAAGAATAGAAAACCAATGCTGGGAAACTATTAAATGCTACAGCTCAGAAAGATTTACGTGTCCTTGTACATGAAACATAGGAAGTTAATATGCAGGTACAGTAAGCAATTAGGAAGGCAAATGGTATATTGGCTTTTATTGCAAGGGGACTGGAGTACAAGAGTAAGGAAGTCTTTCTGCAACTGTGCATAGCTTTGGTAAGGCCACACCTGGAATATCGCATACAGTTGTGGCTCCTGATCTAAATAAGAGATATTTAGAGACGGTGCAACAAAGGTTCACTAGATTGATACAAGGGATGAGATGGTTGTCCTTTGAGGAGGAATTGAGTAGAATGGGCCTGTACTCTAGAGAATAGAAGAATGAGAAGTGATCTTACTGAAAAGTATAAGATTCCGAGGGGGCTTGACAGAATAAGTGCTGAGTGGCTGTTTCCCCTGGCTGTAGAGTCTAGAACTGTGGAAATAGTTTGAGGAAAAGGGGTGACCATTTAGGACTGAAATGAAGAAATATTTCTTCACTCAAAGGGTGCGGAACTTTTTAAGTTCTTTAACATAGAGGACTGTGGATGCTTAGTCGTTGAGCCTATTCAAATTAAGATTAATAGATTCTTGGACTCTAAGGGGATCAAGGGAGATGGGGATCAGACAGAAAAGAGGATTTGAGTTCGAACGTCAGCTCAGATCTTACTGAATGGTGGAGCAGGCTTGGGTGGGGTGAGGGGTTGTGGTGGTTGCATAGCCCACTCTTGCTCCTATTTCTTATGTTCCTACATGGGGGATAAATACAGACATGGACTGGAATACTTACATGTTGTAACTTCTATATATGATTTGGATGCCAGGTTTTTTGCCAAATCTCCATTAATCATACAGAAGCTGTATATTGTCCTGATCAGGCTTTACAGCTAATGCTGGATATAATTCTGATTACTACTGGAGGCAGTGTAGAAGACACCTCAAGGCTGATCTTTTCTGTGACAGCAAAGAGCTATAATGAACAACCTGTGACCCACCAGCCTTTAAGGTACATCTTACAGGGGTCTTCACAAAGATTGCTCAATAGGATAGAGAAAGCAGTCTTGAAACAATGGATAGGATTTTCCAGATGGTGGAGTTTCCCAGCCTGCCTTGGGAAAGGTCAGTGGGGAACACATTCTCACTGATGCCGACAGCCCTGCAGCCATTTAACACTTCGTTAATTGCCTGGATACCGGACTGCAACCCCTTACTCAGTAGGAAGTCCCAACTCAGAGAGCTACCGGCCAACCTGATTGGCTGAGTCCAGTCGGCGCTACCGGTGGCAGTGGCTACTGTTGAAACTACAGGTAGACCCTGGATTCTAAATACTGGAAGCCCAGGACAAAGGTAAATGCAGGGGTCTCACAGCAGGAACAGCTGGGAAAAGGAGGACTGACCCCGGGAGAGGGAGGGGCGATGGGCCCCATCGGGAAAGGGCGCCAGTGATGGAAGTGCCCGGCTTCTTTCTGACTCAAGACCCAAGCAGGCTAACCATTAATTGGCCATTTAAGGGCCTTAATTGGGACAAGGGTGGGCATGCCGTCCACCTCCTGTAAAATTTCTGACAGGCCGGGGGTGGGTGGGTCAGTGGTGGGAAGGCCCCCCTGCCTGAAAACCTGCCAGTGGGGGCCATAAAATTCTGCCTAATGTTTTCAGATATGCTTGGGCATTGGGACAAGACAGTATAAGTTTAGTGTTGTGAAGGGCGAATTTAGTATAGATCTCAGGAATCTCAGTTCAAATTGGTTGCCAGAAAAGATGTCTTTAAGAAGATTATATTAATGAAATATTTGTCTTCAGATTTCATCAACACTGATTGTCTGCAGACATTTATAAGATGTCTTAGGTTATTAAGGTGTAGTTTATCAGGAAATTCTTCTTTATGATTTCTGGTTCAGTCTATGGAAATGTAATATGGAAGTTTTCTTACACCTTTAACTTAAACTGTTCAGTTGATTAATAATGTTGGCAACTGAAATACCCAATTAGTGAATTGCAAATTTACAGATCAGATCAATGTACAATCAGCGAGTCTCTTGAAACCATCTTATGCAAGGTTATGCAGTGGAATTTTCCAAGCCTGCTGGTGGCGGGCATGATAGGCGGCGTGAGCAGACAATATGGTGCGATTGGTTTCATGATGGCGGGAAGGCAGGTCGCGATTCTGTTCAGCCCACTGACGCTGGGCCGCGTTTCCCGCCGTCGGGAACCTCATTGTAATACATCAGCATATCGTTATTAGGCCAGCCCGCCAGGCTTTTGCCACCCCCCCCCCCCCCCCCCCCCACTGGATCATCTATCCATGTCAGTAGGAAAGCACACCGTTTTACCCGCCCGCTACTGCACTTAGTGCAAGTTTGGAAAAATACCGCCCATAGTATTATTCTTTTATTGCCACTTCTTTGACGGCAGAATGGCCCGTTTTTCCCTCTCCAACTTCCTTAACAGGAACCATTCTTTTGGTGAAAAAGACACTAGCTCGATGTAGATGCAAAAATGGGAAATCAATAATTTTCTGGGACAGAGAAAAGAAATGGGCTTAAAGGTTTTCTTCATCTGAACTTACCTTGCAAAGAGGGATAGCAGATTTTTGATTTCAGCACTCTTAAGTTTCCCGTTGTGTAGCTGTATTCCCATAACCAACAGCAAATGTTACCTTAAAAAACATATTTAGGAATTTATTCATACCACTGGAAATGTCCAGACTGAACTGGGCAACACCCTTCAAGATATAATACTCCTAGCTTCCAAAGCTATGAGCCTTGGAGATTACCTCAAGCTCTACTGTTAGAAATTTTGAGTTGGTGCTTAGAAAATGCACATTAGTATAGTTGAAATTGTGAATATATACATCCCATTATATTACTTACCTCCAACAATCATTTGCCATCACCTGGTAATATAATGGCTATAATGATAATTTTAAAAATTGTAAGAAGAGCCTCATGGATTCAGGAATGATCTACAGAAGGTTCAGGCATTTGAATCCTAATTTTAACCATCCCAGTTGAGCTTTGACAGTTTCCAGCATGTTCAGAATATGGCTCACTGGAGGAAGGAGCAAAAAATTTCAGGGTCAAACCTAGCTCAGGATCACACCTCCTGTTTCCTAGTCAATGTTATTGACAAAGGCAAAGAGGGATTCATTGATCTAAATTCCAAGTCTTATTGGATGAATAATGATGATTGAGGGATGGGGTTGTAGTACAAAGTACGTGAAGAGAGAAATGAGAAAATAGCAATTAAGTGAAATTATATAAATTAATGTGGAATGAATTTTAAACCCTATTTAATGGGTATAATTCATCCTTGAGGCTTTAATTCAGTTAACTGTCTC
Organism: Carcharodon carcharias; assembly: GCF_017639515.1. Taxonomy (NCBI): domain Eukaryota; kingdom Metazoa; phylum Chordata; class Chondrichthyes; order Lamniformes; family Lamnidae; genus Carcharodon; species Carcharodon carcharias. The sequence goes on along the minus strand of NC_054468.1, from coordinate 201,232,253 downwards.
TATTAATGACCCATGTTCTTCAACCAATTCCAAATGAATGTAATCGCAAACCTTCTGTTTCTTTTAACTATACACTTGCCCCTTTGATACCTCATTTTATTTCTCATCTTACAAAGCTTTTATCCTCAATGGTGGGAAATCTTTGAAGTTTCAGCAGTGGCAAAATAAAAAATTCTAATCTATTAAAATGACAATTTCTGTTTATTCTGTATCCTTTGTGTCTAATGTAAGGTGTCCGTAATCAACTGTTTTGTAGATCAGTAGAAGGCAAACAGAGTGATCAGCAGTGTAGTTTAGCTTCCACATGGCAGTACTTATGTAAAAACTGGCCTATCAGATTGGCAGGTATCCTTCTGGTGACATTGTGTGCTGTTTAAAACAAGATTACAGAATAACAAGGCCTTCTGGAAAAACAAGTAACTGGAGCATGGCACACATTGAGATTTTATTGATTGCAACCAATGTAATTATCCTTTCAAAACACAATGATAACTACCAGATTAAGGCAGCCTACCAAAACACATATTGGATCAAAGTACAGTTTAGATTACAAAGTAACAGGTTCATAAGTCAGATCACAAAAATAATGCTGTGTTAAGTACAGGGTAAACAGAGGAAACATCGGCAATAAATGCTGAATGTAATTTTTCTAGTCTTTTCATCTTTTAAGTGTTTTTAAAATGTGTAAGAAGTTGGAATATATATTTTAATAATATTTATAAATGTAACAACACGGTGAAGTATGGACATTTCTATTCAGAGCACAAACAATAAAATAGGATACAATGTATCTTGGTTACAGTATATAGTATTGTCAATGTTATATAATCAAAGATTATATTATAATATGAAGCATGGATGATGAAGTGCAATATATGGTTTGTATATAACAACCATCAGTACTTTTTGCTAGGTACTAAAAAAAGTTATTAACTGGAGTGAGGGTATTTTTTTTTGTCTTTTTGTTTTAAAAGTGTGCACAAAAGGTCAAGCAGTTACTGGCCAGTACCGGATGCTCGCAAAACGTGGTGGATATGTGTGGGTTGAGACCCAAGGGACGGTCATCTACAACAGCCGTAACTCTCAACCACAGTGCATTGTCTGCATCAACTATGTACTGAGGTATGCCTGCATTTTAACATAATTGATTTCAGAGCCAGGAAACTAAGCACAGGCTTTCTGCCTTGAAATGATCCTATTTTGAAATCTATGAGTCTTCTATTGTTCTCGAGATGTGGTGAATCAAGACATTGGTGAATTTGCTATCTACTGCACAGCCCTAGTTTCTTGAGAAAGTGTGCTTGGGCCTTCTACAGTCCTGGTGGTAAAAAGGGGTGAGCCTTCTGCAGTCCTGGTGGTAAAATACAGTTTTGCATATGGAATTTACAAAGATTCTTGAAGGATGGACAGCAAGCAATTTACTCAAAAATTTCAGGAGACATAACAGGAACATAGCCCAGCTATTTTTGCATTAAAAACAACCAAAATGTTTAAAAATTAGAAATACAGAATGGCTCCTGTTGCAACTGCATATGACTAGAGTTTGAATCTGTCAAGAGTGCTGAAAATCATATTATTACCCACAGTTATTGAATACAGACGTGGTGCTAATATTTAAAAGTTACTATGCTCCAGTACCATCGAAGGGGTTTCATTACACATTAGAAGAAACACGATTTAATCAGAGAAAATAATTCTGTTAGGTAGATTTTGATTTCAGTGTGTGTAAGAGACAAAAAGAAACCTGAGGTTATTGGATGGGTAAAAGCAAACATTTTTGTAGAAATGGTAACGAGGCTATTTTATTTGTATACATCCCTGCTGAATCAACTATTTAGTGATTATGTTAAGGATAGGAAGAAAAATACTGAGAGATGAGCACATCTCTTGATTGAATACTTATTGTAAATCATTTTGCCAATCCCAAATAATAAGGAGCTTTTTAACCGCAAGTCACTGTCCACCTTTATTAAGATGACAATGTACAATGTAAATGGAATGATCAATCATCTCTAAAGCTTGGACAAATGGGTTACAAGGCAGATTGAACATCAAAAATCTCAAAGCAGCAGTGGAACATCAGTCATTGTCTTCTTGCGTGATCATTTTGTATCAAGAAGCACACTGATGGATGTTGCCAGCACCAAAACTGATTGAAAACAAAACAAAATTCTTCACATAAATTTATAATAGTTGTTACTCACCTGTAATTAATATACAGGGCAGGGAAGGAAGTCGAGTAAATGCAACCAAGGTGTTCAATGAACAACCACTTATTTTGTATTGAGAGCCACAGAGATCGGACTTTATTCTTAGTATACATGGTAAACAAGGTAAACAAGCAATTGCAATAGAGGTTTTTTCACTTCAACTGCCTTTACTTTTACCAATAGCAATAAAACTATAATCAGGTTTGGATAAAATAAATTTAGGGGGTCTAAGGTTTGTAATTGTTATCTCCATTTGTTTTACCAATAAAATGTTTAATTATGGAACAGATTGTGACTGAAGAAAACATAAGAATCTCGTTGAAATTTTTAAAAATTACAAGATGGTAATTCATAAAATACTACATTCAGAAATTGCTTCAAAATATAACTCCCAGCGAATGTCATGCTTACCATTGATGGCTGGATCAAATTCAATGTGCATTGTTGTAAGTTATCAATAATTATGTAGAAGGGTTACTGCAGTGGCTATGAGCTTGGCTCAATTGATAATATTCTTGGAAGCATGGGGATTCTGACTTGAGCATACTATGTTAGATCACAATCCAGTGCAGCTGATTGTTGGAAGTATTTAGATGAGATATTAAACCCCAACTCTATCTGTTTACTCAGCGGGACATGAAAATCCCTTGGCACAATTTGAATATGAGCAAAGAGCTCTCCTAGTATCTCAGCCAACATTCATGCAAACCAAAACCAGATTTTTAAAATTCGTTCAATTGCTATGTGTACATGGAATCTTGCATTGTGGTTACAGTGGTTGTCAACATAACTGTGACTACAGTTCAAAAGATGATAAATTGCCATCGGATATCCTGAGAATGTGACGTGATGTTAAATAAATGCACATTGTTCCTCTCTTTCATTCTACAATACAGTTTTAAAAATTCTGAAATCAATTGTTTTGCATTCTCAGTGAGATCGAGGAGAACAATGTTGTGTTCTCCATGGACCAGACGGAGTCTCTCTTCAAGCCTTGCCAGGCTGTGAGAAATATGAATGGGAAGCACATCAATGGAACTCCAATGCCAGATGATGGTAATCTGCTGTTCAGTAAACTGAAGGAAGAACCTGAAGAACTAGCACAACTTGCTCCTACACCAGGAGATTCCATCATTTTACTTGATTTCGGTATCAATGGTACGCAGTTACAAACTGTTGTAAGTTGCTAGAATTTAAAACATTGTGATTTAGTTAAACTTTAATGATACATAAGCCATATTTTCTTCAATAAATATTTGATTTTTTCCCCAATTTTTAAAGAAATATCCTTCCATGATTGGGATTGTGCTCAACCAAATATACAAAAATCTCAGTTGTGCATTCTGAGCAAGGCAACCAGATAGAGGACAGGCACCTCCACACAAGGAAAGAAAAATGGGAGGAAAAATAACTCAGGATGCTCTCATGCTCTTTTGAGTACCATTGCAGGAGATCTAAGCACAGTTTGGGAATGCTGTATTATGAGAGTAAAACTTAAAAAGGAAACAAATTAAAAAATACACTGGCCGGGATTTTCTGGCCCCATTGCAGGCGGGTCCTGCCGTGGACGAGGCTCGCCCCAGCCAGAAGTCCATTGACTTGCGGCAAGACCGGAAGATTGTGGCGGCGGGCGGGTGCGGAAAATCCTGCTGGCTGGTTAGGGCACTGATTAGGAAAAATATCTAGTTGAGCCTTTATTGCAAAACAATTAGAATTGTCTCAGATGCAATAGAAATGATTCATTGTAAAATCATTGTTGGGTGCAAATTTGTCCATATCCTGTCAAGCTGGCAGCTTAGGGCCGTTTTTGCTTAGCAATGCATCAATATGTGAGGATGTGGCTGACCAATAATTTCAGCAAATGTACTATTCTTTGTCATCTTCACTAGGAAACCAGCAGTTTGAGGAAGCCCCTCTTTATAATAAGATTATTATGCCACCAAACAAGCGGTGGCCAATGGAAGTTGCAAAACCAAATGTGAAAGGTCCAGCCGAGCTCAGCAAGCAGTCATCATCAGATCTGCATCCATTTACAGTGCCGCAGGTCCCATCAGGCAATTCCACCCCAAGCTCGTGCAGCAGCACCTCTTGCTCTTCAGTAAGTGACCAGATAAAATTACTGTCGCTGAACTTTAGAACAGCAGTAGCAGTAATTCACAGCTATATAAAATCTTTAGTATAGAACATGCCTCATGGGGAAGTGGGAAGAGGAATAGAAAATAAATTAGTTAAAGGAATAGACACTGTGCCATAGTAATAGAGTTAAGAGAGGTTGACAACAGATTGATCGAAACAATGCCCATTTTCACCTCTACCCCATTTACCATATAAATCTCATTCACAGTTTCATTTCTTCTACATGTGATTCATGCAATGTCCCTGACCGCCAACCTCTACAAACTTCAAATCATCCAAAACTCTGTCACTTCCATCTCCCTTGCACTAAGTCCTGTTTGTCCATCAGATCTATCCTCCTTGGCATGTACTCATTATTGTCCCAAAGGATTGAATCTGAAGTCCTTGCCTTCATCTACAAATCCCTCCAATGTCTTGCCTCACTCTCTGGTCCTGCATTCCCTTCCACATCCTACCACCCTCTAATGCTGGCCTCCTGTACATTCCCCTCCCATTGCTCTCTTCCCCCTAACTTTGCCTCACTCTTTAACTTCCCTGCCTAAAACTCACCCCTTCATTTTATCATCTTTAAAAGACTTTTCAAAACACATCATTTCAATCCAGTTTTTGGCTATTTCTGCTAACATTCCCAAATGCCTTGCTTCTCTGGAAAAAAAAAGGTACAATATAAGTGTAAGCTTTTGTTGAAAAAAAAAACACATAATTACAACAATGCAAAGGAGCTGCTCTCCAGTTCAGCCATGTGGGAAGCCCGAAAAGCAAACCTTCTCTGGTTGCTTGCAGTCTTCTTGGCATTCAAAGACACTCAGTGCCTGATCGAGGGACCTGGCATTAGGAAGTGGGGGGCTGGGGTTAAGCCAACAGCTGCCAAACCCCCTCACCCCACTTTCCCCCCACCCCCCCCTTTCCCCCCACCCTATGTCACGACCCCTAACCTGCCATCACTTACCTGTGGCTTGGGTCCCAGTAACCCTGGCCTCAGGGGGGTCCATTGCTGGCAGCAACCACTGCTCCCACTGGCGCTACTGAACAATACACAATTGCCAGCAGCTCTAGGGTTGAGATTTCTACTCCTGGATTCCATGATCCCGAAGAAGCATTTAATACAGCAGGTCTTCCCAAAAGGAGGCGACATGCGGCTCTTACCAGCTCTCCATTAAGTGCTGTCCATTGCCAATGACTTTCTGATCCTTGATTTCTGATATTTGATACCGGTGAATATTGCATGCTCCTAAATTTATTCCTATCGTGTGTATGTATCTAAAGGGTGCTTGAAAAGATTTTTTACAAGACAGTATTGAAAGACACAATTAGAATTGATGTCTAAAATAATATTTTTTGAATAAAGCTAAGTCTAGTTTATATGATAGTTGAGTGTATACTATGTAAATTATGTTTTCTCTGGTGTCTGTAGACACAAAAATTAAAATTCTCTGAAATTAAAAGGTTTTAATGCTGGAATGTTACTTTTTAGTCTACCATCACAATGTTCTTTTACTGCCGGTGGGATGAAATTTATCTCATTTTGTACCCATTTCCACAATATTCCCTAAGTTAGTTAGAATTGCAGTATCTGACTATTTTCTCTATATCATGGTTTTTGAAACCGAGTTCTGAAAAACAACAGTACCTTCATTCATTGCATGCCACAAAGGTTTAGAATCAGACCTGTGAGACAGCTGTAAGTGATGCTTGATACCATTTAGTGATGTACTATAGTAACAGGATGAATCAGATTATTCATCAGGACAATACATTTTAAAATGTTCCTTTAACTTTGCAATTATAGCCAAGTAGCCCTGGAGACTACTACAGTTCCTTGGACAATGATCTCAAGATTGAACTGATTGAGAAGCTTTTTGCTATGGACACTGGAGCAAAAAAACAATGCAGCACTCAGGTTAGTTCATTAAAATAAACACAAAATAATTGTTAAAATAAAGTTGTATTACCCAGTCAGAGAGGTTCCTTGGAGACAGATATAAAGACAGGAGCATCTATTTCATCTATTTGATTAAGATATAGTAAGGTCACATCAGAATTCTTTGAGCATGGTTATTACTTTTACTGTGAAGGAAGTCGGAGAACTAGACCCACCCTTAATTTCTAAATAGTATATGAACTTTTATAGAAATATACTAAATATTTTGAGAGCGGCATAGGTATACAATAGACACAAGCAGAGTGGTACCTCATCCCATTTCAGTAGTCCTTGATACGTATCCTAAAATGTTAATATGGTTCAAAATTATTATATTGAATGAATTGTAGCACTGCTGTCCATGTTGCTTTGCTTCTTCAGGGGAAAAAACAGTCATTGTGCAGATAGGGGTTGGGGTTATTGTAGGGCTGACTTCCTCTCAACAGCACAATGCCAGTGACTATTAACATATCTCAAATTGCAGTATACTCTCCACAATTTTGCCCATTGTTAACTCAATTTTCAAAGGATTTGCAAAAGTCTACTGGGTAGACAATCTGGGGAATATTTTCCCCTTGTCGGGTGGGCGCAGTGGGCAGGTCCGGGAGAGGCCGCGAAACCGACCGCCGCCCACGATTGGGACCAGATCGCAATTTAACGCCAGCTGGCCAATTAGTGGGTCACGTGCTGAAACGCTCAGTGCTGCCTGGGTTGGGCGGGGCGGGGGGAGGGCGAACGCGGAAGTCAGCGCAGGTGCGCTCACAGAAAGCTCCCTGAAGGCAGCTGAAGATTTATAACTTTACAAATGAAGATTTTAAAATTAAGGAAAACATGTCCCCTCATTTGACCCTGTCACATGAGCAGGGACGTGTTAAAAATGAGTTCTAAAAGTTTTTATTGTTTTTTTTTTAAATCAGTGGTTGAAACCTCATCCCGCCCGTTGATGAGGTTTCGCAAAAAAAAATGCAAAGGCCGCTTGGCTTTTTTTGCCCACCCACCAACTGTTAGGTAGGGCAAGCAGCGAAAAATTCAATTCAATTAATTGATTAAGGGCCTTAATAGGCCTCTTAAATGTCAGCGGGTGCGCTGCCGCCTCTTGCATGTGCCCGCTGAACGAAATATCGTGCGAGTGTGCGATGACGTCGGGATGCTTGACCGACATCATCATGCACCCGTTTGGGTCGGGCGCATGCCCACCCGAGGGAAAGATTCCACCCTCTATATCTGAATCCTCTTGTGATGTGAAAGAGTGGCGCATAAAACCTACACTTTTATAACGCAATAAAAATAATTTGCAAATTTAATAATTTAACACCAAATTATTTCTAAGCGAAACATGCCTTACTATATTTCTACGTGTGAGACACTTAATTGAATCTCCAACCTGCTGAATCTGGAGCAGTCTGGGAGGCCTTCACTGTTGCTGGGTCAAAATCCTGCAACTCTCTTCTTAACAGCACTGTAGGTGTACCTACACCACATGGACTGCAGCGGTTCAAGAAGGCAGCTCGCCACCACCTTCTCAAGGGCATCTAGGGATGGGCAATAAATGCTGGCCCAGCCAGCGAAGCCCACATCTTGTGAATGAATGAAAAAAAGGAATATTGGCCAGGATCTTGCAGTAGTATTGATGGCAAAACAGTCAGCGATCACTACCACTATTCCTTTAAAACTGACAGCAACTTCTGGGAGAGAATTTTAACATTCTGACGCACTGGGAGTGGTTGGGAGGGTGGTGTTGATAGTGCATGGGAAGTCTGGAGGTCTGTGTTTCCCCACCAGCTGTGGAGTTTTACCTCTATAGCATGTGTCTTTTGTCAATCTGCCCAGAAGTCAGCCTGATTTACAGGCTTGGCTTCCAGTCAGACAGAGAATGTTTTGGAGAAGGCTGTTGGACCGAATAGGCCTGATTGATGACCACTGGGGGTGGGAGGGGTTGTGTGATAATTCTAACCTCATGGGAGCATCCAATCCCAGTGAGTATACAATCCTGGGATAGGTTTCAGGGTTAGGTCTCATGGTAGGGGAGCATGTGGGGCCATGAGGAAGGACTCCTGCTTCTCCTGACCCACAAGGAGTGCTCTCACAAGTAGCTGCCTAATTTCCCAAGGCCTGGGAACCTCAGTTAACTCTGTAAAGCAGGTTAAATCTTAGCTTTCCAGCCTCAATGTATTCAAAATACCAACCCACCCCCTGGGAACAGGTTGGTTGTCCGCCCCGTTATCCCACTTGTTGGTGAGTTGAAGCCAGCTTCCAATCAGGCTTTCATTTTTTGTCCATTTAACATCTCCTACCTGTACCCAATTCCACCTGCTCATTTATGTTAAGATTTCCACCACACTACCACCCCTTCTGTCCACAGTTAAATGCAAAAGTTCTACAGTGCTTCAACAAACTGTTGAAGTCCCCACAGTCAATTAGATATCACTGAACTAATGAGAATTCCCCCTTCTATGCTACAAGATCATTGTTCAAAGCCTTCTAATAAGTTACGCCTTGTTAATGAGCTAACTGGGTTTTTTTTTGCAGTGTACCAAGTAGTAACTACTGCTGAAGAAACTCTCTGGTTCTAGAAAAGTAATTTTATAGAGTCATAGAGGTCTACAGCACAGAAAAAGGCCCTTCGGCCCATCGAGTCTGCACCGGTCAAACAAGTACCTGATTATTCTAATCCCATTTTCCAGCACTAGGCCCATAGCCTTGTATGCCATGGCATCGCAAGTGCACATCCAAATACTTCTTAAATGTTGAGCGTTTCTGCCTCTACCACCTTTTCAGGCAGTGAGTTCCAGATTCCCACCACCCTCTGGGTGAAAAAAATTCTTCCTCACATCCTCTCTAAACCTCCTGCCCCTTACCTTAAATGTATGCACCCTGGTTATTGATCCCTCCACCAAGGGGAAAAGTTCCTTCCTGTCTACCCTATCTATGTCCCTCATTTTATATTTTTGCAATGCTATTTTTTTTCTATTCTGATAAAGATTTCAATTTTCAATGTTTTTTTAAGTTTATGATATTTCAGCTTCTAATCTGTATGTTCCAACCAGTTATTTCACTTTGTAACATTCAATAAAAATAAAGTTAAGGATAATCAGCTGGAATTAGTTCATAGTTTATTCTTGTAAATTTTGCCAGAATGCTTTAGAACAAAATACTTACAATTTACAACTTCAGAAAGGTGACATCTATTAAAACAAATACGTTTAATCAAACATATTCTAATCATGAGTCGCTCTCTCTACATTTAAGTCTCCATAAAGGTAGATTCATTTAAAAATATATGGTTTAAAATATTATCCTGTAAGATTCTACCAGTTTTTAAATCAGACAAATTTCCATAGATCGTAACGCACAGGAAAACCCAACATACAGATTTGTTATGTTAATTTGAGCTAAGACAGCACATCACCTTAATTTTACCTTTTATAGACAATTTATCTTTCAGGAGCCTTCCACTAGCAACTGCAAGTTGAGTATGAAATAATAATAGGGCAAAGTGCAGGAAAAATAGGTCTTGAGGTCTTTAATTTTGCTGGAATGCAATGCAACTACAAATATTTGTTTTCAAATATAAGGATAGCTTTCTCTCATCAGGAATTTAATACTCTGGAATGATATGATATGGGAGATAACTTTTTTTAGCCAATTTCTCATTAAGGGAACTAAATGTTCTTTGAGGGGGAAAAAGGTGGTAAATTCCATTTACCATTACTATTCCTCAGGGCATTGTTTCTGAAAGCATTGAAAAACATTTTTTTTCTTTATTTTGTATGGTTGTTGTGGCCAGCATGTTCTCAAGCTGTGTTATCCCTAGCTAACTCTATCCTGCTTCTAGGAAAATTGTACTGCTCATAAGCCAATTTGTTTCCCTTCAATTTGCTGTTAAGTAAAATAGTCTATATATTGTCAACTGTGTAAAGCTGAACAATCTGATATAAATTCCAAGTATTCTATACATATTATCCTGTATTCTATTCATTATCCTTAATTTGTTCTAGGTGGAATTGAGTGATCTGGATCTTGAAACTCTGGCTCCCTACATTCCTATGGATGGGGAGGACTTCCAGTTGAGCCCAATCTGCCATGATGAGCAGCCCAGTCCTGAGAAATCACTAAGAACGCAAGATTATTCCACCAACATGAACAGCATGTTCCAATCGTTTGCTCCAAATTTTGTGACCTCACATAGACAGATGATGCTCGATAAGTATAGTCCCCAAGTGACATCAGTAAAGAAGAGCAACCCCACCCATATTCATCCACTGCCATACAACCCTGGAAATGGTATTTCCCTGCCGCCTTACCATGCACCTATAACTACTCCAGCATCCTCAATGGGTGGCAGACCAAATCAATGGCCGCCGGATCCGCCTTTTAGCTGTACACCCAGAAAATGGAGGTTGATGGATCAGAGGACAGGATCATTGCCTGGTATCCCACCTGGCCAATCGGTGCATACGTCACTGTATAAACAAAGGTAAAGGGAACAATAGGAAAAGCTATTACTGAATTTTATGTACCTGCCAATGGTGGTTTAAAAGTTGAAGCCATTTCTGCTTGTTTTAGGGAGTGGTTCTGAAACAATACTTCTTTAGAAATTTTTTAAAAACTTGCTTTTTCACTGCACCTTCAAAACTGAAGTGCTCATCTCTAACAATTGTACACGGATATTCACAGCATAATTTCATTCCAACGCACAGAGCTATTCATGACAACTTAGCATTTCCTTGTCACTTCGCAAGCTCTAATCTTATTAGAATTCTGAATTAAAATATGGGGCAACATTTTCCCCCTGTTTGGGGGGTGGGGGGGCGGGAGTGTGGGAGCAGGCGCGAGCGGCTGGGCCTCCGATTGGCGCCTCTGGTCGGGAGCACGCAGCCATTTTACGTGGGCAGGCCAATTAAGGCCCACCCAGCGTGACATCCCCCAAGAAGTGCAATGTGTTCCCTGTTCGGGTGGGGGGATTCCCTCAGCCAGGAGGGAATCCTCCCAACCGCACAGGTGCGCAAAAGAGCGCACAGATCTCCATGAGGCAAAGTGCTGCCTCAGGGAAATTGGCTCCGATTCAAAAGTTGAAATAAAGGTAATAAAAAAATTTCCCTGCCATGTCCCCTCATGTGACACTGTCACCGCCCCACCACTCGCCGACCAGAAAAACCTGCCCATGTGCTTTATTTGAGAAACTTTTCTTCCAATTGAAACAAATTATTTTTCTCTGCCCTATCTCAGTTGTTTATTTTCAACTGAACTCCTGAAGCAAACACAAAGAGGTTGTGTAATTTGATACAATACTCAGTATCATGGGCTGATTCTTCATGTGGTGTCCTCAATGAGGATCGCAAATCATGGCTCTCCACACATCTCTATCTTTAGCAGTCTTTCCATGATGCCATGATATCACAATGGGACAAGTCGAAGAGGCAGGTCCTAAGAACTACCTCAGCCAGATTGAGATTCAACCCATGTTGTTGACACTATTAAGCACCACACTCCGACCAACTGAACTAACTGGCCCCTCTCCATAAACTGCATTTCTGAAATAATGCCTCGATCATCAGGTCCCCTTTCACTTCAAATTGCTATTTTATCCTGAAATGAAAGTAGTGAATGAATTCATCATGGATTAATAGTAAGTTTGTGTAAAACATAGGTAAATTTTACAGTTTGCAGCGGGTGGGTTTGCATGTGGCAGTACTGGTAAAATTCTGTAGGTGGCTTTCCCGACGCCTACCTTCTCAACCTCGCTGCAATTTTACGAGTGGTGGACAAGACCTAGGGTGGCCTGCCCACTCTCTCCTCAGTTGAGGCCCTTCACAGGCCCTCTTTTGTGATCGAGGGCCCCCCCCTTGCACCTTCGTTGGGTGTCCCCTCCCTGCCTGGCCTATGTGCCCTGTCCCCTTGCACCACCCCTTCCACCTTAGGGTCTCCTGATCTGGCCTGAGCGAGCCCTCCAGCTCTCACCTCACATCTGACTCCTGGCTCTTCTTCGCTGGGACTGAATGCAGTGCCAGCAGTGGCCACCGCTCCCAGTGGTGCTACGGGGCCACAGAGCTGCCGGCAAATCAGGTGCCAGTAACTCTTGGAGATGGGACATCCTCTCCAGATGGACCGGAAGGCCCATCTCAGACCAATTAATGCTCCTCAGGGCATTAAATGGCTGTCCGACTGCCATACAGATGGGGGGAGTGAGTTCCCCGCCAACTTCTTCAGTAGCTGGGCAGGAAAGCCTGCCACCCACTAAATGCTGCCCATAGTTATAAAAGTAAATTAATACAGAAAGAAATTGAAGTCATTTAAACTTTAATCCAATTTGCAGCCAAAGATGTATGAAAGCATGAAGAAATAAATATTAAACACAATGATACAGCATATGCAAGTGTGGTTTGGCTGAGTTCCCATTCTCAGCTTCTCTTTCATGATGAGCTTGAGTACTTCCTTATAGCAATGGTGGAAGAACAGGAAGAGAGAACCTTAGTAGTTAGTTCTACTTCACACACCTCCTCGTGGTCAATATAGCAGCGTTGGTGGGTGGAGAGGGTGGTAATGTACTGGATTTGGGTTGCCTGTTTGGCCATCAATATAGAGAAAGCTTTAGAAGAAGCCAAGAGATCACAGAAGAATATAGATGCCTCAGCTGGTTAAACCAGTGACTAGCTAAACTGTACAGACTGGCAAAGTCCCAGATTAGGCTGCTAGTCTATGCTGATTTACTATTCTCATTTGAGGTAGTGGTAGGACTGGTAAAATTAGCCTTAGCACCCCAGGCGGGGAAAGGAAGGTGGCCAAGACTCCGTCTCTTGATTGCTTCCTGCTCTAAGTGCACAGGTGGAATTCAGGTAAGGACAAGATTGGATACAACACCTCCCACGATCTTATATTCTGCTAGTACTCACTGTATCAGGTATCATATGGGGAACGGTCTCTTTAGCAATGCACCACATGGTGATCAGCACCACTACCGTATCCTACCATGGAATCAATAGTGGTGAAATTAGCCTTTACCAAATGTCAGTGGAAATGAAAATTGGGCACACAGTAAAAAGGGCTGCCGATTTGCTATGAAGCTACTGGTAAAGACTAATTATGGCCCCAATATTTCAGGAGCGGGCCGAGCAAAAGAAGAGTTTTACACCGTATTACTGCTTTGTATTAGGTCGCTGGACAACTTTGGACAACACGGGAAAGACATTAATACCGAAATGTCTTTCAGAAACAACTTAAAACGCAAACTGCAGCTGGATTTTGGAGAGCAGATATTCCAACTCTCAGCAGTAAGTCTATTTTCAAGTAATCGGTAATGGCATTTTTCAAAATGATTATTTTTTTTCCATATTTAAATTGGTTGAAGATGATGTTCCAATGACCAAACGTGATACTTATTGGCACAATTCTCTGATAAGATGCTATGGTACGATAAAAGATAATAACAGCTCAAAGAACAAACTCAATTTGTAAACACTTGAGTTCTCAATTATATTCAATGGTTATATTACCAGCTCCATTTATTTTATACAAAGTGAGAACAAGCTTATCAACATGTACAGCCCTTTAATCCAAAGCAGTAAACTAAAATTAACTTAGTCACACTGACTTTAAGAATGTGCCCTTGAATCAGGTTTGAGTTGGCTCACTTGAAATTGTTCAACTTGATTTGTATTGAAGTAAGTTCCAAAAAGGGAATACAGTGCAATGTCTCAAGGTGGAAGATTCGTATGGACCTGATAAGTCCATTTTACCCAATCTCCATTGTAATCAAGTAAGTCTGCAATTTGTAGTCTGGTGTAATTTATTATAAAGAGGAGATGACCAGGTACAGTTAAAGTTATGCTGCCTTTTGTTTTAGCTAGAATAATACTCAACCTGAGGATTGAGAGGATTTTGAAAACCAGCAAAGAGGGGCCAAAAATTTGATTAAAAAGAGAGAAAATTGGACAGTAAACTAGCCAGGAATATGAAAAACAGATTGTAGGAACTTTTACAAGTATAAGATGGAGGAAAGTAGTTGACGTAAACAACCCCTGGGCCAGAATTTTACATACGGCATGTGGGCACGCGTCCGACATGCCCGAGCGTAATATGATGCACGATAACGTTGGGCGTGCGTCCCTATGTCATTGTGCACTCGTGCGATATTTCATTTTGTGGGCGCGCGCTGGAGTCAGCTGCGCACCCGCCGATTATCTAAAGGGCTCTTAAGGCCATGAACAAGGTAATTAACTTGAAATTTACACTGCCTGTCCAACCCAATGGTTGGTGGGCAGGTGAAATGGCCAAGTGGCCTTTACGTTTTTTAGGAAACCTCACCCATGAGCGAGATGAGGTTTCCTAAAACTAATACTTATCAAATAAAAACTTTATTTTGAAATTAAAAACATGTCCCATCTCATGTGACAAAGTCACATGAGTGGACATGTTCTATTAAATTTTTATTGTCTGTATTCTTTTTTTAAAAAAGTGCTTCAATCTCCCTGAGGCAGCTCCGTGCCTCAGGGAGATTGAAGCGCTCTTTCACGCGCATGCACGAACTGTGCACCAGGCCTGGTCTCCCTCTCCCCCCCCCCCCCCACCCCCCCCCCCCACCCACACAGATAGCGTTGAGCGCTGCCGCTTGCGATCCACGCAGGACGGGCTTTAATTGGCCTGCCCATGTGAAATTGCGGTGTGGAGCCAATCGCGGGCAGTGGTTGGCTTCCCGACCAACCCACCAGTTCCCACCGAGCCCGCCCAGTAACGGAAAAATTCTGGCCTAGAGTCAGAAATAGGAGAAATTATCATGTGGAATAAGGAAATGGCAAAGACAGTGAACAAATACTTTGGGCCTATCTGCGCAGAAGAATACACAAATTAGAGAGCAGAAATAGAGGGTAGTCTCGGGCTATAAAAGTGAAGAACTTAAAGAAATTAATATCAGCAGACATAAAGGGCCTGAACTTCCTTGCAGTGGCAATCAGCATCAGATTACCACTCTGTGCCCAATTACTTATCTCAATTTATCTTCGATCCTATCTCGCCCGACCTTCCGATTCAGGCTGTTCAGGATTCAGGCAGTGCAGCGCATCCCCGGGGTCCAGTGTCGAAGTCCGGGACAGTCAAAGTGAAGGAGGCCACAGCCCCTTTTTTTTTTTACTGCGCTAACTGCCATAAACCAGATAAATCTAAAGGTCCAGGGAAATTTAAAGTTCCTTGATAGGCCAGGTGACAGGCCAGGTGTCTAAGGGCAGAATCGTCCCAGATTTGCACTAAGTGCGGTACCGGATGGGTAAAACGACGTTTCACCCGCCAGCCGCAATGGCGGGTTTTCACGCTGTATCATCGCAAACTTGCCGCATTAGTTATGCATTCCCGGGAAACACGCCATTTTGATAGAGAATGGGCTGTCATTCTCCCGCCATGTCATCACCTTACCGCTTCATCGCGCCAGGTGCCATATTTAAAGTGCAGTCGCATGCACACATCTCAGTGCTTAGGTCCATGACTACTGCAGGGAAGATGTTCACTAAAGGCAAAAAGACTTCAGCCCCCAGGTTTAGTGATGCTTCACTGGAATGCCTTTTGGACACCATGGAGGCCAGCCACGATGTCCTCTACCTCCGCTCTGGCTGCAGGATGGGCAGTGGCATGACCAACCAGGATTGGGAGGTGGTGATCCAGTGCCAATGCTGCACCTAAGAGGTTGGCCATCCAATGCAGATAGAGGATGAATGATCTCATCTGTGCAGCCAGGTTATGGCAAACATCTCATCACTCTAAACTCACACACTCAAGCCCATCACACATTCACTGGCATCTCACTCACTGCCAGCTCAAGGGTCATCACCACAAACTCTCTCACACACCCTCACATCTCCATCTGGCCTGATCTCCTCTGGAGACTGCCTCCTTAGCCCTCACCATCTTGAGGCCACTTACACAGATCAACAGGTGCCTCCACACTCACCCTGGGTTACCCTCCTTCCCCAGTACAGACCTTGTCCTGCAGCCTTTTCCCTTGCCTGAGGCCACTTCTCCCCCTTTCCCAAGCAAGCCCTAGCCTTGCAGCCATTGTAAAGTCACCCACAAATGCCTGATCTGCTAGGTAGAAACCTGCTGTGGAAGGGCATCACTTTTAGGGAAGTGACATTGGTGCTGTCTGTGAAGCCTGACGTTGATGGCTGAGAGTGCTGACTGAAGCAAGGTAGGCAAACCAACCTTGAAGTCCCGAACGAAGTGCAGGCCACCAGGTGCTCATCGCTTATGTGCAGTTGTGAAACACATCGACATGTTTTTCCACCAAGGTGGGCGGACGGTCCAGCAGAAGGGTCAATTCTGACAGGTTAGCCTAATGATGATATGCAGATGTTTTACACTAAGGTTCCCAATGTCCGTTGGCGGGCTGAGCGGACAATCGAAAACTGGTTTCACACCATTGTGAAACCGATCGTGCCATATTGTACGTTCACGCCAACTAACATGCCCGATGCCATCGGGCACGGATAATGCTGGCCTAAGTGTCTAAGGTAAGTGGATAGATTTTGGCGGGTGCAGGGATTGGAGGTTGGAGGTGTTGGAGGTCGGGGTGTCAGAGGTTGGACGTCAGAGGTCAGGGTCAGGGGTCAAACATTGGGTATTGGGCCAAGTCAAGTTGGGGCTGCAATATGGTAGGGAGAGGAGGGTGTCGGGCCTCAGTGTGGTGGGGGGTGGCGGGGGGGTGGGGGGCAGGGGGGGTGGGGGTTCTGGTGTGTGTGTGTGTTGGGCCTCAGGTCAAGTCTGGTTGGGCTTGGAGGGGGATGGGGGTGAGAGACAAGCCCGCTGGAGGGAAGGGTCCTGTGCAGGTGGGGGGGGGCACGATCAGTGGGGTTGGGAGTCCCGTGATGGGGGGTTAATTAGGGAGTTGGGGTAGTCCCATAGGTGGGGTAGTCAGGGATGGATGAAGACCCCTGGGGGTGGCAGGAGTTGTGTGCAGGATGGATCTGGGTCTGTACCTTAGTTACCCAGAAGTTAGAAGTGGTTTTAATGCTTCTAACTTTTTCTAGATGTCTATTGGTACGACCCAGTCGGAATCATCTAAAGTTTGCGATTTGAATCACATTTTTGGATGGTTCCCAATGCAGGGCAATTGCCTATGAGAAGTTTGCACTTCTGGGCCAATGCCACGCAAACCTTACCTGTGAACTGTGAACCTCCGAAGGGAATTCCCCAGCGCATCTTTGAGGTACTCCCGCAATCGGATGTTGGGGAGCTCAGAAGTTAAGGTCCAAAGAATTAGAAAAACATAAGGAACTAAAAACTGATAAATCCCCAGGACCCGATGGCCAATGCCCTAATCCTAGGCAGCTGCAGACATAAAGGATGCACTCGTCATGATTTTCCAAAATTCTCTAGATTCTAGAATGGTCCCAGTATTTTGGAAGTCAGCAAATGTAACACTGCTAATCAAGAAATGAGGGAGAGAGAAATCTAGGAACTATAGGTCGGTTAGCCTGATGTTAACCACAGCAAAAATGTTGGGATCCATTATTAAGAAAATCTTAACAATGCACTTAGAAAATCATCAGATGGTTTTATGAAAATCATAAAAATTCATTGGAGTTTTTTGAGCATGTAACTAGTAGTAAATAAGAAGGGGATCAGTAGATGTAGTATACTTGGTTTCCAAAAGGCATTTTATATGGAGCCACAGAGAACATTGACACACAGTGTAAGGATTCATGATGTTTGGGGTAATATAAAAATTTGGGTGGGGGATTGGGCAACCGGCAGGAAGCAGAGATTAGGGATAAACAGGGGAGTTTTCAAGTTGGCAGGCTGTAACGAGTGTAGCGCCTCAAGGATCAGTGCTTGGAGCCTCAGCTATTTACAATCCATATTAACGACTTAGACAAATTGACCAGGAGTAAGGTATCCAAGTTTGCTAGTGATACAAAGGCAAGTGGGAATGTAAGCTATGCGGAAGATGCAAAGAGGCTACAAAAAAAAAGACAGGTTAAGTGAATGGGCAACAAGGTGGCAGATGGGGCATAATAAAGAAAGTGTGAGTTTTTCATTTTGGTAGTAAGAATAGAAAAGCAGATGAGTTTTTACAAGGTGTGAAACTTCTAAATATTAATGTTCAGAGAGACTTGGATATATGCCTAGAAGGAACACAGAAAGTTAGCATATAGGTATAAGGCTCGGTGTCAAATCTTGTTTGATAACACTCCTGTGGAGGGCCTAGAGACGTTTTACTATGATAAATGTATCAAATACAAGTTGGTGTTGTTATGTCAACTACATGACCCAGTTCATGATACGTAACTACAATAGTTAAGCACAAAATCCTTCTGGAAGACATTTGTTCACTTAGATCACCATCATGAGATGAAGGAGGCCTGAAAATTGCTTACCATGTGAACCAATCTTATATGGATTGATCACTTCAAAAAATTATTAATGCCATAGTAAAGTCATGTCACCCAAAGCTCAGTTTGAATGTAGCATTAAAATACTGTCTGACATGACTACGCTTAACCTGGCAAACAGGTTAAAACTTTTACCCAAACAGATGGGCATCAGTGCTAAAATCATGGCTGCATCACATCAGTACATTATATAACCACTACTCAATTGATAGCAACAGTACAAAACTACAGACTTCCCAATGACACTTTGGCAACCTAAGCTTGGAAGCACTAGTGGGCAATTTATAACCCTGTAATATTAGCCTTTTGCTTTTGTCTTTGTTTTAAATTGTTTTTAATGTGCAGAAAGACTGAAGCATTGAAAAGCTTGAAATTGCGATATTAGGTTAGGTTTTGTCCTGGGTGGTCAAGCATAAACAGAATGAAAGCAGCCCAAAATGGCATACTGCACTGTTTACGAGACTCTCTGCCTAACACCGTCTTCATCACCTATCACTGAGCAGCTAAAGCGCGTTTCGTTCTTTAGGCAGTATGTTTTTCTAATGCACGGGTCCTATGAAATCCATCGGGGTCTGAATGCCATTTTAGGACAGAACCGGGCCGTTGTCCACCTGGGTTACGCCACCGTGTGTAGAAACTCCCAACCTACCTATTCCAGGATCACCCTCTATCTCACAAGCCCATAGTCACTGGGCTACCTTAGGTTGCCTGGATTCCACCTGAAACCTGCCTGGGTCTGCCAATGAGGCCCGATCCTCTTGATGGCCTAGGCCACCTGACAGCAATATCATGCTCTGCAGATCAGCGGCACAATAAGCTAAAATCTATCCTATTGTCTCCAAAGCATTGAGAGGTGTGGAGCTGTAGCCCTGCCAGTTTTTCACAGTTTCAAATCCCCAGACTGCCCTTGGCTGGGTCAAATAATAAAACAAACCAAAAAATGAAATGATAGCTCTTCACTCAGCTACACGCATTTTCAAATGTTTAAGAATGGGCAGAATTTAATGCTCTCCCCCATGGTGATTTTGGTGATAGAGGGGCATTTAATCAGGCGAGAGGGCGTAGTCACCTTGCCGCCTCCACCCACTTAAGAGCCTCATTTCACTACCCCTGGTATGTAACCAGTGGTGGGTGGTGGGATCGCCATGCAGAAAGCACGAGCAGCAAACCTTGTCGGTGTTGCTTGAAGACTCCTGGGTGGCAGGGGATGTGGGTGGTCCCTGGCTGGGCCAGCATTTGTTCCCCATCCCTGATTTCCCTTGAGAAGGTAGATTGACTGCCAGAATAAAGTTATTGTAAAGTGCATGTTGGTTGCAGTCCATGCCATCATTTGGCATGTTAAGTGTGGACACTTTGGGCTTTTATCTCCTAATAAGGACACAATTGTTTAGTGGAGCTGATTACTCATGGAAGAGCACATTCTTATAATTAGAAACTGAAGGACGTATAAAATCAGCACAACCTAAGGGGGTGTTATTAGGCAGGGATGGCCAAGGCCATTTCTCCTTTTTACAGTTACTAAATATAGAGGATTCATTCCAGTGATATTACCTGCCACCAACTAGTTAGGAATGCTGTTAAATCCATTGCACAGAAGCGACTACAGGATTCTAACTGAGCTCAACTTCAGCTAAAGATAGTGAAGTGCTGTCAATTTGAAGATAGCGTTTAAAATATCTGTAGCTTGCACATAGCCTTGTCTGTACTACATGGTCAAATGAATATGTATGGACTGACTTCCTATTTTTGTCAAAGGAAACTCTATTTGATGACTCACCAAGAAGTAACGCTTCTTCACAGATGCTATGGAAGCGAATGAAGAGCATTAAATCTGAAAATGATTCCCCATTAATACAGAAGAAATCCTGGAGTTCAGGCTCACTTACAGGTAAGAATGTAAAAAATTGTACTTGCCTGGGTCCTTTTCCATACTCAATTGCTTTTACTTTGTATCTTGATTTATTTCATGTCTAGGATTATCAAATGTAATTCAACCATTTATTTCCATTTATTAAGCAGAAATTCAATCACAAAAGACAAAGTTTTGTTATTATTATCGATTTTGTTTGCAACTCAGGTTAAGTTTTTTGCAAATCCCATCTCAGCAGCTTTCTCCCACTGAAAATAATGGAAATAGAAAATTGAACTGACTACTGAGATTTGTGCAATCTCGACACTTAAGCAAATAAGAATAAAATTAATATTAAAAGATTGAATGGATTTTGAGCAATAGTGTTAAACAGGTGATACTGAATTCGTTTAGTGCAATGGAAATAAAAATCACGATTGATGTAAAATGTGTTGCCGACTCACCGTCGCTCATTTTACACGAACGCATAAAATCAAGGGATTGTATGTTAGGCCCCAATGTGGGGCAGCATGGTCAATCTGCTCACATTCTCTTAAAGGTATGTTGCACCTCAGAAGTGCCTGTAGGATCCCTTGAGCCTGAGAGAGTTGAAGAAACAAACTTACAGGTTCCTACTGGCAGCACGGAGCCTTTAGGCTGTGCAAACATAAAAGCAGGCGGGTGCAGAAATTTGTGCTGCCAGCCAGCATACCCGGTCCCTGGCAGCATCCTGCCCCCAGGTCATTTTCCCAGATGGAGTGTAGCAAGTCTACCCGTCCGCAAGCTGCGGGTAGCCAGTTAAGCCTGTTTAAAAGGCTGTTATGGTTATTGTCAGAGGCCAGTTCAGCAGCAGTCAATTGCAAATCTTGGCAACACCCAGAAGGTCAAAACTGAAAGGTTAAACTTTTTGAAATAGTTGGCTAAATTTCAAACTAACCATGGCACAGCAAATAGCAGAATGACCTCTTTAAATGTGTATCATTGTGACTGATGTTGTTGCAAGTGCCATTAATATGGGTTCACTGTTTATATTCTTCTGTACAGTATTGACTATTAAAAAGAATAATTACATAAATGTACAAGAGTGGAAAAGAATATTGTTTCTCTAACTGGTATTTCTGGTGATTCAGAATTTTATATCTAACACCACCTCTTAATGCTTCCGTGTTAAAATTTTCACCAGGTTCTTAAATTAATCAACTCTCTATTCAAATTTGCTGATGTGATCCATCTTCCTTGGCAATCCACAACATTCATTCACCATCTTATACGAATTTATTCAAATGAACAATGTTTCCAACTGCATCTTCTAAAGGCTTAACGATATAAACTGTCATCGTAGAATTTGTAAAAATGTTAAATATATTGGCATATAAATTTCGCTGCGCAGCGGATTTGTTTGGGTGTTAACTGACCTACTAAGTTCCAAACATGAAGATCAGGAATGCGTGCTCATTTCCAGTGGAAATGTGCTTCCCACCATATTGGGAAAGTCGTGCTGGCAGCAGGAATGCGCGTCAGCAAGAGTAAAAGTGAAGAATAATCTCGGTAAATTAAGACCCTTTGCTCCTTCAAGGATTTCTTGTAGATTTCACAGATGGCCTTGTACAGCACAACTTGGTGATAACCGGCAGGAAGGCCCCCATACTTACCTGAATGTGGAGCCACCACATTGAAAGAACATAGGCCGCTCCCCCTCCTCCCAACCACCAACACCTCCCCCACCCCAACCCGGCCACCCTGATTCAGTCACTGATCCCTTTGACCTGAGTCCCAATTGTAGCCTTCCCCAGTCATTGATAGCCCCGAACAGCTGATGTCTGACTGCCTACCCTTCCTCACTTATCTGAGAGCTGCTGCCATCATTTCTTCATTAATGAATTGCTGCCACTCACTGGCACCGTTGAAATGAGACCTGAGGCCCAATATTAGGGCGTCTTGGCCCTCACCACTCAGATGCAGCAGTTGGCCTCTGGTGTACCCCAATTTCTACGTCATTATGTTTATTCTGTCTCCACCTGTTAAAACATTGGTTTTAAGCATGTCCCTCTTTAATTTACTTTTTTAGGAACTGTACAAAAAACAATGTGCACAGTAGTCTGAATAATAAAGTCATCACTTTCTATCATGATGCTTTGTGGATAAATATTTTAAAGTAATCTTAATCATAGTATAAACATTTCTTTGTCTATTTTTATAACTGCAGGAATGGCAAGCCGTCTTTTGGGTTCATCATTTCTGGCTTATTCCTTGCCAGAGCTGACAAGGTATGACTGTGAAGTAAATGCACCTGTACTGGGGAGCTCAACACTTCTGCACGGACGTGAATTGCTTAGAGCGCTCGACCAAGCAACTTAAATGGTTCTGCAATAAACCACTAGCCTGAACTGTGATAACTGCTTCAGTTTCTAAAGATATATTTTGCAGGTAGTCTATTATTGACATGTAGTTTAAAGAATCACTTACTTGTTCAACTTGTCCACATCTTTACATAATGACTTTTCTCAGATTAACCTGTGTGTTCAATTATTCTTGCCATTATAACATCACATTTGTTAAATCTAATCTTTCTTGGATTTTAAACTAAAACATTTTTCATTTTGAGAAAAGGTTCTCAGTTTTTTTCTTGTAGCATTATGATGTTTCCTAATTCTCAACTTACTCTTTCAATTAAAAAGCAGCTATTTTCATGTGTTGAAAGAAATGCACTTAATTTTTTAAAAATAAGACAATTAAAATGTTCCACTATTTTTCCTACAGGCGATCAGTGAATTAAAATACTAACGGCTAAAAATTTATATTAGAAAGCAGATATATTGTATGTGGACATTTTGTTCAGTTGCACACTGTAGCTTCAATAAGCTTTGTCTTTTTTGTGATTCATTTACTAAATATTAAGCTTTTAAAGATTTATAGAATTTTGATGTTAATCTTGTACTGGTACTTCAAGTAGCAGAAACAGAATGGATTTCTACTTGTATTCACATAATCAAGTTAATGCGTCATTTTATTATTTAGTGCTGGTTTTGCATTCAATTGGTATTCAGGTCGATGGTAACCTAGGGGTGTCTTGAGAATGGCAAGCTGCCAACAAATTAGTATTAATGTTTTATTAAAAAGCTGGAATATTTTACATATCCAATGCACAGTAAGAGAATACATCAAAACACAAAAAGTAAAAGGTTTAAAATATATTTAGTTGTATTTTTCTTTGGTCAGGTATAACACAGTTCTTTTATTCTGTTGACTTGTCTTGGATCTTTGTGGGACCCTGCTAAATTAAGGTCAAACCTTTATGCTCTGTGTAGGATAAATGAGGCTAGCTGTTGCAGGAAAGTATTTTACACTTAACCTCACTAAAGGAAGGTGCAAAATATTCCCAAATGACTGCAAATTGAGGATTAAAAAGGTCAATTCTCACTGTCATTGAAAAACAATGGACTTTAATTTTTTTCTGATTTATTTGTTGATCTCAAATTTCCCTTTATAAGGGCATTCTACAGTTGAGTAACATTATATCCTGATACTTCATCCCCACTGTATATTCAACAGGGCCACGCTTACAACAGACTGTGAAGGTTTGACCTCAATACATATACTCTTCAGTGTTAAAGTTGCTTTTACATTGCTGGGAACCCTTCAAGTGCCACAAGTTTTGAACAGTGATTTGTTTTTCCCAAAGGAAACATTTAAAGGAAGTACCAAGATTAGTTCCTCAAAATCAAAGGGAGGGGTCACGGTACAATGAATCTGAAGTGGAGGAATCATCTGATATTTTGGCTTAAAAATGTCAACGCATTTGAAGGGTTAGGGTTGCAGACAAACTTTTAGGGATTTATAGGCTTGGTGCAGTCTCAACATTTAAACAAACAATGCAAGCATCTTGTTAAAATATTATGCCAGTGTTTCAGTTCTAATATTAACAACCATAGGTTTTATTATAAGTATTTAATATCTGTATGGCTTGGCTCTTAATACCTTATTCTGTATGGGAAATTTTAATCTAATGAGTTAATGTATTTTTGACACCATTAGCTTATTAAAGCATAAAAAGTTTCATGTCACAAATTTACTTGTGCTTTATTATGTCTTTTGTCATTCATTTTGTGGTTATAAAAGCAAAGCTACTATATAATACATGATAGGAATGAAAGGGGATGTAGCATAAGTACCAGTTTTGCAATCCTTGCAGAGTGAGCCAAAAGCACATAGCTGACTATCGCAACATTCTAATGTCAGCTTACTTGGAAAAATAGGCATCAGTTCCCAACACAGCTTTTTCCTTTGGCACAAAATTGTTTAATGGAAAATGTATAAAACATGGTTAACAGCTTATACCTAAAAAGATGTGTCCCCTTTAAGTTAAGTGGCTGCAAGTATGTTTCAGTTTTTAATATGACTTTTTTATAATCAAAGTGCATTCTCAATAATAGCCTTTGTGAATGTGAATAATTGGAAAAGAGGTAGTGCCAGGAAAAAAAGTCAAGTGAAAAGGCAGAAAATGGAATCTGCACGTTAAGTAACAAGCAGCATCTGACCTCCTTTGCAAAGTGTTGAGCTGCTGAAGCCAGCTTTCATTTGACACATCCAAGTGTTTGAACCAGTAAGCAGCCCGGATATAAGGATGAGTGTGTAGAGAACATTAGAATAGTTACACCTGTTTTTTTTCAATTCTCTCAAGATCTACTCGTCCGCTATTAAATTTTGGTGTGCTGTTGAAATTCCCAAAGGAATTGGCTTTCCGTTCACTCTGCTTGCTGCAAGTTACGTAGTTACAAGAACTTGCATCCAAATTGCATCTTTAACATAGGTCCCAAAGACAATTGGAAATCAGGGAAACACTTGTGTCATGTTCCTGCCTCAAACAATGTTAATTGTTGAATTCACACACAGGAAAATTACCCTTCCCAAGGGAGCAGGGACCTAATTTAAATGGCAGTGTTGTATCCCAATTATACACAGGACACAGCAAACCATTTTAAACACTCTCTCTCTGGTAATCCCTCAAAGCGAGGAGGACTCCTGCCACAGAATATGGACCTTGGCAAAAACCTGTGCATGGAGCCTGTTAATGTGGGGAGACTGTCGTGATGCACGATTCTGGCTGAGCAGGAGACTCTCCCACTCTTACTGCCTGCTATAAGTATATTGGAAGGACTTGCAGGTTGATGATCAACAAGTTTGGCCATGTTATGAATGCACCTTCTGTGGCTATCAAGCCCCAGGGTGGGACTCAAACCCAGAGCTTTTGGCTCAGAGGGTGCTCCAGCTGCACCACAAGACCTCTTGCAGACCTGCCAATAGATCATCAGCTGAAGCTGATGACAGAACGATTCTAGGTAAGTGATTTAAAAGGATCCTTCTGGAGTGCTCCGTCGGCTATCCATTTGGATCTCCCCTTCCCTGGGCTTCTTGACTGCTGGCCCACCCCCAATTCCATACTTACCTTGCTGGCAACTATTGCCCTGGGTTCCCAGTGGGGCCTGATCCTCTTTCAACTTTGAATCCCGGTTTTGGGAGTGAACGGGAGAGTAGGTGGCCCAGATTTGCACTGAATGGTCTATTTCTGTACTGTAATATACTGTAATTGGCTTTTGGCACTGAGGCAGGTCATCAAAATCAGTCACAGATTCAGCTACTTGTATCCCATGCAACTGTCTGGCTGACTATGTCAATCCAGCGGTGGTGCCAGTTCAATCGGGAGCACACAGTCGGAAAAAACAACATGCAGGAGCTCATACTTAACAGCACAAAACAAGTGTGGCATATGCATGATCATAAATGAATATTTTTGCCCTACAGCTTTCAGCATAGCAGCTTTCAATATGTGGAGGAGGAAGTGCTGGTTGTTTCAAGATCAAACATGCATTTCGCTGAGCGCTATCCATCTCCATTGAGAATCTTGAATTGTTAGCTTGCTTTACATCACTGCTGATTACTGTCCAGCAGCTCCACCAGCCTGCCTTTCTCCAGGTTCATCAGCACACCCTGTGTACTCCGATCCCTGGGCATGCTAACAGACCGATTTTTTTATGCAAGTTGCAATAACACAGACTGCCAAGTGCTGACTGCTGATCTCAACTGTTCTTTCCGATTTAGAATGATACAAGTTACAAAAAGACAGGGCCCAAAAAGCCCAATTAATCATCAGTCTGCACCTGCTGCTTGCTTTAGCAAATGGAACCGGAAAGAACTGAACAACAAAAATACACTTATTAGCTCA
Source organism: Carcharodon carcharias (assembly GCF_017639515.1). Lineage (NCBI taxonomy): Eukaryota > Metazoa > Chordata > Chondrichthyes > Lamniformes > Lamnidae > Carcharodon > Carcharodon carcharias. The sequence continues at coordinate 201,205,537 of NC_054468.1, read as the reverse complement.
AGTGCCTGGCAGTGCTGCTAGTGACCTTTAAAAACCACTGTACCTACTGAAAAATGCAGGGTCAGAGAGAAGTCACCTAATTTTAATGTAGACAGTGGGTCCCCGCTATGTTAAATAGACCAGGAATTGCCGAGAGGATGAGGACACCTGCTTTCCCTGCCAAAAGAAATGGGAAGAGCCCCCTCTTGAAAAATTAGAAGAAAATTCTAGGCTTAAATCTTTGTGAATCCCCGATCCCAACCATTTGGCGGCCTGGGACAGCTGGTCTCACTGATGACCTACTAAGCTTCTGAGAGGCTGGAGATGTGGAAACCCCTGGTATTGATAGCTACATTTGGAGTGGGCAGGTCTGCATCAACAGGCCTAGGAGATCTGGTGGCCAGAAGCTCCAGGCTCGAGTCCCACTCCAGGACTTGCTGGCCATGGAAGGAGCATTCACGCATGGTTCAGCAGGTGGATTATCAGCATGCTAATCCTTCCAATCCTGATGCCTGCCAATATCATCAGCAATGTGCAGGGTGCTACAAAAGGGATAAAGTCTATAACAAAACAGAAAAGAATACTGCAGCTAACACAAACACCCACAAGCTTGCATTATAAGCCATTGAAACTGCTGCAAGATATTGAAGAAAGCTCATTACGCATTTAAAAACAAGATCACTCTCTGCTACACCACGATGACACTCCCCAATCAACTATTTTACAGTTCTTCTGAATGTGATTGCTACTTGTAGTCCCCACTTCTGGTGAATCATAACTAATTGTGTGCTGGTGAAATTGGTTTATGAATCTGAGGTAGACTCACTCCTATATGGATGCCAGGATAAACAATGGGGCAGAAGGCTGGGTTTGATTATCTGTCTGCTTCCTGGATGTGTGGTGGCAGGAGATGGAGAAATTTGGAGTTCTATCAGTTCTTAAAGCGGAAGGAAAAAAAAAACATTCAAAAGAAGAAACATAAATATTTAAGTCAGTAGAGGAAAAGAACACGTTAAAACAAGTTAAAAGGAAAAAGTAATGGAAAGGAATGCTGCTGCCAGAATTAGGAATGCAGTCATACACATGAAAAATTACTTTGTTTGCCAAAATCACTTGGTAGATTTTTCTTTGTTGTTGACTTGTCTATTTTTGAGGATGGAAGTAAAAATCTAATTAGTCAACTCTTGGGAAATCATTGCAAGACTACAATATTTTTGTACTTCCTGCAGCAGTTCCAGAAAGTCCTCAGTTAATGGATGTTGTGAAAAATTACCTTAATTTGTCAAAACAGTAAATAAATGGGCATGCCAAGTGTAGCTGAGCATTTTACAGTATATATGGCTGTAAGATGAATATATGCAGCATTTCCTTCCTAAATCCCTGACTACACATACACATGCATGTGTCTTGACGGTTTTATTATTACCATTATACTATTCTAATGGGGCTAAAGAAAATTGAAATATGCTGTTCAGAACACCTGGAGATGGCCAGGGAGGTCAATATCCAGAGTCTGGCCCTGAGGAACTGGCTCCAGTGCAGGAAAAAGTTCAATGACCTCTCATGGGCGGTCAAGGTTAGAGAATGCATCTTCAAAAGGGCACTTCCTATGTACTGCTCCACCATCATCTCAGGCTGCTCAATGCATCACAACCTCATCACTCAACTATCAGCAATTAGCACTCATGCCCAAGATTCAGAGACTCCACCTCACCCTCACAAACTAACAATCCTACCAGCCTCACAGCCACCTCTCACTGTTTCCACTCACGTTCAGCTATTCAATTATGGCAAACACATCAACCTAACACATTGCACCACACTCACTGACATTCTTCCTCACTCTTGCAATACAAGGTGGCACATAACCATAGGAAGCAGTGAAGAACCAGCAGGAGATGGACACACCTGAATCTCCTGAACCCACTGGAGGAGAGGGTGCTCCACATCATAAGGCCAGCTATGGCTGAGATCATTGAATCCAGTGTCGCTGAGATAATTCAGGACGACAGCTTGCTCCACCCTTATGCCCTATCCCAAATCCCACCATGCCCTCATCTTGCCAAATGGCAGGACGTACAAGCTGCAGATGGTATGACTATGCACTTCTTGATTTCCACCATACTCACCTTCCCTCACCCTGACCCTCCCCTCCTGTACTTCTGCTTTCAGATGCCCAAAAATCTGCCGCCTGGCTAGCCAGTGTAGCCTCATCATGAGAGCAACAGCAGCACCAGACCTCTGATGAAGAATCAGTGACCTGATAATTGCAGCCACCAGCTCAAAAAGGTGTGTGTGCATTAGAGGGTAGTACAGAGTCGGACTCTTCATGTGGTGAATCACCAAGCTCAACTGCAACCAGGCCAGGGGAAGTGATAGTTCATGTTCCGTCTTACTGGAGGGTGTGGTCACAGGCAAGTTCTGCTGCAGAGGACTAGATGAGAATCTTCAGTGCTGCAGTGGAAGCTCAGACTGAGATCTATTCAATCCATGCTGGTTACCATTCAAGCGCAGACTGCTGCAATCAAGGCTGCAGATACCAGTACTCAAAAGGGGCTTGCAGGCTCTCACAGTAGTCCAGCAATCTGGCCTCCAACAGATTACTTGGATTGCTCAGGTGCTGCCTCAGTGAAATGGCTCTGCGGTCCACGAATCTGCTGTCTTCAATTAGGATGACAGTATCTGTGCTCCCACCACTGCCACTCCGCCAGTGTCTGCCTGCTGCCTTTCAGCCAGCCAGGCCAGACTACTGCAACTCATCCTGAGATGGAGCAGTCAAAAGCCGAGCGCTCAAGCCCAGTTCTGCTCAAGGTCATCCTCCAAGGCCATCTGCAATCTGCCCTATTAAAAGTCAGCAGCCTACCACTAGTCATGCTGCAGCCACAGTGGTAGCACTGCATAGGGGCCCAGGCCAGACACTAAGGTGAATAGTTCCGTTTTGTATGTATTGTTGGAGTTCTCTTGGATAATGTTGTTATGAAATAGATTTTGTGCTGGTTTTTACATCATCATTTTGGCCAAGAGTATGATGTGATGGTAAGTGGCTGATGGATTGAATTGTGGGGCAACTGTGATGTGGAAATAGCATCTCAGGGTATCCAGAGTCTGAGTATCTGTTCACAGATAGTACACCCAGAGTGACAGCGTACCAGATGCTTTCTTCCTTCTGCCTCCTCCCAAGGTATCCTCTGAAGCCCTGTTAGCAAGGGCTGTGCCCTCATGATAGCAAGGTTGTGGGATCACAGCAGACCACCAGCAATTTGGAGACACATTCTGGCAAATGCCAGAAGGGCTTCTAACCCCAATGTGGTGCAGTCAGTGGAACTATTGTTTCAGGACACTGATGCTTTGCTCCATGATGTCCCTAGTGGCTGTGTGGCTGCCATTGTGGTTGTGCTGTACACATGTGGGAAGTTGGGGAGTCATGAGCCAGGTGTAGAGCAGGTATCCCTTATCACCTAACAGTTAGCCTCAGGTCCTTTACAGTGGACCAAAAATGGCAGTTATGGCTGACTGGCAAAGGAGGAAGGTTGAAGGAAACTGCAGCCAGCATAGTGGACGTTCACTGAAAGGATCTTCACAGAATCACAAAACAGAAGTAGGCCATTCGGCCCATCGTGTCTGCACCAGCTCTCCAAATGAACATTATGACCTAGTGCCATTGCCCTGCCTTTTCTCCATACCCCCGCACCATACTGCCAGGCAGTGCATTCCAGGCCCGAACCACTTGTTATGTGAAAATGTTTATTCTCACATCATATTTGCTTCTTTTGCAAATCACTTTAAATCTGTGCCCTCTCATTCTTGATTCTTTTATGAGCGGGAACCAGTTTCTCCCTATCTACTCTGTCCAGCCCCCTCATGATTTTGAACATCTTCCCATGATGATCACACACAAGCTGCACTTTAATGGAGTGGTAGACCTTCTGGCTGTGGTACATCTCCTTGTTGACATGTGGAGTCTGCACAGCCACGTGCATCAATTGCACCCTCCATTATACGGAATCCCACTGGCCTGGCAAGGCCACATACTCTCTCTGTTGGTTCTCTCTGTCACTGAGAAGGTGATGAAGTCCTCTCTCCCTCTGTACAGGGACCCTGTCCTGATACAGCAATGGATAGCAAACTATGAAATGTCGCTGATGTCTCATGCTTCCAACTAGAAAGATCCACTGGCATTGCAATTTAGGGGCCCAGTGATTTTGACACTCAGTCACCACATTCTTGATGAAATGTAGGTATCTCAGACACTGCTCCGGCTGAGCTGGAGGTAGGAGAAATGGTCCCTAAAAGGCCCTTGTTAAGTAGGACCTCTATTAAGAGCCCTCCACCTCTTTCTTCCTCTGCACACACGCTGCCCCTTCTCTATTTCCAAGTCATACTACAGCCCGAGAGGAATTACAACTAAAGTCCCCATTTCTGATGCAGGCTTTCTCCTGACAGCCAAGCTACTCCTCTGGCCTCCTTGTCAAAATCCAGCTCCTCGTAATTCCAAAAAGGTTTGCAAAACTCCTTCAATACCAGTCAATACAGTACTTCCACTGACCAGCACCAGTAACAGTGAGGCAAAAGCAGCTAACCTGAAAGTTGGATGCTTAACCCTTTAAATAATACTAATGAAATGGGGGGATTGGGAGGTTTCCTTTGAGCATCTGAAGATGAGTGACTGAGAGAGGGTGTTAACTGGACCTCCATGGTCCTAGATAGTACAGCGTGTGCCAAATCAATGTCGCAGGCTGTTTGACATCACGGCCCACACACTCTGCATGCTTCCAGTATATTCAAACCATCCTTATTTTAGGTAATGAAATGTTACATTTTTCAAGCTTTGCTAAAGTGAGGATTGCTACAAATACAAAGTTTATAAAGTTTGTTATGTTTTGGGACCGTTTAACTTAAGGTAAATGGAGTTGTGAAGGGAATTGTGTGACTGTTCTGAACCCTGCTTGACAACAAGGCTTGATTGCTATGGAAGCAGTAAGGTCCAGGTTGCACTAGGAGGTGCAAAATATTCACACCTGTAGATAATGGCAGGAGCATCCATGCTGTCTTTAGGTAGACTGATAGTCTCTGAGTCTCATAGGGAGGTGTTAGGAATGTCAAGTTTAATAAACGGTTGTACTTTAAATTGTTTATTTAATATCAACACAGAATGGGGTTGGGGGTCTAAAGGATAGCTAATTAGCATTTCTATCTGGATACAAGGTCATTGTGATTCACGTTGCATAGGGATGGACTTTAGAAGAGAATAGTCCACTGTAGAATTGGGGTGCACGATTTCTTAAGATAGCCCTGAACCTCAAAGGCACAGTCAGTCTGCAAAAATCTGAGAGAGAGAGGGAGAGCAGAGATATAGAGGCCAGTCTGTATTGTTCACCATGCAGAACATGCGTAGGAGCTCGTGCTCGGATTGGAAAATCCAGGTTTGGGAGGATTTAAACAAGACTGAAAGATCTGCCTAGCTTTTGGCTATAGGGAGGAATCTCCAGGGACACCCTCAGCATGCGAGTCAGTTTGAGGATTAGAAATTATCTGGCTGGAAAAGGGAAGAGGAAGCAAGCCATTAGGAGCTGAGAATAGCTTCAGACTGGTCCCTGGAGAAGAAGTGTCCACTTAAGGGACAGTGTAAAGTAAAACAATGGAGGGGGGTTTTCAATTGTTTTAAAAGTTAAATGGCAGATCTTTTCTATGGTCTAGAGTTTAAGTTGCCTACAAAAATTGTGTTTCATCAATGCTGTTTTTAGTTTGTTACAATAAAAGTCTTAAAACTTGAAATCTTGTCGCATGATCCTTCTAGTCAGTCACTGGAAATTCAAATATCTTTTACAAATTATCCATTTCTACGGGGGCTGTTAACAGGGTAGAAATTTAGCTTTGTTCAGACTAGGCATGTGTCTGCAAATAATGCTGAGTCCTGGCACCAATCCAGTGTGCTACCAATTATCATAGCCTGACAATCAAAGAATGTCCCTTGTACTCCATTGGTCTTCTTCAAATCTCTCAACAATTTCCTAACTATACCATGAGATTGCCACCATTTCCATGAACCTCAATAATAGCAGGCAATCTGTTTGCATTATCTCATCTATCAAATGCTTTCTAAAAATACATGCCTTGATCCTCCTTTATCTACCAACTCAATGACTATGTCAAAAAAATGTATTAGTTTACTTTGATGTGGCCTACTTTTCACAAAACCACACTGATATTGATGTTCTGGTCTACAACACATCCCTTAGTATAAGGTGAAGCTGTCAGAACTGTGCTCTTCCCAGCCGATATGTATACTTTCTGCCAAATGATCTTCAGCCAAGTTTTGTTATGTTTCCTTTATTTCCCAACACTCCAAGTAATTAATCCATGAATGTTGGGTTTGCTGAACATAAGAAATAGGAGCAGGAGTAGGCCATTTGGCCTCGCAAGCCTGCCCCAGGCCTCAACTCTTCTTTTGTGCCAGCTCCTCATAGCCTTCAACTCACGGATATTTCAAAAATCTATCCACCTCCTCTTTAACTACTTCCAGTGATCTAGCCTCTACAACTCTCTGGGGTACAGAATCCCAGATATCCAGAAATAACTTCGCATCTCAGTTTTAAATTAATGTCCCCTTATTCTGCAACCATGTCCCTTAGTTCGAGATTCCCCCACTAGTGGAAACATCTTCTCAACATCTACCCTGTCAAGCCCCCTCAGAATCTGGCAACATTTATGAAGAAAAGGCTGATTTGCGATTTATGCCTAGAAGTTAGTTTTATGGTGGAATTATTATTTTCATTTCAGTCATCTTTACATGAAAAGCATTTCAATTAAAAGGAAGAAATATAGTCAACAGCTTCATGAGTAAATGGCAGCTCTGACAAGATTCACAGTTTTGAATCTTGAAAATACTAACCAAGAGAATTCGATATTATATATTGACTAATAGTACAGTGTAGTTATTTATATGACTAACGGTAAAGCTATGGTGCACGTCTGGAGAATTTGCACAAGGATGCTATCGTCCAAGATTTTTGGGTTCGCATTAAGGGATGGATTGTCACTGGGTCTACCTGACTCTGTGGATCTTCAAAGATGGTGGGCGCGGCCCAGATGTGGAGGTCCTGCCCTAATTATGACAGATGTAATTTTTGTTGGTAGGGGAAAGGGGCGCGGGGTGTGGTTCACACAGGAGGGAAATCCAGGCTCAGCGGGGCCATTTGAACACAAAGAGACCCCATTTTGGCTGGTCCAAGGGCCTTTGCCTGCAGTGTGGGAGTCATGAATTGATAGTGAAGTTGTAAATGCTCTTGAAGGGTGAATAAGACCTGTATAACTGCCACGATCTGGAGTTTTTTTTTAATACCCTGCTCTTTAAACTAAAATAAAACAGATTTTAACTGTCAGTGAGAGTCAAAAAAAACACTGTTGGACTGCTTTGATTGACAGGTGCAGGTTAGAAAAAGAGGTAGCATCTGATCATGCAGTTTCAATAGCGCTGAGTTGGCATTTCCCCCCTAAACGTTATTATGAATGCTTGGCTGAGTTTCAAATCTACAATTATCTCAGCAGGGGGGTTCTGAGTTCACAGTCTGACTGATAGATTTAAGAGGCTATTAAAGGGTTAGCTGTTTTTGATGTGACTACTGAATAGAAGTTTGATTTTCTAAGAGATTAACCACTTGAGAAGATTTAAAAGCTTTGAATGGATTTTATGAATGAGAGGCCTTTTCACTATCAAGTGTGCAGTGAGAGCTATATTAGATTGTTAGAAATTTATTTTCTCTCATCTGGTATCTGAAGTTGGTAAGACACCAGGCACAAGTGGCCTGCAGCACAGATAACAGCTCGCCGAAGGGCAAGGTCATACAGAAGATCTGCTGCAGAGGACTCAAATGAGGAAATCAATGAGCCAAGCTACAGAAGGGAGCTGATGAGTGTGCACAATGAAATGCATGTCAGAAAATCTGTGATTAATGTCTAGGAGCATAAATCCAGAACCAATTTGGTACAGTGCTTTGCACAGAGCTGGGAGCCCAAGCTTTCCAGCATGGATGTGGTGACCAACTCTGTTCTCACATTTGTGAACCCAACTATGATGCAACATCTGATGGCCAAAGTTGCAACTTCGATTGCAGCACAAGCAGCAGCCACCAACGTTTGAGTGCTGCAATGAAAGTTCAAATGAGAGCCAGTGGCTCTTTCAAGCATGAACCTGCCAGTCCCTCTCAAGAAGACAGCATTCACTTTCCCATCCCTGCCATGCTGCCTGTGCTCTTACTGTTGCCTGTCACTCAGCCAGCCCAGACTGCTGATGCCCATGTCGAGGTAGTGCATTTACAGTCGGGCCTTCTAGATTTAGGACTGGTCAACACCATCACCCAAAGCCAACTGCATTCTCTTCCATTGAAAATCAGCAGCCTTCCATCAGCCATGCCACCACCACTAAGGTTAACACCGCGTCGGAGCACGAGGACAGGCAAACACTCCTGGAAGACATTCACTAAGGAAATGCATAAGTTGATTATTCAGTTTTGTATGCAATATGGCATGATTTCATTTGTATATTTGGTTAAGAATAATTATTGTTTGATTTTAGTTCATTCCTGGAATGTGAGCATCACTGAAACACACATTTATTGCCCAAATCCTATTTGCCCTCGAGAAGAAGGTGGTGAGCCACCTTCTTGAGCCACTGCAGTCCATGTGGTGTAGGTACACCCACAGTGTTGTTAGGGAGGGAGTTCCAGGATTTTGACCCAGTGACAGTCAAAGAACGGCAATATAGTTCTAAGTCAGGATGGTGGGTGACTTGGAGGAGAACTTACAGGTGGTGGTGTTCCCATGAGTCAGTTGCCCTTGTCCTTCTAGGTGGCAGAGGCTGTGGGTTTAGAAGGTTGCTGTCGACGGAGGCTTGGTGAATTGCTGCAGTGCATTTTGAAAATGGCACTCAGTGCTGCCACAGTATGCCAGTAGTGGAAGGAGTGAATGGTTAAGGAGGTGGATGCGATGCCAATCAAGCGGGCTGCTTTGTCTTGGATGTTGTCAGGTTTCTTGAGTATTGTTGAGACAGCACTCAACCAGGCAAGTGGAGAGCATTCACACTCCTCACTCATGCCATGTAAATGGTGGACAGACTTTGAGGGGTCAGAAGATGAGTGACTTGGCACATAATTCACAGCCTCTGACTTCCTCTTGTAGCTACAATATTCATATGGCTAGTCTAAGTTTCAGATCAATGGTAACCCCAGGATGTTAATGGTGGAGTATTCAGTGATGGTACTTCTGTTGAGTATCAAGAGGAGGCGATTGAATTCTCTTTTGTTGGAGATGGTCATTGCCTGGCATTTTTGTGGTAGTGAATGTCACTTTCTACTTATCAGCCCAAGCCAGAATGTTGTTGAGGTCTTGCTCCATGTGGGAATGGACGACTTCAGTATCTGAGAAGTTGCAAATGTTACTGAACACTAGAATCATCAGTGAACATCCTCAATTTCATGAGGAAGGGAATGTCATTGATGAAACAGCTGAAGATGATTAGGCTTTGGGCACTACCCTGAGGAATTGCTGCAGTAGTGTCTTGTTGCCGAGATGATTGGCCTCCAACAATCATAAACATCTTTCTTTATGGTAGGTATGACTCCAACAAGTGGAGAGCTTTCCCCCAGATTCCTCATTGACTTCAATTTTGCTAAGGTTCCTTGATATCAACCAGCAAATAACCTGTGATAATCCCTTTAAATAGGGCTGATGGTGGTGTTGTTGGGGGGGGGGGGGGGGGGTGCGTGAGAGGGAATGGGTGCTTAGCAAAACCAACCAAGAGAAAAGAAAAACAGTTTGTAAACAATAATGTTTGTAAGCTCTGAAGGAGTGCTGACTTTTTCCGACATTCACCAGTGAAATTGAAGCAGAGTTCCTGGATGAAGTCAGGTAGATTAGATCAGAGAGGACCTTTTTTTTTAATTCATTCATGGGTTTGGGCATTGCTAGCTAGGCCAGCATTTATTGCCCATTCCTAATTACCCTTGAGGTGGTGGTGATGAGCTGCCTTCTTGAACTGCAGCAGTCCATGTGGTTCCACCTACTTCAATACAGCAATATGGGCCCTCAAGGAGAGCTTCTCAGGGACAGCGGAAGGAGATGAATAGGTAGATAGTGCCAATGCCAACAACCCACATAGCAACCCAGAGTAACCATAGAATATGTTTACTAACCATCAGTACTAACCATACTATCCATTCAGGCAAGATAACAGGAGCCCTTCTGAAAACTGACTGTACAAAAGATGCCTATTGGTTACGATTAACTTCCCTCACATGTGTTCAAGTGCTTGAATTGCTTCAATGACCAAGAGGCTGTGTGGTGTCCTTTAAACACCTCTCGCTCACTTGGAAGTGCTTTATCACTCGCAACCTTTCATGCAATCATCATCACAAATTTCACGTGAAAGCTAATTGCATGGTGTGTGCAGACTGCCATCAAACTCATTATAAATGACATGCTAATGCCTGGGCTTTACTGCACACTGTGGAAACTAAAGATAATCCTTACTTTCAATGTACTTTTTCAGGGACAACACAGCCTTTAATAGAAGAGAAAGAACTGCAATAGGTGTTGGGCCTACAGACCTCTCACCCAATTTCCACCAATAAGGTCTGGGGAGGGAAGCAATAGAGGGAATGAGAGATGAGAATTAAAGTAGAAGGATATTTTCTACTAAGGCTTAGGGTGACATTCTGGCCTAGATTTTTGGAGTGGTGGAGGCTCCATGGCATCCAAAATGAAGCTGACATTAATTATCATTCCGCTCTACAGGAAAAAGGTGAAAACCTGGATTTCTGACTTTATGAACCAAGGAAGGAAATTGAAAAGAAAATTGGACTAAACTGTATTTAATGACACAAGAATCTTCACCTTCCTTGCCTCAGACAATATAGAAGCTTTTCAAATTTAAACCTATATAAAACATGAGTAAGGCTGCAGTTGAAGTATTGTGTCCATGTCTGGGCACCAAACTTAAGGAAGGATGTGGAGAGGGCACAGGAGAGATTTACTGGAATTGTTCGAGGGATGAGGAATTACATTCACATGGTTAGAGTAGAGAAGCTTAGTGGGGTTATCCTTAGAGCAGAGGAGGTTAAGTGAAGATTTGACAGGTGTTTAAAATCATGAAGGGGATTAGACAGAGTAAATGAAGAGAAACGGTTTCCAATAGCTGTAGGGTTGATAACAAGAGGAGACAGATTTAAGGCGATAGGCAACAGATTCATAGGTTGCATTAGGAAAGACCTTTTTAAAGTAACATGTGGTTGGGATTGGAATGCACTTCCTGATAGGGTAGCAGATAGTGATTCAATGATGGCTTTCAAAAGGATATATAAATACCTGATGGAGAAAAGATTGCAGGGATATGGAGAGTGATGGAACAAACTGGATTTCTCGCTGAAAAAGCTGCCAGACTCAATGGGCTGAATGGTCCATGTCTGCAGGTGTCGGGCGTGCTCGGACAATGTGAGCAGACAATAAAGCAAGAAAACCAAAAAATGTCATTGCCTGCTGCGCCTTTTACAACCTGGCGCTGCAAAGGGGAGAGTTGCTGGCTAAGGAGGGGATGCAGGAGCTGGAGGTCTCCTCCAATGAGGAGGACATCGACCGTAATGAAGGTGAGGAGGTCCTAGAAGGCAACGATGACAGTGATGAAGCCTTTGCTCCAGACGAGGCAGGCGCGCTTGAGAGGCTCTCATAGCTACTAGATTTGTGGAGCATGATGATGACATGCAGTAAGGAGACACCATAGATCTCACATTGCATCCATGAACATTTGACTCCAGTCTGGCTTATGGCAGTGCACGTACTCTCTGTGACAATGTTCCTGTCATGGAGATGCAGCGGAGGTCCTAATAGTCATTCGGTTGCAGGAGGATGATGAGCACATGCAGTGAGGGCATTTCATAGATCCTCACATAGTCTCTGAGAATGTCTGACTCCTGTCTGGCCAAGGGCAGCTCACTTGTGCTCTGTGATCAGAGTCATATCATGGAGATGCAGCCATGAACTTTAAAAGCATCTAATCCTTTGTCCACCTTCAGCTCCTGACCCCTTCAAGAGTACAGCATCACTGGTCACAAATACTGAAGAGATGGGGGCCAGCCCACCTTAAAGATGCTGAGAGCACACAGAGAGAATGACAGAACTCTGTGCTGCCTGCCCACGACATTCTGGCAGCAATGACAAGCACCATCGAGCTGCAGGAATCACTAATGTGTCCCAGTGAGTGTGAGGCTGGGTCATCACTTTGGTCTGAAGACTGCATAAAGCACAGTGGAAAGGCCCTGGACTCAGACACCTGCCTTTATCTTGTGCAAGAAGGTTGCACATCTGAGTGACACGAACACTGCTCATCAGAACAAGGAGCCATAGGCAGGGAGACATTCTTGGGAGTTTATTTACAATAGTGAACATTATGTACAAGTGATTAACATCCATGCCCAGGCTGTGCAACTGGCCTAAATAGCCAAGTGGTTATGGTACTGGATTTGTAACCCCAAGATCAAGAGTTCAAATCTCACAATGGCGAACTATGAAACTATGTAACTTCATCTGAAACAAATGGAAATGGGTTTGTACTCGAAAGAGTTACATCTTCTTAACTTTCCTAACCTTGCTGCTATGTCTTGGTGCTCTCCAGTGGAGGTGTAGGCAGCCTGCTGATTGCTACGCCCTGCCTATGATGACCTTGACAGGCCTCATCTGGAGGGCTGAGACCTGGAGGGCCCCGGCCTGCTTTCGGGGTCCTGCTGTGTGGCAGTGGCACCCTCCTCGGCCTGTGGAGCTGAGCTGCGGGGATCACAGGAAGAGGGAATTCGGATGGGCCAAGACCTCCTGGAATCACCTGAGCAGATGGCCCTGGTGTGTGCACCTGCTGATCCTCCTCTCTATGGGTGCCCGCGGGCCCCGGGCTGACTCCTTGAGGAGAAGGAGTAGCTGGAGTGAGATCGAGCTGCCCCACATCCCTCTCGCATTGACACTGTTGGAAGCCAACTATGGAGTCAGCGATGGAGTTCAACCCACGTAGCCAAGCAGGACCGATGTCCTTGACCAAGGTCTCCATGGTGACCACCATCAACCTGAAGGTGAATGGACTCCTCCATTGTGCCTTGCAAGCTGAGGACTGCAGCGGCCATCCCCTCCTGATGTTCCCAAGCTTGCCTTTGCAACTCCAGCAACTGAGGTACAACCGAGTCCAGAGACTCCTCATCTGATTCAGACTCCAGCAGTCTGCCGAGTGCCAGAAACAAGGGAACTCCCTGCCGCCGCCATCTGCTGTGGATCAGACAGTGCGACCTGCTCATCAGGTTGTGACCCTGAGACTTCTCTAGAACTAGGTCCTAGCGAGATGAGCCTCTCTGCACTGGTGAAAGGTGTGAGTGAGCACTGTGACGGGTGTCATCAGATTCTTCTTCTGAGGTGTCTTTGGGGCTTGAGTCGAGGACCTGGGTTGTGGATCCCCCCTGGTTGCTTCCCAGATGTGCCTGTGAAAACAAGGAGGGATAATTAGTGCATGGCAGGGGACTGCGGAACAGAGGAACTCACTCACAGCATGGTTGTCTGATGGATGTTGCACTGCTGGATTCTCACTTGGTTGAGCAGCGCCGACCTCACGGTCAGCACAAGAACAGTCCAGATCATCGCTGGCCAGCTGGATGACTCTATTTTTAAAGTCTGTGATGTTGGGCATTCCTTCCCCCGTCTGTAGCATCACCCTTTTGTTGTGTGTCAGCTTGTTCTGCATGAAGACAGATGGAGAGAGTGTAAGAAGGACGCCTGCCAGGCCAGGTGAGAAAGATGCCTGGCATATGTGTAGGTGGTGTGTGGTGCCATGGATGGGGTGAGGACATAATCTGCAGGGCAGATGAAGGTGTGTGCGTGAGACTGAATGGTGATGTTCCTTGAACTGGCAGTGAGTGTGTGAGTTGAGAATATTAAGAAGAGTGACTTACCCTGGGGGAATGGAGGGGATCATTCATCCTCTTTTGGCACTGGGTGGCTGTCCTCTTTTGCAGGGTGTTGGTGCTGACCACCACTGCCACTACCTCCCAGGGAGGATTGGTGACCTTGCTTGATGGTCTTCACTCAGAGCATGGGTAGAGGACTTCATGGGCGGGGCTCCATGGCATCCAGTCGGCGCCTGAGGGAGGCGTCGCTAAATTTGGGGGCAGTATGTTTCCTCTCTTTGGCAGCCATCACTTTGCAGCAGCTTCCGATCCCTTCGAGAGTGCTCACTCTGTGCAGGAGTACCCTTTAAATTTGGCACCCGGAGTACCGAAGGCCGGAGATGTCAGCCGCGCGGGCAAATCAGAGGCCGCCCTACCAGTGGTCTAGCGCGTTTCCTGGGAATGCGTTATTAATGAGGCAGGACGACACAGCACAAAAGCCCTGGCATTGTGGCTGGCTGGTAAAATGTCCTCTTTCCCACCCGCTACTGCACTTTATGCAAATCTGAGCGATTCCACCTATAGGCTTATTATTTTCTTTGATCTTTCACAGTACAAAAGAAATTGCAGATAGGAAGTGGAACCAAAAGGTGAATCACTTATGGGTTCGGCTATTGTAGTTACTGACCATAAGTATAGTACAGGCTTGCCATATTTCTCAAGAAAAGGCAACAAACACTTAAATTAATAATGTTCACGATATACTTTATTCTAGGCCATTTCTGCAAGTTCTTTATTTATTTATATATTTTAAAAGAACCCATGTAATCTTTGCAGGAAAAGAGAAGGAATTTACATCTGAAAAATACCAATGCCTTTTAAGCAACTTCTAAAATGACTTTACTAAACCCTATGGAAACGTCACATCTCTCAGCCTACATCTTTGATTATCTTTTATGTCCAAACTAGTTGTGTACTTGCTAGGGAGAATGCTGGTGACACAGATAAACCACTAATATGATGGAAATGGCCTTTATCTTTCTTCGTACAGCAAGGGTGGATGAAAAGAGATGAACTAATTTGAATGTATTCCATTCCCTAGTACTATTTCTTGTTGTGGTCAGTATACATTGCCATTAAAACCAAGAAAAATAAAACCTATATTTTAGACCAAATCCTCTGTGTATTATCATTGTCACACACCACCGCTGCATTGTGAAAACAGTACTAATTACCGTGCTTACAACAATTAAGCAAGAAAATACACAGAAGCACTTGCACTCAACCATGAAAAATTAACCTAACAAAATTGTTACAATAACAAACATATTTAAAAACATTTATAGGTTCCTTTTTCTAGATTTCTGAAAATGCAAGATAAAATGGGTGGAGGAACTGATCTGTCCTGTTAAGGTTATCAGTATCCAGCTAACTAACTGGAAACACAGCTGCTGTAGTTCAGCTGCTTAGAAATACTACAATGTCACAGGACTTGAAAATGATACAAAATTCAGCTCAAGCACAAACTTGGCAATAGTACTTTGGATGCTTATGCAGGAGATAACAAAATACTAAATTAAAACTATTATAATTTCAAATGATTCAGAATTATTTATGATCAACTAATCAAGGTTTCGTATTCTACTTTGTTTAAGCCAGGAGGGATTGAGTTTTTCATTACGCTAGTCATAAAAATGTGATTCATCATTTTTGTTTTGGGATAGAGAAATGTTTACCTCATTTGTAGTGTGACAGGAAAATGTTTTTGCATGCAATATTAATCATTGTGTTCTGCTCTTGTGAAGAAACATTTACGTATATTTATTGTTAAACATTCCACCTCCCTTTGTCTGCCACCTAGTCTGCAGATCATATCCATCGGTATTCCTTCAGCCAAACACATCCCACACATTGATTATTACTGAAACAAAAATGTAAATAGAGCAAAAAAGGACAATTTTAGCAGACATGACAGACTGCTCAGAGGTGCTGTTTAAGTCTTAAATGATGTAAAACAAAGTAATCATCACCTCACGGCCACCAATTGCAAAATCCCCATCACTGATCCGATCTCCATTCTAATTTTACCATGAATGGAGCATTATGATTATGTGCGACATTTTTCCTGCAGCAGTGAGAGAATTGAACTTTTTGACACTCCTATTGTATTCATTTGAATGCATTAATTCTGGGTTTGCCCTACTTAGGATACCAGGAAAACAAATGGCATTTCCATTCAAACTCCCTTGTGGAATGAATTTTCTATGTAATGTACAATCTTATGTGGCTTGAATTAGTAAAGTGCATTGCAGATACTATTACATGACAAGCAGAAACACAGTAAATAAGAGTTTTCTCCTAAATCATATGTCAGTGGTATGTACAGTGGTCCTCCACTAGCAGATCGCTCATATTATTGCTCCTGCTGAGAGGATACACTGATTTATAACAAGAGCAAAGTATGAATGAATTGCTCTTGTAATATATCACTAGGCAAATTAATGTGAAATATACATGGGTATATGTATATCCATGGATATGGAAGTTGAAATTAAATTAATGTAATAATTTGAAATGTTATTAAAAATTTTATATACAATTCTGAAGGAATGAATGAAAGGACGGAAGAATGTGAAATAGTTTGAATTATGTATGAAATGGTATTTTTATACATTTCGAGGTTCAATGATTTA
This sequence comes from Carcharodon carcharias, assembly GCF_017639515.1. Taxonomy (NCBI): domain Eukaryota; kingdom Metazoa; phylum Chordata; class Chondrichthyes; order Lamniformes; family Lamnidae; genus Carcharodon; species Carcharodon carcharias. Next base: position 201,188,955 of record NC_054468.1, on the reverse strand, counting down.
CCTGCTGATTTAACAGACTCAAAGGGCTTATCCATACTAATCGTCCTATCTTCCTCTCTCGCCACATTCCCACTCAGGCCTGACCTCAGCAACTTCCTTTCCATCCTGTACCACCACCCACCACTGTCCCCAAGGGACTCAGCAACAGATCAACAATAACCACCTCCCCCTCCACATTTCTCTCTGGAATATCCATTCGCCCACAAATGGAACTCTTGCCATCCGCCTTATTGTGGATGACTGCACTGAGGTCATGGCTTGGACTGAAACTTGACTCATGTGTGTTGACAGTTTGTGTGTTACTGAAAAGTCTCTGCTCCTGTCAAGACTTTCTATACCTTCCCTGCCCAGACTGCCATGGTGGCCCGTATCACCAAATCGCATCTTGGTCTCTCCCTCAATGCCACTGGCATCTCCTCCTCATTTGACTACCTGCCCTAGTTTAATGCCCTGGCCTCTCTTTTAAAATCTTTGTTCTTTTATCTTGTCATCTGTCCTCTCCTCCAATCCTCCCACTTTGAGAAGTGGGAGGTGATCTCACTGAAACATAAGGGGCTGAATTTTACGCTGATTGGGCCGGCCGCACACGACCTGATTAGGTGCAAGGTGATGTCGGATGAGCATCCTGACATTATCCTGCGCTTGAGCAATATTTCGGTTGGCAGGTGAGCGCAAAAGTCGGAAGTGCTCCCGCTGACAACTAAGAGGGAAATTAAGCCAATAAACGGCACAATTGTCTGTCATTTTACATAACCCGTCCAACCTTACGGTTGGTGGATAGACGAATAGGCCAGGCAGCCTTTACATTTTCCATCAAACCTCACCCAAGGGCAGGATGAAGTTTCCGTTATTAAATAAAATAAAAATAGAAACCTGTGCGCAGCATTTTTATAATCTATATGTTCAGATGCCTGATTGTGGTGCCTGGACCTTTATTTCCTGATTTTAAAAAGTTTATTTCCTCGGTTTTGGGTCTTCAGCTCCCAGAGGCTCCCAGCAGAGGGTGGATGCTGGGATGCTGCTTCACCTAAGCTGGCTGGGGAACCTGAAACTCGGGGAGAGAGTGCGGGTTGTCACCGTCTCAGAATAGGAGGCGTCCGCTCTGAGATGAGAGATTTCTTTCCCACTGATATCCCCCCCCAAGCCTCATCTCAAAATCCTCACCAAGCTATCTTTTCATTCGACACAGAGCAACTTTTCATTCTCAGTCATTTTAACTTGCTTCTCAACTCATCTTGTCCTCACTCTGACTTCATGGCCATGTCTACGTTAAACCTCTCCATCCATATAAAGTGCCCAATTGGCATTTAGAGCCATTCCTCTGACGTTGGCCTCTTTATTCTGATGGTCTCAGTCATACACAAAGCCACCACTAACCACTTCCTTGTTTTCTACTTCCAACTCTATTTCCTTCTGCATCCTCTATGGAAAACTCTCCTCTCAACCTCACAGAAGTAAATTATCACTGTGCTTTCAAATGCCAACTGCTTGATATTTGGGTTTCCATTAATTATATTTCGGCAGCTTTGATCTGCATAACCACTTCTCCACTTTTGATGCCCTTACTCGTAATAAAACATGTAGTTTCTCCCATCTTCATTTCCTCAAGAGCAAAGGGTGAAGATTTGAACATTTCTGCTATACAAATGACTTAGTCATCCTTCACTGGCTGGACCACATCTGGTGCCTTTCTGATGCTAAAACTTCTCACTATTCCAGAATCACCCTGCAGAGCCAAATTAACCCTCACTTCCTTTTCTCCATCACCAGCCATCTTCTTAAACCTTTTTCCCTGTACATACCCCTTTCCCCTGTACCTAACCCTTACTACCCAATTCTCTTCTGTTTTTTTCTCTCTCCTTTTAAGTGGGTTCTGGTGAGTGGCAGGACAGCGAAAGCAGCTACCAATGGCTGTCGATTGCATTTGGGGGTGCAGGTTGTGAGGAAAATATAGGGCTTGGCAACTTTCTTCCCAACATCTTCCCAATTATTGCTGTTTCAAACTCCCCACCACCACCACCCCTCACTTTTCTCTCTCTCTCTCTCTCTCTCTCTCTCTCAAAGAGAACAGCCATTACAATCCGTCTCACAAATGTAAACAATTAGAACATTTACCTTTCTAACATGAGATAATTAGTTGGTTTCAAAATCTAAGTTTCTTTTCAAATTGAACATTAACAGAGGCAAATTCAATGATCATGTTACTGTAGAATACGTACATAATTTTGGGATTAAAAAACTATTTTGTTTAATCCCTTATAGAAACTTCTGTTGATAAAATACAGTGGATCAAAAATTTTCATTCAAAAATCTTTCAGAAAACATTTTAATTTGTGGGAAGAATATAACAGTACCACCGAGTGGCCAGATTGTATAATTACAGTGTCATGTTTACATGGTTAGTTTCCACGATGGAAATTTATAATACCTTTCACCTTTTCATTCATGTTCTTATGAAAGAAAGAAACCTTAATTGCAGAGTTGTGCACTACTGTTCTGGCAATATGTCACAGGTATGCATGGGGCAGAGTTTTCCATATGGCGGACAGGCTCGGCAGTAGCCGGCGGGGGCAGGCGAGGAGCCAATCGCCGCCCGCGATCGGCTCTGCGCCACCATTTTATGCAGGCGGGCCAATTAAGGCTGGCCCAGCATATGATGCCACTACCAATAGTGCTCAGTGCTACCTGTGAGGGTGGGGGAAGGAGGGAGAGCGGGCCTGGCACACAGATCGCACATGTGCACGAAAGAGTGTTTCAATCTCCCTGAGGCACACAGCTATCTCAAGGATATTGAATCGATATTAAAATTAATAAATAAAAGGTTTAAAAATTAATTTAAACATGTCCCCTCATGTGACTGTGTCACAATCGCAACAATGACAACAATTACTTTCTTGATGGCCTTAGTAGACCCTTTAAACTTCGGCGAGTGCGCAGCCGAGTCCAGCGCGCACCCGCCAAACGAAATATCGCGGGACTGCGTGATGATGTCAGGGCGCTCGCCCGGCATCATTGCGCGTAATTTTACACGTCGGCGTGTTGGGCCCACCCCCACATGCCCAACGTAAAATCCTGCCCGTGATTTCCTTTCCAAAGGTTTTCTCAGCAATGAAGCTGACCAAACACAAGGAACGCTGAAGCACTTGATCAGAACTCTGTTAGATTGATTTTATCAACTGAAATATTGATTCCAATATGTGAGGTGCAGGGGAAAACCAGCAAGGCTGAGGATACAGAGGTCTTACTGAGATTAATAGCAGCAACTCATTATAAGCTTTGTCTTCCGTTACTTATCCAGCAGCCAGCCAACCTGGCAGGTTGGCCAACTGTCGTGCAGGAAAACCAGCAGCTACTAGCTGCAGTCAGGGATGGTCCCTGGCAATCAGAGGGGAGCAAGCTACAGAGATCGCTGAGCGCAGCAGTGGCTTGAGAGAGGCGACGATCAGAAGGGAGGTCAAAGGTTTCCATGCGGGGCCTAGCGGAGTACTCCTATTCCTCCCGGCCCACAACTGAGCAGCCAGCAGCTCCTGCCTCCAATTCACTGCCAGGTTCCTCAAGCCTGAGGAAACCCAACTGGCAGCAATTAAATTTAAATCGGCCTCCCAATTGCAGAGCGGGAGCCTAATTAAAATATGTCAGTGAAGTGCCTGCCTCTCCAAGACGGGGCACTCGTGAGCTTCACTGCACACTGGTGTAAAAATCATGGCAGGTGAATGGCGAATTTTTTGATGAAGTAACAGAGGAGGTTGACAAAGGGCACGCAATGAATGTTGTCTATATGGATTTTAAGAAAGTGTTTGACAAAGTACTACATAAAAGGCTGGTGAACAAAATTGAGGCTCATGGAATAGCAGGGTCAGTGCCCAATTGGGTAACAAAAAAACAGCAAGTTGTGATAAATAGTTATTTTTCAGACTGGAAGATAGTAGAAAGTGGTGTTCCTCAAGGGTTTTTCTTTTGTGATACATAAATAACTTGGTGGGGTGTAAGGGGTGGGTAGCACCTCTCACAGGTAGGTTCGCTGCACTATTTGAAGTGGCTCACCCTGTATTGGTCCTCACCTTCTCTCAGCTTTCACCTGTGGCTCCAAGTAGTTGTTGGCATGCAACATCGACCACAGCCGGTAAACTGCTTCGATTGGCGGGCCAAATCAGGTGAGGGGAGCTGTTGGGTCTCTTACCCACGGTGACTTAAAGATCTGTCTATCCTGCATTTGAAGACTGATTCTGGTGGACTGGACGGATGAGGCCAACCTTAGGTCCAATGGTCTTGAAGGCGAGTCAGCACCACGTTGCAAAACGCATAGACCTCATCAAAATGCTTAAGATGTCCTGCTCACATACAAACAAGGAGCAGGAGTAGGCCACTCAGCCGTTCAAGCCTGCTCTGCCATTCAATATGATCATGGCTGATTTGACTGTAACCTAGTAGGGTTGTTTATCGCTGGAAGGAGCACAAGTGGAACCTGGCAGACCCCAAGTGCCTGATCGGCCTCTTTTCACAATCAATGATTGGATGGACACTGCAAAGGCAGGGGAGTAGCTCTCAGTGGAACTCTCCTTCCCAATGCCAGGTCCCTCTATCAAGCTTCCTACTGGGAGCCCGCATTTGTTTTTTGGACTTCCTATATGGCAAATCACCCGCCTGATGCTGGTTGTTTATCAGTGGTGGCAGGATGAGGCCCTAAAGTGGGCATTAGTTGCCCACCTGAAGGCCTCAATTTGCATCCGGGAGGGAAGGCCATCCAAAGCCTTAATTGGGTGGAGGCAGGAAGGCAGAGGGGTGCCCACACAACACCTTCCTGCCTTATTAAATGCCCCCTTAACTTCAAACTCGTTGTTGGGGGAGGGCTTTAAATTCCACCCTATGATTCTGGGTGTATATGTGATGGATTGAAGTTGCATTTCATATTTTTAGGGTTTAACGCTGCCCCCCTCCAACCTCCTTCCACCGTTCATGGTGGTGGTGGGGGGCACGAGGGGAGGGTTGGGGGTTTGGCGGTTAATATCAAGGCCATTGTATCTGTATAAATTGCTACTTTTACATTCCTGTGATCACAAATAAAAACCATTCGGGAATCAGTGGAATGGTACACTCCTTCCACCTGGTGTGGGTGAGTAAGGAGACTGGCAAGCGTGAAAATCCACAGTTGATTTTAACATGCGCCACCATAGTCTCAGCACTACCAACTCTCCACACTAATCTATGAACACACAGAGAGATTCAATCTATCTGTATATTGTGCAAGTTGAGCTATAGCATCCATTTGAATTCAATTTTCCCTCAGAGATTTGTGATCGAAGATGAACTCCAAAGGAAACCAGTGAGTTTTATTCAATTATGGGAATTGTTAGCATGTGTAATGGTGTTGATTACAGAACATGTCTGTTAAGGAACCTTCATAGTCTTGTTTAAGTTAACAGCAAGTCTTTATTGGTCAGAATTTTTGCCCTTGGTGGTGGTGCTCAGCAGGGGCTCCCCGCACCGTGATTTTACACGGGCAGGCCAATTAAGGCCCACCCAGCGTGGAAGCCGAGCAGCAGTGTTCAGCGCTGCCTGAGCAGGGGGGGGGGAGGAGTGTAAGCGGGCCTAGCGAGAACTTCGTGTAAGCACGCGAAAGAGCGCTTCAATCCCCGCGGTTTAAAAAAACGTGTCACATGAGCAGGGACACGTTTTTAATTCAAGTGTAAAGTTTTTATTTTATTTTTATTTACTTTAGGAAACCTCATCCCACCTGTGGATGAGGTTTCCTTAAAAAATGCAAAGGCCGCCTGACCTTTTCTCCTGCCTGCCAACTGTAAGGTTGGATGGGCGGCGTAAATTTGAATGCAATTATCTTTTCAATGGCCTTAATAGGCCTTTTAATTATTGGCGGGAGCGCTGCCGACTCCAGCGTGCACCTACTGTACGAAACATCTCAGGATTACGCCCAATGTCATCGCGCGTCATTTTATGCTCGGCCAGGTCGGGCATGCGCCCGCCCGCCGAGCTCAATATTCTGCCTATTAATTACTTGTAACTAAATACACACATACAGTAAAAGGTATAGGCAAGGAGCTATCTCCGTGTTTCGATTTTAGCATGTCTCTGCTCAACACCGCACTGACTCTAGGTCTGGGTCATGTGTTTTCTTACATCACCATGTGGGCTGTACTGTATTCAGTCCCACATTAACCCTGTATATACCAGACCCTCATGCTGCAGCATGTATAACTTTTATTGTTTAAAATTGAAATTTGCAATTATCAAATGATTGAAGAAAGCATTTGGAATGCTGGAGTTGCATAACATGAATACTTTCCATTTGATTTAAGGGCCCAGCCAGCCAGCATAATTTATCACTTTCATAACAACATAAAGGGTTAAACTGCTATTGCAATATAATGGCAGGTAAGGTTAATAAAATAAACTTTATATATGGAGTTAAATATACCTAAAAAAGCCATGGTTACAGGTATATTAATGTCAAAAAATAACTTCCATAATTCCTTCCTCTTTGATGTTGCTTTACCCTAACTCCACAAGGTCCTTTAGCTCTATATCCCCCACACCCCCAAAACACACCATTCTTCTGACTCCAACCTTTTAAGCATCTCTTCTTCCTTCATCTCAGTAATGGTGATGGGCATCAGCTGCCTGACTCTTATCCTTTGGAGCTCAGCATATACCTTTCTCTCGCCCCTGTTTCCCTTTTAAAAAGCATCCATCTGGGACCAAGCTTTTTGTTATTAAAATGATTATTAGTAAATCCACATCATCAAGTTAGGCTCGGATCAGGCAGGTATTCTAGTTCCCTGGTAAAACTGTGAACTGACACTCCGATATATGCACTTGGGTTTAGGACAAGAGTGTTAAACAGCCCACTTGTCACTATGTTAGGACAGAAGAACAAATGGGGGGGGGGGGGGGGAAATTAAAAATGCTAGATGGCCCTTAACATATATATATATATATACATATACACACACACACACACACACACACACACACACATGGTTAACAGGTTGAGGCCAAATTTCTCTTGCGGTTTTACCTTTTGACCTCCTCTTCCAAGAACTTGTGATTGCAGCCTGACACTGATTACCGGAAGCTAAGCACATTGATGAATGCTTGCTTTGTCGGTTCTAATTATCATTATTTTCCTGATATTTGTGAGAGAAAGATTCTAATTTTGTGCTGGTTATGCAAGCAGGCCCAACTACAGCTCTCTGAATGTACCGTAGATTTTGAACGGCTATAAAAACACATGCTGACTATAACTGTTAACAGCTCGTGTATGCTCCTCGTCTGAAAATGTAGTTCTCATGATTATTCTCTGGAATGTGGCCAGAAACATATTGGGGATGAGGGAAACTCCCCAAGGTAACATGAACAGCTAAATGATTTTCCTTCATGCTTCAGCATGTTATCTTTGATTCAGAAATCTTCCAAGAGCCAAGCATGGCTATTTTAGAGAATGCAAGTGAAATTCATAATGAATAAATAGGAAGTCAGCAGTTCTCCAAAAAATGTAAAAACAGGTAGTAAATTCTCATTAACAACTTCTCATTTGGTGCCAAGTATCATAATTTCTCCTGTTAACAGTGAAAAGGTGAAAAGATATCAAGGTTATAGTAATTATTTTGAAGGTCACTTTTTAACCCAAGTAGATTAAAGTTAACTCAAATGAGATTTTTGGTAAACACGTTGAATAACTGAGTCCGTATGCAATCAAAACATCCAAAAGAGTTATTAATGCTGGTGACAGGCATCAAATTAATGACTTGGGCTCAGAATTCAATGGAGAGTGGTCAAATGCAGACATCAAACTGGAAAGGGCAGCTGAATCTGAGGAATCATCCCAGGAGCTACAAAATGAGCTTGGCCAAATAGCTAAGTGGGCAGGACAGTGGTAGGAACATCCAACAACAATTTATATTTATACAGGACCTTTAACGTAAAAAGAAATCCCAAGGTTTTTCACAGGAGCAATGCAGAACAAAATATCATACCGAGCCACATAAGGAGATATTATGGTCAGATGACCAAAGAGGTAGGTTTTAAGCAGCGTCTTCCTTAAAGGATGAAAGTGAGATAGAGAGGCAGAGAGAGACAAGGGGGGAGTTCCAGAGCTTAGGGTCTAGGCAGCTGAATGGCTAACAATGGTGGAGTAATTAAAATCAGGGATACTCAAGAGGCCAGAATCAAAGCAGCACAGCTATCTGTCAGGGTTGTGGGGCTGGAGCATATAACAGAGATAGGGCAAATGAATGTGGACTAAAATGACTGAATTGGTGATGTAGCTGGTTGATTTTCAGCTGCATATCAGGACTACAGCTATGCCTGTTATGCTGTGAGAATGTACATAAGGCTTGACATAATAAGTTGAATTGGCCACTGTTGAATTTGCCAGCTTGATCTTTGTGGGAACACATGAGTTAAGAAAGTAAAAACTGGAATGTATATATTCCAGTCCTAAGACTGGGTATTGACAATAAAGTGGCCAAAAGCCTGTGATTATAAGAAGTCAGGTATGGAGAATCTGTTCTTATTGCAGACATTCCAATGGTACAAATACTATGATTATCAAACACTGGCAGGATGAATCTCATTAAGGGAATGTTGTAACTTCCAAACCGTACCACTCGCCTTACACACTGCTCAATGCCACACCACCATCAGTCACCTAAAAATAATCTCTATTAATCATAAATCATACTTAAAATTCATAGCATCACTGCAGCCTCACACACTTAGCACTGTTGCAAGTCTCATAACCACATCTCACAGCTTCCGCACATTGCCAGTTATTCAGCAGTGTGAGATCAAGAGGTGGAAGAACAGGGAGACAGTGATGAAGAAGAAACACAGCCACTCACTCTCACACCAGCTTAGGCACTGACACTACGCATATTTTAGAGATAGCTTAGAGACAGGATCTGCGACTGGTGATACACTGCAGAACATGAGTTGCCCACATTGATTACCCTTACTGAAAACTCTTTTCTTTCTACTGCTGTAATTATGTATTTTTTAATCAATATTGGTATTTCTCCTCCTATGTCAATCCCTCTATCCTTTCCAAAGATTCCACAGCCTGGAATTTGCCCCAATCGTGCCCAGCTTGCAGTAAGATCTCTGTAATGGTTACTACATCATACCCTTTAAGCTGAATTTGTGCTCCCAACCCACTAGCTTTATTTCTCATGCGATGTGCAGTTTTGTAAACCTCTTACTTAAAGAACTTCCCACCCTGCCCATTTGTCCTGCTGCTCTGTTCTGCACACACTTTCAACTCAATGTGAATTTCATTCAAACAAGCGTAAAGCACTTACATAAGAACAAAATGACCAACTTAAGTACACGAAGAATGTAGTCAAAATAGCAAAGGATAAAATTTAAAGCGATCAAGAGGAATTAGTTGCCTCAATGCTCAACAGATCCAATCACTGCATAGCAGTCATCAATGAAGCAAATTAAAATGCTGAGCTATACAACAAAACAACAGAGCACAATTTGGAGGAAGCCAATTGAACAGATCACCATTTTGGGAGCTGTATTCATTCTAATCACAAGACTTCAAAAACTGGCAAGCAATCCAAAGACACACAAAACTAATCAAATGGCAGAAAAGGTCTGAATTATGAGGAAGAGCTAGAGAAAGGTAGCAACTGAAAACTGATATACAAGAGATACTGAACAGTGTAGAAAATATGAGTTTGGAACACTACTTCAAACTAAATTGCAGCATTAGGGTAAAGCACATGTTCAAGTTAGTCAAAGGCAAATGTAAGACTGATGTTAGGGGGAATCCTTTTCACACCTTGATCAAGCAACATGTGAAATGAGCCTGTGGGCAGGGTAGTGAAAGTGAAAACCCAAAAATTATTGGCAAAAGAACAGCTGGAACAGAGATCCATGGGGTCTTTCTGGATGGATGAGCCATGTTAGGTTAATCACTTAGGCTGGAATTTTCCGGTCCCATTGGCGTCATGGCGGGTGGTGGGGTGGGGGGTGGGGCGGACACACACACAATATGACGAAAAGGTCAAAAATCGCTTTTACGCCGTTGTGAAGCCAGTTTGCGATCATCCGCTCCAACTGACAATGGTGGGCGGCATTTCCTGCCGCCATACGTCGGGAACATCATTCTAATACATTTGCATCTCATTATAAGCCCTGCTCACCGGAATCATGCCCCCAACGGCAAATTTATTGCCAAACTCGGCACGACTTCAGAACGACATGTTTCACGATCGCCTGTGAAAGATGTGCACCTGGCGGCCTGAACTTTGAGGGGGCCCCGGAAGCGAGTGCACTCAACCTTGCAAAGCACTGGCGAGCATCGCTTGTGGGACATCAAGGAGGCAGTGTCAGTCAGTTGCACAGGCAAGTCGCTTTTTCTCAGCTGGCATTCAGTGTGATGCCGGGGCAAGGAGCTGGGTCAGACCGCGGCGAGGTGGAAATACACAAGCACAAACTGGGATGGGAAGGGGAAAGGTGTGCGGGAAGGGGGATGGGGTGGTGGGGGGTGAAAGAAGTAGCAACGCACTTGGAAAAGCCTGTCGAAAGTGAGCATTCTTCCGCAGTTGAGACCACTCAGCAGCAGCTCCATTGACACACTTAGAGTCGGGCCTCTGGAGCTTTTCTGCCCATTCAAGCAACCCAAAAGCATGAAAGTGCCACCAAATGTTCTAGAACTTTTCACCCCTCAGGTGCAGACTGAAAATTAATGTGCGTTTTAGGGGGCAGCAGAACAATTGGCCGACTGGGCAAGCTGTAGAATCCCCTTGCGAAAGGAGGCCATGGCACAGTCACTGGTGGAGGTGCTCACAGCCCCTCGCAATGTCTTTATTAAGATTTGGACCAGGATCCTTCATGGTTCAAGGTAACAACGCAGACTTGCAGTGGGAGTTAGGAGAGCACTTGCGCCTGAGCTGTGAGCACAACGTGCAGTCCAATGGCCGAAGCTGCCGCCAATCGATTAAGTGGAGTGGGGCAGAGGTGGGTGGGGTTTCGGACAGCCAGTGAGCGCACTACACACTGGCCATCCAAGTGGTGGCCAGCACCCTCCTACATGCATGAAATGGGCCTTCAGACTTCACTGAGAGAGATTCTTAGCACACCCATGCTAATCCAGGTGTCTCTCTCTTTGATCCTGCAGGAGGAGAACATCACGATCATGGAGCTTGGTGATTTAGCAGCATGCCTCATGGCTTATAGAGAGCCCAAAAGAAGGAGGAGAGAGCGGTGGAGGCGCCTGGCTCAGCAAAAAGAGGAGCACCAGTCTTCAAGCTGAAGGGGTGACAGGGTGACAGGCATGTTGAGCATGCAGCTGAAGATCCACAGAGAGCCATTGCTCGTAGGCGCATGGCTAGACCAAGGGTCTATAGACTGAGCCTGTCATTCCTGCAGATGACCGAGAACCAGGGTCTCCGAAAACTGTGCATGTCGAGGAAAATGGTCAGTCACATATGCCAACTGCTGCAGGATTTGGCATCACAGGGACATGGTGGGCATCCACTGCCAGTGGCCATGAAAGTGACCGTGGGGCTCAATTTTTACGCTAGTGGCTCCTTCCAGGGCTCCATAGGTGACCTGTCTGGGATCTTGCAAGCCTTCATGCACAAGTGTACCCAGGAGGTCATGGACATTGTCTTCGCGAATGCACAGAGCTTTGTGCATTTCGCCAGGGATCAGGAAAACCAGGAAACAAGAACGCTGGGACTTGCACAGATCTCAGTTGCAGGGTGTCATCCAATGGACTCATGTGGCACTTTGATCGTCATGGCAACAAGCAGTCGACTAAGTCAACCAACAAGGGCTTCCACTCGCTGAATATTCAGCTAGTGTGCGACCACCACAAATGCATTCTACAGGTCTGCACATTGTTCCTAGGGAGCATTCACAGCTCCAACATCCTTAGCAGGTCTCAGATCCCTGACATCTTCCAGGGTCCAGAGAGTCTGCAGGGTTGGCTCTTCAGGGACAAGAGCTACCCAGAGAGGATGTGGCTGATAACACCTGTGTGGTGGCCTCAAACTTCATTAGAGTGACGGTACAATGTGGCTCTTCCTGTGACCCAGACTTGGTGGAGCAAACGATAGGTATTTTGAAAATGAGGCTTCAGTATCTCAATAGATCCTATGGAGCACTGCAATACAACACACGAGGGTGTCTTGCATCATCATCGCTTGATGCGCACTTCACAAACTGGCACTGCAATGGGGGGATGAGCTGGCTGAGGAGGAGGTGGAAGACCTGCACGTCTCCTCTGATGAGGACGTTGAAGAGATGACAGTGGTGAGGTCCTGCACTGTCAGAGATGACTTCTTTCTGATGGGGTGTTAAATTGAGGCCCATCTGCCCTCTCAGGTGCACAATTTTTTATTCACTCATAGGATATGGATGTCACTAGCAAGGTCAACATACATAGCCCATCCCCAATTGCTCTTGCAAGGGCCGTGGTGAGTCACCTTCTTGAACCACTTGTTGTGTGGTTAGGGAGGGAGTTCTAGGATTTTGATCCATCAATGATGAACAAAAGGTGATACATTTCCAAGTTAGCATGTTACTTGGAGGGGAACTTGGAGATGGTGGTGTTCACATGTGCCTGCTGCCCTTATCCTTCTAAATAGTCAAGGTTGCAGATTTGCAAGTTGATGCTGAAATAAATGTGAATTTGGCAAAACAAACATTTAAATGATCCCATTTTCCCAGAGTCCTGGCTAATATTTATCCCTCAATGAACATCTAAGAATGGATTAACTGGTCATTATCACATTTTTGCTGGTGACACCTTGGGCTGAATTTTTGGGCTTTGCCAGGGTTTCCTGATGCTGTTTCTGGTGCTGGCCATTTCGAGGAACCGGGTTCAGGAGTCTGCAAGGCTACTAAGCTCCATGAGGCAGGTGGCCAACTAGACTTGTTAAAGGTCTTAAGTGCAATTAGGACGTAAACTGGGATTTTCCAGTTGGCCTCCAGTTTCCCAAAACAGCAAGAAATAGTTTAATTGCCGAGAGCAAGCACCCAGCAGCAGGCCAAGGGGCCAGTGCCGGGCAGGTCTAGAGGCCCTCCCAACCTTGGTGTGAGAGCACCCTAGACGGATTATTACCCTCCATAGTAGTGGCTAACTGCAAGAACCTTTTTTTATTTAAAGTTTCAAAACAGTTGGTGAGAGGACGTCTCCATGTTGAAGTGCCCTCTCTATTACTTACCTGCCATTGTAATGCCCACTGCTCCTCCTAATCTGGAAGGCTTCTGACTGGCCCTCCAGCTTTGAAAGTCTGCTGCTGCCCTTAGTTGAACCTATCTCCATGCCAATTACACGTGCCTGCATGAGAACCCCAAAAAGTGACTGTTCCCCAGGGGCTGATAATTTTGCAGTTAAAAATTATATATGCCTCTCAGTTCTTCTTGCAAGACTGTGTTGGGACTATTTGCAGGTCCACCCAAGAACACTCCATGGTGGTCAGATGTAAGCTCACATATAAGTGATATATTATGGACCCTGATCAGTTTCAGTATCACTAAACGAATTAGTGATGTGTCACTTATTTTGTTATTTTTATACCCTGTATCAATTGAAACCTATATTGATTTTCTATTACTTCTTCTTGATTTCTAGTTTCTGAATCATGTGACTTGTTAGTCTGTTTATTCTTCTGCTATCTGAAGATTAGAAGAACACATGGGGTCTCCTCTCAATGAAGTGAGCTAATTATAGGAACAACTCCTGAGAAATAGCATATTACCAAATGTTACATTCACAATCTGGATCACAGGGAACAAGGGTTTACTCACAAGAGTGATCTTTGATTCCCAGGAGGTGAGGAATAGCTGGTAAAACAGCCGCAAAATATTGCAAGTAACATAGTTAGTTAGACATCAAGGAGGGGGTTTAAGGGGTTTGAACATATTTGTACCTTTCTCTTTTTCTGCTTGGCCTAACCCCTGTGGCTGAGAGGTCAGGAACACACTCTGCTCTCAGCAATACCAATGGTCTCTGTAGCCTAGCAGCGGAGAGCAGTGCAATGCATATTTTCTCTCCATTTCTTTCTTGAACCATGTGAGGAACTCCTTGTCACTCAATGTGGCACAGATTGGAAATGGAGCAAAGGAGAACCTGTAACCTGCATGATACTTTGCAGCCCCACACCAAAACTGTCACCCTTGCATTTTTAAATAAAATATTAAGTTTACTGGCTTGGAAACTTAAGCCTGTAAGTCTTGCCAAAAAAAAACACCGCAAACTTCCTTCCTTGATGCTCACTCATTGATGAGTCCAATATTCACGCAGCAATTGAGCTCTCTTTCATTGATTACTGTTCTAATAAGACATAATGGAGCATGCATAACTATTTTGTGTGGACAGAATTACCACTAGCTGTGCAGGAAAGGTAACAAGTGTCATTGATATAATTAGATATAGAATCACAAAGAGCTTGAAACTAGATTCTATTGTATTTTGATTTGCTAATAACTAACAGTTCCTTTCCCCTCTTTGTCCTTCACTCCCTCCCCAAAGAACCAGATAAAAGACTGAAGCTGATATATTATGAAGGGCCTCTTGTACAGTGTCAGTGTTTTTAATGCACCAGCAAATCACATTATTTAATGCTGTTGATTGGTTAATTTCAACAGGCTGACCACTCATGGATGCAACAGTTAGCTGGAGAGATAAAGGAGTTCAAAATTTCCTGTCAATGTTTTAGAATTCTTAAAAAAGCTCTAATTGGAATGTTACCAAAGGGAAAAATACTTTGTAGTATAAGGGGTTAATTCTAACTGTGTGATATACTAATGTGGGACAATATATATCATCACAGGAAGTGACGTAATGTCACATAATCTTGCTCTCTTTTGTAGAACCTCTTGGTAAGATGTAAACATAGTAAGAGATATTCTAGTAAAGTTAACATTTTCCTTACCTCAGTAGACTCTGTAAACATTCTGTATTAGCACAACGAGACCAAGGGTATTACACGGTGGAGGCGAGTGACAGAACAAGGATGGAAAAGTCTCTGCCATTACCGGAAAGCTTCGAGCAGGTTGCAGTTCACAACCAAGCAGAAGTATGGCTGAATTGCCACCAAAGACGCTCCCCACTGGGCCTCACTGCGAAGGAAAGCAGTGAGCTGGTCAGTATGCTATTATATGTGATGGGAAGCTGTGCAGATGATGTCCGAGGCAAGCAAGGGATCAACAAAGAAAAAGCTACAAATGATGAAGTAATAAAAGCACTTGATGCCTACTTCAATCTGTGAAAGAATATCATTGTCAAGCGAGCTAAATTTAACAAGCGTAACCAACAACAAAGGGAAAACATTGGTACATTTATCAACAATCTATATAGACTTGTGAATATGGCAGCTTAAAAGAGGAATTAATCAAGGACAGAATTGTTGCCGAAATCTTGGGGGAAGCATCATCTGACCACTTGTAGTCGAGAGATAATTTAACCTTCTGAAAGGCAACTCACTGAGCAGACAAGCTGAGGTCCGGAAGCAAAATCAACTGGTTATTTGGGGTGACAGGGAGAACCATATCCCAAAAACAACTGACTCAGTGGAATGTATTTGGAACATAAAAACATAAGAAATAGGAACAGGAGTAGATCATTCAGCCTCTTGAGCCTGCTCCGCCATTCAATAAGATCATGGTTGATCTTCTTGTGTTTCGATTTCTACATTCCCATCTAGCCCCGATAACCTTTGATTTCCTTGCCTAACAAGAATCTATCTACCTCTGCCTTAAAAATGTTCAATGAACTCGCCTCCACCACCTTCTGCGGCAGAGATTTCCAAAGTTGCACAAATCTCAGAAAAAAATTCTCCTCATCTTTGTCCTAAAAGAGCAACTCTTACTTTTAAAACAGTGCCCCTAGTGCTGGACTCACCCACAAGAGGAAACATCCCTTCGACGTCCATCTTGTCAAGGCTGTTCAGGATCTGGTATACTTCATTCAAATCACCCTTCACTCTTCTAAACTCCAATGGAAACAAGCCCAGTCTGTCCAACCTTTCCTCGTAAGACAACCCCCTCATTCCAGGTATCAAGTATTCCAGGTAAACCTCTTCTGAACCACCTCCAATGCACTTACATTCTTCCTTAAATAAGGAGACCAAAACTGCACACAATATTCGAGGCGTGGTCTCACCAATACCCTGTATAACTGAAGCATAACATCCTTATTTTTATGTTCAATCCCTCTCGTAATAAAGGATAGCTTTCCATTAGCCTTCTTAATTACTTGCTGTACCTGCATACTAACTTTTTGTGACTCTAGAACACCTAGATCCCTATGCCCCTCAGAATTATGCCACCGTTCTCCATTTAAGTAATACTCTGCTTCTTTGCTCTGCCTGCCAAAGTGAACAACTTCACATTTTCCCACATTAAACTCCATTTGCCAGATCTTTGCCCACTCACTCAACCTATCTATATCCATCTGAAACCTCCTTTAGTGCTTTTCACAACATACTTTCCTACCTTTGTGTCACCTGCAAATTTAGCTACTATGCCTTCACTCTCCTGATCTAAGTCATTGATGTAAATCGTAATAAGTTGAGGCCCCAGCACATATCCCTGTGGGACTCCATTCGTCACATCCTGCCAATCCGAGAAAGACCCATTTGTGCATACTCTCTGCTTTCTGCCAGCCAGCCAATCTTCTATCCATGCTAATATATCACCTCCTACACCATGCACTTTTATTTTCTGTAATAACCTTTGATGTGGCACCTTATCAAATGCCTTCTGGAAATCCGAGTACAGTACGTCTACAGGCTCCCCTATATCCACTGCGCATGTTACTCCTTTAAAACACTCCAACAAATCGGTTAAACATGATTTTCCTTTCACAAAACCATGCTGACTCTTCCTGATTGCCTTGAGCTCTTCTAAGTGCCCAGATATAACCTCCTTAATGATCAATTCTAACTTCCCCATGACAGACATCAAGCTAACTGGCCTATAGTTTCTTGTTTTTTGCCTCCCTCCCTTCTTGGGTTATATTTGCTACTTTCCAGTCTGATAGAATCCAGTGAATTTTGGAAAGTTAACACCAACACATCAATTACATCATTTGCCACCTCTTTTAAGGCCCTAGGATGTAATCCATCGGGGCCTGGAGACTTGCCAGCCCGCAGCTCCATCAATTTGCTCAGTACCATTTCCCTAGTGATTTCCTGTCTCCCTTTCACCTCCTGATTTCCAGCTATTACTAGAATGTATTTTGTATCCTCTATATTGAAGACAGGAACAAAATATTTGTTAATTTCTTCTGCCATTTCTTTATTATCTACTATTAACTCCCCACTGTCACTTTCTAGAGGACCAACACTCACTTTACTTACTCTTTTCTTTTTTAAATACCTGCAGAAAATTCTGGCTATCCATTTTTACATTGCAAGCTAGCTTCCCCTCAAACTCTTAATTTCTTTCTCCTGATTAACCTTTTAGTCATTCTCTGCCAATCTTTATATCCTGTCCAATCATCTGTCCTGCCACTCATCATTGTGGAGTTGTATGCATTTTCCTTAAGTTTGATACTTTCCTTAACTTCTTTAGTTAACCACGATGGTGGGTCCTTTCCTTAGAATTTTTCTTTATAATAGGAATGTACTTATTCTGAATACTCTGAAATATCCCCTTAAATGTTTGCCACTGCTTCTCTATTGATCTATCCTCTGGCCTAGTTTCCCAGTTCACTTCAGCTAGCTCAGCTTTCATCCCTACATAGTTGCCCTTATTTAAGTTTATGATACTAGTATTAGACCCACTTTTCTCCCTTTCAAACTGGATTGTAAAATTCAATCATACTGTGGTCGCTGTTACCTAGGGGTTCCTTTACTCTGAGTTCATTAATTAATCCTGTCACGTTACACGTTACCAAGTCTAAAACAACCTGCTTTCTGGTTGGTTCCAGAATGTGCTGCTCTAAGAAATTATCTTGAAAGCATTCTAACAACTCCTCATCCGGGCTACTCCTGCCAATCTGATTTTTCCAGTTCATGTATAGATTAAAATCACCAATGATTATTTGCATCCCTTTATCAAAAGCACACAATATTTTCTCTTGAATATTTTGTCTACACTGTGGCTACTGTTAGGGGGCTTGTAGAGACTCCCACTAATGGCTTATTTCCCCTACTATTCCTCATCTCTACCCAAACCAATTCTATATCCTGATCTCCTGAGCCAAGGTCATCTCTAACTACTACACCGATGCCCTCTAGAATTAACAGTGCTACCGTTTAGCTATCTTCCTATTCTTCTTGAATATCATGTACCCCTCAATACTAAGGGTCCAATCTTTGTTGCCCAAATTTAAATTTAAAAGCAGAGAGATGGCTGTGAAAAAGCAGGGAGGCAGGAAGAGCGTCCATCAACACTCCAGCTAATTGTAATTGGTGCAGTGGGAAAAAACAGAGGCAGGAAACTTGTCTCACCAGAAAGCCCGAATGCCAGTATTGTAGAAAGAAAGGTCAATTCCAAGCGTTGTGCTGCAGCAAGGAGCCTGCATAGAATAAGAAAAAAAAAAGCCTTCGAAAGGTGGCAAGATCCATGAAGTAAAAGATATCAATGATATTGAGATGACTTTCATTAGAGAGATCCAGGAATTCGATCCAGGACTCAATAGCCATGATCTTATTGCATGGTAGAGCAGGCTCGAGGGGGGGCCTACTCCTGCTCCAAATTTGTATTTTTGTATACTTGTGTGTAGGAACCAAGCAGAGTGTTAATATCCTAGTAAAGGGAAACAAAACACAGGTGCAGCAGTTTTGGTTCTTTCTGATGCTGAACTTAGAGAAAAGTTATCTTCAGCCATCATGCAAAAGATTACATGGGACAGGAGATATAGAACTCAAGATCATGGAACTACTGATTGCAACTCTTCAATAAAAAGAAAAAAAGAAAAAAAAAATCACTGAAATCTTACACATGATCCTGAACCAGAGCTGTTCGCTCTTAAGCAGGAAGGCTTGATCTGATTTACGTCTGATTTACAGAGTAGAGGAACTGGAAAACTGAGGAGACCAGTCTGAACACTTCAGAGCTGAATTTCTACAGCTGTTCACAGGTCTAGGAAAGCTGAAGACAGCGTACCACATTACTCTATGTCCTGAAATGAAGTCAGTGTGTCTGTTTACACCCAGAAATGTTCACCGCCCACTCTGGCCAAAGGTAACGAAGGAAGTATGCTCTATATTAAAGCAAGGGGTTATTTCACCTGTGACAGAACCAACGAGCTGCTGCTCGGGGATGGTCCCAGTACAAAAACCCAACGGATCTATCAGAATTCATGTAGATCTTATACAGCTGAACAAAGGAGTTGAACACAAAGTTCTTCCTACATCATCTGTATTCCAGACTTTAGCAAAGTTGGGAAAGAGTTCATTTTTCACAAAGCTAGGTGCAAATAGTGGTATTTAGCAACTATGCCTGGATGAAGAGTCTAAGTTGCTCACAATCTTCATTATACCGTTTGAGAGGTTTTGTTTCAACAGATTAGCCTTCAGATTCACATCAGTACCAGAAATCTTCCAGAGGACAATGTCAAGCATCCTAGAAAGCCTGAATGGAGTCCTGACCCACTCAGGCAGAATATAATACTAGAGTGTGAGCTGTGCTGCAATGCCTACAGGAAGCAGGACTTACACTCAACAACAAATGAGAACTGTTGCAGCCAAATGTCAAGCACCTTGGACATATTGTGGATGCATCCGGTGTCAGAGCTGATCCACAGAAGACAAGAGCAATCAAGGAGTTTCCAGCTCCTCGCAACGTGACTGAGCTCCAGAGATTCATGGGTATGGTGAACCAAGTTGAAAAGTTCTTGCCCCGCCTAGCTATTGTCAATGAGCCAATACGTCAGGAGAGCCAGTTTGGATCTGAGACCAAGCTCACTATGGACAAGTGGTTGAACCATTTCCTTGGTCCTACCTCATCCAAGCAGATAATGGTATGGTGAGATGGAACAGATGTGCTGTGGTTGTCACACAGAAGTGACTGCTTCGACTGTGTGGAAGGTTATTGACCAAATCAAACAGACCTGAGGTGCTGCATTCATCTACCAATCCAGATGACTACTAGATTGGTGAACCCGATTCATCTATTAATTCTCCTTCTGCTCAGCAGAGTCTGGGAGCACACCGCAGGACTTAAATCCCCAATCTCCTCCAAAAGAACTGAGGACATATTTGGGTAGACTAATGAAACCATCACCGCAGTTGTCCCTATAAAAAAATTGAAGTCAGAGACATGGGAGGGGAGATGTAATATAGCAGAAATACTTGGGTGGGTATGTATATTAAGAAGATAATTCTAACTGTGATATGCTAATGACACAGTATACATCATCACAGTAAGTGAAGCAATATCACATGATCTTGCTTTCTCTTGTGAAAACTTGTGATAAGATAGAGGCACAATAAGAGATGTTCCAATAAAGTTAACATTTTCCTTATCTCAGCAGACTCTGTAAATATTCTGTTTTAGAATTTACAGGACCAAGAATATTATATTGACCATTCATAACTTCATTCCCTCTTTATCTCTGTAATCATCTCCATCCCTACCACTGGCGTCCCACCTCACTCCACCCTATACTGAATCTATACTGAATTCTCTATTTCTAAGGGTTCACAAGCCTCCCCCTTCCTTTGCCCACCATTGTGGCTGTGCCTTCAGTCACCTAGAACTCACGCTCTGGAATTACCTTCCTAACCCATTCCATCTGTCTACCTCCCCCTCACATGCTGAGGCACTACTGAAAAAAAACACCTCTTTGACCAAGTTCTTGGTCCCTGTCCCTTCTCCTAACATCTTTTTCATTGTCTTGCCATCCGTTTTTTGCCTGATTATTTTTCTGAAGTTACTTGGGGCACTTTGGGTTTGATTAATGTGCAATGTAAATGCAGGTTATTAACCTGGCATTTTTAAAATTCCGGTTCCATTTGCTTATTTCTATACACTTAGTCAAACGTCTGTCCCTATTTCTGTGTTTAAGCTTGTTACCAATTGTACTGTTGAATTGTCTCCTCCAGAATGTAATCTTTGGAGATCTTGTCAGCTGGTCTGTCATCCATCTTATGGTTTGAAGAGTGATATTTTAACTCATTCAAAACTCACCCACTTACAGGCCCAGGGTTTCTATGAAATCTTAATTCTGAACGCCAGTGAATTAATAATAATATTCTTTATTCCCAGATATTGATCCCCAAAATGAGCAATGACCAGTTCTCGTGAAACGTCATCGCTCTGAAAGGTTGGCTGGAATGTTATGTGGAGCCGGTGGCCCTGCTCCTGGCTGAAATGTTGGAGGCCAGCCTGCCTCTGCTCGGCTGGGTTGGCCTGAGCCAATTTAATGAGTGCCAGGCTGCTAATGGGCTCGGGTTGGGAGTGCTGGCCAGTGCTGGGACTGCAGGCAGTCCCCAATGACGACTGTCGATGGAGCTGGATTAGAATGGAAGTTGGGGTCTTTGGCTGATGCCAGGCTGGCAGGCCCACGTGAGTGTGGTCCGGGGCCATTCAGGAGGGCTAGGGTGGAAAATGCGGGAAAGGCAGTTGTACCACTGCAGGGAGGTTGCCTTCATTGGTCACAATGTGCCCAAACAGGAGGTACCCCGCCCCCTTCATCCCGCAAAAAGGCCGCCAGGTGAATGGCCAACTCCTGCATTGGCAAAATACCTGTGGAGGCAGGTAGACAATGGGCATGGTGCTGTCGCCACGGCACCCAATTTAACGGTCCCCTGCCTGCCAGCCCACTTGCAGGGGGAAGTGGGAAAATTCCAACCATTAACTCGGTTTCTTTCTCCACAGATGTTGGCTGACCTGCTGAGTATCTCCAGCATTTTCTGTTTTCATTTCGCATATCTACATATGAACTAGCGGAGCAGAAGCCAGTTTGGTTTAATAGCTCCACAGTTGGCTCTTAATTCTTCAATTTGAAAACAATTAAGAACATTGTTTATTAAGTATAGTAATAATTTACTAATGAATAAGATTAAGGCATGGTATTTGAATGTTGTGTTTTGTATCTTCAGTCATTTTTGGCTAAAAAAAGTCAAAATAAGTAAAGTTTTAAAAACTCTGTTATTAAAAATACTACAAGCAACTATTTGTTACATTCTGCCAGACCTGCTCTCCATTAAAACTGATGGTGGAGCTTTCTACAGCTCTGCATTTTTCTCCACTTGTATTCTGACGCAGGGCTGTGACCAGCATGTCCTAGAGAGGCACATCATAAGGCCAGCTAGTTTACGGATTCATTCCTTATTTACAAGTGCACTTTTAAAATTAACAAAAACAAAATCTCAGGAGGAAATACATATTTTTTTCATTTTATATATATATCACTCTAAGAATTGTCAATGACGGCAAGTACAATTGAGTCTTCAGCCTACAATCACATTATAAGTGCAGCATTTGCTGTAAAGCAAAACCGTGCACACTGATGCTATCGTCATAATATGCACCTACTTTTCAACTAGTTATCCTTTTTCCAGAGAACAAGTTTTGATATTGAAACTGCACAAATGAGTAATAACAATTCAAAGTGATTCTTTTTGTACTGGAATCTTATTTTCAGCCTGACCACCTCAGTTGATGTTTGAATGCGGGCCAAAATCTATATCCATATCTATATCCACATATACGGTCGAACAGTTTGTTTTCAATGACATAAAAGCAAAATACTGTGGATGCTGGAGATCTGAAGTAAAAAAATAAAGTGCTGGAAAGTGAATTCCAAAGAAGAATCACATTGGGCTCAAAATGTTAACTCTGTTTCTCTCTCCACAGAAGCTGCCAGACCAGTTGAGATTTTCTCACGTTTTCTGTTTTCATCATTTTCAATGCATCCTGAAAACGTGACTTGTCCAAACTGGACTAAGATCAGCAAAATGACATATACTATATCTGTTTTAGTTTAGAGACAATGCTGAAAATAGCATTGTATCTGAGTTTGGTCAAATGGATTTTGCAAAAAAGTTTAATAATCTGAAATATGAAAATACATAAAAACAACAAAGTCCCTGTTAAAATCAACATAGAAACATTTACTTGCAATTTAGGAATATGTTAAATTAGTGCAAGACGTCCAGGAGAAAAATAAAGTATTGCTTAAGTAGCTTTTATCATTTTTCGCTGTGACCTGGAGGTGACCCATTAACTTTGGTTAACACACTTCCTGAAGTAGTCATATGCATAACCAGAACATGCACCTGCCAACACAGACAAGTCCGTATTTTGCTTCAACGGCCTATTCTCTGTGTCTTGTTTACCCCCACTTCATCAGACACTGCAAACCTCAGCTTCCGTAATAAACCTCAAGAATTACTAAAATGGATTGTTTCTCGTGGGAAATCTTGCAATCATTACTCTATATGCGCAGGCTGCATTTCTAGTTATGATTAAGCACCAAAATTTGAGAACATTCATTGAAAATTAATTCAAAATGATATTGTGTCAAAGTTTAGTTTCAACATTCAAGACCAGGTCCTCAACTTTGCCAGGTCTTAAAAAAAGGGGTAATATTTGTGTTCATTAAACATGAGAGCCAGCAATGCTATAGAATGATCTTCAGTTTACACAACATGCATTTCATAAAGTCAAATATAATGTGAAAATACTTTCACACAAACCGAAAATATGGAGTTCAACCTAAAACTCAGGAATAGTGCCTCTGGCTGTATCAGAATTAGAAGTGTTTTGCTATTTCCCACACAAATCATCTTAATGGCTTTTCCAATTGATGTGGTTCAGTCACCGAAAATTGCAAGCAGTTTTCCGTGCTATGCACAAGACTCCGATTGGCCTAGGTTTGTCTCACGCAGCATTTAGTCGCTGTTAATTTGAGCTGGAGGCTGAATTCCAGGTGGTGGGTCTGTATTCAGAACTCAGTTCCTCAGGGATCAAAATCATCAGAAACGCGAGTAGTAAATAACTTGCAATCCAATTCAGAAACCAGTGGGTTTTCTTTGTCTCCTACAGCATATTCCACTTCATATAGTAACGTAGCATTTACCCATGTCTCAAACTATGTTAGGAGTTACCAAATGTTCAGGATTGCCCTGCAAGCTCTAGGAATTAAAGACTAATTATCCAGGACACTTTTGCAAGCAATCCCGGAGAAAAATCATTGTGGGGGGTTGGGGACATGCTGTAAAAATTTTTGGACTTAAAAAAAAATCTCTTTGAACACTTCTGTTTGCAAGTTACCAAAATATTTGACAGTCAAAAATTATCCAATAGAGGAATGAAGAGCCCGATCACTTTCTAATTGGCACAAGAAAGCGGTGCATCATGAGGATGGGGACCTGAGTTGACTATCCTATGCTGTGAGGCTCTACTCCCGGTACCAAGCTTTCCTATGGGTGTGAAGGAATCATAAAATTGGGACAAATGGTCTGTGTACACAAGGTACAGCCAAACTGCATTTTGCAAGAAAGAATTTTCAAGCTGCGGGAGGGGTTGTGCAGCAGGCTAACTGAAACTTCATCAGACACTTGAAAATTATGCAAATCACCTTGATGCATTTTATATTTTTGGGGCCAGACTCTGCCCTTGGTACTGAGCTGTCCTGTATAAAATGGACATATGATCAATCCTGCAACCCAGATTGCTCAAGTAGTTCTTAAAGGAAAATTACTGTTGCTGAATTTGCTTGCCAAGCTGATTCCTTTTTTCAGTTATTATTCACATTCCTTGCATTTTGCTCCATGGATTTGCTGTAGTTGCTAGGAAATGTTTGCATTTGCATTTGTTTTGTTTCCTTTTGCTGATATTTTCTGACATCCTTAGTCACTGCTAAAATCTAAATGGTACCAAACAAAGTGGTAAAAAATTTGTTGGTCATTCCAATAATGCATGGCCAAATTACTTCAAGAGGTGGCAACAAATGTGTTTTGTTTAGTCATTAGATGTGGGCATCATTGGCTAGGCCAGCATCTATTGCCCATCCCCAATTGCTCTTGTTCTGGAGTCACATGTAGGCCAGACCAGGTAAGGATAGCAGATTTCCTCAAGGACATTAATGAACCAGATGGGTTTTTATGACAATCAGCAATGGTTTCATGGTCATCATCAGACTTTTAATTCCAGATTTTTATTAATCTGCCATGGTGGGATTTGAACCCAGGTCCTCAGAGAATTACCTTGGGTCTCTGAAACACTCATCTGGTGATAATACCACTATCCCACCACCTCCTCATTGTTGGCAACAAATGTAGGAGCAATGACACTATAATGTCCACATATATCATTATCTCAAGTTACAGCTTTATAGACTGAACACTAACTAGCTAGCTTCAAGTGCCAGGCAGCCTCTTTTTGAAAGCAAACAAATGTTATCACCTTCCCTTCACAACAAAAGACCACAGTGTTTCTCAAAGCAAGACTGCAGGGATATACTGCGTGCATCTTCAATGGTCCTACACAACAGTGTTGAAAGCTTTCTGGGGGAGGTGAAAGGTGTTTTCATGCACAAATGTAAACTGCTTTGTATTAGTGAAGAAAGCATTTAAAGTGAGGACATAGCTGGTTGAAGGAAAATGATTGTGCAAGCATTATAAGCATGCCACTGCAAAACACTAAAGAGTTAACTATATAACTTATTTATTTTGCCTATGTTCTTCATGGTGTTTCAAAAATGTAACTTGCTAAGTGGGCACATCCCTTTAAATTTGAACTAGACATTTTGCGCACCTCCGGCTCACCTAACTTCCAACTAAGGCTGTGCTGGAAATTTGTGCTAATTATAGAAATAAGCTCAATTTGCAAACTTGGGCAATCGGTTCACTGTGCTGAGGATCAGCTTGACCTTGACTGCCAGATATTCCTGGCACAGATTTTCGCAGTTTTGCAAATATCGGGTTTGTGTGTGAATATTTTTACAATATATTGTATACAACAGGCACTTACACGTAATGTATCTCCTGCAACATAGAGTGAATACACATGGGAAACTGGAAGGTGAATGTGATTTACTGGAAAATAGATCGAAAATATAACGTAAATGATAATAGTTCAGAGGAACCATTATTCCTAATGCATCAGGAGAAATGGCTGTAATTAGCAATGAAAGTGGTAGAGGCTCCTCAGATGGGATCAAATCAACCATTTGTGAGTTTAACATGAACAAATTCAAGAAATGGGATCAGAATGGCATGACAAATCGCTCATATGTCCTTCCAGAAGATAGACTCAATATAATCCAAAGAAAAATGGGTAGATTGGGAAATAAGCTGCTGGCTTGTGCAAAAAGCAATCAACACCATCAAAATGCAAAGGCATATCACAGAGATGAATCAGTGTTTTCATCTGCAGTATAACTCCTGTGATGATCAGTTATTGCAACAACTTTGAAGAAATCCTCAGCTTTGGCATGAATGAGCGAGCTTGTCATTGTATAACGGTACCTTGGACTTAATGTTGCTTAAATGTTTCTTATTTAATCTTAGGATTGTAATACTCCATTTGTCACAGTATAGCTAACATATAGCAACACTTAAAGCATCTTTTGCAATGTTTGAAAAAGATTAATAAATATTTTTAACTTACAATGCACGTTTCAAAAAGAGGGTGTGCAGAATTTGTCTACTGTAAAAGTGGCAATTTTTAGAGCGGGGGAAATAAACACTATATGCAAGTGCAGATTATACATGGGGCATATATATCAGATCTGCTGTTTTAAATTCAAGGACCTAGCATTTTAATCTTTTATGTGTATGTTCAGCTAGGTTATGAGTTATTTTAGGTATAATTTCTATTGCAGTTAGCTGCAAGAGATTTCTGTTTCCTTCCTATGTATGTATAGCAAAAATAATGGGCATATCAGAATTTAGCCAAGTACATCTGCATGAGTCTTGTTGTAATTGTACTTTGCTTCTGTCCATGACTAGGGTCTGGATTTTAAAAGGTGGGGGTGGGCAGGGTACACTGTTCGGCAACCACCCCACCACCGCCCCGACTAAAAAGTCAATTGTAAACCAACTGACAAAGAGAAAGCCCACCCATAGCAATAAAACGCTACAGGTGGAAACACAAGGAAAGTGTGGGACTTCTGCCCCTCACAGGGAGGGCATCCCACCCTTGGGAGCTGCCAATCTGATTGGCCATCAGCTTTTGCAGTCCTGGCAATGCCAGCGCTCAGAGTGGGTGCTGCCAGGCCAGGATGAAGGCCCAATGGATTCTAGATTCAGGTAAGTCAGGGGAGTTGGGCCGGAAAGAATCGGGCACCTTGAGGGGGAGGTGGGGACGGGGGCAAGGGGGGTAGTGGTGTGCATTTTGCAGTGCAGACGGGGAGGAAAAAGGAGTGCTAATTCTGGGGGGTTGCCCCCATTGTGCAAAGAACCTCAAAGAAAGTAACTTGTTTCCTTCCCACCCTTTTAAAAAAACTTTGTGAAAGAACGGGTTGCCCACTCCCACCTGCCTCCCCCGCCAATTGCGTTATGGCATGGGCAGCATAATAATGGGGTTAACTGGCTTGTTAACAAGTTCAATTGACCCCTAATTGTTTGTTTATGTATGGTGGGTGAGCTGCTAATTCCGGCATTTTGCTTATTATAGGGGGCAGCTCTGGGGTGGCGAGGAGGTGGTGGGCTTGCCACTCTTTGCATTTTACGTGCCCTCATGCTGAAAACACACATGGTTGGAGCAGGGAGGGGCATAAAATCCAGCCATAGATTATTATTAGACAAGGTTGATATCTGCTGCATACAAAGGTGACAGATTACTTGCTAAATGACACACCCCTGAATAACAATTAACTAATTTAAATACTTAATACACATAAGAATAAAATATGCTAGCGGTAGGGGTGGGGTTTCAGGAAACTGTGCCATGAGTAGCTTGCAGACCTAGTTTTGTAGATGGCTGAGCTGTGCTATTAATGATAGGGTTGATCTGTAGATACTTCTTGGTGGAAATATTAAGTTTATTTAAAATATTCTCAACAGCAACTACACATGTGCTTTCAACT
This sequence comes from Carcharodon carcharias, assembly GCF_017639515.1. Lineage (NCBI taxonomy): Eukaryota > Metazoa > Chordata > Chondrichthyes > Lamniformes > Lamnidae > Carcharodon > Carcharodon carcharias. Next base: position 201,160,991 of record NC_054468.1, on the reverse strand, counting down.
CCAACTCTGTCTCTACACTGACTGCTAAGGTAGCCTGCTCTACTCTCCTATTGGTTACTACAGATCATGTGATCTTGCCTGACAAGTATTATTCTTAAAGGTACATTGCATACTAAATAAAACCAGATCTACTACATTCCTCCCCCTTTAACTCGGCTATACATATTATATTTACAAGTACATATTTTTTAAGATACATAATATTCACACTGGCTAAGGAATTTACAAGTCCAGTCTTTCAGGTGGTTTCCTGGTACATGTGGAATGTCACAGCTCCACAACTTCAGATTCTTTGTCAGGAACCTCTTTTTCCGGAGTTGCCTGAGCATCAGGTGCTTCGGTCAGCACTTGCGGCTCTGTTTCCTCAATTTACAGGATCATCAGACATGTCAGTCCTGGTTTGAGTATCCTCAACAGGAAACGCAGACCCAGTCATGATCACAGGTGGGACCAAATCTTGGTGGTGTAACTCCCTCTTCCTTAAATGCTTACAGATGATCCAGTCTTCCTTCTCCACGTGGTAAGATAGAGGTCAAGCCACCACACTTATTTCACCTGGGAACCACTTTGGTCCTTCCCCAAAGTTTTTCACACATACCGGCTCTCCTACGGTAAATGGCTTCCCTAACTCCTTTCCACCTCCCCTCTAAATTCAGCATTATTAAGCTCAATCTTGTCCTGAGAAGGCATTTCAACAATAACTCTGCAGGTATGACACCTGTTGTTGTGTGAGGGTTAATCCTATAATGAAAAAGAAAGCGCACTAGCTTGTTGCCAAGGAATTGCCCATTAGCTTTTTCACGCCTGCCTTGAACGTTTGAAACACCCTTCCGGTCAGTCCATTTGAGGAAGGATGATATGGTGCAGCTTTCATGAGTGATACTGTTGAGGCTGATAAACCGTTGGAACTCAGCACTCATAAATGCGGTGCTGTTATCGGAAATGACTACTTCTGGTAGTCCGTGAATGGCAAAACTCTGATGTAGTTTCTCAACTGTAGCAGCCAACAGTGGTGACTTCACCTCATATACGTTCAATCAATGGGCATTGACAAAGAACAGAAACATTGTTCCCAGGAAAGGTCCAACCAGTCAATGTGTAACCACACCCAGGGTCTACCTGGCCACTGCCATGGGTGTAATGGAGCTGTCACTGACAACTTTTGCAGTTACTGACATTGCACGCAGTGCTTTGTTAGACTCTCTATTTCGCCATCCATCCCAGGCTACCATAGGTAGCTGTGTTCTATGGTCATCATTCGGGAAATTCCTGGATGGGCACTGTGTAGTGCAATTAAAAGTGGCATCCTTCCTTTTGGAGGAACTATCACTCATGCTCCTCCACAATAAGATGCCACCCTGGCTGGTTATTTCATGTCTTCTGTTGAAGGACAGTTTCATTTCATCAGATACGGGCTCCTGTGACCAACCACGTAGCACTTGTTCTCGTACCTGAGACAGGATTGTGTCCCGGCTTGTCCAGTCTCTGATCTGTCGAGCACATACCAACGAGGAATCTAAGAAATTTAATGACACTCACCCGACATCATCGCACGTCATTTTACGCTCCTTCGGTCAGGCATACGCTCGGCTGCCAAGAGAAAGTTTCTGCCCATAGATACGACACCTAGTAAATTTCCAAAGGCCCAAGATTCCATGGAATTTCTACCTTAACATGTTCAACCTGAAGACATTTGAAGAACATTGATTGGCTTATGTTATATGTATTTCTGAAAAGAAGTAAACTGCAGTCTTAAAGGTTGTGGCCAACAAATACTACCTCAAAACGATAATAGCGCTTGATATGGAATCACAATGGGTCAGATTCTGATTTTGTACTCCCAATTCATGAGGGGCTGAAGGGAGGAAGCAGGGGTTCATCTCCCGTGAGCACGTATCAGAAATGATTTTTCCATTATGGTTTAAATAATAAGAAAACTATGAACAGTACACGCTAGACTTTCTGGTGTACAGTCCTGGTTGGCACGGATGCAGTGCAGAGTGAAAAGGCTATCCCTTATGAGTCAGTATTAGACTGCTATGAGGAAACCCAGCCAGTATTCACCGTTCAATGGTTTCTTTAGCTACCCTCAATCCACAACCAGATACCAACCTCAACGATACCACACTAGCACTGCCAGTCAGTGGCTGGTTTCCGCTGAGAGTTTGAGTGGTTTATTGTTATGGGTACTGATATTACAGCAACCAACTAAATGCATAGAAGTGCATGGGATCTGGCATACAGATTTCTGATAGAATTATCAACAACTTACTCACATGGATAGAGTAAAATTAAATGTCTCCCCTAACCCACCCTTCATTTTGGTTCCTGAATAAACCATTTGGCTTCTCACTGTAATGATTTGATTGTGTGGATGTTAGGGCAGTTGATAACAAGGGTTTAATCTATTTCAGTTCTACAATGCAATGAACTGAGTACAAGAAACAATTTACACATGTGGCAGAGTTTAGAGAAAAAGGCAAGGAAATAAAGCATTAATAAAATAAGGCTTGTGGTCAGATTTTCCTGGCTTCCCTGCCCCATTGGCTATTTTTACCTGAAGCACGATGTATTTGTCAAGGCCAAATTGCACTCAATTTTGGTGAACCAAACCATGTTTATAAATCTGACAAAGGCCCAACTTTTGGCAGAGACATGCATCGGGAAACAGGATAGAAACATTGTCTGAGGTGGTCACAAGCAAAAGGCCCACCACCAACTTCTTCATAGATAGCCAGTCAATCTAACAATAGGAAAATGAGATGCAATAGCTTGGAATTGAGATTAGTACGGCTCTGCTTCACAGTTCCGTATACACTTAAATGAAACTTGAAGATTGTGATGAAATACTTTCCACTTATCCAGATGAGCGCAGCTCCAACAACTCTCAGGAAATTCTATACCATCCAGGAAAAAGCAGCCCGCTTAGACAACACCCCATTCACCAATGTAAACATTCATTGCCTCCACCACCGGCGCACAATGGCAGCAGTGTGCACCATCTAAAAGATGCGTTGAAACAACTCACCAAATCTCCTTCGACAGCACTTTACAAACCTGCGACCTCTACCACATAGACTAACAAGGGCAGCAGGCGCATGGGAACACCACCACGTGAAACTTCCCCTCCAAGTTGCACACCATCCGGACTTGGAAATATATCATTGTCCCTTCATCACTGCTGGGTTGAAATCCTGGAAATCCCTCCCTAATACCCCTATGGGTGCACCTACACCACATGGACTGCAGCAGTTCCAGAGGTAGCTCACCACCACCTTCTCAAGAGCAATTAGGGATGGGCAATAAATTAATTTCTTGTCAGTGGCGCCCACATATCAGGGATGCCCAAAAAAAGAAAGAAAAATCCATCTTCATATGAAACCCCAGGTTTCTATAGCAACAGTCCTTGAGAAAGTATGGAAAGCAACTTGGTCCTCAAGGCAGCAAGTTCCTGCATCAAATGTAACACCACTCCAATTTGTCCACACTCTGGGTGGAATCGTCCAGTCTTGTTGGCATTGGGCGTCATGGCGGATGAGGGAAGGGAAAATATGGCAAGGAGGACAGAAAACCATTTATGTCGTCGTGAAACCAGCTTTCAATTGTCTGCTCCACCCATCATTAGTGGGCCACGTATCCTGTCGCTGCACAAATGGTACCTAATTTCAATACTTTAGCATCTCACTATAAGCCCTACTCGCCAGAATTACCTCCCATGTCAAATTTACCGCCCATGTCGGCGTGACTTCAGAACAGTGTGCTTCACGACTGCCTTTAAAAGGCATGCACCTGGTGAGCTGAATTTGAGGGCAGCTTGGAGGTGCTCACCTGCACAGTGCTCACAAGCCTCGCCCATAGGGCATCAAGGAAGCACATTCAGGCAAGGGAGGTGGTGGTACAGACAACTTGATTTTTGCTGGCTGGATATCAATGCGTTGCCGGGGCAAGGGCTTCAGTGTGGGTCAGGCTGGGGCGGGGGGGGTGCAGGTGGGGGACAAGGCAGCACAGACTGACGGAAGTACACAAGCACATGCTGGGGGCGGGTGGTGTTGGGGAAAGGGTTGGGGGAGAAGGAGGAAGTGGCCACACACTTGGAAAAGCTTGTCGAAAGTGAGCATTCTTCCGCAACTGAGACTTGTTCAGCTGCAGTTCCAGTGACATGCTTGGAGTCGAGCCTTTGAAGATTTTCTGTCCACCACTCAAGCAACGCAAAAGCATAAAAGTGCCACCAACTGCTCCAGACCCTTTCACCCCTCAGGCGCAGACTGCAAATTAATTTGTGTTTCAGGGGGCAGCAGAACAATCGGCCAACTGGGCAAGTTGTAGAATCCCCTTGCGAAAGGAGGCCATGGTGCAGTCACTGGTGGAGGTGTTCACAGACCATTGCAATGTCTTTATTCAGGTTTGGACCAGTATCCCTAATGGTCCAAGCTTACAGCACAGGCTTGCAATGCAGGATAGGAGAATGCCTGCACCCAAGTGAGAGCACAACATCCAGTCCAGTGGCTGAAGCTGCTGCCAATTGGTCCAGTGGAGTGGGACGGAGGTGGGTAGGGTTTCGGGCAGCCAATCAGCACAGTACATACTGGCCATCCAAATGGTGGCCAGCACTCTCCTGCATGTGTGTAGTGGCCTCCAGGCTTAACCAAGAGAGTTCTTAGGACACGTATGCTAACCCGCGTGTCTCTCTCTTTCATCCTGCAGGAGGAGAACATCAGGATCATGGAGCCTGGTGATTTAGTGGTGTGCCTCATGGCTTACAGAGACAAGAAAAGAAGAATGTGGTGACTCAGCAAAAGGGAGGAGCACTTCCCTCAAGATGGAGGGGTGGCAGGGCCTGCTGAGCACGCAACTGAAGATCCACAGAAAGTCTCCACTCGTAGGAACACCACTGGACACAGGATCTATAGATGGTGCGTGCCATTCCTGCAGATGACCTAGAACCAGTGTTGCCAAAGACCGTGCATGTCCAGGAAACTGGCTGGTCACATATGCCACCTGCTTCATGATTTGGCGCCACGGGGTCATGGAGGGCATCCTCTACCAGTGGCCATGAAAGTGACTGTGGCACTCAATTTTTAGGCCAATGGCTCCTTCCAGGGCTCCACAAGTGACCGGTGCAGGATCTCGCAAGCCTCCACACACAAGTGTATCCAGGAGGTCATGGACGCCATCTTTGCGAATGCACAGAACTTTGTGCATTTTTGCCCAGGATCAGGAAAACCAGGAAGCAAGAGCATTGGGATTTGCATGGAGCTCTGGTTTTCCATAGGTGCAGGGTGCCATTGACTGCACTTACGTGGCATTTAGATCTCCGTGGCAACAAGCAGTCAACCATGTCAACCGCAAGGGCTTCCACTCGCTGAATGTTCAGCTGGCATGTGACCACCATAAACGCATCCCAGACTCCCAGGGAGTGTTCACAACTCCTACATCCTTAACAGGTCTCAGATCCCTGATGTCTTCCAGGGTCCAGAGAGGCTGCAGGGTTGGCTCCTCGGGGCCAAGGGTAGGGGATAGGGCTGATGAAGCCCATATGGTGGCCTCAGACACAGCACAGTGAAGGTATAATGAGGCTCATGTCATGACCTGCACTTTGGTGGAGCAAACAATAGGCATTCTGGATAGGAAGTTCTGGTGCTTTGACAGGTCCAGTGTTGCACTGCAATACAATCCACCGAGGATGTTGTACATCATCATTGCTTGCTGCACACTCCACAACCTGGCTCTGCAACAGGGGGAAGGACCTGGCTAAAGAGGAGATGGAAGAGCTGCACATCTCCTCCAATGAGCAGGCCATTGAAGGGGATGATGGTGATGAAGTTGATGTCGTCAATGAGACTGCCAGACGAGGCAGGTGCACTTGGGAGGCCCTCATAGCCGCAAGATTCATGGAGGATGATGACGAGATGCAATAAGGTCAGACCTGATATCCTCATCTTGCATCTGTGAATGTTTGACTCCTGTGTGGCTGATAGCAGCACACATACCCTCAGTGCTTGGGCTCATGTCATGGAGACATAGTGGAGGCTCTAATAGTCACTTGATTTCAGGAGGATGATGATGACATGCAGTGAGGACAATCCAAAAATCTTCACATTGCCTCTATGAATGTCTGACTCCTGTCTGGCTGCAGGCAGCTTGCTTGCGCACCATGATCAGGGTCATATCATGAATCCTTTGTCAGCCTTTAGCACCTGACCCCTTCAGGAGCACAGCTGGTCACCGATCACAGATGTTGAAGAGATGGGGGCCAGCCCCACCTTAAAGGTGCTGAGAGCACACAGAGAGAATGACAGAACTCTGTGCTGCCTGCCTACGACATTTTGGCAGCAATGACAAGCACCATCGAGGTGCAGGCATCACTGATTTGTCCAGTGAGCGTGAAACTGGACCATCACTTTGGTCTGAAGGTTACACAGTGCACAGGGAAGAGGCCCTGGACTGAGACACCTGCCTTTATCTTGTGCAGAAACCAAGGTTCCACATCTGAATGACACAAACACTGCTCATCATAACAAGGAGACATTCTTGGGCATATATTTACAATAGTGAACATTATGTACAAGTGATTAACACCCATGGCCAGGCTGTGCAACTACATCTTCTTAACCTTTCTAACCCTGCCACTGTGCCTTGGTGCTCCCTGACATCCACAGCGGACGTGGAGGCCGCCTGCTGACTGCTACGTCCTATTGTCTGTGCTGACCTTGATGGGTGTCCTCTGAAGGGCTGAGAACTGGAGGGTCCCGGCCTGCTTTCAGGGTCCTGCTGTGTGGCAGTGGCACCCTTCTTGGCTTGTGAGATGCTGGGGTCACAGGAAGAGCGGAATCGTTGGGCCAGACACTCCTGGAGGTGGATGGCCCTGGTGTGTAGACCTGCTGAACCTCCTCCCTATGGGTGCCCGAGGACCCCTCGCTCACTCCTTGAGGAGAAGGGAAAGCTGGAGTGAGATCAAGCTGCCCTGCACCCCACTTGCATTGACAATACTGGAGGCCAACTATGGTGTCAGCGATAGAGTTCAGCCTACACTGCAGTGCAGGTCACCATGGCGGCCGCCATCCTACCAGTGTTGACCTCAGTGCTTTGGCACACCCGCGCTATCACCTCAGAGTAAAGGTAGACGGACTCCTCAGTCATGCCTTGCAATCTGAGGAGCGCAGCAGACATCTCCTCCTGATGTTCCCGAGCTTGCCTTTGCAGCTCCAGCAACTGAGGTATGATGGAGTCCAGAGGCTCCTCATCTACCTTGGACTCAGCAGGCTTCTGGCCTCCAGCTGTCCTCCGAGTGCTTAAAACCTGGGAAGTTCCTGCTGCTGCTTACTGTAGATCAGACTGTGTGACGTGCTTACGGTTTGTGACCCTGAGGCTGCTCTAGAACTAGGTCCCAGTGAGGTGTGTGCCTCTGCGCTGGTGGAGGGTGTGGATGAGCACTGTGACAGGTCTTCAATTAGGGTGTCATTAGGTTCTTCTTGAGTCGAGGACCTGGATTATGGATGCCCTCGGCTGGTTCCAGATGTGCTTGAGAAATCAAGGAGAGATAATTAGTGCATGGCAGGGGCCTGCGGAACTGGGGCACATCACTCACAGCATGGTTGTCTGATGGATGTTGCACTACTGGATCCTCACTTGGTTGAGAAGTGTGGGCCTCATCGTCAGCACAGGGATGGTCCAGATCATCATGGGCTAGCTGGATAACTCTATTTTCAAAGTCTGTGGGGACATTGACGTTGGGCATTCCTCCAACAGTCTGTGACCTCTCCCTCTTGTGTGCCAGCTTGTCCTGCATAAATAGAGATGGAGAGAGTGTAAGCAGGATGCCTGCCAGACCAGATGATAAGTATGCCTGGCATGTGTGGGTGGTGAGTGGTGCTATGTATGAGATGAGGACATGATCTGCAGGGCAGATGAAAGTGTGTTTGAGAGAATGAATGGTGATGTCCCTTGAACTGTCAGTGAGTGAGATCATTGTGGATGTGTGATAGGTTTGAGTGTGTGAGTGGAAAGTGATGAGAAGAGTGACTTACCCTGGCGGAATGGAGGAGATCATTCATCTGCTCTCAACACTGGGTGGCTGTCCTCTTTTGCAGGGCGTTGGCGCTGACCACCAATGCCACCGCCTCCCATGCTTGATTAGTGACCTTGCTTACTGGTCTTTGCCCAGAGCACGGGTGCAGGACTTCACGCTGGGCTTCCAATGCATCCAGCAGACGTCTGATGGAGGTGTGGCTAAATTTGGGGACAGCATGTTTCCTCCCATTGGCAGCTTCTGATCCCTGACAGAGTGCTCGCTCTGTGCAGGGGCGCCCTTTAAATATGGCACCTGGACTACTGAAGGCTTGACATGATGGCAGGGCGGGTAAATCAGGGGCCGCCCTGCCAGCGATCCAGTGTGTTTCCCAGGAATGCATTATTGATGAGGCGGGAGGCGCTGGGAATGGGACGATATGGTGAGAAAATCCACCATTGCAGCCAGTGGGAAAACATCCTTTTTCACGCCCGCTATCATACTTAGTGCAAATTTGCGATGATTCCACCCTCTGTGTCTCATCTAATTGACTCTCTTCTAACCCTAAACCAGTGCAATCATTACGTTTACTCATTTTGCTGTATCAGAGCTTTAAATCATGCAGCAATGCCTGATTTCTCACATCATCAATGGTGAGCTCCCAATGACCTGTGTTTTCTTAAAAATGAGCTCATTCACATTTTACATATAGAGGCAGCTGGCTGCTCTTCTTGAACTACCCATCATCTGGTCAAGTATATACCAGGTCGGAACCCTAGGCTAATATTTCAATCAATCACACTGCCTCCAAGACTAGGTACACTGTACAACAGTGTAAATTTTTGAATTTATCTGAGGATTATTCAGTGCAGTACTGATTAACAAAGACTGTGAAACCCTCTTTTCATTTCCTAATTCCTTGTTTGCATGCTACAGATCTGTTTGGGACTTCATTTTCTCAGCTATGACTATCAATCGATGCCATAAATATGATTCCAGAATTCATGTTTGTGAATTATAAAAATGACTTCAAATGTACATTGCAAAAGTTAATAACCAAAACGTTATTTCAAGAATGATTAAACACGGCGCGAAATAAGTCATAGTAAATAAGTTACGTAAATGATTCTGGAATTAAACTGTTTATATGTGTCTGCCAAATTGCTCCTGTTAAATTGGTTTAAAATCCTTGTAAGGACCTCTACAGAGAATTGTCCTGTGCCCTCCATTCAGTACTTTTGTGGCTAACACTTTGGTCTATATGATCTTCTGGGCTGGGTTTGATCATCCCCAGTGGTCAAAGAGGAATGTCTCAGGGTACTTTTTCCCCCCCTATTGACCCTAGATTTTTTGCCATGGGTATGTGGGTTGGAGAGCGGGAAGAAGTATTTAGTTATGATTGTCTGACCATTATGGCGTAGCGCAGGATTGGTGAACCGACTAGTCTTTTCCCGTCCATTAATTTCTCAAAAGTTTGTCTCTTTTCTGGAACCTACATGACCCATTTTAATCTCGATCAGGAAACTGATGAGATTGAATGCAACACTGGTTTTACACCTGACTCTCCATTTAAGTCTTCTAGGCGAAAAGTAAGGTTAAAATTAGCTCCCCGCCCGCAGTGCATTTGAGGCAGGATCTGTATTTGTAGATGTCTTGTCTTCCAGACAGAGTGCCCCGAATTCTATGCCAGTGCAGTCCAGACAGTCATTTCAAGGAACACAAAATGGTGAGGGCCCGCTCTAGCACAGCTGGTGTCATACCGTACAGGGCATTTTAGCACTAGGCTATTTTAGAAGTTCAAGAGGACAGTTATAGTGCGCTACATGGAAAACATTTATTTATGGAGATGCAAGATTTAGGATTCTGTAAAGGACCTGTGGATACAATTACAAATAACCCCATGGGGGTAAGGGGGTAAGAGTCTATTTTTCAAACCACAGTGCTTCTTTAATGGGTTTTACTGAGCCGACGCAACCTCTCCTCATTCTGTGTTAACTCAAGAAGTACAAAATCATTTCTCTTATTTGATTGGACCAACTGCCATCTAGTGGATGAAATACAAAGCTTGACATTTTCTGACAGTTGGGAACCTCCTACAGACTGTGTTTATCCACTGTAACCTCTCCAGTCTGGAATGCTTAGGACCAAAGTCATCTCCGGATTTTGGAATTCTCTGGATTACAGAATGACATTAGAATGCTTAACTACAAGTATGAGAGCTGGAAAAACACCGTAGGTATAAATATTTACCTAAAACATAAATCAGTGATAAAACATCATAAAGCAGTCATAAACATTGTTTTCCTTATACAAATACTGTTTTGTCCATGTTTCTGCTCCCAACGTACTGTTCTAAAATGATGCCGCAAATTGCTGAGGGTCTGAAGAAAATAATTCCGCGCCACTGGTTTTTTCCAGTTGATAGATTTCAGGCCTTGGAGAGGTTACCATTTGCATTATAAAAATGATGCTTCTTCCATTCAGCCAATTATGGTTTTGTGTAAATTTTGAGTGTGAGGTACTGATTAGTGCATTGTCACTACCCTTTCTATGTAAAGAACGACTTTGCTGCTCCCCTCCATCCATCCGTCCCCCCCACCCCAACCAAAAAAGATGACCTGATCTCTCGTTGCTGCTTCAAATTTCCAATTCCAATGAATCATGAAAATAGTCAGGAATAATTAAGCCAAGTGACTGTACTCCTTTTTTCCCATCTAAAATTAGAACTAGCAAATCTTTCCAGCCATTATACGAGAGAGTTGCCAAATGTGCTACATTAAACAGGAGCATTATACCATGTAAGAAATAATATTTTATAGGCCTGAATTTTATCTTTGGCGAGAGTGATCGGCAGGCCTGAGAGGCGGCCATGAAACGGACCACTGACGGTGATCGGCTCCGGACCACGATTTCACGCTGACTGGCCTACTAACCTTGACTCCATTTACCTGCCCGTGTTGCATATCCCATGATCGCCACCAACCCCCCCCCACCCGCCACCGCCCCCGCCCCCCCCCCACACACACACACACACACACACACACACCACCCAGCCCCCCACCCACTCACCCCCCAATAACCCTCATATCATCGTCTTCTTCGAATATTTATCCAATTTCCCTTTCAAAGATGCAATGGTCTCTGCATCAATCATTCACTTTGGCAAAGGATTCCATACTCCAACCCTCTAATGAAATTGTTTCTAACCCTTGTACTCACTGTGAATTTTAAATTGATAAATCATCTGCCCTGACTTCCCATCAGAAGAAATTGCATTTCTCTATTCACAACCAAAACTGCCTACAGCATCTTTATCCCAACAAAGTGTCTGCAAGTTACCTTGCAGAAAACACCTCTTTGCATAAGACACCAAACATACTTCAGAATACAAGACTTCTTAGCTCAAACCATGGCTTGTGGGGCAGATTTGTTGTTTCTAATGACCCATCAATTTGGGGTTAGAAACCTCAAAAGGATTGAGCAATCATTTAGTTTTCTGCTACTTACTCATTGACAACTTTGAGCTCAATTTTCCTTATTTTTATATTTACAAGTTCCCTTACCACTTTGGATTTGAGTTATTGCTGCTTTATGAACATGAAACTTTAGCCAATTTTGTGCAAGTGATGCGTATCAAGTGTAGTCATCTATCGTCAAATCTGGCTGGACCACAACAAGTGCTATTGGGTCTCCTCTGATTCCTGTGTCAATACCAGTCCTTTCTTCTTCTTTGTACATGGTAAATGATTAGTTTTGTATACTTTTGACTGCAGCGCAAAATAAACTTTCACACACATGTCAGATGTGATGGATGTAACAAACGCTGAATGTACCATTTTATACATCTTTTAGCAGATCTCCTATGGCATTGTTAATGATGTTAGGGGATATGCTGCTGCACGGAGGGGTGGGTGTGGGGTTGATGGAGCTGCTGCGATACAGAAGTGGAAGAAGGGTGTTCTAGTGAGATAATTTGGAATTGTCAGCCTCACTCCTTCCCTGCTCCTTCATAACTATAAAAAAATTGCTGCAGCGTAAGTAACTGAATTCTTTTTTCTTCCGTTAAAGACACTGGAGTGAGATGAAGCAGTGTTTTCTCAGCTATGTTTGCTGAACCAAAAATGGTGGTTCACTATATTCAGGGCTTCATTGATTTAGCAAATGCAATTCATTATGTATGAAACTTCAGTGCATTTTGAAATTTGGCATTGCTTAACCTTTAGGCTGTGCAATGTGTCAGAACAGTTAATCAGGTGCACTGCTTTTACTTATTTAGAACAACCAATGAACATTCTACAGCCTTACCATTATTCAGCCCACCTGGAGTGAAGGATGTTTCAATTTGATCACTGTAACAGCTCAGCTTATAAACTCACTACAGGCTCTGCTTACCACCACTTCAAATCGGGCTAAAATTTTAAACAATGCTGGTGAGCGCAGCATTTGCTGGCTGTACAGCCACTTGTTACAGAGAAACCATCTGCAAACGTCCTTCCTTCCAGCAGGCTAAGGGGCAGAAGTTGGCACTGCAAAACTACAAAGATGATCAAAAGGAAAGTGCTCGTGAGAGCGGAAGCCAACTCAAGACTACAAGCAAAGTACTTACCTATTGCAGCATTGACTGCAGCCTGAACCTGGGGCCTTCTTGGTCTTTATGGTTCAGGAACAAAGCAGGCAAAAGGTATTCTTAAAAGTATTGGTAAAATGCCTGCGATTTGTGCCACTTGCACTTGAACAGCCCTCCATTTTCTGCCACACCAGTTCCTCACTGATGTTAAAGCACTCTGCATCACTTTGTTTCCTCAGATCCTGAATTAATTTCTCAAAATCCTAATAGATAGCTCTGTGCATCACAAGGCTTAGTTTATTTTCATAATAAATATTTGGCCTTTGCAACATGTTTTTTTTCAAGTGAGCAGCAATCCAGAGTCAGAAAGGTCAATGAGGAGAAGGTCAGGAAATGGAGAGAGCATCATTTTGTTCCCAACCTTGATATGAACTCCAGCCAGCTAACTACTCATTGAGGAACAAACAGTTTTAAATAGCTCTGTGATGGTTTTCAATTAGCTCAGCAGTAACTGGTGGCGTGCATGCAGACAAAAATTCACCACATCACACTACATATACAAATGGAGAATTTATCCCATGACTAAAAAATGCTTCAATTATTTCAGACTGACTCATTGCTGCCCATCAATCTGCTTCCATGCTGGTCACTGGAAATGCTCTGGAAACGCACAACAAGAGCATGGCTGGGTCACACAGAGATTAGGCTGCTGTCCCAAGAAGAGATGCCTAGCTGCTCCACCATTAAAAGATAATCAACACACTAGAAAAAGAGGTCTAGTCAGCTACCACAGCAGCTGGCATGGAGCGCAATTTTCCCTGAATTTCATTCAGTGCTGGCCGTGAAAAAAAACGTTTTTCTTGCCAGCTGCAAGGATAGGTTTTGGTGCTGTATCACCTGCTTCCCATCTCATTAATTATGCAGCCACAGGAAATACACTGTATCTTTGGCAGACGGCCTCTGAATCACCCTCCACGTCATTACCTCACTCTGGACGCCATATCTAAACTGCAGCCACACGCACAGTTCTCAATGCATGCAACCCAGGACTGCTCCAGTGAAGACATGGTCCCAAAAGCCAATAAGAGTTCAGTGACTTGTCCTTGGAATGTCTTTCAGACACGTGATGCCCTCTGCCCCCCACGCTGGCCGCAGGAGGTCCAGCAATCTTACCATTCCGGCTTGGGAGGCGGTGGCAGTGGTGATCAGTGCCAGTGTCGCACAGAAGAGGTTGGGCATCCAGTGCAGAAAGAGGATGAATGATCTCATACGTGCCGTCAGGGTAAAGCAACCATCTCATCAGTCTAAACTCATACAGTCAGTGAAGCAATGGAAGGGGCCATCAACAGTGCTATCAAACGACACTTGCTTAGCAATAGCCTGCTCCTTGATGCTCGATTTGGGTTCAGCCATGGCCACTCAACTCCTGACATTATTACAGCCTTGGAGCAAACATGAACAAAACGCTGGATTCCACAGGTGAGGTGAGTGTGACTGCCCTTGATATCAAGGCAGCATTTGACCAAGTGTAGCTTCAAGGAGCCCCAGCAAAACAGGAGTCAATGGGAATCAGAGGGAAAAATCTCCACTGGTTGGAGTCATACCTAGCACAAAGGAAGATAGTTGTGGCTGTTGGAGGTCAATCATCTCAGTCTCATGAAATTACTGCAGGAGTACCTCAGGGTAGTGACCTGGGCCTAACCATCTTCAGCTGCTTCATCAATTACCTTCCTTCCATCATAAGGTCAGAAGTGGGGATATTCGCTGATGACTACACAATGTTCAGCACCAATCGTGACTCCTCAGGTGCTGAAGCAGTCCACATCCAAATGTAGCAAGACCCAGACAATATCCAGGCTTGGGCTGACAAGTGGCAAGTAACATTTGCCCTCAAAAGTGTCAGGCAGCGACCATCTCCAACAAAAGAGAATCTAACCATCACCCCTTGATATTCAACAACATTACCATCACTGAATCCCCCACTATCAACATCTTGGGGGTTACCATTGACCAGAAATTGAACTGGACTAGCAATATAAATACTGTGGTTACAAGAACAGGTCAGAGGCTAGGAATCCTGTGATGAGTACCTCACCTCCTGACTCCCCAAAGGCTGTCCACCATCTACAAGGCACAAGTTAGGAGTGATGGAAAACTCTCCACTTGCCTGGATGAGTGCAGCTCCAAAACACTCCAAGATAAAGCAGCCCACTTGATTGGCACCCCATCCACAAACATTCACTCCCTCCACCATCAACAAACAGTAGCAGCAGTGTGTACCATCTACAAGATGCACTGCAGGAACTCACCAAGGCTCCTTCAACAGCACCTTCCAAACCCACAACCACTACCATCTGGGATGACAAGGGCAGCAGACACATGGGAACATCACCACTTGGAAGTTCCCCTTGAAAGCGCTCACCATCCTGACTTGGAAATATATCGCCATTCATTCACTGTCACTGTGTCAAAACCCTGGAACTCCCTCCCTAACAGCACTGTGGATGTACCTACACAACATGGATTGCAGCAGTTCAAGAAAGCAGCTCACCACCACATTTTCAAGGGTAATTAGGGATGGGCAATGAATGCTGGCCTAGCCAGTGATGCCCACATCCTGTCAATGAATTAAAAAAAACTCACAAGCCCATCACACGTTCACTGGCATCTCACTCACTGCCAGCTCAAGGGTCATCACCACAAACTCTCTCACACACCCTCACATCTCCATCTGGCCTGATCTCCTCTGGAGACTGCCTCCTTAGCCCTCACCATCTTGCCCCCACACTCACCCTGGGATAGCCCCCTTCCCCAGTACAGCCCTAGCACTGCAGCCTTTGAAAAGTCACCCCCACCTTACCGCTGGCCTGGTAGATAGACTTGCCCTTAAGCCCCCCCTAAAAGTGATGTGGTGCTGCCTGCGAAGCCTGGCGCTGATGACCACGAGTGCTGCCCAAAGCAAGGTAGGCAAACAAATCTCCAAGTCCCGAGTAAAGTGCAGGTCAGTGGGTGCATGTTGCTTATGTGAAACACGCTGGTGTGCAATCACGCCAACATGAGCTCATGATCCAGCGTGGTGGGGGATGGTTCTGGCAGGCAGGGCTTATAATGAGATTCAAATGTGTTGAAATTAGCTTTCTGACATGCGATAGTGTGAAACATGGCCCGCCATTGATGGGGGTAGCGGACGATCACAAACTGATTTCACAATGACATGAAACTGATTTTTGCGATCTCCTGATATTTTCCGCTCCCAGCCGCTATGACGTTCGCTGCAAATGGGAGCAGAAAATCCCAGCTATGGTAAAACCAGTTGTCGAGCCATCTTATAAAACAGCACCAGAGGTACAGGAGCCAGTGACCAAACTTATTCCTTCCCCTGAGAAACACTAGAAAAGACGCAAACCATCCACCATCACTAAGGAAGCCCTAAGGCAAGACATGCTGAATTCCACTATTCATACCACAAATGGGGAAATAAACTGCACTTCATTTCAACTTTGTCTGGAGAAATATTTCTGATAGTGTAGAATATGGTAGCAGCAAAAGATGGGAAACCATGTTATTTGAGGCATTGGAGATGCTATTTGCAGTATATTGTAAGATCTGAGCATTTTGTTATATTGAACTCTCTGTTTGGGAGGTGTAAATAAAGTTAGTTCAATAATGGCTGCCTGCAGCTGAGCATGTGTTAGCCTTGCTCAGTGCAATACACAACAGAACGTTGGCAAAGAGGCTGGGATGAAATTTCCTTTTATATTTTATTTGAGAAATTAAGGACGGAAGAACATTGAGACACATATGTGGAACTCCTAAAGTTGATTTTGAGGAGGTTTGAGGAATCTGAAAGATTGTTCCGTGTGTATAACGTATTCTGGTACACAGTGAGTCAGCACGGTACGAAACTGAGAAAAATGGCATCGAAGACATATTTGGGAACAACGGAGGAATTCAACCCTAGCAAAGAGGACTGGTGTAATTACAAACTAAGGATTCACATTTAGCTGCCAACGAATAAAGTAGGAGATGAGGATGAAGTAAATGTTCTTCCTTATCATAATGGGGCCAGATGCTCTTGATTTGGTGTTTAACCAGTGTTGCCTGAGAGACGCCAGTTTGATGGAATATGCTCAACTTAATGAAATTCTGGACTCATATTATAGCTCGACTAAGATAGGGATTGCACTAAGGGTTGCATTCTGTCAAAGGAGACAGTTGCCAAGTGAGACTGTTACAGATTACATTCTCGAATTAGAGAAACTCTCTTCCCACTGTGGATATGGCGCAAATTTAGAAATCAACCCTGGCAGCACATTTGTAGGAGGCCTAAAGACCAATAAAATCCAGGCCAAGCTTTTGAGCGAAAGCAACAAGCTGATGTGGAAGCAGGACCTGAGATGAGGCCATGGCCATGAGAATGGCAGAAATAGATAGTTGCAAATTGCAATGCAGCTGTTTCCAGTCAAAATGCTATGCCTGTTGGAAAGTGAATCAGGAGTAGAGGAAACAGTAATACTCCAGGCCGTGGTAAAACTCCAGGTCTCAAAAATGCACCAGGTCAAGGTTGTGGTAGACCTAGAGCTAGTTCAGGAGTCTGGAAATCCTCGAATGCACATATGATAGATATGGAAACAGAAGTTGATGCTATCAAGCAGGAAGATCAAGAGATTTAAATGTATTGAATGAAGTTTTATCAACAAGAGCGTTTCTTTAAATCTGTGATAATTACTCAAAACTTTATTTTTCTTCATCTCACCATGACTCCTGGGGTCTGCCCATGGTGGATACTGGGTGAGTTTGCATGGAGGGTGTAAGGACAAAGGGTGGTAAGTGGAGTGGCATGGGTTGGCACTAAGTTGGCATAGGGGCTGTAAAGGGCTATGAGGATGAATGGAGGTTCATGGGTTGACACTAAGTCAGCATAGAGGATAAGAGAGGCCAAAGGGATGGGGAGAGGGGCACAGGTTGGCAGAGAGGGCATGAGGGGCTGGGTGGGTGGCAAGAGGTAGCATGAGTTGGCATGGATAGGGCATGGGGAGTGTGTGGGGGTGAGGGGGTGTGAGGGGCGAGGGGTAAGGGCTTGAAGGCTGTTTTTGGTTTTACTGTTACAACTAGGACAAAGTCGAATAGCACTGAGGCGGGCCTTTTAGCCTTGGCATCTGGCTGCCCTGTCTCTGAACTCTTCCCGGGTGGTGGCAGGCCCGACTTCAGCTAGCACCTGCCCTCAACCACCCCCCGCACTCCTCAGAACAAAAATCCAACCCTTTAGGGCACCTCCTCTCAAGTTGGGTTTGAGGACTCAGGAGTGAAAATAAAGCCCAGGGTCTTTGATGAAGACCAATCAATCAATGTCACAGTCCCAACCATTAAGTGGAGTTGGGAGTCAAAGTCAAAGTTCAGGGTTGACACAGTCAGAAATGTTGAGAGACCAGAGTCAAGTTAATGGAAATGGAAGGAGAGACCCAGACAGAAAGAGAAAAAAGCCAGAGAGATTAATTGAAAGTAAGTAGGAAGGAAGAAGAAATAAGTTTTTCTTTTCATTACTTCTTGTTGAATGTTGACACTGGTATTAAGGAAAAACAGTTTTTTTCTTACATATAGATTACTCTGGAAGTATCAGTCCTATATGTTTTGGTTGTGATTACAAACTATTAAATTTTCAGTATTGTTGATGTTAGTTTGGTCATAATGTGTTCTGGGAAAATTATGTGCATGCACCATTTTACATTTTAATGTATAATTTTTTTCAACTGGGGAGGCAGTATTGTATTTTGCAAGATCTGAGTATTCTGTTGTATTGCCCTCTCTGTTGGTGAGATGCAAAAATGGCTGCCTGTATTAGCCTTACTCAGTGCAATATACAGCAGTGTTGACTGTGCTTGGGCCACTTTATGTGGGTATGTGGATTAGTCAAGTAGGCAGCTTGGACATATTGTTGCATGTCTCTTCTTTGAGCATGCGGAGAACTAGCCTTCCTTGTTGCAAATGTGTTACAATACTGGCATCTTCCGCTTCAATCCCTTGGTGGGTTTTAAGTGTTCTTGTCTCGTGCTAATAGTTTCAAAAACCCCTTTAACACCAGTGATGCATCAACCTGACACATTAACCAAAACCTTCCTCTTTCCTCTGTTTGTTCTTCACTGCCTAAAACTCATTTGCCTTGAAATCTGTGGCCTATCAGATGCAATCCACAAAAACTTTGGTGAGAGTCCACCAGAAGGACGGACACTTGGCCAGGGCCTGGTTATCCGGGCCTGGCCTTTCGATAAATTTTCCCGATGAACTTTCCAGGCTTCACTGAGGTAGGCACTCCATTTATCCTTTAAAAGGCCAGATGCATAGGAAGGGGCAGGGTTAACTTATGCTTGGCATATGGCCAACAGGGAAACGCTTTGTCTAACAAGCATGCCAAGTGCAAGATTAAGGCCGACTGCGGAAGAGGATCAAAATAATTACTTTTTTGTGAATGGCCCTGTACAAAAGCTAGGGTCAGTCTAGCTGTATTTCCCAGAAGTGAGAAGGAGGGGCAGGGGGAGGATGGTGGGTCAACATCATCACAACCCAACCACATCCATCAAATTTTGCAGCAGCTTTTCTATGCCGGGTGCCCTGGACCCTCGCTGTGGTGAAGGGCTCTGTCATTGGCAGGTAAATTTTTGAACCTCCCCCTGCTCCCAGGAAGCCTTTCAGCATCAACAGCAGTCATTCCCAGGGGAGAAATCCTAGGACTTAGAGGTACAGCCAATCATGAATTCTTGGAACACTTATTTGGTTACTTATATTTTTTATGCTCCACCATCCACAGTGGAGTTACAGTATTTTCTTACACTGCAATTAATTTTATTTATTCATCCGTCCCTCATGGCTACAATATTTTAACATTCTTGAATTCATGCGACATCAAACCAAGCTCCCGTCTATAGGTTCAGGTGCATTATAATATTCTATGGCACTATCATTTAAACAGATTAACGTGGCACCTTCCATCTCAAAGCACTATGGTTTGCACTGTGGTAGTCAACTCTGAGTTAAGCATCACCTGATGTGGCTCTGCAGCCATCAGCATCCCATCCCACTCTGGCACGGCCGTTTCTGCCACATTTATTTTCTTTATTCTTTCATGGGATGTGGGCATCACTGCGAAGGCCACAATTTATTCCCAATCCCCTTGAACTGATTGACTAGGCCATTTCAGCATCGACCTCATTGCTGTGGGTCTGGAGTCACATGTAGGCCAGGTCAGGAAAGGATGGCAGATTTCCTTCCCTAAAGGGGGTAGTGAACCAGATGGGTTTTTTTTTTAACAACAATCAATGATCATTTCATGGTCACCATTACAGAGATTAACTTTCAATTCCAGATTTATTAATTGAATTTAAATTCCACCAGATTTGAACCCATAACCCCAGAGCAGTTAGTCTGCTAATCCAGAGACATGACCATTACACTATAGTCTCCCGATCTTTATGTACTTCAGTGTTATGATATTCAAGAAGGATAGGAGATCATTTTGTTATACAAATGTCAGTAGTATTACCAGAAAAAAGGTGCATTAAATTAAGAAAAGTGTACTTTTCTGATCTCAAATTATTAGGCAGCAAGATTGACTTATTAACTCAGTTAAAAATTCATTCGGAAGCATTTAAAAAAGGATAGAAAAAACATCCTTCATGTCCTTGAACGTTTCCTACTACAACATCTAAAATATGGTCAGTTTTGAAGTAAGAACAAGCCAAGTTCACAACAGTCTAGCGGGTAAAGGCAAACCTGGCACAACACAAAATCAAAATGGAGCAGCTCAATTCCCAATCCGTCATGAGTCACCTGGTCAGTTAGGCCAAGAGGTACGGCAAGTTAACTAGTTTAGGCTGGAGAACAAGAAAAATAAAGTCAGCACAAATCTCTCCTTCTGAACACTATAGATTAATCACTAAATTAGAGTCACATGAACATTGGTTCCTCTGTGATGCCATCCTGACCAGAGAAAATTGTGGGGAAAAATAAGGCCATACCAGAAATGATAAAGAATGTCATGATGGGTTAAATAGAAGCTTGAATGATTGCACTTTTCAAAAAATCACTCAATCATATTCAAGTCCAACCCAAATGCACTGTGCAGTAGCAATATAAGTCTGCTGCCACTAGAGGTTGCCAATCACCCATATATTTTCTCCTGTGATTGAAAACTAGCCCTACAAAAAACAGCACTCACTTTACTGCTAGCATAGCTGGAAGACTTTATAATGATGCTCTGGACATGCTTGAAATTTATGTGCATGCAGTATATGGAACAAAAAAAAAGTTCACTTCTCCCCAGGAGATGTATATAGGTCAAGTTTTTAAACTTACAAACAAGAAGGTGGTAAACCTTATCCTGCAAAACAAAGTCAAGGTCACAAAAACAATAAATGGAAACACGAGGGTCTTTTTGTTACCCTGCGCAATGCCATGAATGCTCTAATATTTTAAGTTTTGTGCTATTATATTTCACTTCTAATAAATTTGAAGTATTTTAATGCCTTCCACAAAACCAATTGTATGGATTTTCAGACATGTATATTGTTAACAATTCATTATATTTTGCTGTCACATAGATTAAAATATAACAAAGGTGTTAATCCTCCGATTGAAAAATGTGAAAACGAAATGAAGCATGTTGGACTCTCTTTACCCTCGAGTCCCTGTTACTCATCATTCATTTCATTTTGCTGTCAGTGGGATTTTGTGTATGTGAACTGACAACCACATTTGCAAAATTATCTCCAATTTCCAGGTATTTCATTAAATGAGAAGTACTCCAAGAAGTTTCTGAAAAATGTAATTATATAAATCTTTGTTTCTTCAAATTCCACAACAAGTGGTTTTAAGCTAGGGAGCATGTTGAAATTCAAAAAATCTGCTCCAAAGTGAGGACAGCAGGAAAAGATTGAAACTTACCTATAAAGCTAACATAGTTAAAAGGAGGCAGTGAGAGAGTACACAATTAGTGAATTCCTTATTGTAAGCTTTCTGCTATGTGTATTTCTGCCACTAAAATCTTCTAGTGAGCTTTACAGATTGTACAGCTCCCTCCAGCGCCTGAAACAATGTATTGTTATATATATATAAACGGCATTCATCTTTCGTTTTTAAAAAAACCAGAGAAACTATCTTTGATGTTTTAAAGACTGATGTTTAAAATGATAATGGCATAAATTACCAAATGAAAATTCATTGCAGGAGGGAAATCCCTCTGCATTTTTGCATATGTAGTCATTTTGACATTTTGAATTATTAGCATTTACATATTTCTATTTCTTCATTTTATTTAGGGTCCAAGAATCTTTTGTACATTTCTACCCAAGGAGAGAAAGTTACAAACCAAACACATTTTTATTTACTTCACTTCAAAAGTTGTAAAATTTCAGGAACTCACAATGACTCTCAAATTTCTCAATGTTTTAGGTGAAAACAAACGCGCAACAAATTGGTAATAATTTTTAAATGTGGGAATATCACTTATAAATTCCTGAGAACAATGTACCTTAAATAAAACACATTGTGAAATTTGAATTGTGAAGTGTGATGGAGGGTAGGTGTTACTCTACACAACATCAGTAACTTACATTTTCTAGTGCCTTTATCATAGTAAAACGTCCCAAGGAACTTAACTGGCACATTATCATTAAATAAAATTTGACACTAAAGAAGATATTAAGATAGCTAAGCAAAAGCTTGCTCCAAGAGGTTGGTTTGAATGTGCATCTTAAAGGAGGAGAGGGAGGTAGGGAGGCGGGAAGGTTTAGGGAGGAAATTCCAGGAATTTGGAAGCCAATGGTATGGAAATCTGGTTTGCAAAAGAGGCCAGAATTGAAGAGTGCAGGGAGGAAGAGTCTTTGTAGTAATGAAGGAGGTTACTGGGACAGGGAGGGAGCAAGGCCATGGAAGGATTTGGAAACAAGAAAGAAAATTTTAAAATTGAGGTGTTGCTTAACTCTGAGCCAATGTAGGTCAGCAAGCACAGTAGTGATGGGTGGACAGGAATTGGTATGAGTTAGGATACAAATGGCAGAGTTTTGGATGAGATCAAGTTTATGCTGGGTTAAAGATAATCAAGGCTGGCCATGTACCAGCCCAAAAAACTCTGAAAAAATAATTTATGGTCACATGTACAAGATGAGAGTCAATATTACTTTAGACATCATAGTTCCCGCCTCTAACTCTCTTAGGCAATCCTTTGTGATCAAAGATAACTCGATTCCACTCTGGTTTGATGGGTTCAGAGATGGCTGATAGGTTCAAGCTTGATCTGCAGACTCTGCCACATACGGTGCAGGTGGTGCTTGGAGTGTCAGGTAAATGATTTGTTTGGAAGTAATTGTGCACTCTCTCCAATGCCTCTCACCCCTGCATGTTCCTGATGAGGTCTCTCAATCTGTTCAGTGCCTTCCCGAATGAGCCTTCTCCATTTTGGTTGGTCACAAGGCAGGGATTCCCAAGAGTCAGTGGGTGGGAGGGGAGGTGGTGGAAGGATGGTGGTGTTTGACCTCTTCAGGTATGTTTGAGGACATTCCTAAAGCATTTCCACTGTCCTCCTGAGAGTCTCCTGCTGTAAGCAAGTTTCAAGTAAAGCAGTGATTATGGGAGTCTGGTGTAAGGCAGTGGAGCTGGTTTTGGGTGATTAACACCTCGATAATGGGCAAGTTGGCTTGGGAAGGACATGACTCCTAGACTACAGGATCTTGCTGGTGGTACTCCTTAGTGCTTTGAGAGACTTGCTTCGGAAACTTGAACAACCTACAGCAGGTGCCTAACTCTAAAACCCCTGGACTGTTCCCCCCTTTCTTAGGTTCCTAACCTGCTAATCCTTCTTTCCAAGTGTCATGCTCAGTATAGGCATGCAGATATTATGGACTGTAAGATCATACTTTGTGAAAATGACCATAAACTCTGTTTTAAGATTGCTGCAATTTAACATATAATAATGGACATTTAAACTGGTGGACAGTATTTGATTCAGTGGTCAATATTTAATTAAACATGGAACTAGATAAGGGTGCTTCACAGACACCTGTGATTGTTTAAGGGTGAACCAGTATTTGAGGAATATGGGATCGAGAGACTGTTGGCTTCAGTGCCATATCGCACAAAGGAGACTATTTGAGCTTAAGTTGGGACAGAGATAAGAGTGAATCACCATTGCCAACTGCTATTGTATCATGGTGGTCTGGACCCCAGAAGTAGTAACCCTGCAGTCATGTGACAGAAACTAACTCTCAGGGACTGCAATGTAGTGCAACCTGAAAAGCAAATCTGTGTGACAAACATGTGAAGCACCAGAAAATATCTGAAACAGCTGAACTATCATCATCATAAGTCTTCTAATGTGGCCAAAGTACTGTACTCATTCCAGCTTCCAAGTCCACCTGAGAACCAGCCTACTGGCTATTCATCTACAAGAGGCTTCACAGCTTCATGAGGATTCTTTGTTTCTAAAAGACCTTAACTCCAACTAAAGTATCAACTCAACAAAGACGACATCGGGCTGCATCAATATAAAGACCGGGTTACAGATTCCATTTTTATCGTTGTGGCTTTAACTTCATCTGTATCTAATTTTCACGTGTGTGATAGTGAGTGAGAAGAGGGATTGAGACATTGCTTTCAAACATCCGGGGCAAGTGGGTATTAATAACCTTCTTTATTTTTAAAAATCACCAGGAAGCCTGCTGCTGGAATTTATTTTAAATTAAGAAAAATCACTCAGAGGGTAAGGTAACACACAAACCTGGCACACAAACATCCTGATTATAGACTGGAAGGGGACCACACAAATTCTGTCCCTAACACATGCTACATTTAAAATGCAACCTCCATCTACTAAATAGAAAATAAATTGAAAATCAGATCTTAAAGTTCTCCATGTCTGATAGGTTAATTTAGCAAATCAGGCAGCAAAAGACATTCTGTGAATCACAACTGTTTTATTATTAAACTATAGTCCAGTACAAACACCAGATTCCACTCTTCCCTTCCAAATCTTTTCCCTGTCCAGAAACAAACCCACTCCCCAGGGTAACTCTTTCGAGTACAAACACATTTCCATCTGTTCCTATTCAAATGAAGTTACATTGTTTCATAGTTTGCCATTGTGAGATTTGAGCTCTTGATCTTGGGGTTACAAGCCCAAAACCCAGCTCTTAAGTACAGGCTTCAATGAGCATCTCCTGCTCCCAATTCACTCTGAAGCATGTCCTGGTTTACTTTTAAAGGGACCTGCATTTGTAATATTGTCACTCCAAACCCATTTGCTTTTTGACACTCAAGGGGCAATTCCAATTGAACATACAAACATAGGAGTTAGTTAGGAGCAAGCATTGGCCATTTGGCCCCTCCCGCCTGCTCTGCCATTCAATAAGACCAGGGCTGGTCTGATTGTGGCCTCAACTCCACATTCTGCCTACCCCCAATAATCCTTGACTCCCTTGTTAGTCAGGATTTATATTATTTAATGCAGCGCATCAGAATATGAGTCTGCAACCTGGTGATAGAAAAAGGACAGAGTTTGATAACAGCCTAAAGGCACAAATCAGGTGTGACAAGGAGGGGCCATTAACCTTCTTTGTATGGGAGTAAAATTGTGGGGATAAAGAGGGGAGAAAAGTTGTTCCAAAGTATAGTAACATGTTGGTTGGAACTCTGTTCAGCTCCTGGTGTGGTAGTGTACTTATCAAGTATACACTGTGAATGTGTGTTTGACCACTGGAAGGGATTCTCTGTCCTGTCATTAGTCAGGAAATATAATACTCCCCTGGAGCATGACCAGCCCTCAACTGCAGCCAGCATAAAAGGATCTAAACTTCCAGTCTTGTACATGAATATATACAGTATTCACGTCTTCCTTATTTCCTCCAACTCAATGTGAAATAGTGATTCTAATTGTGCAGTTATGATTTTAGTTTTGCCTGACCGGGAAATAAAAGTGACAGTTTAACTTTGATATCAGGTTCTAAGTGGGCTACAGAAATAGAAAAAGGTTGCAAATCCTCAGCTGATCAGGTGGCATCTCTGGTAAAAGGTTAATCACAGAATCACAGTGCAGAAGAGGCCCTTCGGCCCATCAAGTCTGCACCGACACGTGAGGCGTTAATGTTTCAAATAAACAACTCTTCACCAAAATGAAGAGTTATGTACCTGAAAAGTGAACTTTTTTTCCTTTTTCACAGATTGTGCTACACATGCTGAATGTTACAAGCTTTTTTTTCTATTTCTGTTTCAGATTTCCACTATAGTCAGCTGTTGTGCGACTATTTGAAAGTGCCTATTCCATGGGGATCACAGTGCTTGGCTATGCTGACCTACTAAAGTGTTCGGTTGACTATTGAGCACTTTATAGTTTAGGAACTGAACACAGGTTTATTTCAATGGAGATGATGACCCTGTTGACACAAGTTTCCAACACATTTAAAATTTTCCAGCTAGTCGGACAGTTTTGTCCACATGCACCCAAAGCTCTCTCTTGGCTGCAGGAGTCAGAAATTTAGCCAAGTAGAATAAACAAGATTAAAAATTGCTAATCTATACAGCACATCGAAATCAGAGCTTGGCAGGCTACAACTTAAAGTCACATTCTAAATTTTCACACACTGACACATGTGAAGACAGATTAAAGCACAGGGACAAAATTGACTTCTTTGATTTTGTGCACTGTAAGCATTGGCAAGTTTAGCAAAGAGAAGCGCTCTGGGCTACATAAATTTATCTTTCTGTCTAAAAACTATGAATCCAAAGCCTTCAGGGATAGGAATCTGTTTATGTGCTAAATCAAAGCTTTAAACTTTGTCATGCCCTGTCACTCCCTGTTTTCACACCCCTCCTTGCCCCTCACCTCTGCCTTATCTCTGTAATCTCCTCCATACCTACAACCATCCAAGATATCTGCACTTCTCCAATTCTGGCCTCTAGCACATCCCAGATTTTCATTGTTCCACCACTGGCGGCTGTACTTTCAGCTGCCTAAGCTCAAAGTCCTAGAATCTCCTCACTAAACTTCTCTGTCTCTGTCTCTCTCTCCTTTAAGATGCTCCTTGAAACTTACCTTCATGGCCAAGTTTTACTCACCTGTGAGAATATCTTCGTATATGGTTTGGGGTCAAATGTTGCTTGATAATACTCCTTTGAAGTGTCTTGGGATATTTCACTATGTTAAAGGTGCTATGTAAATACAAGTTGCTGATGTTTTCACTGTCCAATGTAGCAATATCTTGTGTCTCTCATCTGCTGGTCCTGCATGGCATGCGACTTGCATTACCCAAGGGTAAAATTGTGTTGATATCCAGATTATTTCAGCAAACCCAGACTTTTGAATATATTACTGAGGCCTCACCCTGTCTACAGTGGGCAGTGCTGACGCCTCTGAAGACTCAGCAGTTAAAATGGTGGTGCACACAATTCCTTTGGGAACACAGCAGCAATGCTGGACCATCAATTTAAAGACTCATCCATCCCATTCCCTCTTATGTTCTGGATTGTGGACTTTCTGTTATTCTTCTCTCTGTTAAGTTACTGTCTCATGCAGTTAATGTCTCAGTTTCATTCAGTATCAGCAGCGGCTCGGTTAGAGGCATTTTCATCTCTGAGCCAAAGTTGTGGGTTAAAGATTCCACTCCAGGGCTTCAGCACAAAAATCAAGGCTGGGACTCCAGTGCAGTACAGAGGGAATGCTGCCTTTTGAATGCAAAGTTAATCTGAGGCCCTGACTGCCTCTCAAGTGAATGTAAAAGATCCCAATGCACTGCAACTGTCTCTTGTTAGAACTCCTTGCGCATTTCTAAAAAAATCAGCCTGCTAAACAAAAATCGCTTTCCCATAAGAAACCACAAGGATGGGTTACGTTCCTGACCTCTGATTTTTGCATTAAAAATCTATTGGCTGCCTTGAACCTAACTGGCACAGAGATCTTCTTCCTAACTTTTAATAACTTACCAACTCTTTTTAACTGCCCCCAGCTCGCCACCTCCCTTGTTAGCTGTCCCTCCCATTCTCCACTTTCCACCCCCATGCTCCCACTCACTGACCCCACCAACCCTTCCGTTCGCCAACTCTAACAATCCTCCCGCTCAGCACCTCTCTTGCTTGCTGACTCTCCCACTCACTGCTTCCCTACACAACATTCCCGCTTACCACTTCCCTCTCCTGCTCACCGCTTCTCTATCCGGAACACTTTCTGTGAGCAAGGGCTTGGGACAGGGGCAACGAAAGGGAGGCAGCAAATGAGGGAGAGAGAGGAGCTTGGAGTGGGTGGGAGGTGGGAGCAAGGTGGGTGGTGAAAAGCGCTGATTGTACAGTAAGGGAGGGAAGCAGAGAGCGGGTGAGTGGGGGGGGGGGATCAGGGGGAGGCAGTGAGGAGAAATGGGGAATGAGGCGGTGAGTGGGAGGGTTGAGGGGAGGAGGCAGTGAGCAGGAGGGTCAGGGAGGGAGGTGGTGAGCGGGAGGATTGGGGAGAGGTGGTGAGGAGGAAGAATGGGGAGGGAGGAGGAGAGCGGGAGGGTCGAGGGGAGGAGGCAGTGAGCGGGAGGGTCGGGGAGGGAGCCGGTGAGCAGGAGGGTTGGGGAGGGAGGCGGTGAGCAGGAGGGTCAAGGGAAGGTGGTGAGCAGGAGGTGGCAGTGAGTGGGAGGGTCAAGGGGAGGAGGCGGTGAGGAGGGTCGGGGAGGGAGGTGGTGAGCAGGAGGGTGGCGGTGAGTGGGAGGGCTGGGGAGGGAAGTGGTAGTTTGTTTTCAAAGGTTGAGCATGCTAAAATGAAAATGGAGGCAGTGATATTTGGGGAACATTGTTAATTTACAAACCACGCTAAAGGGAAATGTCTTATTAGAACACGCTTTAAACGGGAGATACCTGTATTTTGACAAAGAGCATGAGAACTATTCCCGGTGTCCTGGCCATTATTTATTCCTCAACATCACAAAAACAGATTATCTGGTCATTGTCGCTTTGTTATTTGTGGGAACTTGCTGTGTGCAAATTGTCTGCTGCATTTCCTACATTACAACAGCCATTACTCATCAAAAATACTTCATTGACAGTAGCGCTTTGAGGTATCCAGTGGTCATGAAAGGTGCTATAGCAATTCAAGTCTTTCTTTCTGATTCCATCATCACAGAATCACAGGATCACAGTGTAGAAGAGGCCCTTCGGCCCATCGAGTCTGCACCGACACGTGAGAAACACCTGACCTACCTACCTAATCCCATCTACCAGCACTTGGCCCATAGCCTTGAATGTTATGACGTGCCAAGTGCTCATCCAGGTACTTTTTAAAGGATGTGAGGCAACCCGCCTCCACCACCCTCCCAGGCAGCGCATTCCAGACCGTCACCACCCTCTGGGTAAATAAGTTTTTCCTCACATCCCCCCTAAGCCTCTTGCCCCTCACCTTGAACTTATGCCCCCTTGTGACTGACACTTCAACTAAGAGGAACAGCTGCTCCCTTTACACCCTGTCCATGCCCCTCATAATCTTGTACACTTCGATTAGGTTGCCCCTCAGTCTTCTCTGCTCCAACAAAAACAACCCAAGTCTATCCAACCTCTCTTCATAACTTAAATGTTTCATCACAAGCAACATCCTGGTGAATCTCCTCTGCACCCCCTCCAGTGCAATCACAACCTTCCTATAATGAGGCGACCAGAACTGCACACATTACTCCAGCTGTGGCCTTACCAAGGTTCTATACAACTCCAACATGACCTCCCTACTTTTGTAATCTATGCCTAGATAGATAAAGGCAAGTGTCCCATATGCCTTTTTCACCACCCCACTAACATGCCCCTCTGCCTTCAGAGATCTATGGACACACATGCCAAGGTCCCTTTGTCCCTCAGAACTTCCTAGTGTCATGCCGTTCATTGAATATTTCCTTGTCAAATTACTCCTTCCAAAGTGTATCACCTCACACTTTTCAAGGTTAAATTCCATCTGCCACTTACCTGTCCATTTGACCATCCCATTTATATCTTCCTGTAGCCCAAGACACTCAACCTCACTGTTAACCACCTGGCCAATCTTTGTGTCATCCGCAAACTTACTCATCCTACCCCTCACATAGTCATCTATGTCGTTTATATAAATGACGAATAATAGGGGACCCAGCACAGATCCCTGTGTACACCACTGGACAATGGTTTCCAGTCACTAAAGCATCCTTCTGTCTTCACCTTCTGTCTCCTACAACTAAGCCAATTTTGAATCTACCTTATCGAATTACCCTGTATTCCATGTGCATTTGCCTTCTTTATAAGTCTCCCATGTGGGACCTTGTCAAAGGTTTTGCTGAAATCCAAATAAACTACATCAACTACACTACCCTCATCTACACACCTGGTCACCTCCTCAAAAAATTCAATCAAATTTGTTAGGCATGACCTTCCTCTGACAAACCCATGCTGACTATCCCTGATCAAACCTTGCCTCTCCAAGTGGAGATAGATACTCTCCTTCAGAAATTTCTCCAATAGTTTCCCTACCACTGACGTGAGACTCACTGGCCTGTGGTTCCCTGGCTTATCTCTTAACCCTTCTTAAATAGCGGAACCACATTAGCCGTTCTCCAGCTAATCATTGTTCTTAACAATATTGATTCATGGTTATTGATGCCTTTAAAAAGGTTTTATTGATACCAGTTGACAGAGAACTGCAGATTATAAAGATATTAATAGCAATGGTTGAGCTTTGTTCCAATGAAGAAGGGAAGGAACTTATCCTTCCTTTTAAGAAGGGATCACAGATGGTGTGAGAGTGGTGCAGGGAGGAGTCCACAATTGGACAAACATACATGGCCTCTCAGTGCAGCAAGCTTGAAGGGCTTAAGGCATTTTCTCCTTTTCGAATGCCTAGTCTTACTGTTGACCCAATGCTCTCCCTGTAAAGTTGAGCACCCAAAATGAATTCAACATTGACAACTGTTTGATGTTATTTAAACATCCTTTCCAAAATGATTATTACTTCTATATGCTTGGTGTTCTGGCATGTCCATTCCGTTACATCATTTAACTACGTACATAAAATACAATCCTTACCACCTATAGTCCCTTAGGCATCAGTTATACCCAGTGCAATGTTTTGAATTGGGTAATTAGCTTTGCATTTATGCAAGCTGAGTACATCTTGCAATTTTGACCTGATCAGTAAACAAAAGTTTATCCAGGATTAGTTATCGAACACAGCCCGGTAAAATTTCTACAAGACATTAAAGGTAACAACGGGATGAAAATTTTGTAGCATTGCATTATTACCCTAGTCTGCTGTGCCTGTGATATCTGATGAGATGAATGTATTTAGTAAAGAATGCTGAATGGCAAAGCAGGGGTAATAAAATTACCAGCAGGGGGAGACTTGGTCATTGAAACTACAGATCAGGAAAAGATCCATCACGTCCTTCATCCTGATGTCCTTCCATAAACATATAAGCTCCAAATTCAAAAAATCAAGGCTGCAACACTTCAGCCACTTTTCGAGCAGCCTACAGGGCACACACTGACAAGTTAGGGTGAACATGCCATGTGTGCACCAGAAGCATGCAGAGCGGGCAGGTCATAAGCTTCTAACAGCCTCTAAAGCCGATTTGCCATTTTGGACCTCAGGGATCTGGTAACACCCTCTCTTAATCACTCCCAGCTGAACACGTGCTCAAATGCACCAGGCCCCTCTCCACGCAACCACCCCCTAACCTCACAAACTGCTCTCCCCTGAGCTCTAGCACTATTTAAAGGGTCAACCACATCCAGGTGAGGTGCTTTCGATTTACTTTTGTTAGTGTAAAGCTAATGGAAGTGTTATGTTCTGTGTTATCGGAGCAGTTTTACAAAACTTTTGGGATTTTTAAGGGAATGGTGCTGATTTTCACTGGGCGGGGGGGGGAACTGCAGATGGCCTTGCAGGACAACTCTGAGTAGCTGCAAGCATTATGAGCCCAGCTTTGGACTGCACCACCTTGACGTGGGTGGCAACAGCCTGGATTGGCTGATAGGCTGCAACAAGGGCACTAGTGAAGTGGCAATGGTGGGAGCACAAATGTTATTATCTTGAGACAGGAGAGCAGGTTTGTGCTCCATGGAGTCACTACCACTCTCCAGGTGCAGCTGCTCAGCAAGCCTGGTAATTTGTTAGAGGACAGATTGCTGGACTGCTGTCAGAGCCTATATCCCTCTTTGAACACTGATATCTGCAGCCATGGTGAGAGCAGTCTGAGCCTGCATAGCACCAAGCACTGTTCTCATGACCTCAATCTGAGCCTCCACTGCAGCACTGCGATAGTGGGTGGCTTCTGCCTGTGTTACAATGGAAGCTGAGATGCTGCAGCATGGGTGGGGCCATAAGTGGTGTCATGGAGTTAGCCACCACTACCACACTGGAAAGGGTAGACTCCAAACCCTGCATGAAGTCTCATATAAAATTGGAACAAGACTCCTCCATGCTCCTTGACAATAACAAGAGGCTCTTTGGCAGGTCTGCCAATGCACCAAGAATTTCAGTGTGCATGACCAACAGTGTTCTCCTGTACACTAACCCATCAAAAAACTCATCTGAGGCCTCATCAGCAGAACTTGTCTATGATCTTGCCCTCTAATGAGCTGACACATGAACTACCCTTTCCCTATGGTCTGGCTGTGGCCCACTGCCGCCCAGTGGGTCATCATGGGTTGATCCTGACTCTGTGCTACCCTCCAAAGTGCGTGCAGTGCCAGTATCTGAGCTGTTACTGCAAGTGTCTGACAAAGTGATAGTGCTTCTTCAGCAGAAGTCTGGTATAGCTTTCACCTTTCATGATGAAGCTGCACTGTCTGGTCAGGCAGCAGGTCTTGGGTATCTAAAGGCAAAAACGTAGAGGAGGAAGTCTGTGGTCACACCACCTGCAGCTTGCATTTCATGACAACTGACAGTTTAATGGTGAGGCGGGGTTTCAGGCAGGGAAACGCAGCCATCCTGAATGTTCTCGGGTGATGCTGATTGCAATGCCCTCAGTCACAGCCAGCCCAGTGATGTAGAGCACTGTGTCCTTCAGGCCTGCAAGAAAGAGGGAAGAATGTCAGTGAGTGTGTTGTTGCAATGTATTTATGTGATGTGCCTGCTGGAGGTTGTTGTAACGTGCCTCTAAGGGACAGAAGCATGACACCACTAGAAAGGAAGTGTGTCATACGATCCAGATTTAGACTCGCTTTTTCTTTCAGCAGAGCACAGACCCACAGCTCCGATGCCTTCAAGCTTTATATCCACATATATCTGTTCTCGTGTGCCTAGCCTTAATAAATGGACTCACAATGTGTTTACCCAATCCCTTATGAGTGATTGGTATTTTTATATCATTATACAAACACGACAGAGGTATGTGAAAACAGTGAGATGTGAGAGGTTGGCAGCATTGGTACGTGTGAGGAGGAGGTGGACTACCTGAATGTTAGGCATGAGTTCAGATTGCTGCTGATAATGAGGGATGAAGTGGGCTAAGCAGGGTGAGATAATGATGAAATGGTGGGTGAAAGATGTCACTTGAAGTTGCATTCACTGACCTTGACCACCATCTGAGATCATTGAACTGGCTCCCATTCCTTTCTCAGGGTGCACCTTGAAGGTCTCCTAGCTCTTGCAAAAACATGGCATCTTTCTTGCTTTCCACTTCTATTGTGAATGTCTCCCACAATGCATCAGAAAACATGGGCGCCCTCTCCCTTTCCTGTTATTCCATTTGCTGTTCTTCTCCTTCTAGCCAAGTGTTCCAGAGACAGTTACAGTAGCTCCTGTTATGTGGGTGAAACTCCTCTTTCAGAGGGACAGCTGCCTTTAAGAGGTCCAAGCTAGCTATGCATCGCGGTAACCATGCACTTTGCTGGGCCCCCTGCTGAATATACAGCATCCGGGCCACATGCTGAAATTCTTTAAATAAGGAGTTTACATGCTGCTTGCCTCAAGGGTACAGGGTGCAAGATAATCACACCATACCCAATGTCTCCCCCATAGTCTGCAGTTGTTTGTATTAAAAGAAAATTTTGTAGCCGTTTCTCTATTTGTCCCACAATCTGCTTTACACTGAGAGAGAATAACAGCTTTTGTGACTCTGTGGAACACTGTTACTACAGCCCCAGAGTCTGCTGAATTTATCAGCTCTATAGCAAAATTTATAAACACATCAACTTGACAGTATCATTACATTTCCAGATATGTTCATGTTATGCACCTAAACTATCTTCAAAAATGAGTTAATCATATAGCTTACAATTCAAATATAGCTGTCCTATCACCACATAAAATGAATTTGAGGCTCCCAGGTTTATGTTAGTCTCAGCCCTCCCCCAGCTCAAGAAATTACCAAGTCAATGTTCCAAAAGCCCCTTTCATAGCTTTTTCCCTAACCCTAGGTCAGGCTGTCTCTTATTTTCTGGCACTAAAGCATGCTGTTTTTCTCATTTTCACTTGAAGGCAATGACTCAGCTGTGATGTGGTTCCACAGCCATTTCCTGCATTCTTCACATGCGAGCTTACACAATGAGTACTGACAACCTATTTGACTGTGAAGGCCATCACAGCAGAAGCTGATCCTGTCCACAGCCTGTACTTCCAGCAGGAGCCATTCTCACGGGTCGCCGGCTGCTACTTCCTGCCACTCGCCTGCCAGATAGGGGACTGGTTCGGGTGGGAGGCTGAGAAAAGTTATGGAAATATGTTTATGACATTTAGGTTAGGTGGTGGTGCATTTGCTGTTTCTGGGTTTAGGCACATTACTTTTGAACCCTTTCCCTCTAACCAAATTGAAAATCTTAAATTACAAAAAGGAAAAACTGATGGCACTAATGAAGTAAAGAGGTTGTATCAGGAGCAAAAGAACACAAGTACAGAGTGACAATGGCTAGTGTAGTGCACCCTACAGTCTTTTTTCACATCTGAAAGCGATGTTTGAACCCAGTACAGACTGACGAGATGAAAAGGGTCCACAATGTTTTGACACAAATTGGCTGGTCAGGATAACTACCAAGTGTCACTCGATAAACACTCATTTTGTCTGAAAAAAACGTAACCTGCTTTGATGTGTCAACATGAAAAATAAAACACAGCTCCATGTATTTAGGTGCAATTTGTATCACTCCTACTTATAAATGACACTCATGACATTTTACACATTGACAAGCTCAGATGTGGGTCATGGAAAATTACACTGTTACAGGAAGAATATACCCTTGAAGTTGAAGATTAAGAAACAGCTTTCAGGCAAATGTAGAAGGGGCTTTACTTCTACAGCAGGGAGTGTTTGATGCTGATTATGGAGCTCCAGAGTGGAAAATAGCCTTGGAACAATAATTTTAGGATATGAGAAAGGAATGGGTGAGGGCTTTGGCAGCAGTTGGGCAGAAGCGGAGGCAGAGTGTAATTTAGGAAGTATGTGATCTTTGTGTGATGGACAGATTATCGGGGTGGAAGCTCAACTAAGGGTCAAAGTAAGATGGTAATGTTGTGATAAATGAACTTCAGCCTGAGAGACTGGAGGGGGAGGGAACTTGAAACTGTGACATTGATGCAGAGCTCTTTATGAGGAGTGAAAGACGAAGGCTCCGATCTTCCCAATGTTTACCTGAAGGAAATTACAGTCATTCAGAACTGGGTGTCGCACAAGCAGTCTGACAATACAGAGGTAGTGGTGGGTGTTGAAAGGTATGTTGGAGAGGTACGGCTGGGTGTTGTCAATGTAGCATGTGTATGCCTCAATATTATCACTGCCCTGCCTGTTAAACTTCTGACAGCCAGTTAGTAAAGGAGGAGACCAGAAGTCAATCTTTACTCAGTTTTAGATTTACTTACAAAGTGAAACATTACAAATGTATAACTCCTAACACTACAACCTATCAGCATTATCACCATGGACTGGATTTTATGTAGCTCGTCATGGCGGAAACCATGGCAGCCTTGCCTATTTGATCCTAAGTGAGAACGCACATCAGTCTCCTGACAGCAGGAAAGCCTTCCCCGATTAAGTCGGAGGGCAGAAGGGACTGATGTGGGATTCCTGGTATCTGGTGACGGTATGTTAATTAGGCTCATTAATGAGCCAATTGTCAGGTTTGCCAGCAGCCTCCCCTGTGGGGAAAGGTGGTTGGGTTCCTCGCCATCAGGCACTCTGCGCTCAATTGAGGGACCCAGCAGTGGGCTGCTGAAAGCCACCCTTTCACCCTTGCCCCCGACCCCATCACCCATAATCCCAACCCCATGACTACCATTCTCCTTTCATTCACCTGTGACCTGGAGTCCCTCAGCAATCCAATCCAGAGCCTCTGATGGATGCATTGCCAGCAGCTGCTACCACTGCTGCTGGTGGCAAAGCCAAGCTGTTAGCCTCTGATTGGCCGGCAGCTTGCAGCAGGCAGGACTCAACTTCAAACATGTGGAAGGCCCAACGTCCACCAATTAAGTGCCTGAAGGGCACCTGTTTCCATCAGGTTTCCTGTACAGAACAGAAAGCAGTTCCCCAACGGTTCTCCAACCAGTGGACGAGGCCCTCAACAAAAACAGAATTACCTGGAAAAACTCAGCAGGTCTGGCAGCATCGGCGGAGAAGAAAAGAGTTGACGTTTCGAGTCCTCATGACCCTTCGACAGAACTTGAGTTTGAGTCCAGGAAAGAGCTGAAATATAAGCTGGTTTAAGGTGTGTGTGTGGGGGGCGGAGAGATAGAGAGACAGAGAGGTGGAGGGGGTTGGTGTGGTTGTAGCGACAAACAAGCAGTGATAGAAGCAGATCATCAAAAGATGTCAACAACAATAGTACAATAGAACACATAGGTGTTAAAGTTAAAGTTGGTGATATTATCTAAACGAATGTGCTAATTAAGAATGGATGGTAGGGCACTCAAGGTATAGCTCTAGTGGGTTTTTTTTTATTTTATATAATGGAAATAGGTGGGAAAAGGAAAATCTTTATAATTTATTGGGAAAAAAAAAGAAGGGGGAAACAGAAAGGGGGTGGGGATGGGGGAGGGGACTCACGACCTAAAGTTGTTGAATTCAATATTCAGTCCGGAAGGCTGTAAAGTCCCTAGTCGGAAGATGAGGTGTTGTTCCTCCAGTTTGCGTTGGGCTTCACTGGAACAATGCAGCAAGCCAAGGACAGACATGTGGGCAAGAGAGCAGGGTGGAGTGTTAAAATGGCAAGCGACAGGGAGGTTTGGGTCATTCTTGCGGACAGACCGCAGGTGTTCTGCAAAGCGGTCGCCCAGTTTACGTTTGGTCTCTCCAATGTAGAGGAGACCACATTGGGAGCAACGAATGCAGTAGACTAAGTTGGGGGAAATGCAAGTGAAATGCTGCTTCACTTGAAAGGAGTGTTTGGGTCCTTGGACGGTGAGGAGAGAGGAAGTGAAGGGGCAGGTGTTGCATCTTTTGCGTGGGCAAGGGGTTGTGCCATAGGAGGGGGTTGAGGAGTAGGGGGTGATGGAGGAGTGGACCAGGGTGTCCCGGAGGGAGCGATCCCTACGGAATGCCGATAAGGGGGGTGAAGGGAAGATGTGTTTGGTAGTGGCATCATGCTGGAGTTGGCGGAAATGGCGGAGGATGATCCTTTGAATGCGGAGGCTGGTGGGGTGATAAGTGAGGACAAGGGGGACCCTATCATGTTTCTGGGAGGGAGGAGAAGGAGTGAGGGCGGATGCGCGGGAGATGGGCCGGACACGGTTGAGGGCCCTGTCAACGACCGTGGGTGGAAAACCTCGGTTAAGGAAGAAGGAGGACATGTCAGAGGAACTGTTTTTGAATGTAGCATCATCGGAACAGATGCGACGGAGGCGAAGGAACTGAGAGAATGGGATGGAGTCCTTACAGGAAGTGGGGTGTGAGGAGCTGTAGTCGAGATAGCTGTGGGTGTCGGTGGGTTTGTAATGGATATTGGTGGACAGTCTATCACCAGAGATTGAGACAGAGAGGTCAAGGAAGGGAAGGGAAGTGTCAGAGATGGACCACGTGAAAATGATGGAGGGGTGGAGATTGGAAGCAAAATTAATAAATTTTTCCAAGTCCTGACGAGAGCATGAAGCAGCACCGAAATAATCATCGATGTACCGGAGAAAGAGTTGTGGAAGGGGGCCGGAGTAGGACTGCAACAAGGAATGTTCCACATACCCCATAAAGAGACAGGCATAGCTGGGGCCCATGCGGGTACCCATAGCCACACCTTTTATTTGGAGGAAGTGAGAGGAGTTGAAGGAGAAATTGTTCAGCGTGAGAACAAGTTCAGCCAGACGGAGGAGAGTAGTGGTGGATGGGGATTGTTCGGGCCTCTGTTCGAGGAAGAAGCTAAGGGCCCTCAGACCATCCTGGTGGGGGATGGAGGTGTAGAGGGATTGGACGTCCATGGTGAAGAGGAAGCGGTAGGGGCCAGGGAACTGGAAATTGTTGATGTGACGTAAGGTGTCAGAGGAATCACGGATGTAGGTGGGAAGGGACTGGACAAGGGGAGAGAGAAGGGAGTCAAGATAACGAGAAATGAGTTCTGTGGGGCAGGAGCAAGCTGAGACGATCGGTCTACCGGGGCAGTTCTGTTTGTGGATTTTGGGTAGGAGATAGAAGCGGGCCGTCCGAGGTTGGGCAACTATCAGGTTGGAAGCTGTGGGAGGGAGATCCCCAGAGGAGATGAGGTCAGTGACAGTCCTGGAAACAATGGCTTGATGTTCAGTGGTGGGGTCATGGTCCAGGGAGAGGTAGGAGGAAGTGTCTGCGAGTTGACGCTCAGCCTCCGCGTGGTAGAGGTCAGTGCGCCAGACAACAACAGCACCACCCTTGTCAGCGGGTTTGATGACAATGTCAGGGTTGGACCTGAGAGAATGGAGTGCAGTAAGTTCAGAGAGAGACAGGTTAGAATGGGTGAGAGGAGCAGAGAAATTGAGACGACTAATGTCGCGCCGACAGTTCTCAATGAAAAGATCGAGAGAAGGTAAGAATCCAGAGGGAGGGGTCCAGGTGGAGGGAGAATATTGAAGATGGGTAAAAGGATCCGTTGAACTGGGAGAGGACTCCTGCCCAAAGAAGTGAGCCCGGAGACGAAGACGGCGGAAGAAGAGTTCAGTATCATGCCGAGCCCGAAATTCATTGAGGTGAGGGCGTAAGGGTATGAAACTAAGTCCTTTGCTGAGCACTGAACGTTCAGCATCGGAGAGGGGAAGGTCAGGGGGTATAGTGAATACACGGCTGGGGTTGGGATTGGAAGATGGGGTGGGGACGGAGGGACAGGCAGGGGTGGAGGGTCCTAGATGGGTGTTGGTGTCGATGAGTTGTTGGAGCTTGCGTTCCTTAGCACTTGAGAGAAAGAGAAAAAGTTTCTTGTTGAGGCGTCGGATGAGCCGAAGGATAAAATGAAACTGGGGGCACGCGCAGCTTTGAAAAAGGGTACGGCGGTGCTGCTGGAGGGAGAGGTCGAGTGTGTTCATATGGCGGCGCATGGCACTGAGAGTGGATTTCAGAATGTGACGGGAACAGCAGTCCGAGAAACGTTTTATGTCCCGGAGATACCTGTAATCCTGGGTGGGTTCGAAACATGAGGGGTGGAATTTCAGTTGAAATCCATGTGGGGTAAGTCGGAGACGGAGACAGTCACTGAGAAAGGAGATATGGCTGTGAAAGCGGGTTTTAGTAAACACCTTGTCAAACACTAGGAGAGAAATGGAAAGACGAGGCCCTCGTCGGCCAGACAAAATCCCCACCTATGTGTCTATTTATATGTGCTTAAGTAATTATCCACATTTACCCTTAATTTATATAATTAGCACTGCTCTCCCATAATGGCGACAAGTCCCAAACCTGCTGCGCATGCACCCATTGCCATTTTTATGATAGCATACAGCGTATCATCCAAGTGGCCTTCTATTAACATATAGAAATCAGGTTCTCAGTGCAATTTGGAGCCTGATTTAAATGTTACAGTCATCATGCACATTTCCCAGGGCTCGGGAAAGCAGGCATTGAAGTGAAGACAGAGGCTGTTGGCTTCAGAAAGCAAGTGCATCTTGCAATCATTGTGGGTCAGGAGCTAGAGTGCCCACCATCCTCCAAACACCGCCCCCCCCCCCCCACTCCTCAAAGAAGACTTCGGCCTCCCCACTCCCATGACAGGCAGCCTGTCCCCTACCAACACCAATCTACAGCTCTGCCGATTGCTCTGGGCTTCTGGGCTGTCCCCAAGGTTGCCCGACTAAGCCATCCTGCTGCTGATGCACCACCCACCAACAGCCAGCCTGTCCATTTGGCCTGTTGCCAGGCAGAAAATTGAAGGGAAAAAAAATCTTAAATTTGCAGGATCTACATCCACATTCCTGGCCTTTCTGGGCTCCTCCCCCCGCCAACTCCTGCTCTATTACACTCCCTCTACACATATATCTGGCCTCAAAAAGCAGTGGCAATGACAGTACAATCAAGTGTGGGTTCTTTGATAGCAGATTTGAAAAGGACGGGGTCAGTACCTGAAGGAAGCTGGGTGATCAATAGTTCAGTGGGAATGCATCCGAGAAACCAGGAGATAGTTTTCATGAATTGAGCTCACAGAGGGCAAGAGGGGAGATAGCAGAGAAATTAGAACAAGACAAGAGTTCAGGGTTAGGGCTGGGGTAACCTTGATAGAGATTTGGCTTGTGGGTGAACTATTTTTCAATTAGCTATAGAAAAAATGCAACTGTAACTATTTACCTAAAAGTAGGGCCATTTCAAATTTCATTGTCGTAAGATAGTTTCAGAAAAAGGAAGGTGCACTGGTTAGTAATGACTGCATTTTGGTTTCAGATTCAAGTGACTACGTGACAAGTGACCATACATAGTTTTGCATTATTGTAATTAAGTGCTTCCTGTAGTTTTTAAAATTCAAGATTTTATTTTACAAAAAGCTAGAATTAAAAATCAACCAATCAGTTCTACTGAACATGCTCCTTTGTGAACAATAACAAAATGT
Source organism: Carcharodon carcharias (assembly GCF_017639515.1). Taxonomy (NCBI): domain Eukaryota; kingdom Metazoa; phylum Chordata; class Chondrichthyes; order Lamniformes; family Lamnidae; genus Carcharodon; species Carcharodon carcharias. The sequence goes on along the minus strand of NC_054468.1, from coordinate 201,120,468 downwards.
TCAGTACCCTTAACTGCTACAAAAAAGACATGATTTTGAGCACAAAAGTCATGCTGAGTCCCTGAAATGTAAACTCTGTCTCTTCTAAGAATGATTCTGTGCTTTAAATACACGAGCTTTGCATTAGCACCTTGCAGCCCATGTCTGAAAAGCCAGCTTGTGACTCCTTCTAGAAAGTGTACAGGTACAATTGGCAGAAGAGTACAGGACTGAGCTTGGCTCCAATAACCCTCATTAACAAATAGCCTGTCCAAATTCGGGAAATCACACAAAAAGTACAAAGGGTGCCAATAGCTTTATAATGACAGTGCAACTTGACACATGCCCTGCAAAAGAGTACAGCCAGCCAGTGTGACTACAGGATGAATGGTCTCATCCATTCCATCAGGGTAATATCCACAGGGATCTCACACCTCAAAAGGACAATGCTTTCTCACACACACCCTCAAATCTTCCTCAGGCTTATATCCTCTGGAGCTCGCATCCTCATTCCATCCATGTCTCCGTTCATTACACAAACATTCCATGCAATGTCGTGTGTCCTGCTTACACTCTCTCCATCTGTTTTCCTGCAGGAGTAGCTGGCTCAAAGCAGCAGGGAGAGGTCCCAGAGCAGGGGTGTAGAGGCCCACATTAGGCCCCTCACTCACTGCGGTAACAGTGAGGTCGGCAGTGAACACCCGCCGTGAGGATCCTGCACCACATCATCTCTCAACCCAACTGTGAGAGCTCTCTCTCCTGCTTTTGACTCTGCTGCCATGCACTAATCATCTCTTCTTTGGTTCATGGGGAGCTCTGCCAATCGACCAACACCCTCAGCTCCATCCACATCCTCACTTCCATCCAAGGGGACATCTGCTCCATTGAAGAGCTGGAAATAAGCAGCCTGGAAGACCCATCACAGCGCTTACCCACAGCCTCCACCAGCGCAGAGACACATATCTTGGTGGGACCTAGATCTAGAGCAGGTTCGTGTTCACAGTCTGGTGGTCACCGCCCGGACACGTGCCCACAGCAGGAGGAGGCAGGTTCAGTCGAGCTCCGGGGCGCTCAGAGGACTGCTGGGGAAGAGGCATCTGTGAGGCTCGAGTCAGATGGCAAGCTCTGGATTCAGCCTTCCAACTCATCTTGGAGAGTCAGCAGAAGGTGGAAGAACAACGCACAGAGCTGTTAGAAACCCTCAACAGAGTGACACACAAGTCAGAGGAGTGCATCCGCCTGCTCTCTGATGAAGTGATGCCCACATGTGCTCATAGGGAGGTCTCCATAGGAGGGGCAGCGGACGCCATGGAGACCCCGGTACTGCACAGTGCAGAGATGCATGCAGAATCACCGAAACACACAGTAAGAAGAGGCCCTTTAGCCCATCGAGTCTGCACTCACACATGAGAAACACCTGACCTACCTACCTAATCCCATCTACCAGCACTTGACCCATTGCCTTGAATGTTATGACGTGCCAAGTTCTTATCCAGGTACTTTTTAAATGATGTGAGGCATGCCGCCTCCACCACCCTCCCAGGCGCATTCCAGACCGTCACCAACCTCTGGGTAAATAAGTTTTTCCTCACATCCCCCCTAAGCCTCTTGCCCCTCACCTTGAATTTATGTCCCCTCATGATTGACACTTCAACTAAGAGGAACAACTGCTCCCTATACATGTCCATGCCCCTCATAATCTTGTACACCTCGATCAGGTCGACCCTCAGTCTTCTCTGCTCCAACAAAAACAACCCAAGTCGATCCAACCTCTCTTCATAACTTAAATGTTTCATCCCAGGCAACATCCTGGTGAATCTCCTCTGCATCCCCTCCAGTGCAATCACAACCTTCCTATAATGAGGCGACTAGAACTGCACACAGTACTCCAGCTGTGGCCTCACCAAGATTCTATACAACTCCAACATGATCTCCCTACTTTTGTAATCTATGCCCCGATTGATAAAGGCAAGTGTCCCATATGCCTTTTTCACCACCCCACTAACATGCCTCTCCACCTTCAGAGATCTATGGACACACAGGCCAAGGTCCCTTTGTTCCTCAGAACTTCCTAGTGTCATGCCATTCATTGAATACTTCCTTGTCAAATTACTCCTTCCAAAGTATATCACCTCACACTTTTCAGGGTTAAATTCCATCTGCCACTTATCTGCCCATTTGACCATCCCGTCTATATCTTTCTGTAGTACAAGACACTCAACCTCACTGTTAACCGCCCGGCCAATCTTTGCGTTATCCGCAAACTTACTAATTCAACCCCCCACATAGTCAACTATGTCATTCATAGAAATGATGAATAAAAGGGGACGCAGCACCGATCCCTGTGGTACACCACTGGACACTGGCTTCCAGTCACTAAAGCATCCTTCTGTCTTCGTCATCTGTCTCCTACAACTAAACAATTTTGAATCCATCTTATCAAATTACCCTGTATCCCATGTGCATTTGCCTTCTTTATATGTGGGACCTTGTCAAAGGCTTTGCTGAAATCCATATAAACTACATCAATTGCACTACCCTCATCTACACACCTGGTCACCTCCTCAAAAAATTCAATCAAATTTGACCTCCCTCTGACAAAGCCATGCTGACTGTCCCTGATCAAACCTTGCCCCTTCCAAGTGGAGTCAGATACTCTCCTTCAGAATTTTCTCCAATAGTTTCCCTACCACTAACGTGAGACTCACTGGCCTGTAGTTCCCTGGCTTATCTCTGCAGCCCTTCTTAAATAGCGAAAGACATTAGCTGTTCTCCAGTCCTCTGGCACCTCCCCCGTGGCCAGAGAGGAATTAAAAATTTGGGTCAGAGCCCCTGCGATCTCCTCTCTGGTCTCCCTCAGCAGTCTGGGACACAAATCATCCGGACCTGGAGATTTGTCCAATTTTAAGCCTGCCAAAACCTCCAATGCCTTGTCACTCCCTATAACAATTTGCTCAAGAACCTCACAGTCTCTCTCCCCGAGTTTGATACCTTCATCCTCATTCTCTTGGGTGAAGACGAATGTGAAGTATTCATTCAACACTCTACCAATGTCCTCTGGCTCCACCCATAGATTGCCCCCTTGGTCCCTAATGGGCCCTACTCTTTCCCTGGTTATCCTCTTCCCATTGATATTCTTATAGAATATCTTGGGATTTTCCTACTTTTACCAGCCAGAGCTTTCTCATATCCCTTCTTTGCTCTCCTAATTGCTTTCTTAAGCTCCACCCTGCACTTTCTGTACTCCACTAATGCCTCTGCTGATTTGCTTCCCTTGTACCTGCTATAAGCCTCTCTTTTCTTTTTCATCATATCCTGAATATCTCTGGTCATCCATGGTTCTCTGGGCTTATTACTCCTTCTTATCACCCTAGAGGGAACATGTTGAGCCTGTACCCTCCCCATTTCCTTTTTGAACGTCCCCCACTGTTCCTCTGTAGATTTCCCCACAAGTAGCTTTTCCTTGGCCAGATCCTGCCTTATTTTACTAAAATCCACTCTTTCCCAATCCAAAACATTTTTTTGCAACTTGTCTATTTCTTTGTTCCTCCCCCCGCCCCACCCCCCACTAGCAGTTCAGCTGTACGCAGCCAGCCCACAAGTGATTCTGGAGGGAGAGGTTGTGTGTGGTAGGACCTTTCGGAGCCTCGTGCAGGCACTCTCCCACACACCCGGATCCTTCCCTCATCACATTCACCTCAATATCCTGAGCGTTTTCAATGCTGTCAGCTGGGGTTCTCTTTCAGTTGTCCATCTGAGCTGACCTGCATCTCCACCCACCCACTGATCACACTCCCATGCAGCGCCTGTTCTCACCCACCACGACTCTTGTTTCACTTTCGAGTTAACAAGCATGATCGTGCTACAGTTTTTCTTGCGGTCCCTCATCCTTTCCCCTCCCCCAGTCACCCATGTCCTTTCCCCCATCACTGTCGACCCCCCCCCAGCATCACCTTCCACCTCCACACCATCACCTACCACCCTTTTCTTCCGGAGATGTCCAGGTGAATGTGCACTTTCCCTACCTTCCTGAAAATCCCATCCCCAACCACATTAACCTTATCAGCCTCCTCCTTCACACCCCCAGGGTCTGTGTTTGCCTCTGAGTTCCCTCCCCCCTCCCAATCTCAGCTCCCTGACACCTTTGGTCCCCCCTCCCAACCTCACCCATCCCGATACTTTTGTCCCCCACAACCAATTTCACTGCCGCCCCACCCCCCCCGCCAACACACCTTCCTCTCCCAGTCGAACCTAGACCTCCCCCTCCCACCCCCCGTTACATCCACCTCTCCCAAACACAGTTGGATTTTCCTCTCCAGCCCCTCAACGATCATCCATTACAGACCATGGCCAAAACACTGAGCAGTCTCTCAATGGTGACTTTCCACCTTTCGTGAGCTGTTTTGTGGCGGGGCCATGTCCATGAGAATCCACCCAGCCTGTGATGGACGTTCCTCCAGGGTCCCGTAGCTGTCAGGCTCCAGCATCTTCTGCTCCTCCCATGTCTGAGATGTGAGCAAGGTCCTGACAGTAAGTCCCGAATTCTGCACATCGAGACTTGTTCTGCACCGGCGTGTTTTCCCCCCGACATGCTGGAATGATCCAACGTGGGGAGGTGATTCTGCCGGGCTGGGCTTATGTTAATATGCAGCTGTATTACAATGAAGTTCCCAATGTCCAATGGCGGAAAACGAAGCCGCCATTGATGGGCTAAGCGGACTATTGTAAGCTGGTTTCATAACCAATTTTTGACCTTCTTGCCATTTGGTCTGTTCACACCACCAAACACGCCTGACACAAGTGGGCACAGAAAATTCCGCCCTCTCTGTTCCATGCTAAAATAATTAGTTTGATTGCAAAAAATTGCACATAACTAGTTAAAAAGCCTGCAGGCCAAAGCTGTAAATGTTCAAAAGAAGTAACCGTTATCATCAGATCAACATTATGTGTTATCCTTTTACTCCTTATTGCCTTTTAAATGAGGATAGATCATGACCAACAATGTGGTGCAATCGTAATGTACAGAAGGCAGGGTTGTCTAAACAATTCATGAAGAGCAAAATAGCAGGCGACTTATGAAGTCATAAATAGAGATGTTTACGAGATCATGTCTTGTTTCTAAACAGGGGATAGAGTTATATTTAAATGAAGCTCGCTCAGTGCACCAAGCTTAAACTTGTGTGTTGAGATGTTATGCCTATGGAAATATTTCTTCAATGCACGATTTCATGGGACTGTAGGCCAAATCCTACTAAATCAGTGCATTTGGCATCATAACTAAACTAAACTTAAAAGAATTATGAATTGCATTAACAAATTCAATCTTTTACAGTAAGCCCATGTGTTTTAAATGTTGTGAAGTTCATCAGTTCAGTTTCTCATGTCAAGATTTCTTATCAAAACAACCACAACTTAGGATACAATTAGAATTGTGTATCTGTATCCATCAGTTCTTCTTCAGTGTTGAAGCCAGTGTCAAAAACAGGAAAACTCTGTCCACTGAGCCCAATCCAATAACAACCCAGTTGAAAGGGTTACTGAATGTCTTATACATGCAATTTAAGATTATTAATGCCAACTCCAGTGATTTAGCAATGTGCACCTCATTCTTTAAAAAGCACAAGTGAGGAAAGACTAACAACTTAAATCAACAACACTCAATGAGTGGCCTAATTATTTATAAAGGGACTTTTTGTAGAAGAGCAAATAGTATTTTTGTATTGTTTATGTTCAAATGACAATGCTTTTCATTAGAGCAGGTGAAGGAACAATCAGCCAATGTCATACTGGATATGTTTGCAACTGAAATCGAGAGCAGGAAGAAGCAATACCACTATTTGTTTATAATTTACAACACAGACAAATATTGCTCAATACACTGACCTCAAGGAAACCCGCATTCCAATCAGGTTACCGCACCAGACCCTCAAAGTAGGTCACTTTAGACAGGGTCAATGCAGAAGCATGAAAAAGGTTACTTCTACTTAACTTATTTTGATGGGAAGTCGCTAGCTGGAAGAATGCAGTCTATACTTTACGTTGTGTTTCTCCACTTAAAAATACTTAAGATGCTTTTCAAAAAAAAATATGCATGCATTTTAGTAACTTATCTCGCTTTCATATTTCACACTTTTGTATTGGCATATATCTTCACAGTGGAGAGGGTAATGGATGCAAGAATAGTTTTTAGGTAATTTTTTGGCTATGATACTGAAAAAAAAGACTGAAGTTTAAAAATCATCATTTTAATCAATATTGTGAATTTCCATAAGTCTGATAATTTGTGGCTGGCATCAGGGAACAAAAATTATGGAATGAAGATGAAGAAAGCAGCTGAAGTGGTGTAAAAATCCACTAATATTTTCAGTTTACTGCCTAAGTGATGGACAAAATTATGTCCATTGAATCTAATATCACACCATCAATTAAATCCTTAAAAAGGTTTTTACAGCTTCACCAACAAATAAAGAACTTGTATTTATGTAACAACTTGCATGACTTCGTGACATACCAAAGTGCTTCATCGACAATAAAGTACTTCTGATGTGAAATCAATGCTGTAATGTGAGAAAATATGGTAGCTAATTTTCACGAATCAAAGTCCCAAAATGATTTAACTGGCCTGATAATCTCTTACTGATATGGAGTGAACAACAAATGAACTCCTGTGCTCTTCTTTGAATAACATCATGGAATTCTTTTACATTCATCTGAGAGGGAAGACAGGACCTCGATTTAACATCTCATCCGAATGCCAGTGCCTCTGATGGTGCAGTACTACACTGGGGTGTCAGCCTAGATTATGTGCTGAAGTATCCAGAGTGGGGCTTGGACTCAATACCTTCTGCTTAAGAAGTAAGTGTTATCACTAAACCAAATCTAATATGGGAATAATGGTGCAGTTATGGTTTAACAATCTTTGTTCACAGCTGACAATTTATTTTGTTACCAGTCACGCTGTAAAAGTGACAGAATGTGGTAAGGTGCACATGCCTCCTAAACTATAGCTTAATAAAGAGAATTTCATCTTCCCTTTTATACCTTCTTGCCTGGCAGAATTAAAAAGCTGTTCCTTAATTGATTTCCCCCTGCCCCCACCACGTCATCTCCCCACCCGCTCCCCACCATGAGTATAATGTAAACAGAAAATGCTGGAAATACTCTGCAGGCCAGGCAGTATCTATGGAGAGATACAGAGTTAACATTTCAACTCGATTTTTCATCAGATGTTGAAATGGAGATGTTCACTGATGATAGCACAATCTTCAGCACCATTCCCAACTCCTCAAATACTGAAGCAGTCCGTGTCCACATGGAACAAGATCTGGACAACATTCAAGACTGTGCTGATAAATGGCAAATACATTTGCGCCAACAAGAGAGATTCTAAACATCGGCCCTTGACATTCAATTGCATTACCATTGCTGAATTCCACCCCCACCACCCATCAACATCCTGAGGGTTACCGTTGACCCGAAACTGAATCAGACCAGCCATTTAAATACTGTGGCTAAAAGAGCAGGTCAGAGGCTCGGAATTCTGTGGAGAGTAACTCACCTCCTGACTCCCCAAAGCCTGTCCACCATCTACAAGGCACAAGTCAGGAGTGTGATGGAATACTCCCCACTTGCCCAGATGAGTAAGACGGCTACATTCAAAAAGCTCACCATCCAGGACAAAGCAGCCCGCTTGATCAGTACCCCATCACCAACTTAAACATTCACTCCCTCCACCACCAGTGCAGAGGTAGCAGTGTATTCCATATACAAGATGCACTGTAGTAACTCACCATGTCTCCTACAACAGCACCTTTCAAACCACATAAATGACAAGGGCAGCAGATGCAATGGGAGCACCACCAACTGCAAGTTCCCTTCCGACCCACACACCATCCTGACTCGGAACTATATTGCCATTCCTTCACTGTCGCTAGGTGAAAATCCTGGAACTCCCTCCCTAACAGCATTGTGGGTGTACACCAGATGGACTGCAACAGCTTAAGGAGGCAGCTCACCAACACCTTCTCAAGAGCACTTAGGAATGGGCAAAAAATGCTGACCACATCCTATGAGAGGATAAAAAGAAAATAAGCTGGCTGCCTGTGAAAGTGTGACCAGCACCGGTAGCACTCCAAACTCAGCAAAATGAGGCCCACGGGTCAGTCTCAGTGTTCTGAAGGGTCATCGACCTGGAACATTAGGCGAATTCGATTCCCTCCAACCCCCAAGGCGAGTTTGGAGGCGGGGCGGGCTGCTTGACCTGACAGGTAGGTGGGTGCAGGGTGAGGACCCTGCCACGTTCTCCCCATCCCCCCAATCAGGCTTAAGGCAGGAAGAGTGAAGAGCTCCCATCCCACCCAAAGGCCAATTTGGTCCCTTAAGGAATCATGCCTTAGCATGTGAGGGAAAAGGGAAGGGCTGGCTACAATAGTAGATTTAGATGAGAAAAGATGGGAGGAGGCTTGAACCATAGACCAGCCACAGGAACTGGTTGGGCTGAATTGCTTGTTTCTGTACCATATATATCCTATGTAATGCATTCTGAGAAATAACTAGTTAAAATCAAATCAATATTCCTTCCAAATATGGCAAAGCAATGAAGGCAATTACAACATACATTTTCTGAAGTAAAAAATGCAGTTATTATAATCAAAGCCTAAGAATCAATGTTATGGTTACGACACATCCCACATAACTCACTTGCAGAATACAAATAAGCATTCAACAAATTACACAGAGGTTCTTCAATCTAAGTCACCATTCAACATTTGCCAACTTTTCTCCTCTCCATTTACATAAACCCCTTTTGGTTATCTATATAATTGCAGGAATTTTCTTTGATCTGGTTCACTTTCCTGCCCATAGATTTGTCCTATAACTCCAGCTCATTTAGATTAATTACTAAAATGGAATGGGCCAATGAGAAACTACAACTTAAAATGGAAGTTTAAAACAATGGGGGCATTTTGATGATGCTTGCATTAAACTCCTCTGCTAATTCCAGCTGCCATGATATTTTCAGCACAAGGTATTTTAGCTGCTGGGCTTCTATATAAGATAGATGGGCAGGCCTCCCATTCACATGGCGATTGAACTATCATTTCCACTATTTCCAGTGCTGTTCCTGATGCCTTAAAGCGAGGCTGCCTCTGCAGCTTAGAGTTCACATTGCACATCTGTGAAACACATTTGCAGGAATCAGATGAGCCAAAAGTACTTATATTCACCTTTCAGCAACCTCCCTTAAGGACCTAATGCAGAACTCAGGAAAAGGAGAGAACAGCTTTTCTACAACACTCACAAGGCCATCCCCAAGGTCACCATGGTCAGCTGGTCTGAACAGAGGTGTCAAAGCATCGAAACTGAGATAGATAATAAGCTACAAGGGTGTTTATGTGATGAAATACCCAGCAGCAGTGAGAAACAGTGGCTAATGGTGGCAGGGACAGCCTATGAGACAGCACACCAAAAGGCACGGAATTCTCCCAGCTCGGCTGAGGACAGCAGAGATGAGAACTTCATGGGCCTGCTGGCATCATGCACACAGTTCGACTGTATTAGACGCTGCACCATGGAATTTCAGCACAATGGCTGAGTGTGTGAAGGAGCCCACACTGAGCCTCTGTGGCATCATCTTGCATGGAATGGCCACTCTGCAAGCCAAACATGGAACATGTGGTTACCTAAAATGATGTTCAAGCCGTGCCCTCAGGACAGGAGTCTATATCTGCAAGCTCACCAGTTTTGTGGGAAGCACAAATGGATGTCATGCAAATTCTGGGTTCTACTATGGAGAGATTGGTGGAATGAATTGTTAGGGGCTTTGAAGGAATGAATTAGCTTCTGCAGTTTGCTTTACCACAGGTCAGTGGAATTGCTGATGCCCAGCCCCATGGGAGTGGCAGTGGCATTGGTGATGGGAGCAATACATGTTGTCCTCTCTGAGGATATCAGCATAGTTGCACCATGACCAACCACTAACCAATACCAATCATGGTGCCAGCAAATCAACTAAACTAAACTGATTCTATCCTAAAGAAATATGAAGTTGGGGGTCTAAAGCACAAATACGACAGAATGCCACCAAAAGGTTGCATTTGAGTGGTAAACACTAAAGTAAACACTTTAGGGGAATAACATTTGGTTGCTCAAGAATATCTAGAGTGTGTTCTTGGTAATGATACTGGATAGTATAACATCAGATAACAGGAATGGGATCCTCACTGCTTCATTTGCAATGTAAACGAAGGTGTTTTTGCTAAAGCTGAACAAAGCTTTCTTGCGACAATGTTTCATCAATGATTGACATAGAGCTCTAACAGCCCACAAATGAACTTCAGTAGTGGCATTTTCTGGGCTCCCAATGGGAGAACAAATTGTGCGACATGCAATAGAATACTGAATTCTGAGGACATTTGCTAGACTATATCCTGATTTGTCAAGTTTTGTGAAATGCCATTGGCATAGCATAGTGCCTTGGAGGGGTTTGGATGCAGTTCAAATTCCAATGTGGTTTTATCAATGAATTATTCTACAGTGAATCTGCAAGAGCAGGGGTCCACAGATAAGTCCAGGTAAATGCACCTCTGCCTGTAGGTTCAAGTGTGAAGGCAATGGCAGGTGTTGTTGGTTACGACTGCTGTAACCTCACTTGCCTGCCTGGCATCTTTCCTTTGTTTCTCTTCCTTCTTTCCCTCCCGCAATTAACAACTATAAAAAAGGATTTCATAGCACCAATATAAATTCCATCAACTGCAAATGGCAATGCCAACACTGTTGGCACAATCAGGAAAAAATACGAGCTTCCTATAAGCAGCTACCAAATGATCGATTTGGGACATCATTTTACACGTGTGAGCTGCACACGTTGGTTCCACAATGCCAGGAAAATGTGAGGCTGATCAATTGTAAATATTAAATTAAAATCATATTTAAAAAAGCTCTTGTGTGTTCTGGGCAATAACCTCCTGCACCAAATCCCCGCCTCACTGCAAGTTGCCTGATGGCACTAAATGAGTGGAAATCCAATAGCAGCAATCTCCATCCCTAGTTCCAAGCCCTGTCCCCAGCAACATAATGACACCTGCAAAGAGCTGATTATGTTCTGAAAATGCACCCTGTTATCACAAAGAAATATTTCTATTTTTTCCCCAAGCTCTTCAACGTTTTTGGGAATAACCTTATACCACCATTGCTTTCAAAAGCAGACTTCTCACACAGCACACGATTATGAAACAGATACTTTTCCTCTGGAGGTGGATTGTGCAGTCCTGATTTCCACTTCTAATAACAATTGCTAACAGTTATCTTTTTTCACACCATGTCCTGCTACGAAAGCTGGAATCTCTATAGTCACTCCCTCAGACTCTTTTATAACCACAAGCCCAAGATTTCCCTGCATACTACTTCTGTACCTAGCTTGTGTGATCCACCCCTACTTTTGCGCAGAAGGTGATGTCCAAGAGTCATATGAAATAATGGAGCCTGTCACTTCTCAATGTTACCTGTAGCAACTGGTACTCCAAATTCTTGGCTCAGATAATTCTAGCAATTTTGCCAAAAGGTCTAAAGTTTGAATTGATATCTGCTGTAAAAATAATGTGCCGGCTGGAACTCCCCTATCTTTCTACTGTTTGCTCAATATTTCCATAGATCCCCTTTATGCTAATTTCATCTGAGATTCATCTCCTTTTCTGTCAATCACATTCAATTCCTGACCACCCAACACCCTTCTGTGTTACCCACACTAGCTGATATTACAAATAGTTTTCTAACCTCAAGCAGTCCCCTCAACTATTGCTTACTCACCAAACCTCAACCTATTTCCAATCGCCCTTTCTTCTCAATTTGCAAGTTAATTTTTGTGCAATTACGAAACTAGTATTTAACAAAGGAGCATCAATTTGGGAAGTCCTCAGTATTAGGATTTTCTTCTAAATAGAAAGAGTGGTTAATGCATGGAATGGGATAACAGGGTAGGATAGTAGAAGCCAAAACTCTGGAATCATTCAAGAAACAGCTTTATATTTTTAAGTTCTTTCACGATCCATGAGACAGAAATATCTTTGTCCATTTGTATCTAATCTTAAAAAGCCAGGAAGAAAGTAACTGTATCAATCAAAAGTAGCAGCCTGTCAGAGAGGCAAGAAAAAGTTGTGATGGAGCTGGGTGGGGGTTGCAGGGGAGATTAATTTATTAAAAACTTAACTTCATGAGTCAGGACATAAAGGGCAAGATTTTAACTCATTCAAAATCCATCCATTTGCAAAGTTAGAATCAGTTCCAGTAGCACACTGTCTAACAAGTAACACGCACTGTCTGGCAAAGACTAATCCACAGTCATGTGGTTGGAGCAATCATCAGAAAATTTAGGGTACGTACCAACCCTCATACCTGCTTTTATGTTATCTGAAACTAAGACAGATTACAAAAATAGGGTACTGTGGTTTACCAAAACAAACCAAATGACAGACCTGCAAGTCATTAGCCTCAAGCGTAAATTAATTATTCACATGTGACTCATTGGATGGGTTTTTGGGTAACCCACAAAGTTCTTGTTCAAACTATCCCTTGTGTGGTATTGAGGTATATCCCAAAGCTTAAATTTAGACCATATCAATTTTCGTGTTTGTGAGTGCGCATATGTACATGCTGGGAAGCATGAGATACAACTTATACTTCGACAACACCCCTCATTTTCAACAGATAAGGAAGTGGCTGTCAAGAAGGGAGAGGTGGTGGTGGATGGAGGGCGAAGATGTGAATATCCGAAGAAAGTCAGCAAGGACTTAGAGGGAAGTGAGGAGAGGTCAGATGGAGGACACAGGAGATAAGAGGCAGGGGCTAATGATGCTGTGAGAGGGAAAGTTGCAGATTACAGAGATGAAAAACGACACAGGATAAAATGCAGCAGAGCCATGGAAAAAATGATAACATGAACAACTGGGACAGACCAGAGCAGAGGGATGCAGGAAAGGGGACAAAGATGGTAATGAAGATATAACTTAATTTACTTTTATTTCTATTTGGCAATTTTCCCAATGTTATTATGATAAGAAAAACCAAATATGTTGTAACTGTTCACCCTCTGACCCATATCAAAAGCCATGTGAGAGCTGACTGTTAAAGCTGGTAATGAGCAAACTTTGGAAAGTGGCTCAGAAATATTCTACCAGAAATAAAATTATGGTTTAATGTATTCTACTTCTCACTATAAATGTCACTGGATCAAAACAGCAGTAGCAGTTAGCTGGAAATGTTTTAACGAGAAAGAATAATTGATGAGCACTGGAACACATGCACGTACTACAAGGGATTAACTGATAAAAGAATGGTTCTGATGGCTCGTAATACAATATAAACAACTTTATAAAACCAGCAGAGTCCTGGTAACAAGTTGATAGCATTGAAATCTGTGACAGGCCAAGATGAGTGGAAAATCTCAGCAAGGACTAGAAACAACAGAAAAAGTTGAGTTTTCGACTTTGATAAAAACACACACTTCTGTACCTATGGAGAGAGATTTTTGAGTAGGTACGTTTGGACAGTGAAACAGTCATTATATAATTCATTCTATTATTCATCTCAGAAACATAGGATTTCCACCTTTGCTAAAGCTTTGTTTGTCCATTTAGATTTGTAGCACTGAATTTTACCAGCCCTTTGAGGACAGGCTGGGGGGCAGGAAGGCTGGCAAAATGGAATGGGAATGCAGTGGATGGCATCCCCCTCACCTTCCCACCACCATTTCACTTTGCCAGCAACAGATGGGTCACCCACCCAGAGCCCAATTGTGCCACTGAGATGGCTAATTAAGGGCCTCTTGGGTGGGGGCGACTCTGCATGGGGTGACTGCTAGATAAGCCCTGGCAACTGCCCAGCAATTCTGGAGGGCACTTCTTTTTGGGCACTCTTTGGCCACAGAAACATAGGATAGCCCCCACCCCCGCCCCACTCCCACTGATAAAATAGAGATGGGGGCAGGAAGAGGCCCTTAATTAGCCATTTCAGTGGCACAATTGGGCTCTGGGTGGGTGACCCATCTGTTGCTGGCAAAGTGACATGGTGGTGGGAAGGCGAGGGGGATGCCATCCACTGCATTCCCATTCCATTTTGCCAGCCTTCCTGCCCCCCAGCCTGTCCTCAAAGGGCTGGTAAAATACAGTGCTACAAATCTAAATGGACAAACAAAGCTTTAGCAAAGGTGGAAATCCTATGTTTCTGAGATGGGGGCGGGCAGCATCCTTAATAGGGACAGCAGCCCCACCAGCAGCCACTTAATTGGCGGGTGCCAACAAGTTGCTGCCTTGGGTCCCACTGACCACCAAAGCGCGTTCACCCCTAACCACCACCCCACCCCACCCCTGCTTTCATCCACAGCAGTGAGACCCCTGGCACCTCCATAAAATTCTACCTGTTGTTTCTGCAACTACTGCTGAATTCAACTGATAGGCAAAGGCAAAGCAAGGGTGGTGATACAGGAAGGCAAATAAAATGAAGAGCATGAAAGCATCACTAATACCTTTGATATTTGTTGTCAGTTATGGAATGCACATACAGACACATTTGAGTGTAACAGCAATAATGTATTGTCACAAGTGTTTTAGAAATGCTTGACAGAGAAACTGAGACTCAAAGCGAGGAGGAGGTTTGGTAGCATTGTGCAAAAATCCTTTTTTTTTAGCTTCATAATTAAAGTCATTGAAAAAACCTCTACCCAAGCACAAGGATTGGTAGATGCATTAAGTTAAAAAAAGCTAGATCCAGCAGACCCAGACTGCTAAATAATAATGAACAGCAATGATTTCAGTCAGAGCAGTAGTTCTTCTGAACTGCTGTTTAAAGTTCAGCCACTATGAGCTCTCAACTGGCTTTTGATGTGACATTACAATTAGTCTTAATGCTGCTGTGCTATGGAAGTTGGAAAAGGATCAGGCAGGGTTCTCCTGATCACTGTCCAGTATGTCTGCTGGAAAATATGCACATTATAAACCCAACTAACAACAATATTAGGCCTAACTATGATGTTCTAAGTGATGGAATAGCCTGTTGACACTAATTTCTGGCCTCCAGCATGAAGATCCCCAGCACCTAGTTAAGAGAAGGGAGGTAAAATATATATTTTACATTCTTATTAAAGCTAAATTTCCTGTTTCGTGCCAAATTCCCCTTCAACAGTTCCGTACGCTCTACAAAGCTCAAATGAGCCCAAGCTGGAACACACTTTAACCTACAATTCACCTTCAAGTTCCATCTTGGTGTTTTTAAGATCCAAATTTGGCATCACAATTATTGCTTTCCAATTTAATGGATTTTTCTTTTTAAAACTTTTTAAGCCTGATCAGTGTTCTGATGTTGGACCCAGCGCCCTGATAACTCAGTGAGAAGAACAATTCCAGATATCAGCAGGTACTCTAAGTTTTAAAGAACTATTTACTGTATATAAAAACAAAGAAAATCTATATTTATCCAAGAACATGGTATAAGTACAGTTATATAAATAGATCAAAATAATCTTCAATACATTCCAAATCATAAATTAGTGGCAATTAAAATTAATTATCGAAAATAACTTGTGCATCAAAGGTATTTCTCTGGACTACATAAGGCAAAGGCACAAACATATGTAACCTTACTTTCCAAAAAACAGTAAATACAGCCTTATGCCATTAATAATTAAAACAAGCTATTAACTTCTGCAACCTCCCCACAAGGATAACAGTGACCCATTAATTGAGCCATATTCTAAAAATTGAAAACTTCTTATCCAAAAAAAGTTTTATCCGTGTTTTTCCACCGGTTCATGGTGAAGTTTATATGACCTAGAGATGGTTGGGAAAGAGTGGAAGAGAGAAATAATTTTTCATATCATAGGAAAACAGCTTTGGGGTGATTTTGTTCAAAACTTGCTAAGCGGGAAAAGGGAGTACAAAAACTGAACTCTATCCTTAATGTGTTTAGGAATTTGAAAGTTCAAAGTGGGGGTTCCCTCAAACTGCTTTTATCCAAGTCAAGCATCGCCATTTGCAGTAAATAACTGTGGAATCCTTCATAAATATCTTCTTCAGGATTTTCCATATTGTCCTAAAGAGGTTTTCCCATTCCCTAGATAAATAGTTTTTGAGTAACATTTGTAAATAGTTAAATATTAAAAGCATAAAAACCAATGGTAGTGCTTCAATAAAGCATAAATTTAAAGTAGTCTAAAAAAACTCAAACACATCATAAGGGCTTTTCTAGGCATGAAAATTTCTTTAACCATAATTCACCCATTCTCAAAACATCAAATCAGTGGCCACTGGTGAGAAGTTTCCTCTGTAGCAGGAACCTTAAGGGCTGTATTTTTCCCTCTTGGTGGCAGAAATGGAGGTGTGTTGGGACAGCTAGCCACTATTTCCAGGGATGGCTTGGGAAACAGACTGGCTGCCTGCACCATGGAAGAAGGCAGCCAACCTGAATACTTAAGGTCCCAATTAAGGGTGATTTTGCAGTACCACTGGGATTTCTCTGGTGGTGGAGTGGCCTCCTCTACAGCATAGGAGGCTACCAGCTCCATGGAGGCGCTCTGCCTGTAGTAAGCTGGAGGGCCATTAGAGCCAGAGACTTCATGCTGCAAAGATGGGGCCCTTAGTAGGGAAGCCCGCACCCATGTCCCAGGCACTTCTGCCAAAGGGGTTTTCCCCTCCAATCTGATAGGTCTACTTCACCAAAACCATCACAATCCCTGCAAAATATTGTTTTGATAGAATTGCTCAAGCTCAACCACTGGCATTTGCCTTTTCCTCATAATGAAAAGTTAATAAGTACTCCAGCAGCAAAAAACCTCTGTAAAGGTACTTCAATTATATAATAGTGAAAAGGAGCAGCTTAGATCCTTGGGCCATTTTTTTGCCACAACTTCCTCTCTTTTAACAGTGAAACATTTGTATGTTTGTTAACAGAATGGTTTTACCAGCGGCAGGGAGAAACCACAAATGTATAAGGTGCTCTCAGAACCAGACAACAGAGATAACGCTAAAACAAAAATAAAAATACCTGGAAAAACTCAGCAGGTCTGGCTGCCAGACCTGCTGAGTTTTTCCAGGTATTTTTATTTTTGTTTTGGATTTCCAGCATCCGCAGTTTTTTGCTTTTATCTTTGAGATAACACTAATAAGGGTGAAAATTCTCAGCTCCCTAAACAATGAAACTTACCGTTCTTGTATAGTTATGCATGTGCATAAAACTTTAGTTGCTCAGTGCTTAAAGCTGGCACTTGAACTAATTTTGTTTTAATTACATTACATTAAAAGCAACAGACTCAGCACAATTTAAACAACATAAATCCATAGCATCTCTCATCTAAAGAGCAATTGTCACAAAATGTTTTCCAGTGTGGAAGAAAAGAGTGTATCCTAAGCAGGAGAAGATAGGAAAAAACAGAAAATTAAAAGTGATAAAAGCCACAACTGAAGAGAACAGTTTAGGGAGCTCCAAAAAAGTGGGAAGAGGTGACAAGGTAAAAGGATATTGGGAAGGAGTTCTAGGAACAAGGAAAAATCTTGTGTTGGAAGAGTAGATGATGCAAGCAGTGATGGACACCCATAGAAAAGCATTTAAAGGTGAGACAAGGAGTTTGAAAACAAGGATGAGGGTCTTTAAATTAATTACTCTGGCTCAGTTGACCTTGGTAAGGAAAGGTTTGATGAGAGTCCAGAGCTTTGAGCAGAGAAAGAGGAGGGTGACAACATTATAATAAATTCTAACATACAGAAGTGGAAAGGTTGGGTTAAAGTTTCATCAGGGTGAGGAAGCAAGGAGCAGAGACAAGCTATGTATCAGGGGTGAAAGAAAGCATTCATGCAACTTGGATGTGCAGAAGGAATTTTAACTTAGGATCAAGCAGGAAGCAAAGCTTTGCCACTTAAAACTTATCCAAAGATGGCAGCTGTGGAAGTTGGTGGAGCTGAGGCAAGAGATACGTAGGTGGGGATAGGTGAAAATGCTTTGCTGGAATTAAATGGAAGGAAATTTAGCTCATAATGTCAACAAGCAATTGGAGAATATAGTGCTGGAATCAATGCTGGAGTCAGAAGGGTAAAGCTTGGTGCTGTCAGCACACTGGCAGATCTAGTCCCTGTCCTTACAAATGCATGGACAAGAAGTTGCATATAGAAGATAAAGAGGAGCATACCAATGATCGGGTCTTGGCATACACCACACAGGGCCATAGAGGGAAGGGATGTGAACCTATTGAAACATAAAATGCCTTTGTGTCAACAGATGGAACTCTAGGTAGGAGACAGTAGTGCCACAGAAATACATGCCAGAGGTGCTTAACGCTTGCACTTGAAATGGCCAATAGTGTCAAAGGCAGCAGAAAGGATGGAAAGATTAAGGAGGGATAATGAACCTTGAATACAGTCATAAACGATGGTGTTTGTAACTTTAATCGGTGTAGTCTCAGTACTATACATGATACAGAAAACAGGTTGGAAGGTCTTGAATCAGGACTGTTAGGACAGCAATTGCAAGGTAACATGTTCAGAACTTAAATAGAACAGTTGTTAAAGAAAATGAAAGGTTTGAGGGTGCTTTTTTTAAGGAGAAAAGTAATTGTAGTGGTTTTGAAGGATGTAGATGTAATGTCTCAGGACAAAAACAGGTTACTGAAGTCAGCAACCACACAGATAAAGATGGAAATTGGTAGCTGGGATGAGAAGGAATTGAGAGAGCAAGTGGGAGTGGGCAAAGAGGCATGTGGAAAAACTAGTGAATTCAGGTGGTGGAGTAGGCTGGGAGTTAAGATGGCAATTAATGTCTAAGAGAAAGGAAAATGGTGCAATAGAGAAAATGGTGGTGGAGAAGAAGAGTTTGATGTTGAACCTGCTCTCTAGGATATCACCGTATTTTTAAAGTCATTCACCAGATGTGAATGTCACTGGCAAAGCTGGCATTTATTGCCAATCCCTACATAACTGAGTGGCTTACTAGGCTATTTCAGAGGACAGTTAAGAGTCAACCATATTGATGCTCTTGTGGAGTTACATATGGGCTAGACTGGATAAGGATCTCAGAATTCCCCCTCTAAAGGACATTAGTGAACCAGGTGAGTTTTTACATCAATGGAGTAGTTTCATGGTCAGCATTATTGATTAAAGCTTTCATCATACCTGAATGTTGCTTCTTATTCCAGGTTTATTTAATTAACTTAATTTAAATTCTCCAGCTGCTGTGGTAGAATTTGAACTGAAGCCTGCAGATCAACTGTCCATACCTCTGGGTTACTAGTCCAAAAATATAGCTACAGTGCTATCATACCCCTGTCTGAGGTGATCAAGCCAGGTCCGGCAGTGGATGGCCAGGCTGATGACTCTCCCAACTGTGTTCAAGCCTTATGACACATGGATTTAAGACCACGGTGATATCCACTGTTGTGGGAATAGAGGAGGTGGGAACAGTCCAGGATTAGAGGAAATGTGTGTGTTGGAAGTGGGTTGTAGACATTTATGGATTTGATCAATGGAGATGTTAGTATTATTGCAGTTAAGAGGAAAGAGCAGTGGGAGGAAGTTAAGTGGTATGGTTGGTTTTTTAAGGGGCAGAAGTTGACAATGGAGCAGTTTGGGATAGGTGATGTGATATTTAGGGGAAAAGAGGGTCAATGAAACAGAGAAAGTTCTCAGTGATGAAAAAATAAAGATTGCCAGCTTTTAAGTGTGAGCTTAAAGTTAAAATGATTGACACACATGAGCATAGAACAATCAATGTGGAACGTGAGGCCAAAGCAGAAGGGTTGCTAAGGTCACCAAGGGAGAAGAGTCGCTCACTACTGAGACCTAGAGAGGAGATTTCAGGCCGGCGAGTAAAAATGTTGCAGCCAGCAACTGTATTTCAAACTACAAGCCTATTTACAAAAATAAAAATGAAAGCTACCAGTCTCCGCAAAACGTAACCTGGACCATAGATATACATTTTTTATGGTGCAAACACAAGCCAAAATACCATTAACAAAATAACCCTGGAATATATTGTGGTTTTAGGAAATTAATCAAGGTGTGGTTTTCATTTTCAAAATAGTCCAACTACTTTTTGGAAACAGAAACAGGGATTATAGACTCAAGTCTCCCTGCTCCCCCGCCTCACTGATCCATTATGCATCCAATCTTTTTTTTTCCAGATACTCAACATTGGTATTCGTTTATTTCTTAAATCAAGACACAGTCCCATAATGATTCTACATTTATTTGCTTACTCCTACAACATTCAACACCAATTGTAATTCCAATGCATCTTTGTCTTGCCACGGACGTGTAATTTTTAAAGAAAAATAAATCGCACGCAAGTCCAGGCTAGTAATCAAGGAAATAATTTATTCGACATTAACCGGGCGAAATTCCTACCTGCAACATTGACATAAGACATCTGGGCGACAACCGGTCATGAGGAATAAGGTGTCCTGTGTCTCCCCGCTCTTCCCCCTCCTGCCGACCCTTGCGGGAGCTGTCCATTCCCATGGGGTGGAACAAGGGACAGTTTAACAGTTCCATTCCCGCCGGCTGCCCTGTTTCCATTGTCACCGCCGGCATGTCCATCAAACGGGAGCTGATTTCCCCGGCTTACATCTCTCACTTCTCATTCTCTTTCTCAGATGTTTCGCGCAGTGAAGTCAGGGGCAGGCAAGAGCCTACGTGCGGTTTCGGAGTCAGGCGTTTTTTGGTGGCTCGAATTCATGCGAGTACGTGAGGGAGTGCAGACTTTCCTGCCGCACGCATGCTTTAATAATTAACAGTCTTATAATGTGTTCTCAACCGCAAGCCTAAGCGGGTCTTTTTGTGTGTGTGGATGTGTTGGCGTGCGCGTGCCTTTTGGAGTATGTCAGGCTGTATTTGTGGAAACAAGTCCTGCTTTTAGTATGGGAAGCAAATGTTTTGTAAAACAGTGGTTGTAGAAATATTCTTAATACATTGCCAAAAGTGCTCCCACTGAGGTACAGAGTGCTGAACTAAATTTGTATCCAGGGGTGGAGTTGAAGCTGATACAGGACCAATGCACTGCTCTAAGTCCTTTCTCAATGGTTAAGAATTGTTGCAAAGTGGTCATCTACTCAAATTTTGTTTAGTCGTTTGCATAATCATTCACAGCTGCAGATGCTGCCCCAAACCACTGGACCATCTTCCTAACCACAGGGGAAGACCCTCCCGAAACCCCATCCCTACCATCTACCTTCCAAGGTGGCCAAGCAGCCATTACGCCCTCTTTTCCCACCCATTTTAAGGCAGGAGGAGGACCAATAGGCTGTAATTCAGGTCCAGGAGTTAAAATAGCCCAGGCATGAAATTTAAGCTAACAGGTGTGTTTTGCTCTCACCCCCTCAGGGTTAAAATCGACCCTGAAGTGTCTTACTCTAATTTGAGTTTCATTTTTTTCCAATAAAATGAATGACACTCTGAAGCAAATTCCCTCAAATCATTCAGAAAGCATTGAATAAAAAAAAAATGCCACACAAGAGGTTATTACATAAGATTACAGAAGATTTGGGTTCATGGGACAATATATTAGCATGAATTGTGGATTGGTTATCAGACGGAAAACAGACAGTAGGGAAAATGGGTCATTTTTTTAGATGGCAGGGTGTACCTAGTGGTGTGCTGCAAGTTTGCTGATGATACAAAGCTAGATGGGAAAATAAGCTGTGAGGAGGACACAAAGAGTTTGCAAAGGGATATAGATTGGTTAAGTGATTGGACAAGAAGTTGGCAGACGGGGCATAATGTAGGGAAGTGTGAAATTATCCACTTGGTAGGAACACGGAAAAGCAGAATATTTTGTAAAAGGTGAGAGAGCAGTAAATGTTAGGATCCAGAGGAATTTAGGGATCCTTATGCACGATTCACTGAGAGTTAACATGCTGAGACAGCAAGCAATTAGGAAGGCAAATTGTAAATGAATCTTGATGCAATTAATTAGGGCTTTAGTGAGACCACATGTGTAAAGTTTTGGTCTTGTTGCCTAAGGAAGGATATACTTGCCTTAGGGGGGATTAGAATGTTCACCCGATTGATTCTTAGGATGAGGGGGCTGCCTAATGAGGAGAGACTGAGTAGAATGGTCCTGTATTCTGAAATTTAGAAGAATAAGAGGTGATCTCATTGAAATGTAAAAAAACTGCTTCAAAGGCTTGACAGGGTCGGTGCTGAGACATTGGCCGGGATTTTCCACGTCCAATCAGGCATGTTCGGTGGCAAGATTGGACAGTCTTGCAAGAAGGCCTGAGGTGGATTTCCCAGCGATATGAATCCAGGAAGCAGTTGTGCCCTCCCCCGTCAATGGCGGGCCACGATTTCCGCCCTCTAACGTCGGGAACTTAATTTGGATGTATTTGCATCTCATTATCGTGGCCACAATCACCCCACCCTCCACAACGTGAAATTTAAAGTCCACGTTGGCGTGATTTTACGACGCTGTAGTTTACAACTGCCTTTAAAAGGCGGGCACCAGGCAACCTGACCTTCAAGGTGAACTCGGAGGTGAGTACACACAACTTTGTGCAGCACTCACGATGATCCCAATGTAAGGAAGCAGCTCCACGGATTCAGGGTTTGGGGGGGGGTGGGGGGTGGTCACAGGCAAGTTTCCACAGCGGCTTCCTCGTGGCTGGCTTATGGTGCCAGGGCAAGGGTGACAGTGCCAGGGAGAAGGGAACCCCGGGGTAAAGGCGACAGTGCGAGGGGGGTTCATGGCAGCGTAGACTAAAGTGTAAACACAAACACATATCGGTGGGGTGGTTGCTGGGATGGGGGGGCAAGAAAATGGCTGGACAAGTGCCAAAAGATGAGCACACTTGCCCAACTGAGAGCGTTTAGCTTGAGCTTAATTGACATGCTTGGAGTCAGGCTAGTTAAGCAACTGTGCCCACTCAAGCAGCACTAATTTCTCAGTGTCAATGATTGCTCCTCTACTTTTAATCCCTCGTGTGCAGACTTCAAACTCGAATGAGTGCTATGGTGCTGCAAAACAATTGGGAGACTGGGCAGGCCTGAGGATCCTCTTTGAAAAGATGGCCATGGAACACTGACGGAGGGGTACACTCCTAGTCCCTTGCATTATGTTTCAGTTGACATTGCAAAATCACCCTCATGGTCCAAGAAAACTGCGAAGACTTGGAGTCCAGGTTAGGAAAATGCCTATGTCTGAGATAAGTGTACTGGATGCAGTCGAGTGGTTGAAGCTGCCTCCACTAGGTCATGTGGTATGGGATGCTTGGTGTGGGCATGGTGAGCCATCATGCGTACTAAACACTGGGCATTCATGGGGTGGCCTGGACTCTCCGATATGCGTTAAAGGCCTTGAGGGGCAGCTGCAGGTGATGATTTGACCAAGAGTGGTCCTTAGGAGACAATTGCTTGCGTCTCTCTCTTTGATACTGTTGTGAGGGGACCATCAGAAACATGGAGTCTGGTGATCCCGCTGCCTGTCTGATTGTTTATAGGCAGGAAAGAAGAAGGAGAAGAATGCGACAGAGGCACCTGGCTTGCCAACGGGAGGAACAGAGCGCTAAAGACCAAGGGGTGGCATGGTCTCCTCCGCACACAGAGGATAGGCCCCCCCGAGCCGTCGTTCATAGGCACAACACTAGACCCAGGATCTACAGACAGCACATGTGCTACCTGCAGATAAGCGAGAACCAGTGTCGCTGACGCCTGCACATCTCAAGGGAACTGGTCACTCATATATGCCACCTTCTGCAGGATTTGGCATCACAAGAATTTGGAGGGCATCCAGTGGCAGTTGCTCAATTTCTATGGCAGTGGCTCCTTCCAGGGCTCCACTGGGGACCTGTGTGGGATCTCGCAAGCCTCCACCCACAAATGTATGCATTTTTGCCAAGGCACACACCTTTGTCAACTTCGATAGAGATCAGGCAAGCCAGGAAGCAAGAGCGCTGGGATTTGTTGAGATTTCCGTGTTCCCACAGGTGCAGGGTGCCATCAACTGCACCCATGTGGCTCTTAAATCTCCCTGGCAACAAGCATCCCAGTATGTGAACTGCAAAGGCTTTCACTCTCTCAATGTTCAGCTGGTCTGCGACCATAACAAACAGATCATACAGGTATGTGCAAGTTACCCCAAAACGTCCACAACTCGTACATCCTCAGCAGGACTCAGATCGCTGACGTCTCCCAGGGACAACACAGGATGCAGGGTCGGCTCCTCGGAGACATGGGCTACCCACAAAGGGTGTGGCAGATAATGCCTGTGTGGCGGCCTCAGGCTCCTGGTAAGAGAAGGTACAACAAAGCTCACACTGCAACCCATAGTTTGAGCACATCACAGGGGTTCTAAAAATAAGGTTCCGGTGCCTCAACAGATCTGGGGGAGCGCTCCAGTAGACTCCCCAAAGGGTGCCACATATCATCATGGTTTGCTGTGCGCTCACAACCTGGCGATGCAAAGAGGGGAGGACCTGGAGAATGGGGAGATGCAAGAGCTGCAGGCCTCCTCAGATGAGGAAGAAGTCGAAGGGGATGAGAGTGATAGGTCCTGGAAGGCGAGGGCGCAGGTGATGAGGCCTTTGTACTGGCCAGATGAGGCAGGCATGCTTGTGAGGCCCTTGTTGCCACATGATTCCAGGAGGATGATGACGAGATGCAGTGAGGACACCCCTGAGATCTTCACATTGTATCTGGGAACATCTGACAGCTGTCTGGCTTAGGGCAGCGCACATACGCCGTGTGGAGATGGTTATATCATGGAGATGCTGCTGAGATACAGCGGCCACATGGGCTTTAACCACACTTGATTCTTTGGCAGGCTTCATCACCTGTTCCCTTCAGTGCCACACCTTCACCTGTCAGGAATGGTGTCGAGATGGGGGGGCAGCCCAACCTCTAATGTGATAAGAGTACACAGAGAACATCATGGAACCCTGTGACACTTGGGTACAAGATTCTTGCAGCAAACACAAGCCACATGGAGGTGCAGGCATCACTGATCTGGAGAGTGACTTTGAAGCCGGGCGATCACTGTGTACAGTAGGTACACACTGCACAGAGGAGAGGCTCTGGACTGCAACACTAGGCTTCATTTTGTGCAGGAACCAAGGTTTCACACCTGATTGACATGAAGACTGCTCGTCATAACAAGCCATAGACAAGAAGACATTCTTGGGAGTGCATTTACAATGGTCAACATTATGCACAAGTGATTAACACTCATGCCCATGTTATGCAGCTAAATCTTCTTGACCTTTCTAATCCTGCCACGACATCTTGGCGCTCCCCCAACATCCACAGTGGAGGTGAAGGTAGCCTGCTGACTGCTACACTCTGTTGTATGTGACACCCTTGGCGGGTGTCCTCTGGAGGGCTGAGACCTGGAGGGCCCCGGCCTCCTTTTGGGTTCCTGCTGTGTGGCTGTGGTACCTTCCTCGGCTTGCAGTGCTGGAGCTACTGGTGTCATAGGAAGAGGGGATTCAGATGGGCCAGACATTCCCGTGGTCACCTGGGTGGAAGGTGCTGGGGTGTGCATTTGCTGATCCTCCTCCCTCTGGGTGCCTGGGGACACCTGGCTGACTCCTTGAGGGAAAGGGGCTGCTGAAGTGAGCTCGAGATACCCCACCAGCTTCTTCATTGACAGTGATGGATGCCAGCAGGTGCCTCAGCAAGTGCAGCTCTAGCAGAAGTGTAGGTCCAATGTTCTGGACCAAGGTCTCCATGTCAGTTGCCATCTACCAGCGTTGACCTCAGTGCATTGACAAGCTGGCGCTATCACCTCAGCCTGGAGATGGACAGACACCTCCATCGTGCCTTGCAATCTGAGGAGTGCAGCGGACATGCCTTCCTGTTGTTCCCAAGCTTGTCTTTGCAGCTCCAGCAACTGTGACATGACTGAGTCTAAAGGCTCCTCTTCTGACTCAGACTCAGCAGATTTCTGGCCTCCATCAGCCCCCTGAATGCCAGAGACCTGGGAAGTCCCTGCATCCGCCTGTTGTGGATCAGACAATGCAATATGCTCACCAGATTGTGACCCAAGGCTACTCTAGAATCCAGACCCACTGAGAAATGTGTCTCTGCACCGGTGGAGTGTATGGGTGACGCTGTGACAGGTCTTCAATTTTGGTATCTGCAGATTCCTCTTCCAAGGTGTCCTCGGAGCTCGTGTCAAGGACCTGGCTCATGGGCCCCCTCACTGCTTCCCAGATGTGCCTGTGAAAGCAAGGAGATATACTTAGTACATGGCAGGGGACTGTGGAACAGGGCATCTGATGGATGTTGCACTGCTGGATCCTCACTTGGTTGAGCACCGCTGACCTCACTGTCAGCTCAGGAATGGTCCAGATCCTCATCAGACAGCTGGATGGCTCTGTTTACAAAGTTCTTCCTTCAGTCAGCGACCTCTTCCTTTTGTTGTGTGCCAGCATATCCTGCATGAATAGAGATGGAGAGAGTGCAGCAGGACAGATGAGAAGGATACGTGGATGCTAAGGGGTGTCATGGACAGGATGAGGACACAATCCACAGGGCAGATGAAGGTGTGTGTGAGAGAGTGAACGGTGATGCTTCTTGAACCGGCAGTGAGTGAGATCCCTGTGGATGTTAATGGGTTTGTGAGTGTATGAGTTAAGAATGATGAGAAGAGTGACTTACCCTGGTGGAACAGAGGAGATCATTCATCCTCTTTCAGCACAAGTTGGCTGTCCTCTTTTGTAGGGTGCTGGCACTCACCACTGCCTCCCATACTGCATTTGTCACCTTGGATGAGGTTCTTTGCCCAGAGTGGGGGTAGAGGACATCATGGAAGGCCTCCACTATGTCTAGTAGGCACTCAAGGGGGACGTCACTAACTTTGGGGGCAGTATGTTTCCTCTCTTTGGCAGCCATCAGTTCCCAGCAGCTTCCTATCACTTGAGGAGTGCTAGCTCTATGCAGGAGCAGCCTTTAAATATGGTTTAAATACGGTTTGCTGAAGACCTGAAGTCATGGCAGGGTGGGGGTATCAGAGGCCACCCCGCCGGCGATCCAGCGCAAAACCCATGCCTCTCAATTTTTTCAGCAAAGTGGCACGCAAGGTGGCGGGAAAAGCCACTATTGTCGTCAGCAGGTCACATGATGATTTCCTTGCCCAGTAGTGGACTGTACTGATTTCTGGAACAATTCCACCCATTGTTTCCCCGTAGAGCTAAGGGTCATTGGGCGGAATTTTCCGATCCTGCCTGCCGCCAGGATCGTCCAGTCCCACCAAAAGACCTTTGGCTGGCCCACTGCATTCCCCAGGGCGGATCCCGCCATGTTGCACCCGGAAAATCTGGCCATTCTCACAGGAAAAGGGGCTGCCCATTTAGGACTGAGATGGGGAATTTCTTCACACAGAAAAGTTGTGAATCTGTAAAACTCTGTACTCCAGAGGGTGGTGGATGCTCGATCAATTAATATGTTCAAGACTCAAAACAAAAACAGAATTACCTGGAAAAACTCAGTAGGTCTGGCAGCATCGGCGGAGAAGAAAAGAGTTGATGTTTCGAGTCCTCATGACCCTTCGACAGAACTTGAGTTCGAGTCCAAGAAAGAGCTGAAATATAAGCTGGTTTAAGGTGTGTGTGTGGGGGGCGGAGAGATAGAGAGACAGAGAGGTGGGGGGGGGTGTGGTTGTGGGGACAAACAAGCAGTGATAGAAGCAGATCATCAAAAGATGTCAACGACAATAGTACAATAGAACACATAGGTGTTAGAGTTAAAGTTGGTGATATTATCTAAACGAATGTGCTAATTAAGAATGGATGGTAGGGCACTCAAGGTATAGCTCTAGTGGAGTTTTTTTTTATAATGGAAATAGGTGGGAAAAGGAAAATCTTTATAATTTATTGGAAAAAAAAGGAAGGGGGAAACAGAAAGGGGGTGGGGATGGGGGAGGGAGCTCACGACCTAAAGTTGTTGAATTCAATATTCAGTCCGGAAGGCTGTAAAGTCCCTAGTCGGAAGATGAGGTGTTGTTCCTCCAGTTTGCGTTGGGCTTCACTGGAACAATGCAGCAAGCCAAGGACAGACATGTGGGCAAGAGAGCAGGGTGGAGTGTTAAAATGGCAAGCGACAGGGAGGTTTGGGTCATTCTTGCGGACAGACCGCAGGTGTTCTGCAAAGCAGTCGCCCAGTTTACGTTTGGTCTCTCCAATGTAGAGGAGACCACATTGGGAGCAACGAATGCAGTAGACTAAGTTGGGGGAAATGCAAGTGAAATGCTGCTTCACTTGAAAGGAGTGTTTGGGTCCTTGGACGGTGAGGAGAGAGGAAGTGAAGGGGCAGGTGTTGCATCTTTTGCGTGGGCATGGGGTTGTGCCATAGGAGGGGGTTGAGGAGTAGGGGGTGATGGAGGAGTGGACCAGGGTGTCCCGGAGGGAGCGATCCCTACGGAATGCCGATAAGGGGGGTGAAGGGAAGATGTGTTTGGTGGTGGCATCATGCTGGAGTTGGCGGAAATGGCGGAGGATGATCCTTTGAATGCGGAGGCTGGTGGGGTGATAAGTGAGGACAAGGGGGACCCTATCATGTTTCTGGGAGGGAGGAGAAGGCATGAGGGCGGATGCGCGGGAGATGGGCCGGACACGGTTGAGGGCCCTGTCAACGACCGTGGGTGGAAAACCTCGGTTAAGGAAGAAGGAGGACATGTCAGAGGAACTGTTTTTGAATGTAGCATCATCGGAACAGATGCGACGGAGGCGAAGGAACTGAGAGAATGGGATGGAGTCCTTACAGGAAGAGGGGTGTGAGGAGCTGTAGTCGAGATAGCTGTGGGAGTCGGTGGGTTTGTAATGGATATTGGTGGACAGTCTATCACCAGAGATTGAGACAGAGAGGTCAAGACTCAGATTGATAGATTTTTGTGCACTAAAGGAATCATGGTTTAGGGTGACAGGGCAGGAAAGTAGAGTTGATGTAAAGGTCAACCAAGATCTTACTAAATGGTGGAACAATACGTATGCCCTACGCCCATTTCTTATGTTCTTATTATCCCTGATCATCACGTGACCTACTGAAGGTTAGATTAGGCTCTGTTTATCAACCCTAAATCACAGGTCCATACTCCAAACTGCCCACTAATACACGCTGCTCCTACAGCCAGGTAAAGCATATCTGGAACAGTTCCCTCTGCAACCTGGGTTTTAAAAAAGTAAATGGTTAAATTAACTATATAGTTAGCTCAACTTTTAATTCATGCCTTTGTTATCTTTAAACCTGACTATTCCGTCGCACTCCCAGCTGGACTCCCACATTCTTGAACACTTGAGGTTATCTAAAATTCTGCTGCCCATGTTCTTACCCGTACAAAGTCCTACTTGTTCATCACTCTTGAGCTCGCCGACCTATATTGGCTCCCGTTCAAGCAATACCTTGATTTTAAAATTCTCATCTCTGTATTCAAATCTCTTCATGCCTTTGCCCCTCCTTATTTCTGTAATCTCCTTCATTCCCCCTCTGTGATATCAGAGCTCATCTAATTCTGGCCTCTTGAGCAGCCCCGATTTTAATCACTCCACCTTTGGTGACCGTGCCTTCATTGTCTAGGCCCCAAGCTCTGGAATACCCTCCCTACACCTCTCTCCCTCATTTTCCTCCTTTACGACACTCATTAAAACCTTTCTGTTGGACTAAGCCTTTGGTTATTTGACCTAATATCTCATGTGGGAGTACCTACACCACATGGACTAAAGCAGTTCAAGAAGGCAGCTCACTACCACCTTCTCAAGGGCATTAGGGATGGGCAATAAATGCTGACCTAGCCAGCGACACTCACATCCCATGAATATATATATAAAAATTATGTGGCTCAGCATCATATTTTATTTATAATGTTCTGTGAAGTGGTTTGGGGATATTTTATTACCTTAAAGACGCTACATAAATATAAGTTATTGTTGTTGAAATCAATGCTGTTGATTTACAGGTTCCTTGCAAATATGCACATAATTAAAAACATTTCTAACTGTTCTACAAGATAGTAATAAAACGCAATTTTACTTATTAAATCAGTGACCATGATAATGAATGCTGCATTTAATAAACAAGTCCATCCTCCAACTCATGATCACAACCACAGGAAATTCACAAGCTATCAGTCTAAATAAAAATCTTATACAGGCACATACTTCCACAATCCTCTTTTTGGCAAACCATTTATTAACTTTCTCCATAAAGTAATTCTATACATATAGTTTACAATGGAAACTGTCTTTAGAAATTCATCACTCTGTAATTGTACACTCGTATTCTATTACCCTTTCTCCAAATTGCTCAAAATGATGTCATTTATTTCCATTCCTATTTCTTCTCATTAGCTGAAACGTTTATGCCCAAAATAAGGTTTGAAGAGAGTTTGGAAAAGTAAAAGTGACCTATTTCACAATTATGGATTCCGTTTCATTAAATTGGCTTTTGAGTTTTTTAGTGCCTTTATTGAAGTTTTTATGTTTCTTTGATGAATGAACGTGGTCTTCCTATAGCTGACTCTATGGGCAGAACTTTTACCTCGTCGGGCAGGTGCGACAGGCAGGCTCGGGAACGGCCGCGAAACTGACCGCCGCCCGCGATCAGGCCACGACTGCGATTTCATGCTGGCTGGCCAATTAATGGCTAGCTAGGGTGAAAGGCATGCTCAGAGCCTCAGCACTGCCAGCGTCGGGGGGCAGGAGGAGCGTGAGCACTGAAGTGTGCACGTGGGCGCGGGTGCGCTCAGTGAAAGCTCCCTGAAGGCACTGAGCTGCCTCAGGGAGCTGAAGGTTTTTAAATTTAAAAATAAAGACTTCAAAGATAAGGAAAACATATCCCTGCTCATGTGACTCTGTCACATGAGCAGGGACATGTTAAAAATGAATTTAAAAATTTAAAAAAAAAAAATTTAATTTACTGTCTGGAACCTCATCCCGCCCGTGGATGAGGTTTTGTTGAAAATGCAAAGGCCGCCTAGCCAATTCGCCCACCCACCAACTGAACGGTTGGACGTGCAGCAAAAAATTCAATGTAATTAATTGATAAAAGGCCTTAATAGGCCTCTTAATTGTCAGCGGGTGCGCTACCGCCTCTCGTGCATGCCCCTACGAGCGAAATATCGCAAGGGTGCGCAATGACATCGGGACACTCGCCCAACATCATCGCGCACTATTTCATTCCCATTCAGGTCGGGCGCTCGCCCATCTGCGGCACAAAAAATTCCGCCCTATGATGTGGCGGGTGGCGCAGTCTGAGCATGTGTGTATTTAATTTCCCAGGCTGCATCACTATTACTTTGCAGCTTAACTGCTGGAATATTTTTCTTCAACTCCCAGTGTTTCTATTTAGCTGCTTTTCAAGACAATTTGAAGAACTAGAGGACACATTTCAAAAACTTCAGTTTAAATTCATAGTGAGTTTTTAAAGTACAGATGGTCTGTCCTTTTTCTAAAAGAAGTGAGTCTATTGTGTGAGAAAGAAAGATGAAGAATAAAGCAGGAAAACAGACTATTGATTACATACTTGTTATAACATTTGTAAAGAGATGGAAAGTCAGTTTTAATTTTGTGGAAACCAGGAGTGAGGACAATTAAAAATGAGCGGGTCACCTAACAGTTTGGAACGCAATCCTTTCACAACATTTCTGATTTTAATCTACATGGATAAGTAAGCAAAAATTTCACATTTTCTTACAACCATGAGAGTGAGATAGACATAAAGTTATATGTCCAGCATACAGTTACAAAGCATCAAATGTACCATTTGCAGAAATACTTCTGCAAGTCATAAACCAATATTCCCATGCTGTTTTATGCCCACCATTCCTGTCACTGCTGTCAGACACCACACATCCACCAGTGAGCCAGACTGTACGTTCAATTGTCAGTTGTTCCAAATTGGTCTTCCACTGTTCTAGAAAATACTTTTACATTGAGTAGAAGACTTCCCATGCTGGGAAATTCAAGTAGCCCACCTTGGTAATGCCCAAATCTAGGACCACCGCCCTAGTTCTGTCAAAACCTTGGATCATTCTGCAGTGCGACCAAAACTCTAAACCATCCTCCATGTTAACAGAGTTCAGGGGTGTCCCCAAGTGCAGCTAAATCCCATTTCTCCCTCCCCATTACAGTTAATTACCAAATATTTACCTCCAATTGGTACATCTAACTCTTGTGTTCCCAACTTTAAAAGTAGTAATAGATAAAAATTAAATACATAGGTAGATGAATCGATATGAAGTAAATGTTGCTCATTTACAGTTTTTGTAATGAGATAAGTTGTACAATTTAATATCCAAAGGACCAGTAAAAATTCCAGAATTTCATTTAGTAAAAATGGAATTTAACTTATTCAGAGATTCTAAGACATTGAAAGCAAAATATTGCGGATGCTGTAAATCTGAAAATTTTGCAGAGACACAGCAGTTCTGGCAGCATCTGTGCAGAGAAAAACAGAGTAAACTTTTCAAGTCCAACATGATTCTTCTTTGGCTCTGAAGAGGAGTCATAATGGACTCGATGTTTAACCCTGTTTCCCTGTTCACAGATGCCACCAGACCTGCTGAGATTTTCCAGCACTTTCTGTTTTTATTTCTAAATCAATGGCCCTGATGTCATCTCTGACTCATGATGAGCAGTGCCTTAAGAGATTTAGTATTAAAAATCTTTCATACAATATACACTCTGACACATATTGCTCACCTTTGCTTAGTTCAATATAAAGTAGCAGAAAACAGTTAAAAATCAGGAGAGTCAACTAGAGAACCACCAATGAGAAAGCACTTAGATTTTATAGGAACAATCATGCCTGGCACCTCAGAGAAACATACTAATATAAGTAATAACAAGACAACCCATTGAAATTACTCAAAACAGCATTGAAACTGGCTTATTTGTTTTCCTATGCCTGGGAATTATGGGCTAAAAATAAATGTTCTGAAAACAACTGATCCTGCTCTTCAGCCAATAACAATGCTAGTTCAGTATTTCCTGTTATCTACAGTTGAGCGGATTGCCCCATCAGAATTCCTGGGTTCAGGTAATTTACTTGAGGTGCGCAACCACCAATGCTTCAGTTAGCACTGTTGCACCGTTCACTAGCTTGAGCGGCTGCAAAGAGCAGCTTTCCTCAGCTACTAAAGCAAGTGCAGGCGGTCTGGCCAAAGAGGAAAGAATGGAACGCAGACACTGCCATTCCTGCAGGTTGTTTCCTGACCAAATTCCACTGCGCTGTCACTGACTACTATAAGGAAAGCAAGGCCTTCCTCAGTTTGATAGGCTGGATTTTCAATGGCATAGATTACCACACAGCTGTTTCATGCAGGTATAACAAAGACAAGTCTAGTGAGAATTCTGGCCGGTGATATCATCCCACCAAAACATCATCCTGGTTTTTTTTCTAACATCACCTGAAAACCAGGCATGTGCGAGATGCACTTCTCCTCTTTAGCTGAGAAAATCCCCAGTTCAAGCCTAATAGTGTGAAACTTGAAGTACCTGGGTCATGCTCCAATTTCTGCCTCCGCCTATTGCTATTCTGCCCCAAAGATCCAAAAAAATTACGTGGGTGAAATCAACATTGGGGAGGGTGTAAAATGGGTGATATCAGATAGACAATCATTTTACACTTCACCCAATTTTCCTTTCCACTAATGTCAGTGGAAAGGAGGATCAGGGTGGAATGGTCACTGGGTGACCCATTTGCTCCCACCCATTTTGTGCCTCTGATGAAGTTGAATTTCACCCCCATTGAATGTTAGGGCCTTATTTTCTAACATATTAAAACGTTAAAAATTACATATTCCACAATAACTTATAAAACTGTCCATTGTGTTTTTGAGATTTTTATTAGCATCTTTATGGATGTGAGCAGTCTCCCCAAAAATCTGGACTTAAGTCTTGGCCAACAACTATTAAACAGAAGCCTTGTGACAAGAATACCATCTGATCATGTGCAAAATTTCCCTACAGGCATCAGTTGGATTCTGTCAGTGCAGTTGACTGGCTATTGGAAGGGCATGTTTCTAAAGGAGTTCCGTCTTTCTTTGAATTTTGCAAAATTATTTGAACAAACAAATAGCATCATTTTTTCTGATAATATTTTACAGGAAGACAATAAAAGTCAGAGACAGTGGCCAGTCAGAGAGAGAGAGAGAGAAAAAAAAAAAAAGAGGCCAGGAAACAGTGGGCCTAGTTTTGTGGCTCTGACAAAAATATTCCTGAAGTTTGGTATATCTGGCCCATAGCAATTGCTGCTCTGGTTTTGACTATGCTACCAGGGAACTTGATTTTTAGCACACTTGGGTTTTTATAGGGAGCAAATTTTTTCCCTCATGAAGGCCAATAGGCAGGATTCTTAGCTCGGTGGGTGGACGTACGTCCGACCTGACCAAGCATGAAATATCGCACAATGATATCGGCCAAGCATGCCAATGTCAACGCGCAATCGCATGATAGTTTGTTCAGCGGGCGCGCTCCAGAACCGGCAGCGCACCCGCCAACAATTAAAAGGCCTATTAAGGCCATTAAGATAACAATTGTGCTGAATTTTTTACTGCCTGTTCAACCTAATGGTTGATGGGCAGGTGAAAAGGCCAAGTGGTCTTTGCATTTTTTTGGAAACCTCATCCATGGGTGGGAAGAGGTTTCCAAAATCAAATACAAATGAAATAAAAACTTTAATTTTTAATTAAAAACATGTCCCTGCTCATGTGACAGAGTCACATGAGGGGACATGTTTAATTAATTTTTTGTGCTGCTTAATAATTTTTTCAATACATTCTTCATCTCCCTGAGACAGCTCTGTGACTTAGGGAGATCATTCAGCGCTCTTTTGCACACATGCGTGAATTGTGCGCTAGGCCTGTTTGTCCTCCTCCCACCGCTTGCACAGGCAGCGCTCAGCACTGCCACTCGCGTTTCACACTGGGCAGGTCTTAATTGGCCTGCCTGCGTAAAATAGCGGAGCACTACCGATCACAGCTGGCGGTGGGCCTCTCGACCACCCCCGCCGATCCCACACGCCAAGAGCAAAATCCCGCCCATGGAGTTGTTTTAAGATACGTATACATGGCTTCTATGTGTGATTTGTTGCACTCAAGGGAAATTCTGCATTCAGTGAAAGTTGTCCAACTGATGCCTCCTATTTCACTGGATGAGTGATGGCCGTCCTCAGTATAGCATTTGTCATTGCTTTGCCCCACATTTGCACATCATCATTGGCAGACTGCCCGGTGTAAAAAGTCTATTATGGATTGTTTGAGAAGAGCGCAGGGACATGGGAACTCCCCACTTTGATAACCTTCACTTCCAAATCAAAAGCCGTCCTTAATGTGCGAATCAATGTACAGCATACAGTACGACACTGTGGAGGCCTGTATAATGAAGTACAAACAGTGAAAACAGGACTTTGACAGCACGTCCTAGGACAGTGACAGGTGCTGTCGGAACATCTCAGGGATCATTGCACTTGCATTGTTAGATCTCTCACAAGCTTACATTTCACAATACAATAATGCAGGCGATTTGGAATCTACAAAGGTTTATGCATCCTCACCCCTTCATCCCAGTGTCACATCAAAGCCAATAGAAATTGTTCATGTGCAAGATCATGAACGGAAAGCTTCTTTGAAACAACAGTCATGAATTTTGGAAGACTGCTCATGTTATCGTTGCTGTTCTTAATGAACCTCGCAATGATAACAAGATAAATTTGTAGACTTATTACAGTGTTTAAATGGTAATGGATCTGCAATGTAAATGAGGTATTAAAGGAAAGATATCCTGACACGTAACAGCTGTTGTATGTTCACATTACCCATTGGTGTGAATGAAAGCTGAAAGAAACAGTGTTTGCACAGCACTTTGGGTGTAAATGACAAGTGAAAAATTATGTACGAGATAAGCTCTCAGCAACACTGGAGGCCTGCAGACAATAATAACGCTCTGATCTGTTTCCTGTAAAGACCGAAAATCTTCCAATAGCCAAGTTGATCACCCCAGCCTCCAATCTTATGAATGCAAATTTCCATTCAAAATTTTTAATTGTGCACCTAGAGCAGAAATACACATTCACATAACAATTAATAAGTTTATCTTAGGCAAATTTATAAACACAACCAAATAATATTCATGGAGAGTTATTCAGCAAAAACAGAATAAACGAGCATGATTCATTGAGAGACAAATACATAAAATACCAGTTGGAGTGGCTTGAAAGTCAACGTTATAAAAACTTCATTTTCTTCTGTTGTCACACTTATTTTATTAGTAATCCAGAACCCCAGGCTAATGCTCTGGGGGCAAGGGTTCAAATCCCACCAGGGCAGCTGGTGGAATTTAAATTCAATTAATACAATCTGGAAATGAAAGCTAGCCTGGGTAATGATGACCATGAAACAATCATTGATTGTCATAAAACCCAACTG
This sequence comes from Carcharodon carcharias, assembly GCF_017639515.1. Classification (NCBI taxonomy): domain Eukaryota; kingdom Metazoa; phylum Chordata; class Chondrichthyes; order Lamniformes; family Lamnidae; genus Carcharodon; species Carcharodon carcharias. The sequence continues at coordinate 201,084,102 of NC_054468.1, read as the reverse complement.
GTTCACTAATGCATCTTTGTTGAAGGAAATCTGCCATCCTTACTTGGTCTGGCCTACATGTGACTCCGGGTCCACAGCAATGTGGTTGACCCTTAACTGCCCTCTGAAATGGCCTTGCAAGCCATTCAGTTCAAGGGCAACTAGGGATGGGTAGCAACACCAGCAACGCCCACATCCCATTAAAGAACAACAAACCTACCTCACCAGATGATAGATTCAAGAAGCACAATCAATTATAATTTGCAAGAGTGTGCGGGTTTGGGAGTGGTTTTGTGGGGGTAGGGGGGAGGCTGCAGTATGGAGGGGTGGGAGATAAGGCTGTGTCATCTAAGCAAGTCACGGAAAATAGAGTAAGAAAGGTAGCGGGGCCTGGCCTGGGCCAAATGCGCATGATTGTGCATGGACTGAGCTAATGTTTTGCCACTGGGCCAAGGGCCCACTCAGCCCAGATCGTGTGGCAGTCAGTGTACAATAACCACCCAAACAATTATGCACAGGCATCTTCTGCTCATCAAAATGAAGTTTGGGACCTGGAATAGCAGGACTCTCATGGACAACCCCAACAGTGATGGAACTGAGCACCACACCACGATCATAGCTTGGGAACTCAGGAGCCTTGACATCAACATTGCCGCCCTAAGTGAGACATGATGCGCAGGTGAGAGTCCACCGGGAACCAACCCACTGACTTCCATTTAACTGCAGTACATTAACCTGCATGTGAGCACCCCTTCAGGAGAGGTAAGTTGTCAATTTCAATACATGAATCACTCAGTTGCAGCGGTATTAAATATGCCATCTGGGTCTGTAGGTTTTCCAGGCTTCCTGGAACTCACCAGTGAAATCAAGACGAGATAACGCAGTGAAAACTGAGAGGGTAAAGAGAAGACACGGAAATGGGTGAATAAGTACTGAAATCTCACAGCTGCTTTCTTGACTTTGTTGACAGTGCTTGTTCTGAGAGATTACTTACACAACTTTAGAGGTTTCCTCATCTGATTTCCACTTTGAGCACCATTTATTCTGATTAACTTTGTGAAGAGGAAGATGACCGGCAACATCAGCAGCAGCAGCGATACCTCTACGTCGAGCCTCCTCCTAGATTGTGTGCCCTGACGACGTATTTCTTCCGTCAGGTGCACGGCCTGAATTATGACGTGCAGCTCCTGTTTATAGAACAGCTGGGCCTCGGTGGCTCCTTGCAGGCGTCGCCCGTCTTTTATCAGGACCTGATCAAAGTCTGGAAAGTGGTCGCCTCGTGATGCAGCTCTCCCCCGTCAGGAGTAGCAGCTATCGTCAGAGAGCCGCTGCTCAGGAATCCGTCCCTCCATCCTTTTCAGTGGTTGGCGGAGAGGAGGGCTGTGGCCGCAGGGGTGACCAGGATCGGGGACGTGCTGGGTGGCGGAGGACTGGGCTGGATGCTCCCGCAGGAGTTGGCGCGACGCGCGTCTGTAAGTGTTCAGGTCTCAGCCGATGCCATCCAAGACCTGAGAATGGTCGTGCTCGGACCCGACGTTATTTTGGGTCTTGAGGTGGCCCAGGTGCGCGGTGGTCTTCCATCTGAACGTTCCCCTGTTCGGACAGAATGCCACATTGGCCCCAAGCCCCGAACCCTCCCTCGGGTGCTGGTGCCCCGCAATATGAGCCGCCTCGGGGACATGCCCTCCGTGCCTTTTGGCACGGCAAAGAGGGGCTTTTTGTACGGACTGCTGCTGCACACATTCCATTTTCTCGCCCTTGTCCGTCGCCTGGACACGCCCTGGCGTGCCTTGTTGCCGTCCGGCGGTGGAGGCCCCTGATGGGAGGCCCTCTACGGAGGTGTCCTCCCCCTTTCTATCGGGGACCTGGGTTGGAGGGTGTTGCATGCAGCAGTCCCCTATAATAAGAGGATGCATAGGTTCACGGACTCTCAGGACACGTGCCCTTTTTGCGGTCTTGTGGAGTCCGTGGACCATGTATACATAGGGTGTTGTAGGCTGCACTCCCTTTTTAGTTATTTGATAAACCTTTTATTGATGTTTTGTTTGCACTTCAGCCCCACGCTCCTGAACTATGGGCACCCGGTGCGGAAGGGGGTCGGGAAGGAGGAGGACCTCCTCGTGAACCTGCTCCTGGGCCTGGCCAAGTTGGCCATTAACAGGTCCAGGCAGCGGGCGATCGACGGGGGAGTCCCGCCCGATTGTTTGTCCCTCTTCCGTGGCTACGTTCGCTGCTGGATGTCCCTGGAGAGGGAGCACGCGGTGTCTGCTGGCACTCTCGAGGCCTTCCGTGCTCGGTGGGCACCGCGGGGACTGGGGTGTTTTGTTGACCCCTTTAATCACATTTTGATTTAAAGTTTGTAAGGTTCCTTTAAATTTTTGTCCTTGGTTTTACAGCTGACCTGAATTAGGGGCTGTGCCTGATTTATCCCAATTTTGTTGATTTGGTTTTCATTTAAAAGATTATCAGCAGCAGCAGGATCGCCCAGGGAGCTGCACCAACAGGAGTAGCAGGAACAGGGGACAGGGGCAGGGCCTTTACAGGCCTGCTCCACAGGAACGGTGATGAGCAAAGAGGTGCAGCTCACAGGGGTCATAGCTGCAACGTAGGATGTTGCAAAGGATAAGCTTCCTTGACATATGGGAATACCAGTGCCACTAATCCACACATTTGACAGCCACATGCAAAAGTTTTTTCCCCATCCCCTTCCACAAAACCATCCTGCAAGCAGCTAAGCAGCCCCCCTCACAGCTTCCCGTTGCTAAACATCAATTCTTGTCGTACCATTCATCACAAAGATCAGAGGCCAGGCAACAATTAAAAATGGGCAACATAAAAAAGTGATGGAAACAAATGATACCTCATGTGGCTCAAAAGTTAAAAAGAAACTTAATGTTATAACATTGTGTAAGACGCCCACATGCATATCCATATGCAAGTACAAATCTTTTCTCTTCCTCTCCCTAGCATTTCTATGAGGTGCAATCTCTGTGCTTTGGTAGACCTGTTACAGGCTGTTCAGGTCCTTACTCTGACAGCTGAGGCGAACTTGGCTGATTTTGTTTGGTATTTGGAGCACATGAAGCCTCTGCAAAGCAGTCCTGGTCACCAGGACACAAGGCAGCATATGGGGTACTGATTACAATGGGGGTGGGAGAGGGGGTGAGGAGCGCAGTGAGCAATGGGTGAGAAGTTGTGCTTTGAGCCTATTCACCATTTCCACATCCATGTTCATCATCATCCCTCTCATGGAGAATCTGCACTTCCCTGCTAGCAATGAGTTGGTGAGAATATTGCTGCACGTTAGTGAGGTGTTGAACAGTCAAGATGAGGATATTGTGAATCCTACCTAAGGTGGCATTCACGGTGTGCAAATCATTGATGAGGACCTGCATGCAGTTGTTTGTTTGCCACTTTAGATGCTTCTTACAGGTGGTCATACTTTCCATGGACAAAGACATCATTGTAGAAGCCTCCGATATCATGCCACTCATGCTGTAGATGGACTCCTCCAGTCTCTCTGTGCACAGACTGTTTGGAATAACTACTAGTATGTCATATATCATGCATTCTTTGCTGCAGCTCAAGATGTATTTTCTGAACTTTAGCATCTGCATTCAGCTGAGCAGAGCTTGGAGGGTCCTGCGCCTTCCACTGCGGACTCCGTAATATTGTCTTTGTTGCCTTCATCTGCTCTTGCTCACCTGTGAGTTACCAGGTGAAAACTTAACTATCTGATTCCACTGAACTGAGTGACCTACTCTGAGGAATTAATTTTGTACCGCCTCCTGTGGGATGATTAAAAACCCTGTGGGAGATTAATGAAATGAATTAGAACTGTCAAGATAAAAACGTTTGAAGTGATCATTATGCACACGATCGTATTTCACTCATTGCTAACATCAAGTCAACATGAGCGAGTGCTGTATGCCATGTGACTGTCTGATATTTCATTCTGTGACCAGGTAGCTGGGAGACCCCCACCTCTCTATCTCCCATGGTCAAGCACCGTGAGCTTCTGCTGATCCTTTGCAGATGTTAAATGTGAGATGCTGGAGGACTACCACTGGTTCCCTGCTTCTCCCTGGTATTCTGTGCTCTCTTCTGCAAGGGGGGGAAAGCAGAGACCTATAGGTGGAAGCAATGGCATGTGTTAAATGGATGAATAGAGAGCATTTGCTAAGGAAGAATCATGACATATTGTTAAGATGAGGGTGAGTGCCAGTGGACAGATGGGGGTGTGAGGAAGTGCATAGACAGAGGGATAGGAGCACCTGCAAGGTCAGTTGGTGTGAGGAATGATGTACTGGAGTAGGCCCAAGAAAGCAGAGTGAGGGGATTGGGGTGATACACACATTAGGATATACTTGAATGTGCCACTGTACATAGCACCGTAGGCAGAATCTTTTGTTCTCACTGGTGGCAAGCCTGGAGGTGGGAAGGGCATGTAATTAGGTAGGATGGGGGCGAACCGGAACCCAACCGCCTTCCCACCTCAGCCAGAATTAGGTTCTGAGCGGGTAGGCCCATGGTCAACCTTGCTGCCCCACCACCTATTGAGACCCTTAAGTGGCTAATTAATGATCACTTAATGGCCTCATCCCATCGCTGCGGGTATGCACGACTGGCAAAACCATGCAGCCAACTTGTCGCCTCCAGGTGTAGGGTAGGATTGAGGGGACGGGATATTCCTCAATTAAAGGCACTCAATGCCTGATTGGGGGGTGGGCATTGGAAAGGTGGGGGCCCTCTGACAGCCACCTTCCTGCCCTTGCTTCCAACCCCCATGCACGCCTTTCCCCATAACCCCCACCCTGTCAACCCCACCCTTCCACATCACTTACCTGTGACCAAGGTCACTCAGATACTGAGACTCTGATAGGTGTTTTACCCGCAGCAGCCATGGCCTCCCCTGTGGCGCTGCTGTGCACAAGATCTGATTGGCCCGCAGCTCTCAGTGCTGAGACTTTCACCCCCGGGCTCTTGATTCCAGGGGAAAACCCATCACTGGCCTCACCACTGCCTTATAGGATTGTAGTTCAGTGGGCCTTCCGGAATTGAGGCAGTGGAGGTCTTATTCCAGTTCTCCAGACGGCAGGCGAGACCCCGATGCCTCAACAATATTCCACCCTACACTCCTGTTGCTGAGCACCTGCACTACCTCCAGTCGCAACTTAGTTTCATTGCAAGCTTCTTCCTCCAATCGGTAGTAAAATGTATATCCTAGGGGCCTTTTCAGCCTCAGTTATCACTTCCAGGAAGGTTTCACTAAAATGAGACTCGACCCTTGCACATGCTCACTCCATTCTGTCAGTTCGTGTTCTACTCCCAATTCCAGAATCCCATCACATTTCATGGGCCAGAATTTTCCCATTGGCATGTGGGGGCAGGCTCTGCATGCCCATGCATATAATGATGCGTGGTAACATCGAGCAAGTGTCCCGATGTCACCGCATGACATTGTGATATTTGGGAAGACGGGCGCAATAAGTTCAGATGCACGCCCGCCATCAATTAACGGGCCAGTTAAGGCCCTTGAGGCAGCAATTGATGTTGATTTTTCGCAGCCTGTGCAATCTTCAGGACATCGCACGGGCGCAATGGGCAGGCAGGTATGAGACATTTGTATAAACCTCATCCACGGGTGGGATGAGAGGGGTGAGTGGGATTGCGAATATGATGTTGAGGTATTTAAGTGTGAAGATAACTTATACTTGACTGAGTGAGCAGGAAGACTTCAAAACTCACACCAGCTGCTAGGACAGGAGTAAAAGCCTTGGTCAGGACTCTACAATAGAACTCATTTCTGGGGCCTGAAGCTTTCAGGAAGCCTTCCCTTAGCCTGTGAATGGGAGTTGTGCTCTCCACTGGAGGCACCTCCCATGAGGAGGAAGGGAGGGTCAGAAGGGGGAGGAGGCCAGGAGTTCACATTCAGCCTCCAGGGGAACCACCTTTGGGAGGGGAGGCGCAGGCACAAGGGGCGCAGGGCCAAGAGGAAGTGCAAGGCAGAAGGGGCCACAGAAGGCACCACTATCCTACTGCCAGGGTTTGCAGGTGGCGAAGCAGCTACCTGAACATGTCTGAGGTCCAGTGCTGAAGGAGGCTCCATCTTGCAAGGCAGACAGTCACCTCCATCTGTCAGATGATAGGCCCTGAGATTTCCGCAAACTGTATGGGTGGGCACCCCATACCAGCTGCCCTCAACCTCTATGCATCCAGCTCTCTCCAGGGGTTGGTGGATGATTTTTGCGGTGTCTCTCAATCAGCTGTCCACACTTGTGTCAAGCAGGTGACAGATACTCTGTTCAGACGTACATTGACCTTCATCCACTACTCCTGGGACGATGCCAGTCAGGCAGAGCAAGCCAGAGGCTTCGCGGCCATTGCTGGCTTCCCCCATGTCCAGGGTGCAATAGACTGCACAGATGTGGCCATCAAGGTGCCAGCAGGTGAGCCCAGTGCCTTCATCAACAGGAAGGGCTTCCACTCCATGAACGTGCAGATAATGTGTGATCACAGGATGCTGATTCCATAAGTGTGTGCAAGGTATCCAGGCAGTTCCCACAATGCCTACATCCTCAGACACTCCCAGGTGCTGAGGCTCCAGCCCGGCTAGATGGATGGCTGCTGGGGACTAGGGCTCATGATGTCTCTCCGCATCCAAGAACAGAGGCTGAGCAGCGGTACAATAGGAGACACTCCTCCACAAGGGCTGTGGTGGAGAGAACCATCGGTCTTCTCAAAATGCGCTTCCGATGCCTGGACCACTCAGGGGGTGCACTCCAGTACCCCTCAGATCGTGTGTCGCTGATAGTGGTTGCACGCTGCGCTCTCCACAATCTAGCACTGGAAAGGGGTGATGCAGTGGACGAGGAAGAAGTGGACACAGTTGCTCCATATGCACATGATGAGTCCAGCAGTGAGTGCGAGGATGAGCATGCATAGGAGAATGCTGAGGGGGTAGATGCTGACCCGGGCATACTCCAGAGAGGCAGGGACACCAGCAGGCTTTAATCCAAAGAACCTTCAGCTAGCCCACCACAGATGGACCTTCAACACACGCCAGGGTTGCAGGCTCTACACTTGATACCTGAGTATCAGCCTGGATAATAACATTAACTAAGGCCCTTGTCAATAAAGCTCAATGTCAGACAACTCACTCATAACGTCATGGGTTTCCATACACATGCAGAAGTGTGGAATCACCCTGAGGCATGGCAACATGTCAAAATTTATTGAGGAAACAAAAGTAAATTCATAAAGCAAAACAAAAATGGTGTTGGACATCACACTGAGTCTTGGACTAAGTGCTATGGGCCAACATAAAAGCACCAATGAGAAACCTGTGGTGTGCCTAAGGTGCCTTAAATTTACGTTTATGGGTGCTATTTCTAGGTGCTGCCCCTCACTGGCACTGACATCTGAGACAGCCTGGTCACTGTGCTGTCCTGCTGGCTTCGATGACCTTGGCAGATGTCCTTTGGCCCCTGCAGCCTGTGCTGGCCCTGCCTGGGAGGGAGCAGCCAGTTCCACAGCTGGCTTCTTCCCAGTCGCCACAGCCCCATTGGATGCCACAGTCACTGGGAGAGGGGCGGAGGAGCTGCTGCCCTCATCCGGAGCGCCCTGAAAGGAGCTCACAGAGACAACAGGCAGCAGTTGCACCGATGTGAGGTCGCTTCGGACCTCCCCGCTCACCATAGATCGATAGGCACCTAGCTGGGATACTTGGTGCCCAAACCATCGCCCACACTGGTGCTGAGCAACTGTGGCCAATGCCGCTGTGAGGGTTTGCAGGTCCGTTTGCAACCTCAGGGGGGCCTGATTGTTCTCCTGAAGGTGCCTCTCCATGAGAGTCGCCATTGTCTCCATGGAGGAAACATGGCGCTCAGCCATGAGGCTCATTGCATTGGTGATGCTCTGCGTGAACTCCTCAAGCACGGACACCATGCCACGCATTGCCTCATGTATCTCCACCAGATCGTCCCACATACCCTGCTGCATTTCCAGCGTCCGCTACCTTACTGACGACTCCAGAGGCACATCATCAGCCACCAACCAAGCAAGTACCTGGTCCCCAGCAGTCCTTTGACTACCGGCACTCTGGGCACTCTCTGCCTCTGACCGCACCTTGAGTGAGTGTGAAGTGCCTTCACCGCTGTGCCCTGGGACACTAGCCGAAGATCTAATTCCCACCGAGGTGATAGTATCTGCGCTGGTGCCTACCTGGCTGAGATAGTGTGACGCTGGTGAATGCATTTGCTCGGGGGCATCAGGGGTGAGAGGTGGGCCCTCTGCCTCCTCCTCCCGGCCCTGCTCCAGTGATGCTGAAAGGAAGAACAAGGACATTTGATTAGTTACAGTGCAGACAATGTCAACTTGCCTGCTGCTCCCCCAGATCATTGTGCGCTCATCCTTCCATAATCAATGATCAACCCATGTTGCTAACTTCAATCACTGAGCATTCAGCAGTGCCACGGCTTCTGGGACGCACATGGTGAGCTGAGTGCTCGCCAAACATACCTCCCTGTGGCATCCCAGACTCACCACCCTCGGTGGACCTGGGGGCATGGCGCCTCTCCAGATCCATGGCCTGCTGTTCATAAGCCGTTAGGATGGCCAACTGGGCCTGCCCTCCGCCAGTCCGCATTCGTTCTGACGCATTGTGCGCAGTCTTTTCCTGAAAAGGAGAGAAGAGCATTGTTTAGTCCAGCCTGCACCTGAATTCCCATCGCATCCCTGCCAAACCAGCCAGAGTGGGACATTGCAGGACTCCAGTTCTTCGTCACCCTGCAGCTGCGGCATACTGACGCAAACAAGCCAGGGCTGACCGCCCCACACCCCCCACCCCCTCCATTGCCCAGATGCTGCCTCCTTCACATGTGGCACCACAAGGTGTCACTTTGCTAAGCAAGGAGCACGTGGAGCGCAAAGTCCAGCAGATGGATTGGTACCCTGCCAAATGGAAACTCCCCTCCCAGCATTTCAACATCCTGACTTTGACGTGCTTCACAGTTCCAGCACTCTGCCTAGACGCAGACCCTTGACTTTCAACCCCATCCTATATTCTGGGGGTCAGTGTCAGACATGCTGCAGATGCAGAACACATCCTAGCTCAACCCTCTCAGGGTGAACTAGGCATAGGCAATCTCTGCTGTCACACCCAGCTAAGGATACATGCCGTGAGGGATTCAATGAAGTTACTGTACTCAGAGATAAAAACAAAAAAACTGCAGATGCTGGAAATCCAAAACAAAAACAGAATTACCTGGAAAAACTCAGCAGGTCTGGCAGCATCGGCGGAGAAGAAAAGAGTTGACATTTCGAGCCCTCATGACACTTCGACCGAACTGAGTGAATCCATGAAAGGGTTGAAATATAAGCTGGTTTAAGGTGTGGTGGGTGGTTTGGGTGGGGGGAGAGAAGTGGAGGGGGTTGGTGTGGTTGTAGGGACAAACAAGCAGTGATAGAAGCAGATCATCAAAAGATGTCACAGACAACAGAACAAAAGAACACATAGGTGTTAAAGTTGGTGATATTATCTAAACGAATGTGCTAATTAAGAATGGATGGTAGGGCACTCAAGGTATAGCTCTAGTGGGGGTGGGGGGAGCATAAAAGATTTTAAAATATTTAAAAATAATGGAAATAGGTGGGAAAAGAAAAATCTATATAATTTATTGGAAAAAACAAAAGGAAGGGGGAAGAAACAGAAAGGGGGTGGGGATGGAGGAGGGAGCTCAAGACCTAAAGTTGTTGAATTCAATATTCAGTCCGGAAGGCTGTCACTCAGTTCGGTCGAAGGGTCATGAGGACTCGAAATGTCAACTCTTTTCTTCTCCGCCGATGCTGCCAGATCTGCTGAGTTTTTCCAGGTAATTCTGTTTTTGTTACTGTACTCAGAGTTGGCTGGGGAGAGGGGTGCAGGGTTGGTTTGGGGGAAAGGGTGATGGTTGCATTAAGTGACTTGAAGCAACATGGTACTCACCCTCCCTGAGCGCAGGAGGTCATTGAACCTTTTATGGCACTGGAGCCACGTGCGCCGCACCACATCATGGGAGCTAACACTTTTGGCCACCTCCTCCCACGCACGTTTGGTCAGGTGGGGGCGGCCTCCACCTTCCCGTCCCTCGGAAGAAGGACCTCCTGCCGCACTGCCACCTCCTCCAGGAGAGCAGATAGGCACTCGTCTGAAAAATGAGGAGCACACTGCCCCGGTGGCCTACCCTCCGGCCTGGCCTGCCCCGATGGCCTACCCTATGGACTTGCGTTACCAACATTGCTCCTCTGCAGAGCCCTACTCCCAGCCATTGAAAGCAGCCTTTTCAAGGCTGCCAGGCCTTCCTTAATAAAGTCCAATAATCGCCATTGGACCCGGCAATCTGAGCATGCCCGCCGCCGCCCGCCCACTCCTGCTATGCACGGGTGTCATGAACTATACTGGGCGGGCCTTAATTGGCCCACCCATGTTAAATGGCAGCACGGACCCGATCACATGTGGCAATCGGGTCCACGCCCGCCCGTGCCCCCTCCCGGCCGACATGGGGAAAATTCTCCCCATGTTTACAATGTACCTTTAAATACAGGCGTTGAAATCAATTCATATAGGTTGTCATCATGTCCTCTCATGCTAATTGGTCATAAAACCTGGAAACAATATAGTAATACAGAGGCTGTGTTAAAAAGCCACCTATAGACACATTGCACTTATCTCTGGGTTTCCCTCATAGTACTGGGACCCCATCCCCATTGGTCCCAGCACACTAGGAACTTAAAATCCAGCCCAGTATTGCCAAAAAGTTAATGGCGCTGTTTGCTAATGTGCATGTGACAGCGAATGAAGGCAGCATCAGATCTAAAGGTTTTCTTTGTGTCTACCAGTTCCATTTTATCCAGAACAAAGCTATATGAAGGGACATCTGCAGGCAACTGAGAGCAACATCCCCTCTAAGCAGCACCAGTTCATGGCCATGCAAACAGTACAGAACTCACCACTCAGGGAGCAAACAGAACGTGCACAAAATGTGGTCACTTTAAGGTGTGCACAAATAACCACACAGCAATCTTAGGGACTGTCCAGTGCAGCAAATGGGCCGCACACAGGGAAAGGAAATTATAGGAGACATTGGCTAAGATCAGCTTCAAAAGTGTGAGTTCTTTGCAACTTGGATGAATATATTTGACTGGCCTGGCAAACTCTTTCCAGCTGATGGAGTTTAGCTACACACGTGGAATAACACAATTTATGAGGATTTGCTGATTTGCAGTAGCACATGTCAGAAGAGGAAGCCTTTGTCATGATGGATAGTGTCTTTTACTCAGAAAACCTGAGTAAAATGTGTGGTTATCCACACATGAGTCATCGGCCATGTCAGAGACAAAGGCTACTTCTGTCTGCATTAAGGCTCCAAAGCTGTGTGATGAAATGTGTCATATGAGGAAGCCTGGGGAGCAGAAAACATAGAGAAATCTTTGCAGATTATTTTTTTGCTCATTATAAAATGATCACTATCAAGAAAACCAAGTCCTTCCAGTCGCACTGTTTTTAAAGCTTGTGAGAATATAGAAGCTATAGTGATAGGGTTCCTCTGTTGGCAGCTATCATGAGACAACAAGTTAGGCCTTGTGCTTAATGTGGTGCAGACTGCACTCCTTCTTTGTGAATGAGTGGGAAATTGTGTCAGCCATGGCTTAGTGGTAGTACTCTTGCCTCTCTGTTATAAAACTATGGGTTCAAGTCCTATTCCAGCATTTGAGTACAAGACCAAGGCTGACAGTCAGTACTCAGCCTTTTGGATGAGATGTTAAATGAAGGCCTTCTCTGCCTTCTCAGTGGATGTGAAGGATCACATGGCATGGTATTTTGAAGAGCACAGGGGAGTTATTCCCAGTGCCCTGGCCAATCAACCTCACAAAATCAGGTCATCTGGTCATTATCACATTGCTATTTGTGGGAGCTTGCTGTGCGCAAATTAGCTGTTGTGTTTCCTACATTATAACAGTGACTACACTTCAAAAGTACTTAATTGGCTGTAAATTGGGATGTGCTGAGATTGTGAAAGGTGCTATATAAATGCAAGTCTTTCTTTCTTTAGGTGCGGCTTTTGCAAATAAGCTCTCAGAGCAAATCTCACTGCAAAAATGTGTAGGTGGTCAGCATTTTGGAGCACAAAACTTTGCCTCATTAATTGAAATAGAATGCTTCAGAAAACAGTTGTCAGCATTCTTCTGTTGACAGTTTACCTACAAACAATATAACCTCATTACCAAACAATCTCCAAAAGAACATTGTCCCAATTTCCAGTGAAGGTAATTTGCAGTACTATATGGAAACACTGTGAATTAAGTCAAAACCTCACTTCCAGCTTTCAACGGTGAGGTTGAATTCTGTTCTGCTTTGTCAAAAGCAGATCAAACACATTTTTCTCACTGAGAATTCCAGATATTTTCTGTTTCATTGCAAGCACAATGTTTCCATAGCCAGTCATCGAAAGATACAGCATAAAAGAATGCCAATTAGCCTTTCGTGGTTGTACCAACTCTTTGTAGAGCTACCTAACTGAAGGGGGTCATGTACCTGTTCTGCAGTCTGCCGACAGTAAGCCTGGGTAGTTTGACTTTTAAAGATCAAAGGAAGGCTCAGACTGTTTTAGTGTGAAGAAGATGCAAGGTATTTATGCTTGGAGACAATGGCAGCAGTCTCTGAGTTTACAATGTGTAGATTCTCCCAAAGTCCCAGAAAAAACAATGGTCCTGATACAAACCCATGGGAAACACCACGCCAGAGGGAAGAAGAATCATTGGAGCAGGCTTTACTAACAGTGGTGGATCTAAGAAACTCTCAGAAACCTGAGGAAAGCACCTGGAGACAGTCACTTGAAGTTATTACCCAGCAAAACAGGAATACAGGAACCCATTAGAAGCTGGGAGCAACTATGGACCATTTGCTATAAGGACTGTAAATCTATGGAGAGCTCGATGTGTGATAAGTACAGAAGAGGAATGTTCCTCTCTGTAGTTTAAAGTATAAGTTGGCTACATGAAGAAAATAGTGCTTAGTCAATAGTGCTTCTAGTCATTTGTTACAGTAAAAGTTTTAAAACATGAAATCTTGTTATGTCATCCTTTCAGCTATCAACTGGAAGTTTGAATCTCTTTATAAAAGTTATAGGATTGTAACACACTTTACACTTTTTTGTGCTAAATTGCATTGGCCATGTGTCTGCTCATTTCACCAGTCTGTCTGTTCTCCTGAAGTCTGTTACTCATTGTTTTACATTTCTGAGTTTTGTGTCATCTGCAAACTTTGACATAATGTCCTATGTGTGCAGGTCCAGGTCACTAATATACATCAGAAAAAACAATGGTCCTGATACCAACCCCTGGGAAACACCACTGTATACTTCTCTCCAGTGAAAAGCAACTGTTCACCACTACTCTCTGCTTTGTGTCTCTTAGCCAATTTTGTATGCACACTGTCACCATCCCTTTAATCCAATGGGCTTTAATTTTGTCAACAAGTCTATTATCTGGTACTTCAATCGTCTTTTGAAAATCCATGTAAGCGACATCACCTACTCTACCTTTATCAACTCCCTCCATTGCTTCATTAAAGAATTCAATTAAGTTAGTCAAACATGATTTGCATTTAACAAATCCACATTGATTTTCATTTGCTATCCCCTATTTTCACAAATGCCAATTATTTTTATCCTAGATTATTGTAGATTATTGTCTCTAAAAGTTTCCCCATCATCAACTTTAGGCTGTCTGACCACTAATTCTGGATTCAATACTCTCCACTATTTTGAATTAGGGTTTAGCATTTGTGATCTTCCAGTCTTCTTGCACCACATCCATTGCCAAGGAGGACTGGAAAACTGTGGCCAGAACATTGCAATTTCCACCCTTACTTTCCTCAGATCCTTGGATACTTCCCATCCAGATGAAGTGATTTTTCAACTTTAATCATTGCCAAACTTTTAAGCATCCCATCTTTATTTTTATCCTATACAATATCACTATTACTTCTCCCTTTGTTGCTACATTGGCAGCGTCCTTTTCTCTAATGCAAAGTACTGATTTAGCACCTCAGCCATGTCCTATTCCACGATAAGAATATTTCCTTTTTGGTCCTTAATCACCCCACCCTTCCTTTGATTACCTTTTCATTAATTACATACTTAGAAAAGACTTTGGCTTCCCTTTTATATTTGGCACTAATCTATTCTCATGTTCTCTCTTTGCCCCTCTTATTCCCTTTTTAAGATCTCAATCTAAATAAAAAATAGTTTCTATTTGGATGACACATTGGGATAGATTTTTGTTTTCTGGTTCCTGGGTGCTTGGGTCATCAGGGTAATTTGGCTGTCAGGTTGTACACTAAAAGGGGGGCATGAGCAATTTTCCATCCATTTAAATTATTGCCCAGAAAATAGGGTGGGGTCCCTCGCAGTGTCCAATCAGCCCTGCCCAATTTCCCTTTACTTGCTGTACCCAGACATTCCAATCCACTCAGCTGCAGGAAAGCCTTGTCTAGTGTTCTGTGACAATCTTTTATCTGATGAATGCTATTCTAATAGAAGATGTGAAGGAATTAAGAAATCAATGTAGGTGAACCACTGGTGCCTATACCTTCAGCTACTTAGGCCCTAAGGTCTGGAATTCCCTCCCTAAACTAATTGCCTCTCTACCTCTCTTTCCTACTTCAAGACGTTCCTTAAAACCTACCTGATTGGCCAATCTCCTGCCCCAATATCTGCTTATGCTGTTCTATGAAATTTTGCTTCATAATACTCCTGCGAACCGTCTTGGTGTATTTTATTATGTTAAAGTCATTATATAAATATAAGTTGTTGTTACTGTTAAGTATGTAATATAAAAAATCTTTATTTAGTAGAAGCCCTTAAATGGATTTTGTATTGGGTAAAGTTTTACGATGATGTAATATACTGCATTATTAAGAAATAAAGTGTAATTAGCCGTGAGCATAGTATAAGAAAAGGAAATGCAATGCAAGGCTGCCCTTTTGAGATTAATTTTTAGGTTCCTTGCTTAGAAACTTTTTACATTTTGTCAGCTCATGCTATACTTGACTAAGCATTAATACCAATATTTGGGAAGTGTTTTAAATCTCAACACTGCCATTGCTGAACCAGATTCTTTTATTTTGGTTATGTGCATTAAGAGCTACCTTCCACTGGAATCTAGAGGACTGATACAGCCTGCTTGCAACTGAACATGAGCTGGCCATTTAAATCATTCATTTTGGTTGTGCCTGTGTCCAGCTGAGTAAAGTTGTTGTTATCTCACAGGTAGCTCACTTAATATGTAAATGACTGGAATGATGCCATTTTGTCTTTCTTCAGACCCCTCAGCAAGTTATTTTCATCATTTTCTGTTTTATGCAAAGTTTCTGTTGCTATGGATTTTAAACCCAGATTTTGCATTCTTGGCAAATTTGGGCCCATGCCTGCCCATGGCATGGAAAAGCCTGTCTCAGTGATGAGCAGCCTTTTGAAGCTATGCTCCCCTCTTCATCTCAGTAGATTGCCAATGTAAGTAAAAAGGATGCAGGGAGTTTGACCAGTAGCGTGATTGACTGTAGTATGGGCAATGCAGCAAAGCAATTTTTCATGAAGGGCTACATTAAAGTGAGGGGTGTGTCAAAAGTTGTTACTAGAGAAGAGTTACTACAAGCTTCTGTCATAGTGGGAAGAGCTGTGTGCCAGGAAAATATATCCACAAGCAGATCATTGCGAAAAGCCTTCTTTAACTGAAAAAAGGAGGCCCGCTGCTGTTAATATTGAAATTTTAGAACAGGAGGAGCCCATTTAGAGAGTCTTCTTCTGGGGCATATTTGACTATTTAATGTCCTTTGAAGTGGAATGGCCATCCAGCTGTAAATAGGGTTGCCAACTTACCAGAATGGGCCTGGATTCTCCAGGAATTGAAGACCAGTCTCCAGGGCACTGCTCTGTGCAGCCCTGGAGAAAAATCATCGGGACATTTAAAAAAATTTGTTTGCTTTGTCATTTTCTTTGAACATTTCTCTTTACCAGACATAGAAATATTGAAAATGGGCAAAAGGCTGTTTGGCTGACAGTCAAGCATCATCCAATAGAGTAATGAGTCTTTTTGCTTTCCGATTGGTGTAGGAAGCCATTATGTCACAAGGATGGTTGTGTTGGCCAACTAATGACAAGAGCAAGTTGACCACTACCAGCTATGGATGGGCAATAAATATGGCCTTATCTGTGTTGCCCAAAAATATGAAAGATTCTGTGGAAGCAATTGGGGAAGAAGAATTTGGAGGCTTGCTGCTATCATCCAGCAAGTATTCTCCTTTTGTTGTTCTAATTGCTTTCATATCCAGTAATTTCCTTGCTCACTTTCACTGACTGGTACAGAGACATACATTGCATAGTACTGTGGTATACAATATGTTATTATTTTAGTTCTATTGTGTGTGTCAACTGTGGCTCAGTTGGTAGCACACTTACATCTGAGTTCAAGTCCCCCTCCAGGGCTTGGATGCAAAAATCAAGGCTGCTACTTCAGTATAGCACTGAGGGAGCACTGCAGTGTCAGAGTTGCCATCTTTTGGATGAGATGTTAAACAGAGGCCCCATCTGCTGACTTGGGTGGATGTGAAAGATCCAATTGCACTATTTTGAAAAAGGATGGTGGAGCTATCCCCTGGCCAATATTTATCCATCAATCAACATCACAAGAAACAGATTATCCAGTCATTATCACATTGGTGCTTGTGGGAATTTGCAGTGTGCAAATTAGCTGCCACGCTTCCTACATTACAACAGTGGCTACACTTCAAAAAGTGCTTCATTGGCTGTAAAGCACTCTGAGACACTTGGTGGTTGTGAAAAGCGTTATATAAATGCAAGTCCACCGCGGGGACTGGGGTGCTTTATTGATCCTTTTAATCACATTTTGTTTTGAGTTTTGTAGGGTTCCTTTAAGATTTTGCTTTTCTATTTGCAGCTTCCCTTTAAGGAGCTGCCTTTTAATTTGGCCCTAATTTTGTTAATTTACTTTAATTGGTTGCTTAAAAAAATGTATATGAAAGTCTTTCTTTTCTCCCCAAGGTGATGCAGTGGCCTCTGGTGGTAGAGCATCTAAGCACATCACAATGTGTCATGCAGCATGAACACAATGCAAGCACCAACATATATCCCATGGTGCTGAAGTCACTAGAAAGGAAAGTTAGCCAATGGATATAATGGGAAATGAAAATTACCCCCATTGCATTTAAAATTGGAGTGCCAGATGAAGCACCCATCACAAATAAGGAGGAGAGAAAGGAGATAACTGAGAAACAGAGAGCTGTTACCAAACGACACAAACACAGGGTATCTTGCCATGGATCAGTACATGTTTCAGAGGAATGTTTGGACGATCTCCTTTGACAGTAGCTTTTTGTTCATGAACCTAGTCTCAGGAGGGAGATGATTGATGAGCAAAAGACCTTCAAGACACATTTCAGCTTCCACCGCACATGCTGTAAGGGTTTGTCAGAGAATGTGGCATGTATCCAGTAGTAGAGAAGCCCTGGAGAACAGAGGAGCCAAACTTAGTTTCACCCATGACAAAACCTATCGAGACCCTGGGCTCCAGTTTACTGGGATATGTTGCTACCAGTTTTGATAGACAGAGGGAGCAGCTCAACTTGTCCATGACAGAAGTCTTCACACTGCTCAGCGGTAACCATTTCCTCTCATGCAGATCATTGGCCATTTTGCAGGGTCATCCAGTGTGACATGTCAGGAGAAAGGACAACTGAGGTAATTTTATTTTAGAGAAATGATGACACATGTGTCTAATTCAACTTGCCTTCTCAAAGGATTTTTATAGCTAGCTATCTTCTCAAATGTAACTACAACTGTAGAAAAGCCTTTCTGTTCCCATTCTTTGATGTGACCAACAAAACCTGCAACACTTCTTCCCAACTGAAACATTTACGTGGAAAATTTACATCACAGAAGGAGGTTATTCAGCCCATTGTGTCTGTGCTGGCTAAAATAAAGCTACTCTACTTTTCTGCGTACTGTTTTAGTTTGGAAAGGCCACATTTGAATGTTAGGTTGATATAAGATAGAAGATATAGTGCAGCTAATAGAAATGTACGGCATATAGTTTCTGAGTACACTGCAGGGTTTCATCTGCAATATTTGTGCGGGGATCTGGGAATTAATGGAACAATTATCAGTTAGTTGTTGCTGCATTAATCTTCCTAGACATGCCTCAGATTTTCTGTTAGCTGCTTTTCATCCACCTCTTCTGCTGCTGTTGCATCATGAACATTTTTTTGTCCAAATACTGTGTGTGCTTACAACTCCTCTTTGAGGAGCATGCAGCAGACCAAGATTATCTGAATACCTTTGCTGGACTAGAGAGTAATATCCCTCCTGAGCAGCCCAAGCAGTGGGAATTCTGTCTTAGTAGTTCAGTTGCAATGCTGCGCTCCACAGTAATTCCTGTTGAGGCAAAACGTAAATATTTACATGTTAGTGCTGTTTGAAAGTTTCTCAGGGCTAAGGCTGCAGAGAATCTTCATGATCTCCTAGCAGTTATCATTCAATTTATCTGAGCATTTGAATAATGTGTTACATAATAGAATTCCACATAGTGAGTTCTTCCTCAATAACATGCCTTTACTTGTGTCTGTGGTCAGACACCAACTGAACATTGGGCTGCCAATCCTCCTGGCTTGCCCTGGCATCTCCAGCAATTGAAGATTGATCTCTTGTTTGAGTCTATTCCCTTTTCAATTGGCTGAGAAGGCAGTGCTCCTGGAGGGTGGGACAATGCAAGTGGTAGGAGCAACCCTATGATAGAAATTGTCTTCAGGTCAGCCTGGAACAAATGGAATAGCTCAGTGATAGTTGTCTAGAGAAGTGAAGCTGTGAAGACAATATGTTCAATGGTAATGTCAGGATCTCTAAATGTGGATCCTGGGGTATTGACAGGTATGGACATAAAGAGAAAAATGTTAATCACTAAGGAGAGGCAGATATATGAGGTGCAACAAATCCCCTAAAAGTGACATCGGGTTGGGATCCCAACATCTTCCTGCCCACTTCTAAGTTTCAACCTGGGCAGGTTTGCAGGCATACGAACATACGACCATATGAATTAGGAGCAGGAATAGGACACTCGGCCCCTTGAGCCTGCTCCGCCATCCAATAAGATCATGGCTGATCTGAATGTAACCTCAAACCCACATTCTTACCTACCCCCAATAACCTTTCACTCCTTGTTAATCAGGAATCTATCTAGCTCTGCCTTAAGTATATTCAAAGCTTCCACTGCCTTTTCAGGAAGAGACTCCTAAAGACTCACAACCCTCTGAGAGAAAAAAATTCTCCTCATCTCTGTCTTAAATGAGCAGCCACTTATTTTTAATCAGTGACGTCTAGTTCTAGAATCTCCCACAAGAGGAAACATCCTCTCCACATCCACTCTGTCAAGACTCCTCAGGATCTTAAACGTTTTAGTTCAGTCGCTTCTTACTCTAATAAATTCCAGTGGACACAAGCCTAACCTGTCCACCCTTTCCTCATAAGACAACCCACCGATTCCTGGTATTAGCCTAGTAAACCCTCTCTGAACTGCTTCTAATGCATTTACATCATTCTTTAAATAAAAGACAAGTACTTTACACAATACTCCAGATGTGGTCTCACCAAAGCTCTGTACAACTGATGCATAACCTCCCTTGCTTTTTTGATTACTTTTGTGATCAATTCCCCTCACAATAAATGATAACATTCAATAAACTTTCGTAATTACTTGCTTTAGCTGCGTACTAACATTTTGTGATTCATGCACTATGACACCCAGATCCCTCTGAATCTCAGAGCTCCTCAATCTCTCGTCATTTAGATAATAAGCTTATATTTTATTCTTTCTGCCAAAATGAACAATTTCACATTTGCCCATATTATAGTCCATTTGCCAGATCTTTGCCCACTCACTTAACCTATCTATGTCATTTTATAGCCTCCTTACATCCTTTTCATAATTTACTTTCCTACCTGTCTTTGTGGCATTAGCAAATTTAGCAACCATTCCTTCGGTCCCTTCATCCAAGTCATTTATATAAATTATAAAAAGTTGAGGCCCCAGCACTGAACCCTGTGGCACACCACTTGTCACATCCTGCCAAACAGAAAAATACCCATTTATACCAACTCTCTGCTTCCTGTTAGCTAGCCAATTTTCTATCCATACCATTATGTTACCCTTTACACCATGAGCTTTTATTTTCTACAATAACCTTTGACATAGCACTTTATCAAATGCCTTCTGGAAATCTAAATACAGTACATCCACCGGTTCCCCTTTATCCACAGCACATGTGACTCCTTGGAGCTGCTGGGTAAATAATTGTTAAATGTGAAGAGAAAATTTGTTGCTGTTTTAAACAACAATTCTGGCTTTAACAGCTCAGTGGAACTATTTCCTGAGCTATCAGCAACTAGCCAGGTTCAACCAGGTGAGTGCTCAGACCTATTAGTGTAAGATGGCACAAAGGTGAGGGTGAGTCTGAATGCTGGCTGATCAGATGGGGAAGTGAGGTGCCCAGAGAGAAAGAAATGAGTGCGGCGGCAAGATGTGTCATTCTGGGGATTGCTGTGCAGGAGAATGCTGGGAAAGTTAGAATGTGGGGCTTGGCATCTGAAAATGTTTATGCCACTCACCTTTCCTTCCTTCTGAGGTCTTGGTGTACTATCTCCATGTTGGTGGGATCATTTTCTTGGCCGCTTTCACCCATGCCTGCTTGGTTTCAAAGGCTGGCTTCTTGCTCCTCTTCTTGGGAAAGATCACCTCACGGTGGTCCCTCAGATCTTGCAGCAGGTAAGAGGTAAGGGGGAGAAACCTGGCCAGCAGGCTTCCCAAGTCTCCACTCCATTTCTGTGCTTGAGGCAGCCTCAGGAATCAATGTCCTGTTCAGCATTTTTGATCCATATCAGGACGCCTTTAACTAGAAATCCCTTCTTTGACAGATTCAGCAAGTCCTCCATCCTGCCCTCTCTGATTGATCAGGAAGCCTGGACATGGGATGTTAATGCCATGGCTCAGTTAAAGGTCCATGGCAAAGCCCATTGCAGATTCTAATGGGTTCCTTACCCGCCACAGGTCCTATTATTTGGCCAAGGACTATCACTTTACAATTCCGCCCAATAATTCAGTTGTAGGTGCATCTGCATCTGTGTCTCCAGTGACTTTTCTTCATCATTTAAAATCATGCATTGCTAGGGGAAAAACCCACAGGATTCCCATCTTCAGTATTTTATTTGCTGCAATCAAACTGCAGCAGCAGCCAACAATATTGTTTGTTGTCTTCATATTTTATATAAAAATGTTGTGCCCCCTCCCACACCACCGCCACCCCCCCTCCCCCCAACAGCAACAGAGAAAAAAAAACAAGAGAGGAAAATGCAAATAACCATCAATGCTTATTGGAGAAAAACCCCACATCTTCAGGATCATTTTTGTGGAAACCTAACTTTAAGGAGCTTCCTCTTGAAAGTGAGAGCAGCTATAATGTTACTTTATATGAGTGATGTGAATGCCATGTAAAATTTAATACAAGACTTGATAAATGGCTTTGCTTATTACAAGAGACTGGCAGTGGTCACCAGCATACTCTACTCTTGGCTGCCATTTTATTTACTGTGGAATGGGATGAACTGTGCATCTGGTGTGCTGTCATAAATACCAACAATCCAAACCTGGGCACTCTCCAACTGAAGCTGCATTGGCAGCAGGAAGTCTTTCAAAATGGTAGTCAATATTTTTCTAATAAAATAATAATCAGGAGTGGCAAAGTTCCATGATCAAAATTAGAAAATGTGGGAAAATTCTCCCTCCTTGATTATGCCCAAGGTCAGGTGGGGTTGTGGCAAGACAATGAGGAAAATCGATGGTGGACACAGGGTTCAAGTATCTGAAGGAATTTCCTTGGTACTGCCCCATTTAACACTGCTTGCTGAGGCTATCTTGGAAAAGGCAGGAAGAAGTGGAAAAGGCCCAGAGGTCCTCCAATGGAGTGAGCAGTCCTTGTAGAGTAATACTTTCCTTCGGTAGGTAGGCACTTACCTACCTACTGAAGGCCCCAGCCTCAGCATGTGAGATCTTTAATGCCAACTTCTGCCCATGATGGCTCCTCTATTCTGGTGTCATGGTGATATCCCATCAGGAGCTCATCGCGTATATGGGAGAAACCCCAATCCAGTCTATGCCAGACAGACCTGAGGTGCTTGAGATTTGGCCTCCAGTCTGTGCAGAGTTACATGATCTCAGTTTGACCAGTAGTAGCGGGCTACATATGGCCTCAGCCATCCTGTATCTATGGAACCATACTCTATCAGGGAGTCACTATTTTATGAGAGGAAGAATGGAGGAGATAGAACTGACAGAAAAAAGAAACCAGCTAACAGAAACTAAAATGTACATTGAATTAGAATTTCTGTAAAGATCCTTCCATCTTCCACCATAACTTCAGCAAAGGATCAGTGAAAATCCAGCAGAAACAGCATAAAATCTGCTTATGTAATTTCTGCTACTGCATTTATGGCAGGGGTATGGGAGAACCATTGTGGGAATTACTGGTGTTTTATCTTCTGCTGTCCCCAAAAGAAGAAGTGATTTAGAGGAACTTCCTTGACATAACCCAGAATAAACAAAGGCAAAGCAGATAGTGCATAGTTTTCACAAGATGACCATCTGCAGTGAGGTTTGAAGTGAAGTGAGTGGCAAAATACGTACATTCCTACCAAGTCATTAAACTAACTGCGTAAAGCAGCAAAACATATTGTAGAACTATCGATGTCACAAGGGCTTCCTGACTACCAGTGTTCTTGAAATTTGAATTCTCAGAAGTTTTATTTTATTATTTTTTGTAATCCAACACTTCATATCATTTAAACTGATGACATTACCTCAAATGTGGATGTTACATGTTATGTTCAGATTTCAATATGTCTTCAATTTCTAACGTTTGTAGAAGGTTCAGAAATGTGATCTTGTATTATTTTTGGCAAAGTTCAATGGTGCTACTGCAGTCCTCAAAGAGGGGAGGATATTGCTGATAGTGCAATTTTGCATAATAGACTGCTGCAACTGATTCCAGAATTTTTACTTCCACGACCTACATAAACACGACTGCATATGTTGGTTCCTCTTTTTTGGTGATTCATAAATCCTGGAAACTCTGTTTAATTATTGTATCACACCGAGGTCAGTTATCAATATTCTTAACAGAGAAACTTAAGATGGCAACACTTCAGCCAATCAAAGTATATTTGTCAACCAATCAGCATGCCTTTTCCCTTGTGCTATAAGTTGTGATTGTTTGAAGTTTGGCATCCTTGCATTTGTCCTGATGAGTGCAAGATGAAAGGCTTGGCAAAATGTCTCGCTTTTCAACAATAAACTTAAGATGATCACACTATCTGCTGCCCTTATTAATGAAGCTTAATTGTATTAGAATCATGGGGTCATAGAATGATTACAGCACAGAACACATGAACATACAAACATACAAAATAGGAGCAGAAGTAAGCCATTCGGCCCCTTGAGCCTGTTCCACCATTCAATAAGATCATAGCTGATCTGTTTGTCTTTCCAATTCCACATTCCTATCTACTCCCAATAACCTTTGATTCCCTTGCCCAACAAGTTTCTACCTACCTCCGCCTTAAAGATATTCAATAACCCTGTCTCCACTGCCTTCTGAGTTCACACAACACTCTGAGAGAAAAAAATTCTCCTCATCTCTGTCCTAAAAGGGCAACCCCTAATTTTAAAACAGTGGCCCCTAGTTCTGGACTCACCCACAGGAGTAAACATCATTTCCACGTCCATCTTGTCAAGGCTGTTCAGTATCTTATATACTTCAATCAAGTTACTCCTCACTCTTCTAAACTCCAGTTTAGAAGCCCAGCCTGTCCAACCTTTCCTCATAAGTCAACACACTCATTCCAGGTATCAACCTAGTAAACCTCCTCTGATCCACCTCCAACTCATTTACGTCCTTCCTTAAATAAGGAGTTACATAGTTGAAGTCCCTCATCCCAGGAACCATTCTTGTAAACCTTTGCTGCACCCTCTTGAAAACCTTCACGTCACTTTCTCAAAATTACCCTGCCATCTTCAATGATTTGCGCACATATACCCCCAGGTCTCCCTGTTTCTCCACTCCCTTTAGAATTGTGTTCTTTATTTTATATTGCCTCTCCTCATCCTTCCTACAAAAATGGGACTCATTTCACACTTCTCTGCATCACATTGCATCTGCCACATGTATGCCCATTCTGCCAGCCTGTCCTTGTCCTCTTGAAGTCTAACGCTATCCTCTTCACAGTTCACAATCCTTCCACAAATTTTCAATGTCAGCACCATAGAGGAAGACATGGAAAGCTGTTCACTGAGTCATAAAATAATGTTTTGATTTTGAACAATTGTTGCTTGCCTCATTGCTATGCATACTGACGGTTTTATTTCATAGTAATTAACTGCCTATTACCAGCTGCATTTCAGATGATTTTAGTTCATGTTGGTTGATGTATTCAGAAAAAAAACACGCTCCTTATCACACTATTTAATTATAAATTATTGCAAGGCCTCTTGTTTATTTTAATGAGGCCACTGACACTTGCTTTGGGAACCCTTTGAGAACTTGGCTACCCTCTGGAAAGGGAAGGTTTCTGGAAGCTGCACCTTTTGGGACAGTTACTTCCCTAAGGCTCCTGAGGAATCATCCCAGGCACTCACTGCCTCATTTCACTCAGGAAGCACTTCATGGAAGGAACAGGTTAAGAGTTTTTGCAACTAAGGTAGCTGGTACAAAAAGTGTTAAGAAGTAAGTATAGGAGAGATAAATGAATATTTGGGCATCTTTTGGTTGGCCTGGTCCTGTATACACAGCTTGATCACATAAAGTTTTGTGTTCAATTCTGTGCGCATTTAGACTATTTAGGACTTTGGACGATAGCGGAGAAAATGTAGATTCTTGTGAAGGCAATTAATTCTTTGAAAGGTAGGGACTTTGTGAGGGGGTAGAGGTAAACAGGAGGTGTTAAATAATTTTATTTGAAATGTCAACTTGTATTCATTCAGAGAACTGGGTGATAAGTTGAGTCCTCATTCCTTGGTTATCCTGGTCCACATCTCCTCCCTGTCCATCCACTTCATTCTTTGCTGAGGGAAATGATTCCACCACCACCATAATCATCATTATCATCACCACCATCATCACCACCACCATCATCACCATCACCATCATCACAATCAACATCATCATCATCTTTATTTTCCAGAAGCAGTGAGTCTTTCTTCTGTTAATCAGATATTATGTAGAACTGGAAACTTTTTCCATGTAACGGGATGTATGTCTAGGTTCCATCGAATTTACCTCTAAAACAAGACTTCAGAATGCCTGCTGATTGATTTATGGCAATTCTTGTACAGGCATGGGTATCATTTTATCTGTCTGGAGAAATCTTTCTGGTGTCATAAGCCATGATTATAGGTGTAGACCTGATGGACAATCAGCCATCCTGTTACATGACTCCAAGTCATGATTGAGAGCTGATGTAGTACATTGTTGCCCAAACCTGTGACCTCTACCACCTAGAAGGGCAGGGCAGCAGATGCAAGTGAACACCACCACCTGGAAGTTCCCTTCCAAGCCATTCACCATCCTGACTTGGAAATATATTGCAGTTTCTTCATTGTCACTGGGTCAAAATCTTGGAACTCCCCCCCTAAAGCACTGTGGGTGTACCGACACCACGTGGACTTCAGTGGTTCAAGAAGGCAGCTCACCACCACCTTCTCAAGGGCAATTAAGGATGGGCAATACATGCTGACCTAGCCAGCAATGCCTACATCCCGTGATCGAATTGAAAAAAAATGTTGCATGATAAAAAGCATTCTGGCAGTTTCTTGATTACTGTGGGTGGAATTTTCCGTTCTGGAGACTACATGTGGTGGTGGGCGGGATAAGCAGCATGTTTCCCACTGGTGACGGGGCGGATTATTGCACCTGATGTTATGCTTGGAAGTGCATTAATTATGTATGGGCAAGCAGCTCTCTGAATCACATGGCAGGGCGGGCATTGACTTGCTCGCCCAGCTGTGACCTGATAGGGGCGAAGGTCCTGGTGCCATATTTAAATGCCATCCGAACATACACATTCACTCTCTCCAGCCCAGCTGTATTCTCAAGTACCCCTGCCATAGTTCCCAGGACAAAGAAGAATGTAGCCCCGAGATTCAGCCACGAATCCCTGGAAGCTCTCACCTAAGGTGCCCGCCAACACGGGATGTCCTTTTCCCAAGGGATGGTTCCAGGAAGTCCACCAACCTCATCCCAGCAGCCTGAGAGGATGAGGTCTGAGCATTGGGTGCCCACCAGCGAAATGCCCTGCAGTACAGCAAGAGGATGAATGATCTCATCTGTTCTGTCAGGATGAGTCAACCTTCTGCTTACTCCAATCTCGCACTCTCATAATGGCATCATGCACTCAAAGGTTACATTCTTCAGAGATCTCACACAGTATTGGTGGTGGAGACATCAGCACTGAATGTCTAACAGACATTTTAACATCACCAGCATTTCTTCTATCATCCTGCACAAACAGTGTCCTCAGCCCTGACAGGGAAGGGCTCAGCATACGGAGTAGACACGCATGCTTCCCAACCTCTGCTCCATCCCTTCTCATTGCTTTCCATCCATTTGTCTTACTGCAGGCCAAGCTTGCCCACAACAGGGGGAGGGGGGAGAATCCAGACCAGAGGAGGGATGGCTGATACCCAGGAGCTCACTAAGTTTGAGGATGATGCCACTGAGTTGGCAGATAAGGGCAGGGATCGCTCCTGTGGCAATGGCAGAATCAGCCTCTCCCAGAAAGCCAATAAGGATGAGCCCTCCATGGGATGATCATCATCCTGACATTCACAGTGAGCGGCATGTAATGTATTTTGCTCATGAATCAAATCAATCTTCTGTCTTTTACAGGCACCAGCAGGCCCAGACAGATGCCCAGCCAGACCATTAGCCCTAGCCCCCAGCCCACCTCGGAGGGGGAGTCTTAGGATGCTTCTGATGAAGACCCATCACTGCATTCACCTGCACCCTACACCAGCATAGAGTCACACACCCTGGTGGGTTGTAGACCTAGGTTAAGCTCGGGGTCACACCTCACAGACATGTCTCTGTAGCATGTGGAGGTAGGTACAGGTCTCTGGCGCTTGGAACACTGTTGGAGAACAGGCACCCACTGAGTCTGAGTCTGATGCTGAGCCTCTGGAAATGGCCATCAGACACATACTGGAGATGCAACGACAGATGGTGGATGTCGGAAAATCAGGTAGAGTTGCAAGAGGCAGTCATCAGACTGGAGTGAAGGATGGAGGAGTCTGTCCGAGTTCTGTCTGATGTTGTGGCTCTAAAAAGTGAGTGCCTTGAGGTCTCCATGGGAAGGGTGGAGGCTGCCTTGGAGGCCTTTGTCCAGCAGATCCTGCCAGAGTTACGCTTGGACCTGCACTCCATCATTATAGGCATTGGTGGGATCCATCAGTGGCTAGGCGAAAGGGTGACAGGGCACCTCGACCTCACTCAAGATGCCCCTTCTCCTCAAGACGTCAGGCAGGGGCCCTCGGGTACCCAAAGGGAGGAGGACCAGCAAATGGGCACCCTGGGGCCATACACCCATTTGCCTCCAAGAGTGATACCTATCGCCTCTGTCTGTGACCCCATCACCTCCAGCTGTACAGGCCGAGGAAGGTGCACCTGCCTCACAGCAGGAGACCCAAAGCAGGACGGGGCCCTCCAACCTCACGGCTCCAGAGGACGCCCAACGAGGTCATCACAGGCAACAGGGCATAGCAGTCAGCAGGCTACCTCCAGCTCCGCTGTGGATGTTGAGGATGCACCAAGACGTAATGGCAGGGTTAGAAAGACTAAGAAGTTCTGAGATCACAATGGTGGCATGGGTGTTTACTCACTGTAGATATTACGCACTCTAATAAAAATATTTGAATGTGTTGTGCATGTGCATCTCTTATTGAGAGGGTGACCCAAGCTCCCACTCCATGGTTGCCTCCCTTTGTAAGCCTCAGATCCATGTGATGTTTAGCTCACGTTATGTTAATCACTCAGCCCTTGTGTAATGTAAGGGAGATGTGTCAAGCTCTTTCCTGAAAATGACTGTACATTGAGGTTTGAACCTTTAAGCCTTGCAACAAATCATAGAATTATGTTTGCATATGTGTCTTTGTTAAAAGTTATGTTGTTTCATCAACACTGAGTGTGAAAGACCTGCACCCATTATGGTCTCAACAACCATGTGTGAATCTCTGTGGCTGCACAAAGTGTTTCCTTCAGGTGAATGACTGCACTATGTGCAGTTGAGGCAGGCTTTGCGCTGGTGGGCTGTCTTTCACTTCCCACAGCATCTACATACAGCTTTGGCTGCTTCATGATCCTTGAGGATTGTAGATCCAAGGCCAAATGCTGATCTTTCTTGAGATGTCACTGCTTTTAAAGGCCTTACCAATCACTGGCATTGCGCTAAGGGACAGGAGAAATGCACATTCTTGTCTGGACCTTACCCCTCCTGGAACCTTGTGGCTATCAGTGTGTCACAAGCACGTCTTCTGCGTCATGCCACTGCGAGGGCATCCCACATGGAAGCTAACCATCATCCACCCTCTTCAGGTTCCTGGCCTTTCAGGTCCTCATTGCCTGAGGAGTTCTCAGCCTCCTCCATGTCACCCCATGGCAAGTGATCCCCCCTTTAATGCACCAGGTTGTGCAGGGCGCAGCAGATCATGATGATGTGGGACGCTCTCTCTGGAAAGTACTGCACAGCCCCACCTGAGCGACCCAAACATCGGAAGTGCATCTTCAGGATGCCAATGGTTTGCTCAGTGATGGATCTGTCGCAGGATGCACCAAGTGTATCTATTCTCCAAGGCACTTTGAGGACAATGCATGGGTGTCATGGTGTCATGAACCATCTCTTCAGCGGGTACTCCTTGACACCCAGCAGCCAACCATGTTAGTGCTGCAGCTCTTTGAATATCTGTAGCGCCCAGGCGTGCCTCAGGGTGTATGTGAGAATTCCCTGGGTACCTGCCACAAATGTGTATGATGTGCTTCTGATTGTAGACCAGCTGAACATTGATGGAGTGGAACCCTTTCCTGTTAATGAAGATCAGGGGCTGCTGCCAGGGAGCTTTCAAAGCCACATGTGCGCCATCGATTGCACTCTGTGCTCTAGGGAAGCCTGCGATCAAGGCAAATCCCAGAAATCTAGCAGCCTGGCTAGCTTCATTCATTGTAAAATTTATATAATGATGAGCTTTACTGTCGAGGGTATCCATCACTCCTTTATACGTTTATGTGTTGAGGACAGAGAGATGCCACATAGGTATCCTGTGGATCCCTGGAATGAGCTGCTTGCATAGAAATTGAGTGCAGCGGTGACTTTCAGGGGCACTGGCAGGGGATGCCCCCCCCCCAGTCCATGCGGCGTCAGATCCTCCCACGGAATGTGGCAGATATGAGCCGCCACCATCTCTTGACAAGTCTCTCACTCATCACCAAATAGGAAAGTCATTTTCGGTAGATCCTTGGTTGTGCCAGTTCCCTCTGCGGGGTAGGTCTGACCTCCTCAGCCTCCAGTGTTTCCAGGGGCTTCCGTGGACCATGTAGCTCAGGCCCGGGCTCCTCTCTAGGCTGTGCTAGATGGCGCTGGGACTTTCTTCTCCTCTTCAACCTGGGCACTGCCATCAGGAAGGCAGCATTGAGAGCAGCCTCCATTCTGAAATCCTCCTTCTTCCTGTGGACAGATAGATCCAAGAGATGAATGTAGCTTAACCAACTATTGCAGATCTCCCACTCCCAGCCAGAAAGCCACTAGCATGTCCTAGTGCTGTGCTTGTGCTATCCGCCTTTCCCTGTTCCAGCCTTGTAGCTGCAGCACTTCTTTACAGGTCACAGGTGCCTAAGAAGCCACCCCAGCAACTCGACATCTCAATCCCATAGAGCCTGGAACGGGCTTCAACACAGCCATGCAAAGTTGACCCCCAGTAAAGGCTCCCAAACGCTGTCTGATTAGGATTAGAGATTACCCTGCCTTGCACTTTGGGAATGACTGGATACCTTGTGGCCTGTGATCCTTGTAAATTGGACAATGCACTTTACATGGTTTCATAGAGCATCTTACAGGTGACCAGCATCTGAGCTCCCTTAATGGCTGGCTGCCTCTTCCCTTCTCACATTCCTCTGAGGTTTTAATGCTTAATGAGACCACCTTTAACGTGACCCCAATGACTATTGCAGTCTCACGTAAAAGCGCACCATTAGTTTGTTGTTCCAATTATAACTTCTCAATAAGGTGTTCATGAATTCCATCAGCTGAGCCTTCCCCTTCATGCTGAGAATCTAATAAGAGTGAGTGTGTTCCCCAAAAGGGTCCGGGAGCCCAGCCATGGACTCCTCCCATGCTGCCTCAGACCCCTCCCATGGAGATTTTATTCCAGTTTCATTTTTAAACTGCGTCATTGATTTGGGATCTCAAGATGGTGATGCTGCACTTCTACTTCCAGACCAGCTTCGGCCCTCCCCCATTACCGTTCATGTACACCTGATCAACCTGGAACCCCACAATGTGCAGGGAGACTTCCCTGACTGAGACCTGCAGCTCCCATTGCGAATGGCCCTGCCTGAGACTCCCACCTCGCCTTACACAGCTCCTTTGGCATTGGTGATGGCTTGGGGCAGCGCTGTTACTAGTAGGCCTTGAGTGTTTCATTCACCTCAAAATCACAAGTGAAACGAGGTTTGGCAGGTGTATGCCACTTATACCCGGTTGTGAATCAGACCAGTCTAATATCCAAAACAAAAACAGAATTACCTGGAAAAACTCAGCAGGTCAGGCAGCATCGGCGGAGAAGAAAAGAGTTGACATTTCGAGTCCTCATGACCCTTCGACAGAACTTGAGTTCGAGTCCAAGAAAGAGTTGAAATATAAGCTGGTTTAAGGTGTGTGTGTGGGGGGCGGAGAGATAGAGAGACAGAGAGGTGGGTTGGGGGGGGGGCGGTGTGGTTGTAAGGACAAACAAGCAGTGATAGAAGCAGATCATCAAAATATGTCAACGACAATAGTACAATAGAACACATAGGTGTTAGAGTTAAAGTTGGTGATATTATCTAAACGAATGTGCTAATTAAGAATGGATGTTAGGGCACTCAAGATATAGCTCTAGTGGGTTTTTTTTTTAATTATATAATGGAAATAGGTGGGAAAAGGAAAATCTTTTTAATTTATTGGGAAAAAAAGGGAAGGGGGAAACAGAAAGGGGGTGGGGATGGGGGAGGGAGCTCACGACCTAAAGTTGTTGAATTCAATATTCAGTCCGGAAGGCTGTAAAGTCCCTAGTCGGAAGATGAGGTGTTGTTCCTCCAGTTTGCGTTGGGCTTCACTGGAACAATGCAGCAAGCCAAGGACAGACATGTGGGCAAGAGAGCAGGGTGGAGTGTTAAAATGGCAAGCGACAGGGAGGTTTGGGTCATTCTTGCAGAAAGACCGCAGGTGTTCTGCAAAGCGGTCGCCCAGTTTACGTTTGGTCTCTCCAATGTAGAGGAGACCACATTGGGAGCAACGAATGCAGTAGACTAAGTTGGGGGAAATGCAAGTGAAATGCTGCTTCACTTGAAAGGAGTGTTTGGGTCCTTGGACAGTGAGGAGAGAGGAAGTGAAGGGGCAGGTGTTGCATCCTGTTGCTGTGGCATGTAATTAGGAGGGAGAATGTGATTCCGGTGACTTGCGTTTTTAACGAATATTCATGACATTCAAATTGGGTTCCTGACATGGATCAGCAAGAAAGATGACCCGCCATTAGGCTATCATGAGAATGCCAAGGGAAAGATTCTGACTTGCTTTTGCACGGCCGGAAATCCAATTTTTGGCCTCACTCTGAATTTTCCGTTCCTGCTGCCATGATTCCCACCACTGGCAGGACTGGAAAATTGCACCCTGTGGATTTAGGATAAGTTGATTAGCAGTGAATGAAAATCTTTCCTCTTGAGAGGGTTGTGCAAAGAGTGCCATAATTGTTCTTTGCACTGGTGGGAATTGCATACTGTAGAGCTGGATAATTCTCTCTGAGTTCCTCTAGTTCCATTGAGAAGGGTATGAGTTGTGCAACCATCCTGCTTAGAGCATTAGTTATCTTTTTTAACTCAAATGTGAGCCACTCCCTGACTGATGTGGCAAAGATCACCAGATACTGCCTGGAGGGATCTGACTGCAGCAAATTGCACGGCACAATACTGTTCTCCTTTAGAAATTGGGCAGCAGGCCTTTAGCCATTAGTTGGTGTATTTCCGACTATCCTGTGGGGTGAAGGGCAGTCTTCTGAGGCACTGACAGTCAGAAAAGTTGAAGTAATTAAGATCTTTACCTGCTGAGCAGCTATGTACATGTAGGGAAGTGATCTGTGATAAAAAACAGAAAATGCTGGAAATACTCAGCAGGTCAGACAGCATCTCTGGAGAAACAATGTTAATTGTTTCAGCTTATGAGGGTTACCACATTCTGAATATTTCCAGCATTTTCTGTTTTTGTTTCAGGTTTCCAGCATCTGCAATATTTTGATTTTGTATTGAAGTCTTCTGAGATGCCTCGCTTTAAAAGCCTTCAATCTAGTCTCTTCCATGTCTTTCTCTTCATAACACAGGAGTGAAAGAATGTCCATTGGGAAATTCATGTCCCCCAGTGCAAAGTGTGCTTTCTACAGGGGTGACAGATCAGCAACAGTATGACAGACCCTATTGACCACCAAACAACTGAAAGCACTATGCAGGCAAAGTAAAACCTCCATATGTAGGAATCAAAATAAACTTGTCACTGGCATTACCCCTCAGGAATCCCACTCCTCAACTCATGTCAATATTTATATAGTGGTAGTAATAATTTGGGGCAGGTGTGGGGTAGAGGCCAGAGAAAATGGAGTTGAGGGATAAACTTTTAGTCAGCCCCAAATTGCCCCAAAATGAGAGGTAAATCAGAGAACAATCCAGGCTATTGTATTGTGACAGGACGATGTTCAGCTTTCATATCCCTTACCACTGAATGGCCTGTAATCAAAACTCACAGTCTAGATTCATCTGCAAAGAATGGTTATTTAACTGGCACCTGTGCAACTTAAATTCAGCCTGATACAGTGCCTTCAGCAGAAGAATGAAGGAGGTAATTGACCAGGACAAAGGTATCATTCAGAAAAAGAAAAAAAATTCTCGTTTACCCTAGAGTGTCTGTCTTTTAGCTTCTCGCTAGGAAAGACTTGTTATTGATTGTCGCTGCTTCTCTTTCATTTCCGGAATCCTATTTCAATAAAAGCATATCTTGTAATCCTACAGGGTTTTCTGCCAAGACCTTTCTAACAGTGTTTAAACCACAGGTATTATCTGTGAAGTAACATTGATAATGGTAATTCTAAATACAGGGGAGACAATTTGTGAAGAGCAGTTTTATTTGACTAGATGGAATAGCATGCTTATATTGAGTTAGGATTTAAAAAATCTGTGTCAGTATTATTTCACAAGTAAGTCCAACCTACACAGTAATCTTATACGCTGTTGCTACATATAAAAATATAAAAACACTGTGCACTCACACCTGTTGTGCTATATTAGCTAAGCACCTGGTTTCTGTTAAAACCTCCACTCTCTACATTATATCTGCCTTCCAGTCAAAGGTCAACACAACAATCTTAAAATGAGGCCTAGATCACCAGTTAACAGGGAAAGAATGTAGCTGAATAAGATGATGGCCAGTTCAAGATAATACATTGAATATACCATACCCCAGATGCTATACACATTTCATTCCTCACTGGGGAAGTAGCTGTTGGGAGGACTGTTACCTGAAGGATACATTACTGCACACATTCTAATCATAATCTCATATTCAATCATTCCGAAAAACAGTCTAAGAAACCACAGAAAGCATAACTAGCTCACAGTTCCTGCATTTCCAGGACCATGTCTGCTGGGCCTTCCTACTGGAGAGTGAGTCCCTCTTGCCAGTCAATACAACAATCACTGCCAAATGCAAGAAACTGTCTAGTATGGTAAAACACAATCCTTCCCCCAACAAACATGTTGGTAAAACATCCGTGGGACATATGCCAATAGGAGTGGTTAATGCTTGGATTCTGCCTGGACTGCCTCGATGAACCAGGCAGTCTAGAGATCTTTCCAGGCCACATTCAAAGATTCAAGTGGGACTGCAAACAAACGATTCCTTCCCAATTATAAAAAGAAAACCAGAAAGTGCTGGAAAAACTCGGCAGGCCTCGCAGCGTCTATGGAGAGAAAAGCAGAGTTCACATTAACTGCGGAGTTTTACTTAGATAAAATCCAAACACTGCGGAAGCTGGAAATCTGAAACAAAAACACAAAATGCTGGAAAAACTCAGCAGGTCTAACAGCATCTGTGGAGAGAGAAACAGTTATTGTTTCGAGTCCGTATGACTCTTCTTCAGTCATACGGACTTGAAACATTAAATCTGTTTCTCTCTCCACAGATGCTGTCAGACCTGCTGAGTTTTTCCAGCATTTTCTGTTTTTGTGGTCGAGTTTTACTTTCTGTTTTTAATTCAGACCTCTAGCATCTGCAGTATCTCGCTTTTATTTCGCTTTTAGCTCCTTCCCCGTGCCCCATGAAATGCTCAATGTAGATAGACAGGACCATTGAAGTCCTCTTGTAAAACAACTCAATTTCCTAAACAGTACATATTGTACAAAATATGCATGGCCGTACTAACAATGGAATGTAGACCACAGTATGTACAATGTAAAAAACTGTATTCTGACTTCATAAAATATAGGAATGCATTCTTTTTCATTAAATGAAAGGAGTAAGAAAACTGAAAGTGCTGATGTGATGCTCTGAGTTTTGGAGGGAATCAGGCTTCTCAGTGCATGTGACATGTATCTCTCCTCACAATTTTAGGATTGTTACTAATGCAAGTCAAGGAATCCCAGAGTCAGGCATCATTTAAACTATATTCATGTTGCGCTGATTTCCGCTATCATTTGGAGCCAGCACAATAAGAATGCACACTCAGGGGAGAGTTAGATTGGAAGCAACAAGGAAACATGCCTGATGCCACCAATTTAAAGCTGGATTTATGCTAATACTGACGTAAACTCAGAATTAGGTTCATAGTACAACATTGCTAGTATGGAACAATTTCCACAATTCTCATCAGTTCTGGGGCTTTACAATAAAATATCCTTGATAATTTACATCCCAGTGAATCTCCCGCTCCCCTTCAATGGAAGTTCACCACAAACACCATTTATGCATTGTTCCTGCCAAAGTTACTATGGCGGAGAGAGGGAAACCCTGAGTAATCCCACTCTCATAATATTGTTGTAGGTTTTGTTACAATGCAGAGAGTTCAGCTGTGTTTATTTCAGTTGGGGTGGAAACCCTCATAATTCACTTTGCTTCAATGCTTGTGAATTATGAATCTTTTGCATTGACAAAATAAACCCAACAATGTTCCCTCTGCCAACGTGAGCTCCACAATTTCCTGTAATAATACAATTGCTAGTCTATGTAGTAAATTAAAACATTTGAGTAAATTTGGTGATATTAAAAATTTGTCTGTTTAGACTTTCTGTGAATATTTTAACTTTCATCACTTTAAATTTGTCTAGACAGGAAGCAGTTAACTTGAGTTAGCAATAAAAACAAGTATCTATGACTTGGAAGGTCCCTGGTGAAATATTGCAGACTTTATTATATTCGCTATGACACTGTCTTCTGCTTCCTGATCCTCATTATGACTAGGGGAAGGTTGAGAGAATCTTTGTTTAAAAGAAAGTAAAGTCTGAATTGAATTGTTTTGCTGATGAAGCAAGAGAGAACTAAATAGAGTGCTGAAGATGATGGAGCGCAAGAACAAGCAAAGGAATAAAGCAGTACTGTTGTAATAGAAGGATAGAACAGCATGTTCACCAGTGGATCTGCAGACCATGGGAACAGGAGTCCATTTTGATTTGCCCATTATGGTTGTGATAAAAGAGCTGAATTTATGCCCCTTAAGATTACAGAATTGATCAAAATGGTAAATCATAAAGGTTGTTGTGAGTACACTATCTTGAGAAAAAAACTCCAGAGTTTTGGTCAACTAGGAAGCCAAAAACTAGAGGATATGATGTTTTTCACTGACCAATCTGGGGAAATCAGAGGGGAGCTGGAGTATTTCCTTCTTGAAATCATAATAACTAAAGTAGTACACTGCAAACATAAAACTAAGAAATATTTTGATTTTTTTTTCCCATTGAAGAACCACCGACATTTCCAGTGTGCATTAAATAACTATCCATTCAGCATTAATCCGGTTACAAGTTACATAGTATTTATAGCACAGTTACAGGCCATTCAGCCCAACAGGTTCATGCTCTAAATAAACCTCCTACTGCCCTTCTTCATCTGTCCACATCAACATTTCATTCTATTCTTTTCTCCCTCACATGTTTATCTAGTTACTAAATGCATTCATGTTCCAAGAAACACTCACATTTATATTGTGCTTTTCATGACTACCAGATGTCTCAAAGTGTTTTACAACCATTGAAGTACATTTTGAAATGTAGGCACTGTTGTAATTTAGGAGCCACAGCAAATAATTTGCGCACAACTAAGTCCCACAAGCAGCAAATGTGATAATGACCAGATAATCTGTTTCTTATGATGTTGATTGAGGGATAAATATCGGCCAGGACACCAAGGATAACTTTCTCTGTCTCTTCATTGAAATAGTGCTACGGGATCTTTTACATCCACCCAAGCTGATGGATGGAGCCTCAGTTTAATGCCTCATCTGAAAGACAGCACCTCCAACAGCACAATGCTGCCTTAGTATTGTACTGGGCCTTGATTTTTGTGCTCAAGCTCTTGAATGGGACTTGAAACCAAAACCTTGTGATTCAGAGGCAAAAGCTCTACCAAATAAGCCATAGCTGACAGCTTCAACATCAAGTGCTCATTCCGGTAACTAGTTTCATATTCTAACCACTGTTCAGGTAAAAACGACTCTACTGAATTTCTGATTGGGCTTATTAATAACTTATACTTATGCTGTGGACCTATCTTTTTTCACTTGTTCATCAATCAGGCATCTTTTACATTTGGTGGCTGTAGTAAAATGATGTTACTTAAGATATGCCCTAGTTTTGCCTATGCTGTTATCTCAACAGAAATTCTGCATAGCAATGCGGTCCCATAAAAAATGGTAAGAGTTTGACAAAAACTCGTCATTCCTCCAGGTCTCAGGAAGACACATTCTTATCTTGAAAAATCATGTTGCAAGTGTTCAAATCTAATTGCAATGTTGTGACGATGAGCAGCTTTTCTCGACACATAATGTCCACATTGCAGCTCACACAGAATAAAAGAACAGGATATTTTTTGGGGGGAAGGGCGAAGGAAGAGCCAAATGCAAGGACACACAAAATTAATGTAAACATGATCCAGTACATATTGCTCAGCATTTTATGCGCAAAACTGAAAGAGAGAAAAGAGAAATGTGGAAGAGACAGAAGGGAGAAATATATGTCAAAGGTGGGGATAAGCAAAGCAAGACCATGAGGCAAAAAAAAAACTGAAGTAGAGCTTCAAAGAGAGAAAATCAATAAGACATTGAACACATTTAATGTGCTAACTAATTCCTTGCTTTTTGTGAATTTTGAGCTCATCAAGGTGAAGGATGTAGTGCTGAGATTAATTGCAATTAATTATTTTAATCGCGTGTTAGCTTTACATGACAAGCAGTCAGGAAGGGCGTGGAAAAAGCAGAGGACAAATGAGTTGACCAGATGGCGGAAAAGAGAGCTCTCCGGAAGGAAAGAACATCAGTCGACCTCGGGCCAATGCTATTCATCTGTGCCAGTCATGGAAGGGACTGCCACTCACGAATCGGTCTCCACAGCTACAACAAATGATGACCAATGCAGAACTGACATATACCCTGGGCGTAGCTCATCGCCTCCCAAGATGGACAAATGCTATGCATGCATGCTGAGTTTTACCTCTCCAACACCAAGGTGAAATTTTGCTATTCCCTACAGCCTGTAATTAAGGTTGGCTGGTCAGGTGCTGTAATACTTAGAAGAGGACACTTCCATCTGAACTGACCCAAGCTAGATTTAAACTCATATTTCAGAGGCAATAGACTAGAATCAAATTCAATGTATCATTCATTTACTCTCCCTATTTTTGACTATATTTTTTCCAAGCAACCTCCTTTGGATGAGGGATTTTATTGAGGAAATTATGTTTTTTTATAAATTGAGAAAAGGTTTTACA
This sequence comes from Carcharodon carcharias, assembly GCF_017639515.1. Classification (NCBI taxonomy): domain Eukaryota; kingdom Metazoa; phylum Chordata; class Chondrichthyes; order Lamniformes; family Lamnidae; genus Carcharodon; species Carcharodon carcharias. The sequence continues at coordinate 201,045,706 of NC_054468.1, read as the reverse complement.
ACTGTCTTTTGTTTAATAGATAGACTGTTGTGAAGCAATTAATCCCTATCTGTTTATCCTAATTTGTACACCTTTAATCCGCCTCAAAACTTCGAAGTAAATCTTTTAAACCATTTCACTTCAGTAGCAGTCTCCCATCCCCTTGAATATAGAAATAGCATTGCGATTTGATAGCACTGTATGTTGAAATTCTAGCATACCAAGCAATGGAATAGTGTGTGCCAATGGGCCTGCATTTTTCCCTCATTGATTGGTGCGTGATTGGCGGGCCCTAGAACGGTTGGGAAACGGGCCCCTGACTGCAATTGGCCCCCGATCGCGATTTCATGCTGGCTGGCCCAATTAATGGCCAGCCAGTGCAAAACACGCACTGAAAAGCTCAGCGCTGCTGGGGTGGGGGCAAAAAGAGGGTGGGCGATGACGTCACCACAGGCACGGGTGTGCACTTCAAGAGAGCTCCCTGAAGGCAGGCAGCTGCCTCAGGGAGCTGCAGACCTGCAAATAATAAAAGAATGCCCAAAAAAGCTGCAAAAAAAAAATGCTCATGCAGCACAATCAAGGACCTGAAAGCATACCTCATAAAAATGCTGTTCCCAGATACTTCTTTTCATTTTATTTCCTAACGGAGATTTCATCCCGCTCTTGGATGAGGTTTAATCAAAAATGTAAAGGCTGCCAGACCAATTCGCCCATCTGCCAACTGTAAGGTTGGACAGGCCACAAAAAATTGCTGACAATTGTCATTAATGGACTTAATTGCCCATTTAATTGTCAACGGGTATGCTTCCGACTGCTGTGCATGCCTGCCGAGCGAAATATTGTGTGAGTGCACGATGACATCAGGATGCTCCACGTCATCTCACTGTGAGTTTACACCTGCCCGTGTCATTTCCCGTGGAACGTAAAGGCTGGGTCGTTAAGTATATTCAAGGCTGAGATAGACAGAATTTTCAGTAAGGGAATCAAGGGTTATGGGGAAAAGGCAGGAAAGTGGAGTTGAGGATTATCAGGTCAGTCATGATCTCATTGAATGGCAGAGCAGACTCGATGGGCCGAATGACCTACTTCTGCTCCTACATCTTATAGTTTTATGGTCTTATTTACAATCTTCCATGTTTTTAGCTGCTGTTCTTAGCTATACCACAAGGAGGCACGGGTGTTGCTACCTTTTGTCAAATACAAAATATGGAGAGGGCTTTTTTAGGTGGCAGAGTTTAGATCTAAAGCTAATTTTTGGTTGACCACTTTTTTTCAGTTTTCTCCCTGTGCATTACTCTTTCCTATTAAACAATGCCTGCCTACAAACCTGGACAACATCAAGCCTGGGGCTGACCTTCTCAAAGGTATTTTCAACAAGAAAGAAAGAATTAATATAGAACTTTTCATGACCTCAAAACCTCACAAAGCATTTTGTAGTCAATGAAGTACTTTTGAAGTGTACTCATTCTTTTAATGTAGGAAATGCGGCAGCCAATAAACAGGCAGTAAATTCCCACATACAGCAATGAAATAAATCACCTGCTTTATATGGCAGGGTACTGGGTGAATGCCCCTGTTCTTATTGAAATAGTGCAGTGGGATCTTTTATGTACACCTGAAGGAGCCTATGTTTAAGGTCACTTGAAGGACAGCACTCCTGAGAGTGCAGCACTCCCTCAGTACTGCACTCAGATGTCAGCCATGATCATGTGGGTGGAATGTGAACCCACTACCTTTTGAGCTAGAGGTGAAAATGCTACCTCTGAGCTACAGCTGACTAAGCTGCCACCCCCCCCCTTCCCCTCCGACTTTTAACAAGTCTCCATCATTACCAAGTCATCCCTGATAAATCATTAATGACTAAGGGTTTAACTGTATCAGCCATTTCAACCCAGCAGCTATAAGGATGGGGCAAAAATTGAATAATCTGCATTGTCTTTAAGTCCTCAAAGTTTATCCACCATCTACAGGATCAAATCAGGAATGCCATGGAATACTCACCATTATTCTGAAAGGTGCTGCTGCACAACACTCAAGAAGCTTGACACAGTTCATGATAAAAGCAATCCACTTGATCAATGCCCCTGTCACTGAACTTAATTTCTAACCCTTTCACTATCAGCACATTCTGGCTGTTAAATGCCCTATCTATAGAATGCACTTCAATAATTCACCCAACCTACTTTGATAGTAGCCCCTGGCCCTGTAAACCCTGCTGCCAAAGAAGATAAGACTTTGGGCAGAATCATCTGTGCCCGCTGGCGTCGGGTGTGTTCGGTAGCGTGAACAGACAATATGGTGAGAAGGCCAAAAATCGATTTCACGACGTTGTGAAACCAGTTTGTGGTCATCCGCTCTACCCGCCAATGGCAGGCCATGTTTCCTGCCATCAGATGTCAGGAACCTCATTGTAATACATCTGCATATCATTATAAGCCCAACCCACAGGAATCGTTCCCCACCCCCACCCACCCCCCCCACCCCCCATTGGATCATCCGCCCATGTCAGCATGATTGCACGCCGACGTGTTTCACAACAGCATATAAGAGGCATGTACTTAGTGGGCTGCACTTTGAGAGGAACTCAGAGGTGAGTATACAGTAACATTGGGGAGCACTCGCCTGGGTCACCTGTTGGACTTCAAGGTGAAGGCGCATTAGTTGGTGGGGGGGGGAATGGGCTGCCCTGCAGTTGAGGCAAACGTTGGGGGGGTCAAGGGCTTCTCTACCGTTGAAGGCAACACACAAGTACCTGTGGGTGGGGCGGGGTGGGCGAGGGAAATAGTCACGCATTAGGGAAACCTTGCATAAAGTGATCATTCCTCTGCAGCTGAGACAGTTTGGGTGCAGCCACATTGACATGATTGGAGTCGGGCCTCTAGCTTCTCTGCCCACTCAAGCAACACAGAGGCATCAAAGTGCCACCAAGTGCTCCAGAGCTTTTCACCCCTTGGGCACAGACTGCAAACTAATGAGCGTTTTAGTGGACTGTAGAACAATTGGACAACTGGGCCCATTGTACAATCTCCTTGTGAAAGCTGGCCATGGAGTAGTCACTGGTGCAGGTGCTCACAGCCCCTCGCAATGTCAGCATCCTGGTTTGGGCCAGTCTCCCCCATGGTCCAAGGTAACAGCGCAGCCTTGCAGCGTGAGTTAGGAGAATGCTTGTGCCTGAGCTGAGAGCAGAGCTTGCAGTCCAGTGGGCAAAGCTGCCACCAATTGGTCGGGTTGAGTGGGGCAGATGTGGGTGGGGTTTCTGGCAGCCATACAGCGCACTAATCTCTGGCCATCCAATTGATGGCCAGCACTCTCCGGGATGCATTAAGGGGTCTTCAGATATAACCAAGACAGATTCTTAGTACACCCAGGCTAACCCATGTGTCTCTTTATTTCATCCTGCAGGAGGAGTACATCAGGACAATGGAGCCTGGTGATCTAGCTGTATGCCTTGTGGCTTATAGAGAGTGGATGACTGAGAAGAGAGCAACTGAGATGTCTGGTTGTGCAGAGGCAGGAATAGCACCCCCTGGAAGAAGGAGCTACTGGGGAAGCCGCACCGGACACCAAAGAGCCACAGCGAGCCGTCATTGGTTGGCGCCTCGCTAGACCCAGGGTCCAAAGACAACACCTTTTACTCCTGCAGATGATTGAAAATCAGTGCCGCCAAAGACTGCGCATGTCTAGGGAACTGGCTGGTCATATCTGCCAGCTACTGCAGGGTTTGGCGCCACAGGGACATGAAGGGTATCCACTGCCAGTGGCCGTGAAAGTGAAAGCGGTGCTCAATTGCTACACCAGTGGCTCCTTCAGGGCTCCACAGGTGACCTCTGTGGGATCTCACAAGCCTTCACCCACAAATGCATCCATGAGGTTATGGATGCCATCTTCACAAGGACACACAACTTTGTGCATTTCGCCCGGGACCAGCAGAGCCAGGATGCAAGAGCGATTGGACTCACCCAGATCTCGGGTTTCCTGCAGGTGCAGGGTGCCATGAGCTATACTCATGTGGCGCTCAGATCTCCATCGCAACACGTGGTCAACTATGTCAACCTCAAGGGATTCCATTCGCTGGAAGTGCAGCTGGTGTGTGACCACCACAAACACATCCTGCAGGTCTGCGCACAGTTTCCAGGGAGTGTCCACGACTCCTACATTCTCAGTTGGTCACAGGTCCCTGACATCTTCCAGAGTCCACAGAGACTGCAAGGATGGTTTCTCGGGAACAAGAGGATGTGGCTGATGACGCCCGTGTGGCGGCCTCAGACTGCAGCAGAGCGAAGGAATAGCGAGGCTCTTGCTCCAGCTCGCAGCTTGGTAAAGCAAACCATCAGGAAGCTGAAGATGAGGTTCCAGTGCCTGGACCAGTCTGGTGGAGCCCTGCAATAGAGTCGACAGAGGGTGTCACGCATCTGCTGTGCCGTTTACTACCTGGTGCTGCAACAGTGAGAGGAGCTGGCAGAGGGGGAGATGGAGGAGCAGGAGATCTCCTCCAATGAGGAGGTCATCAACGAGGATGAGTGTGAGGAGGTCGTTGAAGGCGATGATGATGGGGATGAGGCCCTCGCACTGGCCAGATGAGGCAGCTGCTAGATTTGTGGAGGATGATGCGACATGAAGTGAGGAGACACCTTAGAGCCTCACATTGCACCAACTGTTTGACTCCATTCTGGCTTATGGTAACGCACGTGCCCTCTGTGATAATGCTCCTGCCATGGACACTCAGTGGATGCCCTAATAGTCGCTTAATGGCAGGAGGATGATGACGACATGTGGCGAGGGCACTCATAGATCTTCCCATAGCCTCTGTGAATGTCTGACTCCTGTCTGGCTGAGGGCAGCTCGCTTGCACTCTGTGATCAGGGTCATATCATAGAGACGCAGCCGTGAAACTTTAAATGCATCTGATCCTTTGTCCACCTTTAGCACCTGAGCCCTTCAGGAGCACAGCATCACTGGTCACAGATGCTGAAGAGATTGGGGCCAGCCCACCTTAAAGGTGCTGAGAACACACAGAGAGAATGACGGAACTCGGTGACACCTGCCCACAACAGTCAGGTAGCAATGACAAGCACCGGCGAGGTGCAGGCATCATTAATGTTTCCAGTGAGCGTGAGGCTGGGCTTTGGTCTGAAGGCTGCATAAAGCATGGGGAAGAGGCCCTGGACTGAGACACCTGCCTTTATCTTGTGCAGGAAGGTTTCACATCTGAGTAACACGCACACTGCTCATCAGGACAAGGAGCCATAGACGGGGAGAAAGTCTTGGGAGTTTATTAACAATAGTGAACAGTATGTACAAGTGATTAACACTTGTGCCCAGGCTGTGCAACTACAACTTCTTAACCTCCCGAACCCTGCTGCTACATCTTGGTGCTCCCTGGACATCCACAGTGGAGGTGGAGGCAGCCTACTGACTGCTACACTCTGTTTGTGATGGCCTTGATGAGCGACCTCTGGAGGGCAGAGAACTGGAGGGCCCTGGCCTGCTTTCGGGATCCTGCCTTGTGGCAGTAGCACCCTCCTTGGCCTGTGGAGCTGCAGCTGCTGAGGTCATAGAAAGAAGGGATTCGGATGGGCCGGACACTCCTGGAGTCACCTGCATGGATGGCCCCGGGGGGTCTCCATGGCGGCCTCCATCCTACCAGTGTTGACCTCGGTGTGTTGGCATGCCAGCGCTATCACCTTAGACTGAAGGCAGATGGATTCCTCCATCATGCCTTGCAACCTGAGAAGCGCAGCGGACATCCCTTCCTGATGTACCCAAGCTTGTCTTTGCAGCTCCAGCAACTGAGGTATGACTGAGTCCAGAGGCTCGTCATCTGACTCAGCAAATTTCTGGCCTCCAGCATTCCTCCGAGTGCCGGAAACCTGGGAAATCCCTGCCATTGCCTGCTGCGAATCAGACAGTGCGGTGTGCTCACCAGATTGTGTTCCTAAGGCTACTGTAAAGTTAGGTCCTACTGAGGTGTGTCTCTGCACTGGTGGAGGGTCTGGGTCTGGGACTTCAAGGGGGGTGCCTCCAGTTTCCTCTTTAAAGGTTTCTTCAGGGCTCAATTAGAGGCCCTGGGTTGTGGACTCCATCAGCTGTTTCCCAGAGGTACCTGTGGAAGCAAGGAGAGATTATTAGCACATGGCAGTGGCCTGTGAAACAGGGCACATCACTCACAGCATGGTTGTCTGATGGATGTTGCACTGCTGGATCCTCACTTGGTTGAGCACCGCCGACCTCACCATCAGCACGGGAATGGTCCACATCCTTGCTGGCCAGCTGGATGGTTCCATTTTCAAAGTCCATGAGGACCTTGATTTCAGGCATTCCTCCACGGATCTGCAACCTCTCCATCTTGTTGTGTGACAGGTTGTCCTACATGAATAGAGATGGAGAGAGTGTAAGCAGGACGCCTGCCAGGCCAGATGATAAGTATGCCTGACATGTGTGGGTAGTGAGTGGTCCCATGATTGGGATGAGGATAATGAAGGAGCACGTGAGAGAGTGAATGATGATATCCCTTGAACTGACAGTGAGTGAGGGTCCTGTGGATGTGTGATGGGTTTGTGAGTGTGTGAGTTGAGAGTGATGAGAAGAGTGACATCCTGGCAGAACGGAGGAGATCATTTATCCTCTTGTGGCACTGGGTGGATCATTTATCCTCTTTTGAAGGGTGTTGGTGCTGGCCACTGCCTCCCAAGCCGGCTTAGTGAGGTTGCTAACTATCCTGTGGCCAGAGCGGGGGTAGAGGACATTACGGCGAGCCTCCACTGTGTCCAAAAGGTGCAATGAGGGACGCATCATTGAACCTGGGGGCTGCAGTCTTTTTGCCTTTCAGGGCCATGTCCTCTTTGCAGCGGTTGTGGGCTGGAAGCGCTGAGAGATGTGCACGTGGCTGGACTTTAAATATGGTGCCTGGCATGATGAAGTGGCGAGGTGATGGCATGGTTGGCGAATGAGAGCCCGCCGGCCATGGAAACAGTGTGTTTCCTGGGAATGCATAATTAATGCAGCGGGTTTGGGACAATATGGCATGAAAAGTGGCCATTCCGGATGTTTTACCCGCCTGCTTCAGAGCTTACTGCAAATCTGGGGCTATTCCGCCCTTCATGTGAAATGTCACTTTCAGTTCGTCTGCAACTCAGATGCCTCCATCTGCCTTGGCCATTTACTAGTGTTCCATAATTATCATTGGATCAGAATCCTAGAATTCTCTAGCTAACATTATTGTCTGGGCACCATTACCACAAGAATGATAGCAATTCGAGAAGGCCCACAATCACCATCACAGCAATGGATAATAAATGTAGTTTTGCATCCCAACAGCAAAACAACTGAAAAAAAATCACTTTTTATAAAGCTCAGATATTTTATTTTTACAATCCAATTTCACCCTCCTTGCCTGGCATTGCCTTGCTATTTATGATTCTGCCACCTTCTCCTTCCCCCTAGCTACAGCAATTGCTTGTATAACACAGAGCAACCAGTCCTTGATATACACTGCAAAGATATTTGTCTTTCATCATGAAAACACAATCCCAATTCTAATCCTCCCAGTGGGCTTACAATTCCATTGGTGACTTTCCAAACATTGTGTTACTAATTTGAAGTATTCACTTTTCAACTTTCTGTTTGTGACCTCCACTCTCCCTGACTCCCACACATATATAAATAGCGAGTCTCACTGACAATGGCCACTGATCTGAAGATTTCTGTTGACAGAAAGCCTGAGTACCACCCGCAGTCCTCAGCCCCAGGTCCTGGGGTCTTTAATATTTGCTGTAGGACTAGAGAGTCAAAGACTTCAAACGTTTGTGCTCTCTGCATGTGATTTGGTTCATGGTGCATGTACAGAACACTGTTATTAGATGACCTGTTAGAGAGCAGACTTTTGCTAGCAAGCTTTGTAAAGACAGGTGAAATTTGGACATTTCAACAACAATTTAAATTTTTATATCACTCACTAAAGTTGATTCTCTGGGATGTTGGAAGCTGGTGGAGGGTAACAAGAACATGTGTGATAAAGATTTGAGCCTTAGAGCAATTGTGGCTCAGCCTGTACTTTATAGATAGTGGAAGAGAGTGGTTAGAATGTGGAATTTGCAACTACATGGAGTAGTTCGGGTGAATAGCTTAGATGCCTTTAAGGGAAGCCAGATAAGTTCTTGAGTGAGAAAGGAATAGAAAGATATGCAGATGGGATAAGATGAAGTAGAGTAGGAGGAGGTTCATGTAGAGCAGAAACATGTCACTTGGACTGAATAGTCTTTTCCTGCGCCATAAATCCTATGTAATTCTAGATAAATAGGGAAGCCAGTAAGGAAACCATTGGAGAATTCCAGCTGTAAAGTGAAAAGAGTGAGAAAGGTAGGGCAGAGGCAGGCAATGTGGCAGAGGTGAAAAACAGTTTTCAGCATGGATCAGGTTTGGGGAAGACAACTGTGTTTGATAATCAAGCATTATGCAAGACTTTGAATCTCTGATCTTAACATGACTTGGTAGCTGGGCAGTCAGATGATTTGAGGTGAAGGTTCATAGTTACTTGTGTGAGTTGAAGACAAATATTTTGGCTTTTGCTGACATTAAGCTGGAGGACATTTTATTCATGAAAATAACATAGACAAGGTAGCATTCAAATTGTTGTAATGTCAGGAAGTTCTTTATACAAATGGTGACCAACAAATGGATTTAAACTGTCTCTGAATTTATTTAAGGAATATCGGTGGATGTAATGGTTGGATAACGGGCTATCTCCCAATGACCTAGGGAAGGCTGACTATAGCTTCCTGATCTTTGACCTTGAGAGTTAAGCTGAGAGACAGTGAGCACCAAAATCAGACTACCTGGTTCAAGCCCGGCGGAATGATCATAGAGTGGAGGCCTAATGGGTAAATTGCAAGGAAAGTGATCCCTCACGCTGCTCTTGTGCCTTCGCATGGCTTCCAATTTGGGGATGACATTAGGATGGCAAAGGTTTCCCAGCTCAATGACGAATGATCCAGACTGCACTACACAAAAAAAGCATACTGGAAAACAGCTTTAAAAAGGGTGGTATCTCCCTCTGAAAAAGAATCGGTTAACATCTAGTTTGTAACAATAGAATAGGTAATGATTCTAAAAGCAGCTGTATCTCTGACGCGCTTTTTTTTAAGGAATGTATCTTGCAAATTGTATTCTAGCTTTTTACCAGTGTCGCTGTTACTCTGTTTTAAATCTCAGCGCTGCTCGGAATAGATGAGGTCACTTTATTGTCACATGATATCTGCAGCAGTGATACAATGACTCTCTGGATTTGTGCTATGGGAAGCACTCGCCCTAGCGCTCTCCTCGTTGGCTAACGGCAGCCGATTCTTGCTGCTCAGTGGTGGAGAGGGCTGTCAATCAGCCAGCGTCCCCACCCACCCACCTCCTTGCCCAGGCTAAGTTCGGCTGCTTGTACAATGCAGCTGGAGTGTGGCCAGTGGACGGTGGGCAGGGGGAAAGAAGACACAGAGGGGAACCAGGGACACAAAAAAAAGTAACTGGGGCATGGAGTTTTAAATATTGACACTCAGATCGATTGCTGCATGTGGATGGAAATCCAGATGTGTCAAAGTCTCCTGTTTTAGCACAACTGAGTGCGGGCAGCAAATAAGCTCCCTATTTGTGCATGTTGTCAGAGAGCCTGTCCTCTTGACACATTTAGATCAATCGGAGAGGAAAGTCGCTGCCAGTTTCGTTTTTTTAAAGAAAAATTGTTGTTAAAACGGTCTTTTGTTTTTGTTAACTGGGGGAATGCAGTTGTTTGAGAAGCACAGGACGGGTTGAACATGTGGAAAATGGCACCTTTGGCACGTCCTGGTGGAAAGGTGATTCAGAGGCAATGAAGCTGCCCGCACCATGGCCAATGGAACGGGTCCGAGGAGTATGTTAAAGTGCGTGGTGATCGGAGACGGAGCGGTGGGCAAAACTTGTTTGCTGATGAGCTACGCGAACGATGCTTTTCCAGAGGAATATGTGCCAACTGTGTTCGACCATTATGCGGGTAACATTTTTAATATAAGATATATATATTATATATCATGTATATTGTTTGATTTTGTTTTTAATTTGGAGAAGTTTTAATTTTTGTTTTCAAATTCATCCCAGCTCATAAAGCTGAACGCGAACTTTTGGGAAAGTTTCAGTAAAGTTTCATTGTCTGGCTCAAGTCTTTTTCAATCAGACGTCTGCCTTTTGGATAAATGTTTCACCCGCTATTAATTAAAAACATTTGCTACATTATTCTGCCAGTTACTGTAGTATTTCCATGTAACTAGTAAAATACATCTTCTTTTCCTGTTTGGACAGTCACTGTCACCGTGGGAGGTAAACAGTATCTCCTTGGACTTTATGACACTGCAGGACAGGTGAGTTGAGATTGTATTTTTTTTAACATCTTTCAAGAAAAGGGAACTAGTTTAAAATTTTCTTACGCATGCTGTGGGATGTATGTGTTTTAGTATGGGGAAGTTTCGCAGTCTCTGCCTCATAGAATGTGACACAGGATTTGTTTCCATACTCTTGGGTAAGAATGTCTCTTTCTATTTTCTTCGAGCTGAATTCCCTGGGGAGGCGTTTTGTGCAAGTTGTGATATAAAGAGTCAATGGCCCAAACATTCAAGCCCACAGTGCTTGCTGTTAACTGTGCCTAAACCTCCAATCCCCTAACCCCAGCAGTTTGTGGTGAGGAAGAGATAGGGTCATGAGTTGTGAATTACAGTTTCCCCTGCAAAACTGGAACCCACCATCAACCTCCCCAAGAGTCTCAAGAAAGTGCTGGATTTCTGCCATAAATATTAATTGAACTCAGCACAGAAAGTTACGGCTGGTATTTCCAATGTAAGGACATTTTATTAACAAGATTTATGTATCTGCAATTCCACACACGTTTAAATGTCCAGAAAGGAAACAGTTAAAACTGTGGCATCTCACCCCTGGAGCTAGTAAATTGTTTGTAGAGGTTTTTTTAAAAAAACAATTTTTTCTTTCTTTCCTTTCCTTTGCCTCTTTTATTCTCACTCCTAATCTAATCTTCCTTTCCCTCTTTCTTCCTCATCCTAATTTGACTTTAATCTACCCTATTTCTTTCTCTATCCTTTACTCGGTTTCGTTCTCTATCCTTAAATTTCATTAGTTAAGAAGGTGGGCTATAGATTCCCATCATGCACCATCACCCATGAATGATTTGCAATTTCCGCAATTTGCAGCTGAAGAACTTTTTGGGCTGAAGGGTAATGGGGAAAAGACCCTTTGACAATAAGGTAGCTAATTTTTCAAATGGTTATCATATGCTGGTTTGCTAAAGATGGGCCAAGAAAATTGAATAATGGTGAAACCAGTACCCCCTAAATCAGCAAGATATTGGGATTTGAAAAATATATGTTTTTAGATTTGTGTGTATCTTGTTTAATGAGCGAAGAAACCTTGATTTATTTTACTCTGTGTGAGCTGCATTGTGTTATGGATAGATATTGTTAACATTTGTCCTCTATTGAATTCTTATTAATAGATTAATGCTTTGGGTAGAAAATTATAGTTTATGTGGAAAAATTTAAACGGTTATGTTTGAAAATTTATGCAAAATTGCATACTTGGGTTTAAAGTGAATAAAACTGCACAGATAAATTGCTGGCAATTCAGTTATGTATTTGACCATGTGAACATTTATATGATCAAACAATACTTCTTTTTATCAAGTATGTGATAGTTTTCCTGGTATTGTTCAATTTGAGTTGAAGGACAAGCATATTTTGGCTATACTTTTCATTTTTCCCTTTTTTTGTGTATATCGATCATTCTGCCATTTTTTTGCACTAAATTTTTAAATCATCCAATAATTAATAACTGCAAACTTTGTGCCTTTAAAAATGTATTAAAAAAATTAAATTAAGTACTTTGACTTCTGAAGAGCATAATCTGCATAAACATAACCTTATAAGAGGTTTTCAGAATAGTGGCTATCTGGTAGTCAGTCATCCATCGTAACACTCCAATCAAATAGATATGGAGTTAAAATTTTCAGACGGTGATGCTAATTTTGGTTGTTAAACTGCTCAAGAAATCTTTTAAACTTCTGATTATATTCTTTTTTAGTAGGCACAACTCTAGATAAGCCTAATAAACATGACCTTTTCAAATTAAAATGCTGCATTTTGCTTAGCTAGAAAGGTTAACGTTGAAGGCACTTCCTGTTATGCTTACTTAAGTACTTCCTTGAGTGATCAGTGGAAGCTGATTAATAAAGAACCCCTTTTCCAAAAAAAAGTTACAAACTAAATTTGAAGGTGTAATACTTAAATATGTGAAGTAAATTTTAGTTACGCTACTCTAGACCCATCATGTTTTGATGTTCATTTCTGATGTGTGGACATATGTTAGTTATGATAGTGACTACAGGTTGTGTGTCTGCTCAGAAGCTAAAGGTTCTGTATGAGAATCCTGCTTATTACTTTCTTATCCCTCACCATCAGTACTGAAGGAAGACTGGGTTCACTTGTAATCTAATTGATTTGCTTTGCTGAAGTTTGAATTGATTGGCAACAACTTGCATTTTAAAATATTACATTTTTAAAGGAATGGGGAACAAAATGTCAGAACAATCCAATAAAATTGAATTGGTGAAGTCAAAAATGTGACTGTAATAGGGTGACTGGATGCCCTGGTTTTGGTGGTGCCGTCTCAGATTTTCATTAAACTCCTAGTGTCCCGACGATTTCCTCAAAACAGTTGAAATCTCTTGGTTTTCAGCTTTCCCATTTATTCTGCAGGAGCAGAATGTGTTCGAATTGAATAGCTCTATTTAGGTATGTGCATGCATCCTGGATTTGCTGCTTTGCCCTGCAGTCGGCACAATTTGTCTGCCGCTTGGCTCCATAGTGTGACATTACATTTCAGGAGAACGTGTGGAAAGCACTTTGGGTGAATTGGGCAGAAAATAGGCAACAGATAGACGGGAGGGGCCTATCCAAGTTGTTTGCATTCACACAGCGTGGTTTCCTCAGGGTTTGGTGGGGAATTGACTTTGAAAAGAAGAAAACTTACTGATTTGTAGCCACTTCACTTCTTTCCAGTAGTACTATGATAAAAATGGAGAAGTTGCTGCATCTGAGGAGCTGCAAAGGGAAATCTGTTCGTGTTGTGAGGTAGCATTATCTTGGGGAGTCCCTGTTTGGACTTTTGAAAATCCCGTCACCCTAGATTCTGACAACTAAGGTGACAGCTGAAAATGGGCTTATTACTAAAACTTAGCATTTTTAATAGGGGTGTCCAGCCCTCCAACTGTGAAAAAACTTGATTTTAAAAATGACTTCTTTAAAAAAACTATATGGAACCAATTAATAGTTTCATTTATGTATATGTGAGTTTCTTAGTGAATTAATATTGTTGTTTTGAGAAAACTTATAACATGTGTCTATGTGCCGAAGGAAGGGAGCCCAATTTAAAGTGCCTTCCCTAACCAGCAAATTTGGTGGAATCTTGCAATTTTGACCAGAGGTGTGGTCACTCCTGTGGGTAGTGTCAGATCCAGGTGAATTGAATCTTGAACGAGCATAAAACTTGGGGCAAAACACGAACATAAGTGGTTTTGGGAGTAACTCCTATTTAAAATTCTCCAATCTTTTGCATTGGTCTGGCTGAATCCATCTGAATTGCGCTGATGTTACTTGAGTAAACTAACGGAAATTGTACCCACGATGTTTAAAAAAGCTTTCTAACTTATAAGAGAGAAAATTGGAATTGTTGTAGCATTCATTGCAAGAGAATGTTTCCTGCTGAAACTGGATTCTGACCTACCAACATCTGCAGAAAGCATGGTCTCAGCTAGTATGGGTCTGGCTAATATAGTTGTTTGTGTGTGGGGTGGTGATGGGGGCGGGGGGGGGGGGGGGGGGGGTGGGGGGGGGGGGTGGTCACAGTGCTTTTTTAATTTTTATTATATATTAGTAGCCATACCTTAGTGTTACTATCTGAACAAAGGAAACGCTTGGGAGTGTTTCTGTATTTCTTTTTCTGAAGAAGCTGTACTTAAACATTCTACTCTTGATAGTAATTTATATTCCTACTAACTTCAAAAATAAGACTACTGAATAAGCTTGAAAATTTTACATCTTGGGTTTGAGATCAATAAAGACCTTCCTATCCACCCTTGTTTTCTTTTGTAAAATACTTTTTAAACACTACTTCACTTAGGATTTTCTTTCTCTAGCTATCAATGTATTGACATTTTGATATTTGTTGGAATGCAACCACATGCTCCCCATCTATTTTTGTGTCAGGCAGATGGTTTTGATTGACTTACCCTGCCGTGATTAAGAGTATGAGCATGAAAGCAACAGATGGTCAATTACTTTACAATTGGTAACCTAACAATTTTAAATTCATATATTCTGCTGCAGATTTTTTTCCTAAAGCTAAAAAAGATTATTAAACTGATCATTTCTATATTAGACAATGTTTGTATATGCTTTTAACATTTATGCATTATGTTTCAGAGCAGCCTTATCCCTATAAATATAAGGTTTTATTTTTCACCACTTTCCCAGGTTAAGTCTCTGAGAGGGGTTTTAAATATCTTTCTTTGATAGTACAGCTTGTGCTTAGAGAGCTTTTAATTTTCAGTGTAGCCTTTTAAGTAATTAAATGTACCTTTTTAAATTTTTCTTAACTTTGCATGAAAATTTAACAGCAATTCCAAGCAAATACACAACAACTGCAGTTCTGGATGTTTTGAATTATGTAACATCTAAATTACATGTTTAAATATGCTTTAGTACATTCCAGTTGCAATGGTTTCAATTGCTTGTCAAAATTTTGAAGTTATGAGTTGAGACTCACTTTGCTCCAGCAGTTTCCACTCTCAGATACCTTAGTGTATAGTGTAAATGAATTGAACAGATGCCCCTTAAGGAAAATTCATACTTGATTTGTCCTTCTCCCCCTCCTCTCTTTCCCCTGCTCCCCTTCAGCATTAGTTAGATGCAAAAACAGAAACTGTCACATCACATCCATGGTTGTTCCATTGACATAAACCATTCCTCTGCATAATCATTTCTCCAATCCAAATAATTAATATTAAGCTACCTCTTGATTGGTTAGGACAAATCTTGATTAACTGGTAATTTTGGCAATATCAGTTTTATCTGAGTGGAAGAATTTGAGTATTCATAAAATAAAAATTGAAAATTATACAAGTGAGTTACTGCAGTTTTATATCTAGCCTGTCAAGGTGAATGGGCTGTGTACAAAGTATTTTAAAGAATATTAATGCATTGTATTCACATTAAACAGAATTGAAGATATTTAAGGTGTATAGAATTTAAGATATTTAAGGTGTATTTATTGTATAGGTTTTTAATATCACTTATTTTATATCTAAAAGTTTTGTTTGGCAGTCTAAGAATAAATCTTTAAGGATATATACTTTAGTCTATAGAGTCATAGTACAATGGCCTTTGATTTTGTCTAGCCAAATTAATTTTACAAAAAAAAACTAATTGCATAATATTTCTACTGTCTTCAGTGATTTATGTAATGCAGCACGAGCAGTTTTTATTATGGTTCAGTATCCAACTTATGAAAAGTGGTTTAATGAGCTTAAATCATTTCAGCCCAATCCCATACAAAAAAGGCATAATAATGCTAAAAATAACCCTTTTAGATTTTGTTCTCAACACATACAACCTCCAACCATTTTTAGTGGGGGGAGAGAGGCTGTATTGTATAATTCCAAATAGCTCTATTCTTGGCTCCAAGCTATTAAACTAGAGAAAGATGGTTTGCTGGCTGCCCCAATGGCACAAGTTGTGCCTCAGTATTGGCTTTGTTAATGTTCTTGTTTTGTTTTTCTCTCTACTTGGATTTATGTATCTCAATTCAGCTGAGCAGGTTGTGCTCCAAGAATATTGTCAATACATGCAATGCTTTTTATAAGGGTCTTGCCTTCGGATTTTTCTTCCAGCTAGCGGTGGAACTCAACTCGAGGTCCCAGCTAAAAACTGGAATCCAGGAGTTGGGTTATTGTGCCAGTATGTCAAACCACAGAGCCAAACTCAAGTGGCATGAAAGAGCTCACTGGGTAGTACTATTAAAACTTTGATTAGTCAAAATATGCAGTTTGTACCTGTTCACCTGCATAAGAAATAACTAATATATTGTAAGGCCAAACACATAGCTTTTGAAACAGAAGTGAGTCTGTATTACTGTAATTTCCATTATTTCATGTATTTGACCTTACTCACACATTTCACACCAGTATGTATCTATGTGTGTATTTGCATTTCTCATTATGAAAAATGGATCTAACTGAAAGTATATGACTAGAAGAATGAATGCACAATGTTTGTAACTTTTTTATTTATCCTGCAAAATATCCCAAATCCCTTATTGTGAAGCAAGAGTATCTCATGACAGTGGAAAGTGTTAGAAGCACATAACACAAAGGTCAGTCCATATCGTAAAGGGAAAAAAAGGATATTGAGTATTTACCCTTCTGAGGAAGGAACAGTACCTGAAACATTAACCTAACTTTTTCTTTTTAAGATATAGATGGAGATGCTCTGTATTTCCAGCACTTCCTGTTTTTATTTCTACTTTTTTTTAACATTTACAAATACTTGGCTTTCTTAGGAAGATTATGATCGTCTGAGACCTTTGTCTTATCCTATGACTGATGTCTTCCTGATCTGCTTCTCGGTCGTGAATCCAGCCTCATTTCAGAACGTAAGGGAAGAGTGGGTGCCTGAACTTAAAGAATATGCACCAAATGTTCCATTCCTATTAGTTGGAACACAGGTACATCTATTTTGCAACTTAAATAACTTGTCCTGCCAACATTGTCCAATGTGTCTACAGTTTAAAAATAGTAACTAACAGCTAACTTTGTTATACTGAGATCAGTGGTTATTTTTTATCTTTACAACTTAGACCTTCCATTCCCTTCCCTGAGTTTGTTACCCAGATGTTGTATTGCCTTTTCTTAACAGCTCTGACTTCCCAAACAGATGTTTCTGGTTTGCTGACTGGGATAACTTGAAATCACTTGGCACAGGAGGGATAAAGTTTGTTAGATGTAGTGGGAAGGGCAGTTACTTTAGCCTGTGTTTCCCACGTTACTTACCTCGCTGAGTTGCCCTGCTGCAACTTTGCATTAGTTAAACACGAAACAGCATTTGTTACAGTTGGCCTACAGCCTGGACAGCTCAACATTGTCAGATCAAAGAGATTTTGGGGGGAGAATGAAAGAGAAGAAATGGGCAGCCTGAACTCTTACACTAGAACTCTTGAGCATTATTATTGGAGAGAAAAGAAAAAAGCACAAACTTGATGTGGTCTTCATATCATCCTTATTTTACCAATAACAAGAATTTGGTGCAGAATTGTGTGTTGTAAAATGGTATTAATTACTTAATAAATGCTCCAGATTATCTTTAAATCATGTGACTCAGACATAGGCTGATTAATATAACAAATCCGTAAACTAATAGATAAGTCTTCAACCGCAACCTTAGCTGTAGATTTTTTTTGCTGGAGTTAACTCAATGGAGTCTGCAGCCACCCCATTAAGGGGTACCCTTTGTCCCCGGAAGTCCATCACTGACCTGTGGCATGGGCTGGAACAGCTGGGGCAGCTGTGAATGCCTCAGGATGAAAGCATCATGGCAGCTGCCTGGAAAACATCCACATACGTACAGGAAGGCCTTTTGGTCACACACCACCTGGACGTTGATTGAGTGAAAACATTTCCTGTTCACAAAGGTTTCCTGCTGCTGAATTGGTCACCTTATAGCCACATATGTACAGTCGACCATTCCTTGAACTCATGGGAAGTTAGTTATGTCGGCAAAGACCCTCACCGTCTCCGTCTGTGTGTGTATTTATGTAACATCATGTCTGTTGCAAAGTTGATAAGATACCTTACCCAAGCAGAGAGTGCATCTGTGATGGCGGAGATGTAGCAAGTGGGCAGCTGATTGGTAAATGCCGCATAGGTGTGTGGCAGACTCCTGGAAAAAACCAGCCACGTGGAAATTGAGGGTCACAGTAACCTTCAGTGCAACTAGCAGGGTTTGCGGATCAGTCGAATGTGACACAAGATCTCGCTCCACCACGGCACATATTTCCAATCATTTCTCTTGAGACTCGCAGCCTTCGACAGCACTGGGTTTTGGTCATGTTGGGATAGGATTTCTTAAGACAGTAGCCCCTTGTCTCAGGATAATGTCTTATGCTCCTCCTCCTCTTCTTTCTTGCTGTGCTTTGTGTTGGCTCGTTATCTCCTGGCTGTGGCTGCCTGCCACTTTGCCTCCATGGCCCATACATGGAACGGTGCCATGCCCATTTTTTCCATCACTTTTGGTCAATGCACACTCTTCCCCCAGCAAGCCTGGCAGTCTTTCCTGCCTTGCACCTGGCTGCCCGAGGCAAGGGATTACCCTGATGGGCCACAGAGATATGCCCTTCCAATTCCACAAGCCCCATCCCTTGGGGTCAGCCACAAACCTGTATCTGTAATGGAAAGCCTTCTGTGGTCACATTCCCTGTGCTCTGCACAAGGAAAAGACACCTTTCTGGAGGCCTTCAGAAGCTTTTATGATTTGTTAATAAAATCATGAATCATACAATGCTAAATTAAACAAGGCTTTTAAGTGCCAGAGTGGGGTGCATTTTTGTTTAGAAATTACGGGCTGAATTTTATAAGCCACTTGCTGGGGGAAAACAGGCTGGTGGACCTGTAAGTTAGGGTGCCATGCCATTTCATGTGCCAATTTTACAGGCGGCGGGGAAGGCATCAGGTAGATCAATTGAGGCCCTTAACTGTGCAATTAATGCCCAATTAACAGCCTCATCCTGCCGCCACTCCGATTTAACGATATAGAGGGGGTGGGGGGGCGGGGTTGGGGGAGGTGCAGGTGCACCCAAAGTGTAGCTCAGCGGGTTAAGCCTTGTGGGCTGCTAGTAATTGAAAGGGGCTGGTGCCTCCTTCTCAGCCCCATGCCACTTGAAGGCTCCTTCCCCCCTCAATCACCTCCCATGTCCATCCTTCCCCCACCCTGTCCAACATGCCCCTCAAACCACCTCGCCGGGGCCTGCCAAACCAGCTCTGGCAAGACCCTGGACTTACCAGGGTTTGGGGACATTCATGCTTCCTCTCCCTCCCGGGCCTCCTGCCCTTCAATCATGGTGTGGCGCAGAGTTGCTAGCTTCCGATTGGCCGGTAGCTCTGAGGTGGGACTTCCTCCTGGAGATAGACAGAAGTCCCTTCTCATTAAAGGGCCATTGCCCAAAAAATGAAAGTGGAGCAAGCTGACTAAACAGAGGCGGGCTCATCTCCAAAATTATCAGTGGGTGCAGGAAGCCCACCCTCAGCATATAATCCAGCCCAATATTTCTACCTGCAGTACTTTTTAAACATGATAGTGATAATTATTTGCAGGAATGTGAAGAGTTTTGTGTTGCATCAGTTTCACAGAATATCAGATTCAATCACAAGTTTAGAAACACAGATGTCTATTTATCACAGTGACAGGAATCTTTTTTCACTTATAAATGGTGCTAGTGAATATATTTCTGTCAAAATATAGTCTCTAATTTGGCCAAATCAAAAATGAACATCAACACGTTTTAGTAATGAAGGCCTGTGGAAGTTTCATTGATAAATTTTGTGCTTGGGTAATTTCTGTGATGTTACTAATGACAATTTATAATGAACCCGTCAAGTGCTTATAGAATGGTCTAAGGTATTGTTTTTGGTGGAGAAGCAATCCTGGTTCACTTTTCCTTGCAATTTTTATCATTCCAACTCTCCTACCTCCGCTATGTAATTCTATGCTTCATTTACTTTTGAGATTTGCCCTTTGTTTGGGAATGATGTATGAGAAAATATTGTGGGGTGGGGGATGGGGCAGGTGGCGTTGGAAGAGTTGAATACATGAATGAATTAAATAAACTGCCTATAAAGTAGTGTTTTGATGTTTAAACTGATTCTAAGAGTACAATACTCTGGAAACTGTTGCCTAGCTAATTGGACCTCCGCATTATAATTAACTATCTTCTAATGTAGTTTGTGCATACACATTTGAGGTATTTGAGATTTTGATCAATTGGACATTGGACAATCAAAGGCAATGCATTTTGCCTAAACATCCACAGAAATCTATTCTTCAAAGAGCATTGCTGTGCTCCCAAACACTAAATAACGATTGTTTTTTGTTTAGTGCTTGTTTTTATCATTTTCCAAAGAATAAGATATATGTTTTTGATGGGCAAACTGGCTTAAAATGTTCAATTCGAAAGGGTGCTTATGAGTTAAAGCAGAAGGCAAGTTTAGGAGAAAAAATTTCAATGTTAAGTACCCCAATATATATTTCCAAAAAATTCTTCCCATCTTTTTGAGTGAGTTGCAGTTTCCTGAGCTCTGAAGAAAATTGTCACCTTAAGTTTTCAGCCTGTTGTAGTGCTGGTCGGTTGTTATCTACTGGCAGCCACATCAATTCTGTGGCTTCATAAGGTCCGACACCAATGGGTATTCTTTTACAATCTATGCACTATGATCTTACTGGGAAAAATACAGGTTCACTGAATTTTAAAATGCAAAGACACACTGTGACATTTACATGACTCGATGGTGAGTTAAAGGAAATGTGGGTATATATACAAACACATTATATCTTAAAATCAAAAAAATTCTTATAGCAGTTCATATTAAATTCTATTATCTGGCTGTTGAAAATTGTACAATACTTCCATCAGGCTCAAAATAACACCAGCTCCTCCATCTTGCCATATGGATTGAACCCTAAGAAATATCTGGGCACCAGTAACATGACCAGATCAATAATGTAACAAAACATAAGGTATGATGACAGGAGATCAAGATGGTGAACCTTGATCATGGTAATGGAAGAAAATTGTCTAGCTGGTGTGACCTGACTGTGGAAGCTGTCAATCCATACCTATAGTCAAAGTTCAAATATTCACAAAGTAAGAAACGTCCTAGTATTTAAAAGACTGGAATATATTTAAAGATGAAATAAAATGTAACCAATTTTAGATTGGATTATAATTGAGTATTGTACGTGTACATGCATAAAGAGACTAATTTTCTGTTGCTACTACACAATTTTAAAATTCAAATGTGCTCTAATTTTTCTTTAATGATGCAAATTTGTTACATGTTCAGTAGCGCTTGCTTTACTGTGATCTGTTTTGCTGATTAATGTGCTCTGATGTGAGTCACTGAATGTCTCTTTTGAAAACACAACTGAGAAATTACCATGTGGTGAATGGGACATCATCTAATATTTCATGTCACAGAATGTTTAGGCCTTGCCTATTGACCTTTTTTTAAATGTTCCCATTTGGTTTGGAAAGAAACAAGAAGACTTATATCAGTATCAAACTTTGATATGAACTTTTCATTTCAGTAACTTAATTTTTTAAAGATCTGCTTTCTATAGATGGGCATTCTGGAACCATGTGTGCTTTGCTTATATCTGTAAACAGACCTCTTCTCCATAAATTTAGAAAGGTCCTTAATATTTAACCCAGTTTCATAAATGCCTTCCTTTCATTAGATACTGGGCTGTATTTGGAAGTAGACATTCTGGGCACTGTTCATATGTCTGGTTTCCAAAAATATGAGGACTTTAAAAATACTTAGGAATTTTAGAACTATTCCCTTGATTTTTCTGATCGTGTCAAATGACTCACTTGAGCCCCTTAAAATTATCGCAGTCTCTATTAAAACGTAGAGTAATGGATAATTGGAAGTGATCACAAGGCAGACATCTGACCGAAGGGTTCATAATATTTGCATGCTTGGCTTAGAATGCTTCTGAAATTTGAGATTAGATTATAACCTTGAAATCATTTGTTACCATCTTCAGAATGTATAGCGCTTCATGTTTTTATCTTCAGTCTGATGTGGGTATAGTCTTTTGAAGTCTGTCTTTGTATCGGGAACCAGATGTCTATGTGCCCTCTGTCCTTGACCATTTTCACATGACAATAAATGATTGTGACATTATTACTGCAGTTTAGAGGGAAATACCAAGCAATTTTTGTCAAGTTCATATTGTGAATTTTAATTTTGCTATGCTTAGTGCTGATTTTGTTTTGCCAAATACTACATTAATTGATTACATGTGGCATTTCATTTGTTTCCCCTTTGGCATAACTCAGAGGAGCTTCATTCGTTCTAAGTGGAGGCATGTTTGGTTGCGAGTCAAATGATTGCGAGTACAGCATGTACATTTAAAAGTGGGGAACCAGATTTCATACTCTGGTCTCTAGAGCCACATCATAATCGCCCTAAGGATCAGACTTTTTTTCATCAGACTATTTGTATCCTAAGTAAGGAAAATGCTTGTGTCATTTTAGAAAGCTTTCCTATTACATATTCACTCTCAAATTTGCATTTATTGTTTCACTCGTTCAAAACCATTTTCTATCTATTTCAATGTATTTGCTGCAATGGGCTATTCTTTCCCAAATTCTTGTGCAGGCCTAGTCTACGGAATCCCTGTAATGTGATCATCTTCCATGTGTGTAAACAAAAGCAACATGATGCAACTGCCTTATCGGAAGTTGTTTTTGTCTTTTTTTTGTTCGTGAAATTATGATTGACAGATATCACTCTGCTGACTCAATTTGTAGAAAAAAAGACTTCTTAATTATTAGATAATTCAATGTCTAAAAAAAGCATCCAGATAATTTTGTATGATACCTATGACACCAACTCAGGCTGCGATCAGAAAGCAGCACTATGATGATCCAGAATTCTATTCATATAAAATTTCAGAGATGAATTGAAAGAACAAATAAAAACAAAGACAGAGTCTGAGAAGAGACTGTTAGCTAACATAAAAATGGATCCAAAGGTCTTCTGTAGGCATACAAATAGTAAAATGGTGGTAAAGGTGGAATGGGGCTGATTAAGGACCAACAAGAGGATTTGTGCATGGATGCAAGGACCTTGGCTGAGGCATTAATTGAATACCTTGCATATGCTTTTACCAAGGAAGATGCTGCTGCTCAGGCCCTGGTGAAAGAGGAGGTAGTTTAGACTCCTGAAGGGTTTAAAATTGATAAGGTGGTGGTATTGAATAGGCCATCTGTACTTAAAGTTGATAAGGCACCAGGATAGGATGAGATGCATCCAAAGGCAATGAGGGAAGTGAGACTGGAAATTGTGGAGGCACTGACTATAAGTTTTCTGTCTTCCTTAGACTCAGGGTGGGATCAGGGGACTGCAGAATTGCAAATGTTACACTCTTGTTCAAAAAAAGGGTGAAAATATAAGTCCAACAGCTACAGGCCAGTCAGTTTACCTTCAGTGGTGGGGAACCTTTTAGAAATTATAATTTGCGACAAAATTAATAGCCATTTGGGCAAGTGCAGGTTAATTAAGGAAAGCCAACACGGATTTGTTAAGAGTAAATAGTGTTCAACTAACTTGCTCAAGTTTTTTGATAAGGTAAGAGAGGGTTGGTGAGGGTAATACTAGTGACATCCAAAAGGCATTTGATAAAGTGCCGCACAACAGCCTTGTGAGCAAAGTTAGAGCTTATGGAATAAAAGGACAGTAGCAATATGGATAGAAATTGGTTGAGTGACAGGAAACAAAGAGTAATGGTGAACGTTTGCTTTTCGAATTGGTGGAAGGTTTATAGTGGAGGTCCCCAGGGATCAATGTTAGGACCCCTGCTTTTCCTGATATATTTATAACCTAGACCTTGATGTACAGGGCACAATTTCAAAATTTGTGGATGAGACAAAACTTGGAAGTATTGTGAGCCATGAGGAAGATAGTGTAGAACTTCAAAAGGACAGACAGGTTCATGGAATGGGTGGACATGTGGAAGATAAAAGTTAATGCAGAGAAGTGTGAAGTGATTCATTTTGGTAGGAGGAATGCAGAGAGATATATAAAGGGTACAATTCAAATGGGGCTACAGGAATAGAGGGACCTGGGTGTATTATGTGCATAAATTATTGAATGTGACAGGGCATGTTGAGAGTGTGGTTAATAAAGCATACAACATCCTGGGTTTTATCAATAGAAGCACAGACTACAAAAGTAAGGAAGTTATATTAAACTTGTGTAAAACACTGGTTTGGTCTCACAAAGTATTGCATCAGTTCTGGGCACCACGCTTTGGGAAGGATGTGAAGGCTTCAGAGAGGATGCAGAAAAGATTCACAAGAATGGTTCCAGGGATGAGAAACTTCAGTTATGTAGAAAGATTGGAGAAGTTAGAATCGATCTCCTTGGAGAAGGTGGAGGAGATTTGATAGAAGTATTGAAAATCATCAGGGGTCTGGACATAGTAGATAGGAAGAAACTGTTCCCATCAGTAGAAGGATCAAGAACCAGAGGGCACACATTTAAGGTAAATGTCAAAAGAAGCAATAGTGACATGAGGAAAAACTTTCATGCAGCAACAGGTTAAGCTCTGGAATACACTGCCTGAGAGCATGGAGGAGATGGGGTCAATTGATGCTTTCAAAAAGGGAATTGGATCATTATCTGGAAAGGACGAGTTTGCAAGGCTATGGGGAAAAGGCAGGGACATATCACTAGGTGAGCTGCTCCTTCAGAGGGTCAGCACAGGCACGATGGGCCGAATGACTTCCTTCTGTGCTGTAACCATTCTACGGTCAGGTTTTCCAAACTTGCCTGAGGTGGGAACAGAAAACTGAGACAGCCAAAAGTCCACTGACTTTCGATGGGACTGGGAAATCCCACCCTATGATTCTAAACATGTCTGAACATGCTGTCAAGAAATGCATTTTGGGACACTGTACCATATTGCAATATACTGAATTACAGCAAATTTGAACAAATGCATTCCACTATTCTCTTAAAAAGCAAACTACTGTGGATGCTGGAGATCTGAAATAAAAACAGAAAATGCTGGAAAAACACAGCAGGTCTGGCAGCATCTGTGGAAGGAGAAAGAGTTAATGTTTCAAGTCCATATGACTTCTTCAGAGCTCTGAAGAAAGGTCAGACGGACATGAAACATTAACTCTTGTTCTCTGAGTTCTCTGTTTTTATTCCACACTCCCATTAGTTTTTTTGCACACTAGGGGCAATAATTGTGTTCAGGAACTGAATGTTTTGCTCTGACAGAATAAAGTAGCTTCCATCATGCTGTATACCAATAACTGCAATACTGCAAAACAAAAATTCAATGTCATTTTCTTGTTTCAACTCTGGTCACAATAGTGGGATGGGAAAAAATAATTCAGGAAGATGGGTACTCTTGAGTTCTAGTAATTTATACCTTGATGAGCCAAATGCCAATGTCACCTAATTGGGTTAGTCCCAGTGAGAATTGGTGCCAAATTATCCTGTGCTTGTAAGTTCTGGGTGCTGGCTACTAAAACTGATCTTAATGGAAGTCGGACAGTGTTGGATTTGCACCCAAGGGCCATGAATGAAGGACAGCATTTGAACCCATTGCACCAAACGCACTTCAAAGGGAGCTTCAGAATATTGTTTTTTAGCAAAAGCTCAGTTGTTTGAAATATCTGCAAAAAATCTTTCAAATTTATCTGAAATTCATATTCTGTATGGATTGTTTTGCAGATTGACCTTCGTGATGACCCAAGAACTTTAACTAGACTAAATACCTTGAAGGAAAAGCCTGTGACTACAGAGCAAGGGGAGAAGTTGGCAAAGGGGGTACAGTGTTTCACTTAAGATTAATATTTGGTATTAAACAGCGTGTTTCTTTCTGGACTGGAAAAGCTTACCACTGGAGCATGTCTAAACTTGCTCAGTTCTGAAAGATCAAAACTTTACATGATCTGAAGCCCTGGCTTTTCCCTCCATACAGAGCAGTTTTATTTCTCAATGTTAGAAGAGCCTTTACCACAATTATCTCTCTTAAGGAATGCCAAAATATTTGAATATCAATTGAGTTTTTTAAAAAAAAAGCTATTTTCATCAAAACCACAAAGGTTCAAAGCCTGGTGGATGGCTTATTAATGAGGGCGTGGTGGCTGAGGTAAGGGCTCTCATTACTCAGTTATCATCACAGTGGCTATTTATACTGCCAAGTCTGCACTATAGTATGAACCTAAGACTGGTGTTTATTAATGCAAACAGGTTATTTAACTTGGCCAAATCAGCAGTTAGTTTGCAGACCACTGAGCAGTAGGTGCCTGAGTAACTGAAGGAGCCAGTACAGTTGCAGCAAAGCCAAATCTACCAAATTTATGGGTATGTTCAAGGTTGGCCTTAGATATAGAGTGCTGCAAGAGTCAGTTCCAGTTTTAAATCTTCATTGTGTACTTGTTCAACCCAATAGCTGTGAGCAATTATCTTAAGTAACTGGAGAACCATTGACACTTTTGCTTTTCCTCATCTTCTCCCACTTCCCTAGGGTCAGTTTGCTTTCCTCTTGGGAGGTGTTGCCAACATAGGCTCTGACCTAGCTGAAGATGGCCATAACTGTATTGGCCTTCTATTGGATGCCTTATCGACTGGTACAATCACCCAAGGAACAAGAGGCATCTGCTGATAACAAGTGCCCTGACAGCTGATCCTGGCTATGAAAGCAAAACAACTGGCTTGCACATTCTCTGCTAGTTTAAGGACAATTTTTGGCTGCTTGCTGTGCCCCATCTGGCCAAACTTTATACCCTACAGTTTGAGAATTACTCCTTTATGTCCACAAAATAGCCACTTGGAAAAGCTACTGGAGAATAAGTTAGTGCTTTTAGAAAAAGCAGAAAGGAAGCAAGAATAATACGGAAAGTATAGTGGTTTTGATTAAAATATAAAGATCCAGGTTTTACATTCAGGTATTTTTTTTTTAATTTAACATTTGACAAATGAAACAACTTTAAACTTTATATTTTTGTACTTTTCTTTTTGGAATTGCAAGATTTTACAAAATGTAACTCCATTCCCTTTTGTCCATCTGGCAGATTGGAGCATATTGCTATGTGGAGTGTTCAGCATTAACACAGAAAGGACTGAAGACTGTCTTTGATGAAGCCATAATAGCTATTCTAACTCCAAAGAAAAATGTTTTGAAAAAAAGACTTGGATCAAGATGTATAAACTGCTGTATGATCACATGAGAGTGAGGATACAGAAAAAAGCTGATCCAGCCCACTGTGAAAAACCCTCCAGCAACTATAAAATAGTGCTTGTATTACATATAATGAGTGTGCATTGCAGCTAAAGATGAAAGTAATCTAGATTCATCATCAACCGCACAAGTTTTGTACTGGAAAAAAAAATAGCAAATTGATGTCATATGGAGGAATTTATTTCCCTGGAAAGTACAATGTTAAGATTCTCAGGGGTTGTTTCACTTGCAAAAGCTACAATTTTTTCCTCATTTTAATTTAGGAAGCAAATCATCTGAGGCATGCAACAAACTGTTCTGGAACACAAGTGTTCAAGAAAAGTAAACATTTTTATTCTACAAAATATAGCCTTGGAGAGATGCCAAATACCCACATGTGGTTCTGCACAGTTCAGAATGGAGTTGGTTTAACCAAACACATTACAGCATTCTCAACAACTGCTGAAATCATCTGCATTTGTACGTGAGGTGTTTCTTGTGCCAGTATATCCATAATGGTGCGACGACAAGACTGATAGCGAATCCAAGTGTTGCTCCAAGTGTACAGGAAATTGGCCACACCTGTGAAAAGTAACAACTATAATGATGGGTTGCACATGAAGAACCTCTTAAGCACAGATTTTAAAGCAACCAAAATTAGTTTTTTTTGGGCCTAACCTGGCTATAAAAGCTTAAAGTTAAATCTGTACAGCATAGCATCAAATTTGTTCCCTATTACTGTACTTTTGTGCAAATGGGGAAAAGTTAAACTAACTTTTCGTAGTTTCATTTACACCATTTATACACGCACAGAACGTTTCTTAAATCTCATGACAATTTTCTGTAAGTTTCACCTACTCTGGCAAGTGTTATTTAAAGAATGTTAAACACTAAATTATATACCACACTTGTATTAATCAAGGTCTTTCTTGAATTTAAAATGAATATATAGGAAACACCCTCTTGTATAGAAATGTGAAACACAGCAAAATTCCTAGAGTTGCAAGCTACATCTAAAATAAAGTTCGATTCCTTCCCCCACCATCTCCCCTTTGAGTGTCCAGAAGCTGAATACCGAGGATTCAACTTTGTAATGTTGTTTGATACCAAAATAAATTTTATTATTTCAGCGTATAGTGGTGTAAAGTCATTTTACCCTGCTCAGGCCAATGAAGGAATGCTCATGGTGTTTTGCCAGTGTTGTAGGAAGAAAACTACAGAATTCAACAACATTATCAAGTGGAATAAAGCAGGTGTCATAAGCATTGGTAAGCCTGTGTAAAATTCAACAAGCTAAAGTTTGCACACTGTTCCAACTGACTGGTCTTTATCTTAAAAGATAATTTCAAAAATTAGACCACTGAAGATGACAGCGTTTGGTTTCAGGATATATACATTCCTTATTTTGTAAGACTTTTTAGTCAGTCATTAAAGTTTTGGCTGAGTGTTTCAGCAGATACACTGGTAATACCAGATTCCTGCTCCAATTTTACATTTATCATGGCAGTTCTCATCTTGAGTTTTTTTTTAAAAAAACAGCAGTTAAGAGAAAGGGATTAAATATATTATAACTGAAATACAATGTACATTCTGGACGTGACAGAATGAGAAATAAGAATACCTGGCAGGAAATAAGACTGTTATACATCTCTATCCAAACTGTATGGGGGGAAAAGTAAAATAAACAAAGCAAATTTGGTGCATTTGAAGAGTTTGAAACAAAGGAGTATTGTACTGATCCTGTTAAATTAGAAAAAGGGGAGAGGAGGAATCAAATTTATAGCTTAAGAGGATTCCAACTGAAACTTAAAGGCAAAAGAATTCCACAGGAACATTCATATGAGTACACACTTGAAAGCTTCAACTTGGAATATTAGGAGGTTACTGACAAGACTATTAGGACCAAAGAAGCCGACTGTTAACATAAAACAATTTATCAACTTCACTAGCTCCCTCAATCCCTTCTCCAGAAATACAACTAATGGGCTCATGATCCCAAATGGATTTTAAACTTAGTTCACAAGCTTGAATTAAAAAAAATGTCCTTACTCCCAACTTTAAATTTTTAAAGCTTGTGACCTCCAAGGTATTTGAACAATTTGGTTCATTTTCATCAATTCCCATCCAATTCCTTCCACAATCTCCCCCCACCCCAAAAATAGGAGGCTTCCAGTTCACGGACACTTTCAATACATATTTTATATATATATATATAATATATATATATATATATTGACCAGCCATATACCTCACTAAACTTTTAATGTGGAAAATGTAAAGTTTAAAAAAAAATTGTTCCAGATTGGGTGAGTGACAAGGGCACATTTATTGCTGCACCCTAGTCGCCCAAGCTGGTGATGGTGGGCCTTCTCCTCGAGCCTCTGCAGTCGTTAAGGTAAGGGTGTGGCCCCAATAGTATTAGGTAAGAAATTCCAGGACATTGGCCCAGTGACAATAAAAGATGGTGCAGAGCTTGGGGATGATCTCATTTCCAACACATTGCTGCTCCTGGAGAGATGGTTGGGGTTTATCATATTCAAGATGGTTATTATCTAGAACTTAACATGAAGCTCGAACCTAGCTGTTATGTAGGCCTGTTGTAACTTACCCTGGACTGGTTCATTACTGGAAGAGAAAGGAGGCACAGTCAAATTACTAGATCATATTTAAAAAAACAAAATTGAGCATAAGCCTTAGACTACCCACAGCTGCAGGGAATCCTGTGGTTCCTGGGTTGCATTAAAAAAAATTCACAGCAACCCTGAAAAATCCCCTATTGCAGAAATACTACTTACATAGCAGAAGTTTTACTGCAAATTATACTCTAAAATAGGCACTGTAAATTCCAAAACTAAAACGTTTTAGAAAACATTCCTGCTCATTTTACCATTACTCACTCTTATAAGAGTTACTACTTTTCTAACTTACATAAAATCAAAATCAGAACCTTAACTTTTTTTACCCTCTGCTTTCCCTTTAATCCTTTAACCTAGCTAGGCCCTGCACAAATATAACTTAGGCAATGGTTGGAAAATCAGTTTGAAGGACTGGATCAGAAGGTTAATCAGACTGTTGTGGTTAGATCATTAAGCTATAAGGCCAAACTAATCCCTTCCCACCCCAGCTGACTTTCAATGACTCAGTGACAAAGGCAAATTAGCAACAATGCTCAAAAGGGTTACATTTGCATTTTGTTTTGGTACTAGTTGTGAATAGGAGGATTTAAGATATCAAAATTATAGTCATAGGGCAGAATTTTGCGTTCGCCGGCGGGCGAGCGATTGCCGCTGGCGAAATGGGCTGCGCCGCTATTTTCCGCGGGGGGACCAATTAAGGCCCATCCCGCGGGTAAGCGATTCCTGTGGAGAACGGGAAAATAGTCTCGGGGCGGGCGGGCCGGCCTCAGACTGCCGGTTCCAATGGGGAGCCGGCAGCCTGCTTGAGGCAGTGCACCATGGCCACTCGTGGAGAGAGGGAGGGAAGTCCGAGTGGAGAGCAGCATGAGCAGGAGGAGGAGGGCAGACTGCAGGAGAGGCCAGCGGGGGGCCACTGTGCCCCCCCCCCCCCCCGATTTTCAGATGCATGCCTTGCTGTCCTCCTCCAAGAGGTGTCTATCCGTCGGCAACTTCTTATCCAGAGGATGGGTGGAGGAAGGTCCCCCATGTCACCAGCCAGGCGTAGGAGGAGGTGGGTGACGCTGTAAGAGCCCATGATGATGTGCGCTGCGGTCTGAGTGAGTACCATGTCTGTCTTGGCCATTTGACCCAGAAGGCAGCCTTAGCCTTTGACCTCCCCCACCATGTCTTGCTGTCATTACTGCAGAGGGCATCTGTCGCACGCTGGGTGGGCAAATGGGTACTGACCATGCTTACACATGGTGGAGAGAAGAAGGGTTCTCCCCACAGCATATGTTGGTCTTTGTGGCATTTGAGTAGTCTGGGGGCAACCTGCAGGGGAGGCCGCTAGACACATACTCAGAACTCCAACACATATCATATTGATGGTAATGAGATGGTGCAAGGGGTGCCTCAAGGTGTTCTGGGCAAGTGCCATCTGCTGGCATTGGCGCCACACATGGTTGCCGTAGGTGCTAAGAGCCGTGCGATATTCAAAGTGATGGACGCCAAATGTGTCCAAGGTGGCCATTGGGGGAGGGGGTTGGGACCAGCCGTACTATCTTCTGGGGACTGATCACCAGTAATGTGGACAAGAGGCGTTAGAGGCCTCAGATGGGCCACTGTGGTTGGGGTGCGCGTGCAGAGTACATGAGCGAGCAGCCCCAATAAATCCTCTTCTCTGTTTTGCAGGCAAAAACTCACAATGCCCGGGAGCACCAGAGGACTGGAGGTGGGCACTCCCTCCTCCAGCGCCTCACGCCTTTTGAAGAACAGGCCATGGAGCTGGGCAGCAGTCAGGAGGCCAGGGTGGCCGGGGGCGGCGAGACTGGGGTCCAGCGGGCAGGTATTTGAGGTCCAGAGTCCCATCCACTCTGTCTGCCCACCATCTAAACCACTGATGGTTGCTGCAATCGTTAATGCTGAAACAATGCTCATTCACAGACTGAGACATTCTGACGTGTGGGTCATACAGGAGGGACCCTCGTCCCCTTGAGGAATCGCGTCGCCACCACCTTCCAAAGTCACCTTATCCCATTTGCGACCACTATCACCATGGTCTAACATGCCATTGGATCGCTGCTGCACAGCCAAAGACTTATTTCATCTGAGGGGGTTTGGGACCTCCAGCACCCTTTCAGCCAGTGCACCCCACATTACTTTGTCCAAAAGGTTCTCAGCACCTCAGCTGTGAACATCATGGCACTAAACATAGATAAATGCCACCACGTTACTCATCCCTGCGCCAAGGGGAAATGTTGCCTTCTGCCCACCCGGTCTATGCCCCTCCTAAGGGTATGAAGGTCAATAATGTGACCTCTCAATCTCCTGTGATCGACGGCAAATGTCACTACTGTTTGCGATGTTTCCTCAACCCTGCAACTATCCAGGCCACAATGCAACCACATTAGGTACCTCTGCACTCTCCCCACTCCTATGATTCATAACAAGCCATGTGGCATTCCTGAGGCCATCTGACCAGCCTGTCTGCATGTGCGTTTAGTGTTTGGGGCTCATCTTGACTCTTTTCCACCTCACCAATGTTCTTCTCCTTAGGGTCTTGAAGGGTGAGTGACTTATGAGGCTGGGGGGGAAAGGGATGAGAGGTTGAACTGAATGTACGCTAACTAATGTACTGTCCTTGTTGTTAATTTCAGCGTCACCACCAGAGTGACCCGCACCTCGACCCAGTGGCCCCCCCCTCCACACCTGAGGGCCAACAAGTGCAACTTGCAGCACATCATTTCAGCCAGCCAGGCACCAGTACAAACACACACACCTCGGTGGGGACTTTACCGTTGGCTAGTGTCCCGAGTCACAGTGGAGAGGGCACATCACAATCGCTGGAGGAGATGGTAGGGGCAGAGAGTGCCAATGGCTCCAGCAGCCGGAGGGCTGCAGGGGACGAGGCACATGCTGAGTCTGGCACTGATGACGTGCCTCTGGAGTTGTCCCCATTGCAGCAGCTGCAGGAAAGGGGGCAGGAAGTGCGTTTGCATCTGGCAGGTTTGCATGAGGGAATTGTTCGCTGCGACGGAGGAATCCAGGCAGAGTGCACATGAAGAATCCGCCCTCAGGGCAGAGCATCAGGATTCCTTCAATGAGAGATTGGCAACTCTCAGAGAGGGGCTTCCACCAAATGGATCAAAATATGATTGGGTTACGCTCTGACCTGCAAGCCCTCACAGCAGTTCTGGCCACATGTGGTGTTTTCCATTGTGGGAGATGTTGTGGACAACAAGCGCCGGCACTCAGTGCCCATGCATCTGCGGTGAGCAGGGAGGTAGGTTTGGTCCTCATGTCAGCGCAGCAGTTGCCTGTCGTCGCTGCGAGCTCCTCTCATGGTGCTTCGGATGAGGGCAGCAGCTCCTCTGCCCCTCTGCCAGTCCACGTTCTTTCCATTGAGGCTGTGACAACTGGGGAGGTGCCAGTTCTGGCACTCCCTCCCAGGCGGGGCCATCACAGGCTCCACGGGCCAGAGGACGCTCGCCAAGGTCATCAAGGCCAATAGGACAGCAGAGTCAGCAGGCTGTCTCTCAAGCCACTCCGAGTGATGGGAATGGCACCAAGATGTAGCACCCGAAAACATAAGCATAAAGGTACCTTAGGCACTCCATGGGTATGTCACTGGTGATTTTGTCTTGGCCTTAGAATAGGGACCCATATTTTTCTGATCATTAAGAAGTTGTGTGTGTTTTTGTTTTGGGCAAAGTAAAGTCCACCTTTGTTACCATGGCCGAGGGTCTTTTATTTGTGGTGCATTTTTCTTTTTCACATATTTATCATGAATGTTTGAGTGGACATTGATGTTTCTGTACTAAGCCCTTAGTTGCAGCTGATAAGGTGGAAGATGTAGCACCTAAGTGCCACGTGTGGAAGTTCCAGGCAATACTGTTCCTGCTGATCCATGTGTGTGGAGCGAGCTGAAGGTTCATTGGATTAAATTGTCCCGGGTTTCCCTGCCTCCTTGGTGTAAACACGGGTCGTCGTTCTGCCCCTCATCATCGCCCTGTGCTTCCTCATCCTCTGAGGCACTGCTGGATTCATCATGTGCAGTCTCATCCAGGGCATCAAGGTCTTCATTGTCAACTGCATCCCCCTTTCCAGCCAAGATTGTGCAGAGCGCAGCAGACTACCACTATCAGAGAGACGTAATCTGAGGGGTACTGGAGTGCGGTCCCTGAGCAGTCCGGGCAACGGAAGCACATCTTGAGAAGACCGATGGCTCTCTCCACCAGCAGCCCTTGTGGAGCCCTGGCTCCTTTTGTACCGCTGCTCAGCCTCTGTTCTTGGATGGCGTAGTGGCATCATGAGCCACCTTCGCAGGGAATAGCCCTTGTCACCCAGCAGCCATCCATCAAGCCGGGCTGGAGCACTGAAAAGCCCCGGCACCTGGGAGTGTCTGAGGATGCAGGCATCGTGGGAGCTGCCTGGGTACCTTGCACAGACTTGTAGAATCAGCATCCTGTGATCACACACTATCTGCACGTTCATGGAGTGGAAGCCCTTCCTGTTGACGAAGGCACCGGGCTCACCTGCTGGCGCCTTGATGGCCACATGTGTGCAGTCTATTGCACCCTGGTCACGGGGAAAGCCAGCAATGGCCTCGAAGCCTCTGGCTCGCTGTGTCTGACTTGCCTGGTCACAGCGGAAATGGATGAAGGTGGATACCCGTATGAACAGAGCATCTGTAACCTGCTTGACACAAGTGTGGACAGCTGATTGGGAGACACCGCAAAGATTACCCACCAGCCCGTGGAAGGAGCCAGAGGCATAGAAGTTGAGGGCAACTGTGAGCTTCAGAGTCGCTGGCATGGGGTGTCCACCCACACAGTTAGGGAGATCTCAGGGCCAATCATCTGACAACTGTACTGTCTTCCTTGAGAGTTGGAGCCTCCTTTGGCACTGCAACTCAGTCATATTGAGGTAGCTGCTTCGCCGCCTGTATACCCTGGCAGCAGGATAGTGGCGTCTTCTGCGGCTCCTTCCACCTTGGACAACCTCTTGGCCCCGTGCCCCTTGTGCCTGCGCCTGGCCTCCCAAAGGTGGCTCCCCTGGAGACTGATTGTTCAGTCCTCGCCTCCTCCTTATTCTATCCCTCCCTTCCTTCTCAAGGGAGCTGCCTCCAGTGGAGAAGTCAGAACCCATATCCCCAGGCTAAATGGAGGCCTCCAGAAAGCTGCAGGCCCGAGAAAGATTACTGTCTGCAGATGGTTTCAAAGTACACAAGAAGCTTTTGGAAATCGGTGAGAACTGCTAACAATCAAACAGGCAACTTTTAAATACTTTCATCAATTTTAACTTCGTAAAAAACATGAACAACCCCTCTGAGTCCACATATCCCGACATTGCAGAGGTTTCCTCAAATAATCTCCTACCCGCCTTCCCGTTGGGCCCCTGCGCCGACCCGAAGTTCGCTTGGGCCCCTCAAAATCGTACACAATTGGCAAGTTAAGGGGCTTAACGAGCCCTTCAATAAATGACGGGCGAATGCGCCCGCCCACTGAAATATTGCGATGGCGTGCACTGACGTCGGTGCGCGTTAATTTACGTGCTGACGTGCGGGCTGGAAAATTCTGGCCATAGAATGGTTACAGCATGATGGAGGCCATTCAGTCCATCATGCCTGTGTCAGTTTTCTGCAAGAGCAACTCAGCTAGTCCCACTCTCTCATCCTTTCCCCATTTTTTCTCTCTTCCGGTGCTTCTCCAAATCTCTTTTGTGAGCCACACTCCTAAGGCAGTGCATTCCAGATCCTAACCACTCACTGTGTAAAAAGGTTTCCCCTCATGTCATTATAGTAACTGGCTTTATAACAGTTATGTCCAATTTCCATATTCAGCCTTCCTTGCCTAGTGGCTAAAGGTACTCATACAGTCCTAAGCCAAAGGTGATATAATTGGTCTCAGTCCCAAAATTAGAAGAAAAAAAAGATGGTTCTTATTCCTGATCACTGTTCTGTCACCCTCTTGGAAAGTGAGGACACAAAAGTGTCAAGATGGGACAAGGCTGGCTACTTTAGCTATTCATGCTTGAATAGCTTCTTATCAACTCAGGAGAAGAGCAATTTGGATCAGGTACTGGAAGGCAGCTTTTTATGGACCCATAACTAAAAGTAAGCATCTGCAGGGGGAGAAGAAAAATCAGCATGTTAGAAAAACCACTGGTTGGACTGTATCTAGATGCCGCTGAATTGGAAAGTCCCAAGTGAAATTAATTTGTACAGTCTCAACCCAATCCCTGGTAGGTGCATGGCCAGAAAGACAGCTAGTTTAAGAAGGTGTTAGGGGATAGTTTGAGGCACATTGTGGGGAGCTGTACCCTGCAACTATATTCATTGTTCTGCTCATAAAAGTTATATTTATATTTCTTTACTTTTAAAACAAAATAAACAACCCTGTTCATTTTTCTGGTCTCAGTTCCATCTTGTCCAAATGTTGCCTTAAAACATAAACCCTATAACAAAATCTAAAATATTTGCAAATCTGCCACCTTAATTCAACACAGGACTTAATATAGTCTCTTCCCTTCAGAAATATACCTTGTGTGCACTCCAAACTTTGGGATACCTTTCAGGAAGTAACAAGAATTTTGAATCCTGTTTAAACCCCACAACTGATTTTCTTTTTCTTTTAATCTACTATTTTTAATTTTCAACAAATATCTACCTATCCACTTATTTCTTTTCAATGGGGCAAAAGAGAGAGAGAAAAAAAAGGGGGTGGGGAAGTTAAATTATTTAACTTTCTTGCAGTTGTTTTGCCATCTTTGTATACACCATCCAGTCTGTTGTCAATATTTAATAACTTCCTTGTATCTAAATTATTCAAATATCATCAGGATCACACCACTTTCAAAATTTTTTCTGCCAAAAGCTAAATGACGATGTGAGGTGCATGGAATTGTAAAATCTGAAATAAGTGACAGCATTTTCTCCAATACATTAATATTTATTTTTGATAATACAGTATCCAACACTGCATATACTATTCAAGTGAGGTCATACCAGTGAAAAACATGTGTACAACAGTTTATAGTCCCTTAAGTTACCCTGAGTCCCAAACAATTACTTGATTTACCTAGTTGACGGCAGCATTTTGTTGACTGGAGACTTTGTGAAAGAGGTTAATCATACTCTAATCTTCCTTCTTTCATTGCCCAACTACTACGTATTGTACATAAATATAAACAAATATTCTAAAATTAATTTACATAATGTCCCAAATGCTAATTATCTGGTCACATAGCTCAGCAGCAGTGAAATGTATCACTGGAAATGTCCCTCATAATGTGAATATAGACATCACAGACTATCAATCATGAAGACTTTCTCACAATCATAGTCACAAAGTTAGTAATGAAAGGGAAAGAGTGTAGAAAATTTGGATCCAACTTGACAATAGCTATGGCATTTCTCACTAGTGTACAGAACGAGTGAATTTACAGTGCAATTATTGTACACAATATCTCGAGGTATGTGGGGACCCACTTCAACTTGCTGGATTTTATCATCTTTGAGGGCAGAGTAAGGTGTCAATTTTACTCAGATTTTTCTTTGGAACATTAACTGGCAACACACAAGGTTGGATATTTAATCTTCTTCAGAATTAACTAGCTACATACACACACAGAACAATGGTATCTTGGTCTTGGGGCCTTTCCGGTTTTAAGTTTCAGGTGTCTAAATACACTCATGAGATAGGACAGAAAGGCAACTACTCTACACCAATCAAGGAAACCTATATTCAAGTGGACAAAACTTAAAGTTGCAATTATTACTAAAGCCATTTTTAAAAAGTTTAGCTAAGCCTAAACGTAGTTTAAGAATTAATGCTTGATTTACTTACATGTTACAGGGAAGTGTGGAAGTACCATGTAATCAGTTTAACTGAAACTAGTGCCAAGATAAAATTAGTACCTGCTTTACTCTAAAACCATCTTGCTAGCATAATGCCGTCCTTCACTGGATTTGCAGCACTTATACTAGATACCTAGTATCTTTCCCAACATCCCAAAGCTTGCCAGAAATTCAGGTACTAGCACCTTGAAACACTTTGATACATTCAGATATTCTATGTGCACCATGCAAATAAGATCAGATTGACAGGAGATTGCTTCTAGGTTAAAATTTAACACTAGAATCACAACTAATGTACAATACAAGCCAGTTCCTTGGTGGGCAGTTTACTCCTTTTGTTAGTTTAGAAAAAGTACATACTTATCAACTGGGATGAGAAAATTGTCTGATGACAAGAGGCTGAGTAAATTGGGCCTTTATTTTCTGGAGAGATAAAGACAAAGAACTGCGGATGCTGGAAATCCAAAACAAAAACAAAAACAAAAACAAAATACCTGGAAAAACTCAGCAGGTCTGGCAGCATCGGTGCAGAGGAGCACAGTTGACGTTTCGAGTCTGCATGACTTTTCAACAGAAGAGTCATGCGGACTCGAAACATCAACTGTGTTCCTCTCCACCGATGCTGCCAGACCTGCTGAGTTTTTCCAGGTATTTTTGTTTTTGTTCTTTATTTTCTGGAGTTTGGAGAGATGAGAGGTGATCTCATAGAAACACTAGTTTCTGAAGGGGCATGATAGGATAGATACTGAGAGATTTGTATCCCCAGCTGGGGAATCTAGAACACAGGGGCACAGTCTCAGGATAAGGGGCTGACCATTTAGGACAGAGATGAGCAGAAAAACTCACTCAAAAGGGTGCTGAATCTTTGTAATAATCTACCTTGAAAGGTGTGGATACTCCATTGTTGAATATATTTAAAGCTAGGGTAGACAGGTTTTTGGCCTCTCAGAATGAAGGGGTATGGGAAGCAGGCAGACAAGCGGAATAAGGCTGATGATCAGCCATGATTGAATTGAATGGCAGAGGAGGTTCGAAGGGCCATATGGTTTATTCCTGTTCTTATTTCTTATGTTCAATAGTATGGGTCTTTTTATTTAAATCAATCTAATCATTGCTAATGCAAGACAAGATTACAAGCAGCAAATGAACAGAGTGGTTTTAACATCGATCAGCTTATGGAAACTTTTCACCCTTATCCATTGTCTCATGGGTAATGTCTGCTGCAGCATATTTAAAGGCTGCTACCTAACTGTCAAAAATCTACACCAAAAGATGGATAGCTGCTCAGTTCCTCTCTGTTGCAATGTGCATATTTAAGCAATACTTAATACTCAAATTGGTCAGATTTAAACTTCCTGCCGCTTTGCTAGCAGCTTTCATCCCCAGAAGTTAAGACTTCTGCATTTTTGCAAACCATTTCATGACAAAAAAAAAACTTGCTAATGCATAAATTACAATTTTTTTCTTTCCATTCTTCACCCCCCCCACCACCCCACATTAATGCCACAATATAGGTTTCCACTCCTGTTTGAAACCATCCATCTGCTACATCATTCAATTTCAGACAGATGCACAGTGTTTCTCAGTTCTTCTCATTTTTCATAGCAGCTTTGAAAATATGCCACATCACATTTTAGGGAGGGGGAAGAAAAACACTGAAAGCATACACTAAAAAATGTTAAACTAAAATTGCAGATGTGTACAGTTGAGTTACTTAATCTAAAATTCCCCATTAAAACGTTTTGTACCATGCTACTTAAGTCAGACACTGCATGTATAGAAAATGGAAAAGCTATTGCACTGTAACATGCTCTTTTTCTCTCTTTCCCCCCACCGCCCCATCTAATAAACTAAAAGTGTGGTTTTGGTTTGGCAGACAAATGCAGTACTGTGTATTACTGTTGAGCAGCATGATCTATCATATGTTCAATTATGGCTTATAAACTGCTTGTAGCTTCCTTATAAAAATGATGTCATCATTAAATGAGACAATGTTTACCAAGCCTAGGTAGAAGAAAATAGCTGATCAGGCGGCACCAGCAGAGAACTTGCTGACGCTTGGTTGACTGATCTTTTGAGTTCACGTGGAACAAGTTTATGATGGAGCTTTGAATTCAGAGCTCCCTATTCTCAAAGGCTATTCAGATTCACAACATAGTACGTAATAATGCTGGGGCTCACTGCTTGCTTGAAGAATGGTGGAAAGCTCAGTATCAACTGTTGCAATTGAACATTATACAAAATGACTAGTTTTCACAGTATCTAAAAAAGAAACATTGGCCAAAAAGTATTAGCATTATCAAGGAACTTTTCTAATTTAATAGCCTTGTATTGTCTTCATGGGAGCAATCTTGACTGCATCAGAAAATTAGTTAGGAAGTTGTGGAGCCAAACTCCACTCCGGAGACATGTTCTAGGTTGACAATGAATGAAAGCTGTACTATCAGTGGTGCTGTCCTTCAGTTGAAACATTAAACTGAAGCCCCTTCTGCCTTTTCAGATTCAAAAATTCTACAGTCCTAGTTGAAGGAGAATCAGGGGAGTTTTTTTTTTTAAAAAGTATCCTGGCCAACAATTATCCCTCAATCAACATGATTAAAACAATTATCTGGTCATTTATCTCTTGCGATCTGAGGGAGCTTGTTGCTGCAGTGGCCTTCATTATAACAGTGACTACTTTTCAAAACAACTTAATTCACTGTGTACTTCTTTGGGGTGACCCAAGGACATGAAAGGCACTATGTGAATGGAAGTTCTCTCCTTTGATAATGTAAATCGAAAGATGTTTAACTTAGGGTCTAACCCACGAGGTCTTACGACAAGGGTTGCATCACAAGATGATGCAGTTAACAGAACCCATTCAAAGCTAAAAGCCAAAACGTACAAGATCAGACAAAGAATCTGGTTCCACAAATGAAAATCTATTTTAGTCGCTATTCTTAGCAATCAACTTTTACAGTGGCCAGGAGCAATGGGCAGCTATAACACTAAGTGGCCAAACAGTAAAAGTGCACGTACACAGAACCAGTGATCTAAAAAGGGCAAAATAACATTATCAAATCTTCATCTGCAATACTAAGATTGTAAACAGCTACTTCAAAATAGAAAATACACTAAAATACTGGAATCAGTATGGCTGGAAAAGTCAGTAGAGGTTAGTGATAAAAACATGCCCAAGATTTATTCCACTTTTGAGGACGAACTGAATTCAGAGCAATCAAGAGAGTTGAGGTTTTCCTGAAAGAGGATTAAAAGATCATGTGACACAGTGGCACAGCTAGCAGCCTGAAGCAGCAAGTTCTCAGACAAGATTATTTTTGAAGTAACTCACCCACAGTGCCAGGAGAGTGAACATGATGCAAGGCACAATTTAGACTCATCCTGCTGACCAGGCGACTGCAAAATAGAGAGAATTGGACTTCCTCGCTTCATATTTTTAAAAAGGTTCCCTTCCCCCATTGCTAATTGGACACTCAACCTCTGCATCCAGCAATAGCATGGGTCGCCTGTACTAGCCCCCTACCCAGTTCCACTAGGCAGGAGGGAATATTTATCACGGCTGTCAACAAGGGCCATACCAGTGCACAACCAGTCCCTAGCAGCCTCCTGCATCAACCTGCCAATAAACTGATGAAATGCTGTCTTCTTGCTGAATAACTTAAAAACTGTTCAAGATCCTGCTGACAGAACCCATGTTGAGGCAAGCAGCTGATTGGTTAGTCAGAGAAGAGCGGGCAAAGTTTCAACATTCAACTGCTTCCCAACATTGGCCCAGACTCCACAGAAAGTCTGGCAACAAGCAGCACCCAGGAAGAAAAACCAGCTGCCAGATTCAGCTTCAGAGCAAACAACTAATCAGCCAACTGGAGGAGGCTCAGGGAACTTGCAGAGCGGACCAGTGACTGTGGTGCGTTACGTATAGCAAGCCTGAAACCATCCCCAGTTCTTCCACAGTGAGAAGATTAGAGGAGTTGTAGTGGCCCATTCTTAGACCTACTTTCCTTCTGGGGCCATGCTCTGAAATTAAAGTATCTTGATCACATCCCCTCTTTTGAAAATCAGTTTGGTAATTCCTCCAACACAGGGGAGGATCTTCAGCATGATTCAATGCCATTTGATCACTCACTATAAAGCTGCTCATTGTTCCTTGCTGCTCTGCTTATAAGTAGGGGGCACGCAAGAAGACAGGTGACTACACCAAAGAGAGATGGAGACCAAATGAAGAGTGAATTAGGCTCACATAGGAATTCAGTGCAAGGGGGAGGGGAAAGAGGTGTTGGATACATAGGAATTAGGCTAAAAACAAAAAACAAAAAACTGTGGATGCTGGAAATCCAAAACAAAAACAGATTTACCTGGAAAAACTCAGCAGGTCTGGCAGCATCGGCGGAGAAGAAAAGAGTTGACGTTTCGAGTCCTCATGACCCTTCGACAGAACTAGGCGAGTCCCAGGAAGGGGTGAAATATAAGCTGGTTTAAGGTGGTGGGGGGGTGGGGTTGGGTGGGGGGAGAGAAGTGGAGGGGGGTGGTGTGGTTGTAGGCAAAAGCAGTGATAGAAGCAGATCATCAAAAGATGTCACAGACAGCAGAACAAAAGAACACACAGGTGTCGAAGTTGGTGATATTATACCCACTAGAGCTATACCTTGAGTGCCCTACCATCCATTCTTAATTAGCACATTCGTTTAGATAATATCACCAACTTCGACACCTATGTGTTCTTTTGTTTTGCGTGGATTTGAGTAAGAAACACTATGAATAAGGGGAAGTCAGGGCCCAAAATGAAAAGTAATGTAAAGTTAACATAAGGGGAGTAAAGACATGGCAGGGCAGCTCAGTCCTGTGGAACGTGTGTCCTGTAACACATGGGAAGTCGTGGATACTGCTGGTGACCTAGATGACCACATGTGCAGGAAGAGCTGCCAGCTGCAGAAACGTGAGCTCTGGGTTTGAGCTCGAGTCACTGTGGCACATCCACGAGGCTGAGTGCTCTGTGGGTAGCATGTTCAGAGAGGTGCTCACACCGCAGGTTAGGAGCATGGAGGCAGAAAATGAATGGGTGACCGCCAGGCTGTTCCAAGAGAAGCAGGCAGGTAGTGCAGGAGTCCCCTGGGGTCCCACCTGCTAATCAGTTTTCCATTTTGGATACTGGTTGCATTGGTTCCTCAAATGAGTTCATTCAGAGTCAAATTTGTGGCACCACGAGTGGCTCGGCTGTACAGGAGGGGAGGAAGATGAAAGGAAGAGCAATAGTAATAGGGGATTCAGTAGTTAGCGAACAGACAGGCATTTCAGCGGCCATAGACAACTCCAGGATGGTATGTTGCCTCCCTGATGCCAGAGTCAAGGGTGTCACTGAGCGGCTGCAGGACATTCTTCTGGGGGAGGGTGAACAGCCAGAGGTCATGGTCCATGTTAGTACCAATGACTTAGGTAGGAAGGGGGATGTGGACATGCAGACAGAATTTAGGGAGCCAGTTGGAAAATTAGCAAGCAGGGCCTCAAAAGTAGTAATCTTCAGATTATTCACTCGCTTTTCTAGAACTGCTTCATCTAATTCAGGCCCTTGGAGTTGCAGCCTATCCTGACAGGCAATTGGTGCTAGGTGGGGTACACCCAGGATGGGACACCAATCCATCACAGGGCACACATTCA
Source organism: Carcharodon carcharias (assembly GCF_017639515.1). NCBI lineage: Eukaryota > Metazoa > Chordata > Chondrichthyes > Lamniformes > Lamnidae > Carcharodon > Carcharodon carcharias. The sequence goes on along the minus strand of NC_054468.1, from coordinate 201,002,504 downwards.
CACATGCACACGCACAATCAATGAGGAACACTTTACCGCAGCCAATCCATCTAACCAGCACGTCTTTGGATGGTGGGAGGAAACTGAAGCACCCAGTGGAAACCCACCCAGACGTGGGGAGAACGTGCAAACTTCACACAGACAGACACCCAAGGTCAGGACATAACCCAGGTCCCTGGAGCTGTGGGGCAGCAGCACTGAACCTGCTCCAGATTACTCCCAGTGCCAAATGCAAGTGAGTACAGAAATAGGAGGATATGGCAGATGAATAGTGGAAAGATGGTGCAGGAGGGAGGACGTTAGATTCCTGGGACACAGGGACCAGCTCTGGGGTAGATGACACTTGTACAAGCCGGACGGGTCGCACCTGAACAGAGCCCGGACTGAGTTCCTTGTGGGGTGTTTTGCTAGTGCTGTTAGGGGGGCTTTAAGCTAACTCAGCAGGGGTGTGGGAACCGAGAGAGTAATACCAAGGTGCACAAAATACTGGAGAGACATATAGAACTTGAATAGAGAATAATAAGTTAATAAGTGGAGTTGCAGTAAGGAAGGAAGTAATGAAGTCTAAATCAGACTGCATGACTGTGAATGCACGGAGTATAGTAAATAAGATTGGGGAGTTACAGGCGCAGATTATCATGTGGAATTATGATGTTGTGGCGATAACAGAGACCTGGCTCAAGGAAGGGCAGAACTGGGTGTTAAATATTCCTGGGTACAAGGTGTTCAGGAAAGATAGTGCAAGAAGAAAGAAAAGGAGGAGAGGTGGCTCTAATGGTTAAGGAGAACATTGCAGTGCTAGCGAAAAGGGATGTTCCAGAGAGTTCAAGGACACAATCAATTCATCTAAGGCTAAGGAACAAAAAGGATGCAAATATATTGCTTGGCATAGCCGATAGGCCACCAACTAGTGGGAAGTAGCGGAACAAATCTACAGGAAAATTAGAGAAGTGCAAACATTATAGAGTGGTTATAATGGGGAACTTTACCCAAATGTAGATTGGGATAGTGGAAGTGTAAAGGGCAGAAAGGGGCAAGAGTTCCTAGAATGTGTTCAGGAGAATTTTCTACAGCTGTATGTGCCCAGTCCTACAAGAAAGGAGACACTGCTAGACCTGTTTCTTGGGAATGGGGTGAGTCAAATGGATCAAGTGTCAGTGGGGGAACACTTAGGAGACAGTGATCATTGTATCATAAGGTTTAGAATGATGGTAGAAAAGGACAATGGGCAATCGAGAGTAAGAATAATTAACTGGGGGAAAGGCGAATTCAATGGGACAAGAATGGAGCTGGGGCAGATAGATGGAACCAAAGGTTGGCGGGAAAAACTAGCTGAACAATGGGCTACATTCAAAGAAGAAATGGTTCGGGCACAGTCAAGGTACATTCCCTTAAAAGGGAAAGGTAAGGCAAACAAATCCAGAGCTCCCTGGATGAAAAAGGAGATAGAAATTCAGATAAAGAAGAAAAAGTGTGCTTATGATAAGTGCAGGTAGAAAAAGCAATTGAGAGCCAAACTGAATACAGAAGGCTCAGAGATGTGAAGAAGCAAATAAGAGAAGTGAAGAGGGATGATGAGAAAAGACAGGGAGCTAACATAAAGGGGAATCCCAAAGTCTTCTTTAGGCACAAATAGTAAAAGGGTGGTAAAATTAGTACGAGGGCTGATTAGGGACCAAAAAAGGGATTTACACATGGAGGCAGGGGCCATGGCTGAGGTATTAAATGAATATTTTACACCTGTCTTTAATCAAGGAAGCAGGCACTACCCGGGCCATGGTGACAAAGGAGGAAACTCTGTTACTAGAAGGGTTCAAAATTGATAAGCAGTAGTATTGAGTAAACTGTCAGTACTTAAAAGTTGACAAGGCACCAGGGCTGGATGAGAAGCATCCAAGGATATTGAAGGAAGAGAGAGAGTGGAAATTGCAGGGGCACTGGCCATAACCTTTCAGTCTTCTTCGACTCAGGGGAGGTCCCAGAGGACTGGAGAATTGCAATCATTACATCCCTGTTCAAAAAAGGTTGCAAGGATAAGCCCAGCAATTACAGACTAGTCAGTTTAACTCCAGTGGTGGAGAAGCTTCTAGAAACAATTATTCCAGATAGAATTAATAATTACATGGAAAAACATGGGTTAATTAGGAAGAGCCAGCGTGGGCTTAAGGGAAAATAGTGTTCAACTAACTAACAGGGGGTTGATGAGGGCAATGCTGTTGATGTGGTGTACATAGACTTCAAAAGGCATTTGAAAACATGCCACACAACAGGGTTGAGAGAAAAAGTTATAGCTCAGAGCTTTGTGGATACAAAATTGGCTGAGTAATAGCAAACAGCAAGTAATAGTTAATGGAGATTTTTCAAGCTGGAAGAAGGTTTGTAGTGGAGTTCACCAGGGGCCAGTATTGGATCTCTTGCTTTTCCTGATTTATATTAATGATCTAGATCTTGGTGTGCAGGGGACAATTTCAAAATTTGCAGATGATTCAAAACATGGAAGAATTGTAAACTGAGGATGACCGTGTAGAACTTCAAAAGGAAATAGACATGTTGGTGGAGTGGGCAAATAGGTGGCAGATGAAGTTCAATGCAGAGAAGTGTGAGGTGATACATTTTGGTAGGGAGAACATGGAAATACAACATAAAATAAGGGGTACAATTCTTAAGGGGGTGCAGCAGCAAAGGGACCTGGGTGTATACGTGCATAAATCATTAAAGGTGGCAGGACAGGTGGAGAGAGCGCGGTTAAAGCAGCATACAGTACCCTAGGCTTTATTAATAGGGGCAGAGAGTACAAGAACAAGGAGGTTATGCTGAACTTGTATGTGACTCTAGTCAGATCTCAGATAGAGTACTGTCTACAGTTCTGGGCATCACACTTCAAGAAGGATGTGAACACACTGGAGAGGTGTGAAGAGACTTACAAAAATGGTTCCAGGGATGAAGAGATTGGAGAAGTTGGGACTGTTCTCCTTGGAGAGGAGATTTGATAGGAGGTGTGTAAAATCATGAGGGGGCTGGACAGAGTAGATAGGGAGAAACTAGTCCCTGCTCATAAAAGGATGGAGAACAGGGGGGCACAGATTTAAAGTGATTTGCAAAAGAAGCAAATGCGGTGAAAGAAAAAATGTTTTCACACAGCAAGGGTTTGGGTGTGGAATGCACTGCCTGGAAGTGTGGTGGAGGCAGGTTCAATCGAGGTATTCAAGAGATCATTAGGTGGTTATTTAAATAGAAACAATGCATAGGTTACGGGGAGAAGACAGGAGAATGGCACTAGGTCATAATGCCGATTTGGAGAGCCAGTGCAGACACAATGAGCCTTCTGCGCTAACAATTCTGTGCTTGTGATATTACCTGTCCTTTGTAAACTGAGCAAATGGGCTGTCATCTTTAAATAATCAGGCTCTGTGCCCCCATGCAACTATCAGTACACAGAGACACAACACCCTCTAGAAGGAAGGAGGACACACGACCTTCAAAAAGGCAAACCACAGAGAAAAGCCCTACATGGTTAGTAACAATTCACGACACTGAATGGTGAGATCCAGAATCTTTAATTCTTACGTACAAGGATGGTACACAAGCGGTCCCCCCAATGTGGCTGTGCCAAATCTGTACTTAGTCCTCACAAATGTAAGCCGGGACTCACCATACCCTAAGTCGAGTGCAGCCTTAAATAACCACGAAACCTACTCGTGAAATTTTAAATGCTCAATAGGAATTTTACAACCACAGCTCAAAAATGGTAAATACCTGCAGGGAACACTACATAAAATGAGATTGAGATCCATGTCTGCAAGAATAAAAGGGTAATAACAAATCTAAATACTCAGGTAACCAACCTGCAAAATGTTCACCAAATGGATGACTTTGATGTGACAAAACATCATTCTTTCTAAAAACCTTGAAATGACAAGTCAATTTCCTTAATTCACAGAACCCTCAGGAATCTCCTAGAACTGGATTCTAAAGATGGATTCAGCACTAGACATGACTGATTGAACGCCTGATCCCTATGTAAAGGGACAAGTATAATCAATTTGTCACCTCAGACCTGCTCTGACAACCTGATAGATCATGGCTAATCTGCATCTTAACTCCATCTACCTGCCTCGGTTGCCTAAGCCTCAATACCTTTAGTTAATAAAAAAAAAATCAATTTACCTCAGTTTTGAAATTTTCAGTTGACAGAGTCAACTGGTGGCGCTGGGGGGGGTGGGGTGTAAGAGAGAGAGAGACAGGACAAGTGTTCCAGATTTGCACTACCTTTACTCTGAAGGAGTGGTTCCTGACATCACCCCTGAACAGCTTAGCTCAAAGTTTTTGAGTTATGCCTTTCTCTGGACTCCCCCACCAGAGGAATAGCTTCTCTCCATATACCCTATCAATTCCCTTTATTATCTTAAACACCTCAATTAGATCACCCCTTAATTGTCTATATTCAAGTGAATACAAGCAGAACTAATACCTGTACTCAATTTATTAACCCTGTTAGCTTAGATATAATTCCAGTGAATTTCTGCTGTCCCCTTCTAAGGCCAATATATTCTTCTCATGGTGCTAAACCCAGGGTTAAACACAGCACTCAAATTAGGTCTTCCACTCCTTTGTACTCTAGCACCCCTAGAGATAAATGCCATTGATCTTTTAAATTATTTTTTGTATTCGCCCACTAGCTTTGTGAATTCTGTATGAAAAAAGAGATTGGACTAACATATTCACTTCAGAAGAACAGATGTTGTAGGGGTGAAGTGGATAGGGAAAGGCTTAGGGGAGCCAGGTGGTGAGCCACTTGCCACAGAATACCCACCTGTCTTCCTCTGGGCAGACCTGTTATTCACATTATTTTTCTGGTCACTGGTGACCCCAAAACTGCTGTTGGTGGGGGATTTGATGTCAGCAACACATCTGAAGGTCAAGGGGGAGATAGCTGGGCTTTTCGTCACTAAAGATAGTCACTGCCTGGCACGTGATGCATAAATGTTTTTGCCATATCTCAGCGCAAGTCTGGAGGTTGCCCCAGTCTTGCTGCATGTGGACAAGTAATGATCCCACTCCCTCGGAGGTTGAACCAGAAGCAAGGGGAGAGGGAGATAGAGTCCACTGTTGGATTAGAATATGTCTGGGATCTTTTTGCTGTGTGGAAGGGTGCAGTGCTAGGAGAAAGATTGTAATCACTGTCCATGAAGGAGAATCCAATGGCACTTAGATCTTGTTGAGATTTTTATGCTCATTAGGGGTGTGTGAGGGAGAGGAGTGGATGTGTTTTCTTTCCTTTGGAGGAATTTCAGCTCAGTGGGGAGGTAGGTTGCATTTGGGTTCTTAATGTTTGATCAATTTGGGAAAAGGTGAATGAATACAAGTACAGGTTGAATTATGAAGAAAGGTCTTTAAGCTGAAACATAACTCTATTATTCTGTCTCCACAGACGCTGCCAGATCTGAGTAGTGTTTTTATTGCAGCTTGTGTTATATTTGCTATGCGCTTTGTATGATGTTAAAGTCTTTATTGTTCTTCTTCAATTTTGTTCGATGAAAGAATTGGTGTTGGGGTAGGACTGTTTAATTATTCGTTACTGATGTGTTCTTGGAATCTGGTCCATTACTGCACAAGAGCGTGTTACAGCAGTTTCTGTGTGGGTTTATCACCCAAGTACTTCTGCTAGTTAGTATACTGTGGCATTTCTTGTGGTTTTAGACTGTTAACTCCTGGTCCACTCTTTCACCATCTGCTGAGCTTTTTGTGCTCACATTTTACCACTTCTGCTTCTCAGCAAGTTTGTTTAATTTTCAGTCAAGATTTTATGGCACTCAGAATTCCTCCTCCTGATTCCTAACCCATAACCCAAAGTGTATGCATGGCCTTCAAAGACAGGATTGGACTCATTGTAATGGGTTTTTCTAGGCATTAAACGTGAAAACTAGCTACTCGAATAAGACTGATAGTTGCCAGTGCTTGTGTGTCCAAACACAAGTCATCGTCTTTAGGAAGGGTATAAAATCAGAGACAAGAATTCTTTAAGGCAGTAAAAAGCGAAAGACAAAAGCTTATATGCTCCATTGCACATACTGTAAATCATCTTTATTGCTCAGCTGCAAACAGAGCAGCTCCTTACACAAATTTAACTGACTTAGCATTGAACTACTTCACTACCCATTGCATTTTGCAGAACAAAAATCTTGTTATTCTTAGACAACAAATATTAACATTTAATAAACACTAACAAAAATATTTGCATTTATATAGCACTTTAAGACTACCAGACATCTCGAAGTGCTTTACAGACTGAAGGGTAGTCATTGTTGCAACGTAGGAAATGCGGCAGCCAATTTGCACACAGCAAGGTGACCACACACAGCAATGTGACAATGACACGATCACCGCAAAATGGCAGAGAGAATAATGTGGCATGAAATCTACAATACAGCCTTTTTTGGTGAGCTATTCCAACCAAAATGTTGAACATTCACATGACGACATTAAATGCCAAACAATGGCCATCTACTGCAAGAGAGGAGTGCCTAATCACCTTGGCCTTGACATTAAATAGCATTCAACATCCTGAGGGTTGCCACTGAACAGGAGCTCAAATGAACCAGTCATTTAAATACTGTGGCTGGAGGATACACTGTAGCAAGTGGCGCACCTTCTGATGTCATTTGGTTGGGTGTAGTTATAGCTCAACCGAAGCTTGATGTTGGCCAAGCATTCTACAACTATGAGAGGTAGTGGATGGGTCATGGGAGGTAGTGCAGGGTACACACACGCGCAAGGACACACACACACGCAGGTGGACCCCATTTCTGCAGATAAGTTGGCTTAGGGGAAATCAGCTGGGTAAGGAAAAGGATTGGGCCAAAGATAAGCCCATATGAGACTCCAAAAAGGTGATGATAAAGGAATGAGAAGAGTAAACATTGCTAGGGATGCTTTGGCTATGATTAGATAACTGACTGGAATCAAACATGTCTTCAATGTGTGTAGTTCAACCACTTGAAGTACTGAATCACTTCTGAATTAATCCCATCACAAATTCATACGTAAAAGGAATATTTGCATTTGTCTAGCCATTTTCTAGGAAATGTGACAGAAAAAGGCGTCAATCTATCAAATGGATGAGTCTCTCGCATCCTTTCTGAGCAATTAAATTTTTAATGATTTACTGCTCAAGACTGCTTTTTAATGCAAGAGGTTTGCTATTCTAAAGTTATTAAGTGATAATGGAAGCCTGAACAGTAATCACTTTGGACCCAACTGTACTAAATATAATGCCTACAGAATTTCCATGAAGTAAATTTAAAGTCACAAACCTCTCACATGAAAACATCATTACACTCCTCATTCACCAAGGAAAGTGGGCCAGTTCGGTTTGCCTAGTGCATGCATGTGTCAATAGTTGGTAGACAAGAAGCATATTTTTGCTGAATGGGATTGGTACTGCACTTAGAAAACTGCTGTGAACATCATATTAAGCATGGAAGATGGTCATGTTGTGAGATGCATGTAACATTGCAACTGTCATGGGATAATGTGCAGCAATTGCTTTCCAGCTAGAATCACAGGTTAAGTGCCGATACTGAGACAGCACAGAACCATTCACATGGAGCGATGGGGAAGAGCGCAGGTGGATGCAAAAACATGAGGAGGTCCAGAAAGGAAGCAGTCTAGTTGAAAGACTGCAAGGCCAGAAATGACGAAGGAGACAAAGAAAGGCTCAAGACATGAAGCTTGTGCCAGATAAATGTTGTTGGTCATATTCAAAGATGGATTGCACATGATTTTCTGATTTTGTTTTTAAAAACAAGTAATTAAACTTTTCATGCATTATTTTTAAAAATTAACTTTAGGGGAATAGATCAAGATGAGTATAAAGCCAAGTTTAGTTAAATTTTTTATTCTTTTCATGGGATACAGACATTGCTGGCGAGGCCAGTATTTGTTGCCCATCCCCAATTGCCCTTGGACTGAGTGGCTTGCTAGACCATTTCAAAGGGTAGTTATGAGTCAACCACATTTCTGTGGATCTGGTGTCACATGTAGGCCAGACTAGGTAAAGCCAGTAGACTTCTTTCCCTGAAGGACATTGGTGAACCAGATGGGTTTTTAATGACAATCAATGATGGTTGTCACAGTCACAATTACTAAGACTAGCTTTATATTGCAGGTTTATTAAATTTAAATTCCACCAGCTGCTGTGGTGGCATTTGAACCCATGGCCCCAGACCATTAACCCAAGCCTCTAGATTAGTAATCAAGCACCACCACACAGCCATCTCCCCACTTATGGGATTGAGTTTTAAATAGGCGTTGTGGGAATGTGATTCAAAGCTGAAGAATAGTGCAAGCATTTTTTTTGGATTGGTTTCTTTTCATGAAGAAATGTAAGCAAATTTCTTTCTAATGGACTGAATATCACAGGGTATCCATCTGCTACAGGCAAGACTCTGCTGATGGTGAGAGAGAACTGGGCACAGAATTTTTAACTTTGTAAGTTATGATAACATTTTATTAAAAAAGGGTAAATGGTGGGGGGGTACCTATCTTGGCAATCTTAGAATATTTAGATTGATTGAAAACAACGTTTAACCAAATGGAAAGAAATAAGCCTAAACTGAACCAAACAGGAAACCTTACATGCAACACTTTGGACAAATATTACCTACTGAATTCCTAATTCCAGTTGTGTTGGCATGATAAAGGGCCACGCAATACATCAATGAAGAGGGAAAAGTTGTTATGCAAAGGCTCGTCTCGCATGGTCCCTCCAGAACATGAGTATCAGTTTGAATTACAGTATTGAAGGAAGTGCTGCACTTTCAGGTGGTGTTGGTTTTCAGAGGCAGCCAAGGTCCTGCCTGGTCTCTCAAGTGGATGTAAAAGATGCCTTGGCATTATCTGAAGGGAAGGGAGTTCTTGCCGTTATTTTGCTTAACATATATCCCTTAAATCAATAAAAGTGATTCTGGTAATTTCCCCCTCACCACCCCCCCTCCCTGCATCTTCCTCCCCATATTAAAAAAGTGACTACATTAAAAATAATTCATTGGTTGTGAAGTGCTTTGGGACATCCGCAGGTTAAGAAAGGCACTACATAAATGCACATTTGTTTGTTCCTGATGGCCAGTTCAACGCAGGTTGTGCTTAGGCCAAGAGGGACAGATTAGGGAGAAAGGATTAAAGGGAGCTCATTAGAAATGATGAAAAAAAATGCACAGATCTTAGAAATACAAAAGATGAAAATCAATAAGGGAATCTAAAAAGCTCATCATTTAAAATTGACAAGATTGAGAAAAACAGATGGACATTAAAAAGAAAAAAAATGTTTAAAATTAAAGTCAATGAATCAGAAATTAAAACTACAAGCAACAGTTCCAACTCTTACATGCTTTGTGAATAACAGCATCAGCGAGAGTGTGGCAGTTCTGCTCAAGTTTACTCATTTCCAAAAGAAAACTGGCCAAGAATTCTCATCTGTGAAATACCCGATGCTGGTAGAACTGGTTTTGGAGTTAAAGTTACTTAAAACTGTTGAGATAGGTGTAGATGTAGGCATAACTAAGCAAAACCTCAAATCTGAAAAATTCCAGCATGCTCATTTTTGACAGCAATGAATGAAAGCATTCGAATGTTGAGTTCATCAAGGTGACCAAAGCTACAAATACTTTGTTTTTCAATTTCTCTTCTGCATAGGTCCACAATGTGCCAGCTCAACCACAGGGCAGTTTTGTTCAGTGAACCAGTGTGAATTTTTCACTTGTCCCAACCCCCCTTAAACCAGCTTATATTTCACCTCTTTTCTATTTTTCCTTAGTTCTGTTGAAGAGTCATATGGATTTTAAACGTTAACTGTGTTCCTCTCCGCATATGCTGTCAGACCTGCTGAGTTTTTCCAGGTATTTTTATTTTTGTTTTGAATTTTCCAATTCCTACACTAGCCAGCCTTGTCACTTCTGGCACCTCACTCAGCTGATTGCTGTATACCCAGAATTGGGTTAACAAACAAATCACACTTGGCCCTCTTACATCCAGAAGGAAGGAAAGACTAGCATTCCATCAGCTTCAGAGTCCTTAGGTGAATAGGTTATTGTAACCCACTGCATCAAAGATCTTAAAAGAAAAAAAAGACTTGCATTTATATAGAGTCTTTCATGATTTCAGGATGCCCCAAAATACTTAGTTTTGATGTGCAGTCACTGTTGCAATGTAGAAGCAGATAATTTGTGCACAACAAACAGTAATGTGATAATGGCCAGAATTTTTTTCACATGTTAAGACATAATTATTGGCCAGAACACAGGATAACACTCCTTCTCTTCTTTGAAATAATGGCACATGTTCACCTTAGAAAGCCAACAGAGCTATGGTTTAACATCTCATCTGAAAGACTGTACCTCTAGCAGTCCAGCACTTCCTCCATACTGCACTGGAGTGTCAGGTACACAAGAAACAGTAGCAGGAGTAGACCATACGGCCCTTGACAAAAACAGAATTACCTGGAGAAACTCAGCAGGTCTGGCAGCATTGGCGGAGAAAAAAAGAGTTGACGTTTTGAGTCCTCATGACCCTTCAACAGAACTAGGTGAATCCAAGGAGAGGGGTGAAATATAAGCTGGTTTAAGGTGGGGGGTGGGAGGTGGGTGTGGTTGCAGGGACAAGCAAGCAGTGATAGGAGCAGATAATCAAAAGATGTCACAGACAAAGGAACAAAGAGGTGCTGAAGTTGGTGATATTATCTAAACAAATGTGCTAATTAAGAATGGATGGTAGGGCACTCAAGGTATAGCTCTAGTGGGGGTGGGGGGCATAAAAGATTTAAAAATAATGGAAATAGGTGGGAAAAGAAAAATCTATATAAATTATTGGAAAAAACAAAAGAAAGGGGGAAGAAACAGAAAGGGGGTGGGGATGGAGGAGGGAGTTCAAGACCTAAAGTTGTTGAATTCAATAATCAGTCCAGAAGGCTGTAAAGTGCCTAGTCGGAAGATGAGGTGCTGTTCTTCCAGTTTGCATTGGGCTTCATTGGAACAATGCAGCAAGCCAAGGACAGACATGTGGGCAAGAGAGCAGGGTGGAATGTTAAAATGGCAAACGACAGGGAGGTTTCGGTCATTCTTGCGCAGGTGTTCTGCAAAGCGGTCGCCCAGTTTATATTTGGTCTCTCCAATGTAGAGGAGACCGAATTGGGAGCAATGAATGCAGTAGACTAAGTTGGGGGAAATGCAAGTGAAATGCTGCTTCACTTGAAAGGAGTGTTTGGGCCCTTGGACGGTGAGGAGAGAGGAAGTGAAGGGGCAGGTGTTACATCTTTTCCGTGGGCATGGGGAGGTGCCATAGGTGGGGGTTGAGGAGTAGGGGGTGATGGAGGAGTGGACCAGGGTGTCCCGGAGGGAACGATCCCTACGGAATGCCGCCGGGGGGGGTGAAGGGAAGATGTGTTTGGTGGTGGCATCATGCTGCAGTTAGCGGAGATGGCGGAGGATGATCCTTTGAATGTGGAGGCTGGTGGGGTGATAAGTGAGGACAAGGGGGACCCTATCATGTTTCTGGGAGGGAGGAGAAGGCGTGAGGGCGGATGCGCGGGAGATGGGCCGGACACGGTTGAGGGCCCTGTCAACGACCGTGGGTGGAAAAGCTCGGTTAAGGAAGAAGGAGGACATGTCAGAGGAACTGTTTTTGAAGGTAGCATCATCAGAACAGATGCGATGGAGGCGAAGGAACTGAGAGAATGGGATGGAGTCCTTACAGGAAGCGGAGTGTAAGGAGCTGTAGTCAAGGTATCTGTGGGAGTCGGTAGGCTCCCCCATCCCCACCCCCTTTGTTTCTTCCCCCTTCCTTTTGTTTTTTCCAATAATTTATATAGATTTTTCTTTTCCCGCCTATTTCCATTATTTTTAAATCTTTTATGCCCCACCCCCACTAGAGCTATACCTTGAGTGCCCTACCATCCATTCTTAATTAGCACATTCGTTTGGATAATATCACTAACTTCAACACCTCTGTGTTCTTTTGTCTGTGACATCTTTTGATTATCTGCTCCAATCACTGCTTGCTTGTCCCTACAACCACAACCCACCCTCCACTTCTCTCCTCCCACCCAACCCCCCACCTTAAACCAGCTTATATTTCACCCCTCTCCTTGGATTCACCTAGTTCTGTTGAAGGGTCATGAGGACTCGAAACGTCAACTCTTTTCTTCTCCATTGATGCTGACAGACCTGCTGAGTTTTTCCAGGTAATTCTGTTTTTGTTTTGGATTTCCAGCATCTGCAGTTTTTTGTTTTTATCTATATGGCCCTTGAGTCTGCTTTGCCATTCAATATGATCATGGCTGATCTTGGGCTTCGACTCCATTTCTCCACTTGCTCTCCACATCCCTCAACTCCGAGAGACCAAAAATCTGTCTATCCCAGCCTTAAATGTACTAAATGATGGACCAACTACAACTCTCTGGGGTGGAGAATTCCAAATTTTCACAACCCTTTGAGTGAAGTAATTTCACACCTCAGTCCTAAACAACTGGTCCCTTATCCTGAAGCTTTGCCCTCGTGTTTTAGACTCCCCAACCAATGGAAACAATCTCTTAGGGTCTGCCTTATTAAGCCTCTTCAGAAACTTGTGTTTCAAAGAGATTGCCTCTCATTCTTTTAAACTCCAGAGAATATAAGCCTATCATAGGACAACCCAGTCATCCCTTCACTGTTTCACCTCCAATGCGAGTATATCCTTTCTTAAACGTGGAGACCAAAACTACACACTACTCCACGTGGTCTCACCAAATCCTTGTACGATTACAGCAAGACTTCTTTATTCTCGTACTCCAATCCCCTTACAATAAAGGCCGATGTGCCATTTGTCTTCAGAATTACTTGCTGTATCTGCATAATAACTTCTTGTGTCAGGCCACACGTAAACTCTCAATCTAGTGACTCAGACAAGAGTGTCATCAACTGATCCGCAGTTGGCTCATCTTTTGGACATGTAGCTAAAATTCTACACCAATGTAGAGATAAAAAACAAAATCTCTGCAGCACTCCTTACTAAGGTGAAAGTAGTGGTAGCTGCTAAAACAATGGTTTGGCTTAGTATATTCCTGGAGCCAAGATTTTCAGGATCACTGCTATAAGTTACCTTCCATTATCAAATCATTGATGAAGTGCTACAAGGTATGTTGGTATTTCATGTTTCATTTCTGTGAGGAGGAGGAGCAGTAAAAGAGAGTATTGATAATTAAATGAACCTGAATCGCTGGCTGAAGATTCAACTCAATTGTGTCAGTGCAATTAATGGACAATCTGGCAAAATCTGTATCCTTATCTTGTTGCACAGTCTGGAATTAACTAGATTTAAATATAGCACCAGTGGGTAGGGGAAGAACTAAAGCAGATAACTTTTTTAAAAAAAAAAATCTAGCACCTAGGCTTGAACTTGGACTTAATTTTTTTTCCTCACTTGGAACTTTTCATCTTAAACAAAATAAGCTTAGGAATAACAAGAATATGAAGTTAAGAAAAGTTGTGGAGCGCTACAAGGAGCTTTATTCAGTATCAAGCCTACGCTGTACTTGAATCACAGTGAACACCAACACTGGGGTTCTGATAGTTACATTCCTTACCTGTCAAAACTAATGGAAAATCAGTTTAGAACTCATTAGTTTAGAATCCATTCCAAATTCTCACCCATCTACATAAACATTGGTTTGGCCTCAACTGGAGTACTGCATCCAATTCTGGCCAGCACACTTTAGGAAGGATGTGAAGACATTAGAGTGTGTGCAAAAAAGATCCATCAAAATGGTTCCAAGAATGAGGGGCTTCAATTACATAGGTAGATTGGAGAAGCTAGAGCTGCTCTTTTTGGAGAAAACAGTTAAGAGGAGATTAGATGAAGGTGTTCAAAACCATAAGGGGTCGAGACAGAGTAGATAGGGAGAAACTGTTCCTGTTAGTGAAAGGATTGAGAACCAGAGGACAGATTAAAGACAAATGGCAAATAAATACAAGCAATGGCAACATGAGGAAAAAACTATTTAAAAATATAGCGTGTTTAGGATTTGGTTGCACTGCCTGAGACAATGGTAGGGGCAAATTTGTGGCTTTCAAAAGAGAACTGGATCACTATCTGAAGAGGAAATAATTACATGGCTATGAGGAAAAAGGGAAGGGTGTGGCACCAGGTGAACTGATCTTGCAGAGAGCAAGCACAGACATGACAGGCCGAATGGCTTCCTTCTGTGCTTTTGAAATCCTATGATTCTATCTTTCCCTTTTCCAGGTTTAAATCCCTAACAATCAGGTTTCCAGCCCTGCCATAGGTCTGAAAAAGTTCCCAAAGCCATTAGTAAGACATTGGTGAATCTGACCATAGTAAACCACCCTTTTTCAACCTGTCTGTAGCTTCTGACATGATTGACCAGGCCATCCTGCAACGCCCCTCCTCTGCTGCAGAGCCGCAACGCCCCTCCTCTGCTGCAGAGCCGCAACGCCCCTCCTCTGCTGCAGAGCCGCAACGCCCCTCCTCTGCTGCAGAGCCGCAACGCCCCTCCTCTGCTGCAGAGCCGCAACGCCCCTCCTCTGCTGCAGAGCCGCAACGCCCCTCCTCTGCTGCAGAGCCGCAACGCCCCTCCTCTGCTGCAGAGCCGCAACGCCCCTCCTCTGCTGCAGAGCCGCAACGCCCCTCCTCTGCTGCAGAGCCGCAACGCCCCTCCTCTGCTGCAGAGCCGCAACGCCCCTCCTCTGCTGCAGAGCCGCAACGCCCCTCCTCTGCTGCAGAGCCGCAACGCCCCTCCTCTGCTGCAGAGCCGCAACGCCCCTCCTCTGCTGCAGAGCCGCAACGCCCCTCCTCTGCTGCAGAGCCGCAACGCCCCTCCTCTGCTGCAGAGCCGCAACGCCCCTCCTCTGCTGCAGAGCCGCAACGCCCCTCCTCTGCTGCAGAGCCGCAACGCCCCTCCTCTGCTGCAGAGCTGCAACGCCCCTCCTCTGCTGCAGAGCTGCATGGGACAATCACCATCATAACACTGCCCAACTCTACCAGTGCCTCAGCTGATCTGCTGCTGAAATCCTCATGCGCCTTTGTCATCTCTAGGCTCAACTATTCCAATGCATTCCTGGCCAGCCTTCCACGTTCTACTCTTCATCAACCTGAGGTCACATAAAACTCTGACACCCATGTTCTAACTTTCACTAGGTTCCATTCATTCATCACTCCTGTGCTCGCTGACCTACACTGGTTCCTGGTTAAGCAACGCCTCAAATGTAAAGTGCGCATCCTGGTCTTCAAATCCCTCTGTGGTGTCACCCCTTCTATCTCAAGAATCTCCTCCAATCCCACAACCCTTGGAGTTAACTGTGCTTCTCCATCTCTGGCCTCTTGAGCATCCCCGATTTTAAGGGCTACACCATTGGTGGCCATGTCTTCAACTGCCAAAGCCCCAAACTCTGGGATTCCTTTTCCTAAACTTCTTGCTCCTTTGAGATTGCCCTTAAAATCTACCTCTTTGACCAAACTTCTGATTATCTATCCTAGTATCTCCAAATGTGGTTTAGTATCAAATTTTGTTTTGTAATACTCTTGCAAAGTGCTTTGGATGTTTTATGTTAAAAGTGCTATTGAAATATAAGTTGTTGTTATCATAGTCAGGAGGATCTCCTGCACTGGTTTCTCTTCCTGCTCCCACACTATTACCTTTGGAGTCCCTCAAGCATCTAAGCTAGGCTCCTCCTTGGCCTGCTCAGCTGTATGTTGTCATCATCGACATCATCCGAAAACAGGTTCCAATATATGCTGACTAAACCCAACTCTAACCTCACCACCACCTCGCTTGACCCCTCCAATGCCTCTGGTTTGTCATGTTGCTTCTTTGACATCACTGAATGAGCAGAGATTTCCTTCAATTAAACATTGGGAAGACCAAAGCGATTGTCTGCAGTCCCCATCATAAATTCTGTTCCCCCACCATAGGCTCTATTCATCTCCCATCTGAGGTTGAACTGGACAGTTCACAATGTTGATGGTCTGATCCTAAATTGAGCTACTGACTGCATATGCACTTCAAGGTTGCCTACTTCCACTTCAGTAACATTGCTTATCTCTACTGTTACTATACGGCAGGTGATATTTGCTAGCCAGACCAAATCCACAAGAGAAACATGGCCACACTATCACAACAATTTTGCAATTTGTATTTATTACGAGAAGGCTTCTTCACTGAAGTCAGAAACAATTAGTCCACTACCACTGAGATTTTAAAGATTTATTAAAACATTTCTTAACAAAGTATCTCACAGTAATATTAGGAAAGATATGATAGTTCCTTAACAGTATTCCTGCCTCAGCTCATCTGCTGCCAACATTCTTCCAAGCCATTGCCATCTCCAGACTCAACTATTCCTGTGGTCTCCTGGCAGACCTCCTATCTTGCACACACCAATAACATTGATAGAGCTAGGAAAAAGGCTCTGCTTGGGGATTAAGAATAACTAGGGGCCAAATTAAAAAACAGAATCACAAAGGTAATAACATCTGGATTACTTTGAGCCACAAGCAAATTGGCATAAGATTAATAAGATTAGAGAGTTGAATGTATGGCTCAAGAATTGGCGTGGGATAAATAGGTTTTGAAGGAAGTTAGGGGCTGTACGATTGGGATGGTCTTCTCCAGAACCTAGCTGGGACCAGTGTTCTGGCGAGTTATATAATTAGGGCAGTAGAAGGCTTTAAACTAAATAGAGGGGGAAAGAGATCACATGAGGGGAGATGTGGTAAAATAAAGGCAATAGAGCAGGATAATGATATGGGAAATGATAACCAGATAGTTACGGAAAGGGACAGAGCATACAAAAGTGCACCAGCAGATAAGGCCAGAGTTTTCAAGAATGGTAAAAAGACAGGGTTAAAGGCTCTGTATCTGAATGAGAACAATATTTGAAACAGAACAAATGAATTGATGCACAAATAGAAATAAACATATAAAAATGTAATCACATTTCAGAGATGTGGTTGCAAGGTGACTAAGGCTGGGACTTGTATATTCAAATTTGATATTTCAAAAGGACTGGAAAAGCTGGTGGAGTAGCCCTGTTAATTAAGGATGACATTAGTACAGTAGTGAGAGATGACCTTAGTTCAAAAGTTGTAGAATCAGTTTGTGCAGAGATAAGCAATAGCAAGGGTAATAAGCCACCTGTGGGAGTAGTGTAATAGTAGCCATAACTGTGGGACAGAGTGTACAGGAAAAACTAACATGAAAAAGGTACCACAATAAACATGGGTGATAATAATCTTCATATATAGATTGGGCATTACCAGGAGTATGATTGGTCCATTCACATGGCCTAGAGTAGAAAATTCAGAGGTACCAATGCCTGGACAATTACAGTGCATTTTGGGCCTGAAGCAGAAAGAGACTGGGAAAATTGGTCCTGTTTTTTCCAGTGTAAATATTGATGGTAAACAGATTTATTGTTCACCCCAAGTGCGCTACATTCTATGATGAAGTCATCTGTTTATAGGAAGCATGAGCCTGCAGAATGAGAGCATCCTTTGTATTGAGAAAAACAATTTTGTCAAGCACCTGAATCATAAACACATCAAAATGAAAGCCATCTCAATTAACTTCTATCATAACATTTTTATCTTTTAAAAATTGTTCTGTATTATTGTGAGAAACTATAGTTTTCAATCAGAATTTAGGGTGCTTCTTTGCCATATTACGAATCTTGATTAATTGATAGTGGTTCAAGAAAATTGGAGAAGTTAGGAAAGTTCTCCTTGACGAAGCGAAGGCGAAGAGGAGGTTTGACAGAGGTATTCAAAATCATGAGGTGTCTGGATAGAAACTGTTCCCATTGGTGGAAGGATCAGGAACAAGAGGGCGTGGATTTAAGGTAATTGGCGAAAGAAGCAATGGCAACATGAGGAAAAATTTTTTCACTCAGGTCAGCGGTCAAGATCTGGAATTTGCTACCAGAGGGTGTGGAGGGGGTTGGTTCAATCGAGGCAATCAAAAGAGAATTGGACTGCTGTCTGAAAAGGAATAATGTACAGGGTTACAGGGAGAAGGCTTGTGAATAGTACTAGGTGAATTGCTCACGTGTGGAGCCAGAATAGATAATGGGCTGAATAGCCTCCTTCTGTGCTATAACAATTGTGAAATCAGGTTGGCAAAGGTAGCCTGGAAGGTGAGTTCATAGTGTATTCAAGACAATTTCTTAGAGCGCTATGTTCTAGTGCTAACCAGATAACAGGCTATTCTGGTGTTGGTAGTGTGCAATGAGACAGAGTTAATTAATGACCTCACAGTAAAGGAGCCACTAGGTGACAGCAATCATAATATGATAGAATTTCACATTCAGTGTGAGGGTGAGAAGTGTGGGACTAAGATTAGTGACTTAAAATTAAATAAAGGCAATAATAAGGGTATGAGGACAGAGGTAGCTAAAACGAATGTGAAAATTAGGCTAATAGATAGGAGGACAGTAAGAGAAACAGTGGTAGACATTTAAGGAGATAATTCATAACTCTCACTGGCAGATGGAGTATAATGTGGGAAAATGTAAACTTGTCCACTTTGTCAGAAAGAATAGAAAAACATATCCGAATAGAGAGAGCTGCAAAAGGATCTGGGTGTCCTAGTATGCAAATCAAAAAATGTTGATATGCAGGTACAGCAAGTGATTAAGAAAGCAAGTGGAACATTGCATTTATTGCATGGGGAATTGAGTCTAAAAGTAGCAAGTGTTGCTGCAGCTGTACAGGGCCTTAGATAGACCATGTCTGGAGTACTGTATACAGTTATGGTCTCATTACTTAAAGGATATAACTACATTAGAAACAGTTCAGAGAAGGTTCACTTGACTGATTCGAGATGAAAGGGCTACCTGATGAGCAAAAGGTTATGCCTACCTTTAGAAGAATGAGAGGTGGTCTTTTTGAAATATAAAAGATCCTGACAGGACTTGACAGGGTGGATACTGAGAGGATGTTTCCCCTTGCTGAGGAGTCTAGAACTAGGGAACAATTTAAAAATTAGGGTTTTTCTATTTAAGACTGAGACAGGGAGAATTATTTTTCCTCTCAAGAGTTGTTAATCTGTGGAATTTTCTTCCTCAGAAAGCAGTGGAGGCTGGGTCATTGGATATTATTTAAGGCTGAGTTGGATAGGTTTTTAAATTGACAAGGGAGTCAAGGGTTATGAGGGCAAACAGTAAAGAAGAGTCGAGACCACAATCAGGTCAGCCATGATCTTAACAAATGGCAGAGCAGGCTCAAGGGGCTGAATGGCTTATTCCCGCTCCCAATTCTAGTGCTCTTGTAGAGCTTGTCAAATGCTCTATTGCCCGCATCCTAACTCGTTGTAAGTATTACTGACTCATCCTTATGCTCACTGACCTACACTGGCTGATATGGAGCCAATGCTTTGATTTAAAAATAATCATTCTTATTTACAAATCCCTCCACAGCCTCTCCCCTCCCCATCTCTAATCTCCTCAAGTCCTGAAACCCTCAGATGTCTGCAGGAGTTCATCAGGGTAGTGTACTAGATCCAACCATCTTCAGCTGCTTCATCACAAGGTCAGAAGTGGAGACATTTGCTGATGATTGTGAATGCTAATGTACACCTGTGCAACTCCTCAGATATTGAAACAATCCGTGCTTGCATGCAGCAAGACCTAGACAACATTCAGGTTTGGACTGGTAAGTGGCAAGTAATACTTATGGCACACAAGTGTCAGGAAATGACATTCTCCAACATGAAAGAATCAAACCATCTCCCCTTGACATTCAATGGCATTAACACTGAACTTCCCATATTCAACATTCTTAGGGTATTCAAAGACCAGAAACTCAACTGGACCAGGCATATAAATACCAGGTCAGAGGCTGATAATTCTGTGGTGAGTAACTCACTTCTTGGCTCCACAAAGCCTAAAAGACAAGTAAGGAGTGTGATAAAACATTCTCCAGTTGCCTTGGTGAGTGCAGTTCCAACACAAGAAGCTTGACACCATTCAGGACAATGCAGCCCAATCAACACCCCACCTATCACCTTTAGATATTCACTCCCTGCACCATTGGCACCGTGACAGCAGTGTGTACTTCATGCAAGATGCACTACAGCAACTCAAAGCTCCTTCGACAGCACCTTCCAAACCTGCAATCTCTTACCACCTAGAAGAAAAGCAACAAATGCATGGCAACACCACCACTTGCCAAGTTCCCCTCAAAGCCACACACCATCCTGATTTGGTACTATATCACCTTTCCTTCACTGCTGCTGGATCAAAATCCTGGAACTCCTCCCTAAGCACAGTGGGTGTATCTGAACTACAGCAGTTCATGAATGGGGCTCAACATCTTCTCAAGGGCAATTAGGGATGGGTGACACTCACAATCCATGAACAAATAAAATAAAAATCATTCCACCATTGGCATCCATGCTTTCAGCTGCCCTAGCCTTGGAATTCACTCTGTAAACCTCCCCACCTCTCTCCTCCTTTAAGAAACTCCTTAAAACCTACTTTGACCAAGCTTTTGATCACACGTTCTGATATCTCTTTTCGTGGCTCAATGTCAGAATTTATTCAACGTTGCTGCTGTGAAGTGCCTTGGGACATGTTATTATGTCAAAAGGCACTATATAGATTGTTTTTGTTATAAATGGTTTAAAGAACTGTACAAAGTTTGGCCCGGTTGCTAAGTGGTTAAGTAACAGGCCATCTGCCACTCATGGATGTGGTTCAACAAATACAGAAATATGACGATTCCATGGAATTCTTAGAGTCAGTGACCCCAATTTGAAAACCTATGTATCAGAGATCCAAGAGCTTTGCATCTTGTTCTTTATCTGGTCCAGTGTAACTTACCCATGCATTCAACATGTTAGAACGTTCATCATCCTTGTAGATAAATACTTGTACTTTCAAATACGATTCTCAAAGGCCCTTCCTTACAACATAATGTAACATTTTGGCTCCCAGCATGTGGGATTTTAACATTACCTATTGTTGATTTCTTCATTTTAAGAATTGGAAACATACGCACAGTTAATGGCTTTTTTCCTTCCACTCCACACACACATGCTCGTGAATTCCTGGTTCTTTTCAAACTTGTTCCCCTTTCCAAAATGACACATTGGTAAAAGTGTAATACATCAGATGGAACAGTAGATCTTTCAGGACAACATACTGAGGATTCATTTGAAACCACTGCATACCTGCCAAGGCCTGTCCCAGTCCAACGGAATAGGAATTGCACCAAGCCAAGCTCCAAACAAACTGCAAATTGTGGTGATCTGAAGGCTGGTATCCCAGATAGACATAGCCCTGTATAATGAAATAGGTACATTAGTTACACAGTCACCTCCTACTGTAATGATCTTGAAAAGCTGGGCTGTGGAAACTCAGTTGAGCATGCAAGGCAAAACTAGTTTGGAGAGGAAATGAGATCAAGAGCAAGGAGGAGAGAAAAATGAAAGGCAGCAAGTGAAAGAGTGAGAGGATAGGGTTATGCTGCTATTTTGCTTTCTGTCTGTGACAGTTTGTGCTAGCTCCCTTTATAAGGGGAACTCTGAAAAGATAGCCAGCCACTGGCCTTTTTCCAGTCAGCAGCTTCCCTAGCTATCTTTAGTTCTTGCCCTTGGGGAAGAGTGGTTCCTAAGTAATCATTGTGCAATGTAGGCAGGTATGGATTATAACATTATGTAGAATACAGCCATGGCTGTTCTTTGCCAGACACTGACATTTCTTGGAATGCCCCCATACCTAGCATCTCACACCAGCTCAGGTACTGCTAATATTTACTCAAGATGT
This sequence comes from Carcharodon carcharias, assembly GCF_017639515.1. Lineage (NCBI taxonomy): Eukaryota > Metazoa > Chordata > Chondrichthyes > Lamniformes > Lamnidae > Carcharodon > Carcharodon carcharias. The sequence goes on along the minus strand of NC_054468.1, from coordinate 200,980,695 downwards.
GGTAAAGCTACATTTGTCGTTCAACATTGGTTGCCCTGACGATGGACCTTCTTTTGATAGAGTAACTTGCTAAGTGACTTCCGAATCAGTCATCTATGTAGGACTGGAATCACATGTAATGGGTTGGAGTGGTTCCCTTTATTGAATTCACTTTCGCAACTTGCCACCGGGAATGTGAACTCATGACCACTCAGTTGTTAGTCTAGTGACAAAAACACAGAAATGCTGCACTTATTAAAGTACTGCAGCTGGAGTCTGAAAGAGCTAAAGACCCATTAGCCAGTATTGTACATGGGTTTTCACGTGATTCAACCTGAACTTCATACAAGGCTCCTTTACTCGCTGACCTACATTGGCTCCTAGCCAGGAATCAATTTTAAAATTCTCATCCTCATTTTCAAATCCCTCTATGGCCTGGCCCCTGCCCCCACACTCATTTATGTTACTTCCTCCAGCCCTACAATCCTCCCAGATCTCTGATCCAATTTTGGTTGCTTGCACATCCACCTATTATAATCATTCCACCATTGGAGGCAATGCTTTCAGCTGTCTAGCTCTACACGATGAAATTCCCTTCCTAAACCTCTTTTAAGACATTCTTTAAAATCAACCTCTGACCAAGCTTTTATTCATTTGTCCTAATACATCGTTATATGGCTTAAAGTACCAAATTTTGTTTAATAATGGTTAAAGCCTTGGGCTTGTTTTATTATGTTAACTGTTGGACAGCTCAGTCGCAGGTAAGTAAGCCATGCCCCCTTTTAAAGTAAATGGCATGAGCTGCCGTAAACCAGGTAAGTTTAAAGGTCTTCGACAGCCAGGAAGAAGGAACGTGTATAAGGTAAGTGGGTAGGATTTTGGAAGGCGGCTTTGGGAGTCCAACCTTGGGGGCGGGCGGGGTCGGCAGTCAGGCCAGGAAGGAGAAGAGGTTGGGAGTCCGGGGGGTGGGGTGGGCAGTGGAGAGTGGCCAGCAGATGGGCCTTGAGGTGGAGGTTGGAACAAGAGGGCAGAAGTCCCATGCTGGAGGGGTCAGTACGGGTCTGTACAATAGTTACCCAGAAGCTAGAAGTGATTTTAATTCTCCAGCACATCTTTGGGGTACCCTCTGTTACACTGCCCTGGGAGGTCAGAAGTTATGGCCCGTTATCATAAATCAAAGAAAAGGCAGCCTGTGATCTTTGTGAAATGGCCAAAACTACTTCAGGGTTGAAGTATTCCTTTTGACAGTTCTTTTAAAAAGGTGGCCATCAAAATCAATTTAAATTAATTTCGGTCACTAGATTCTCGTAAAGAGCTGGTGTCTGGAGTTTTAACAACTATGTAAACTTCTAGTAACAAACTTATTTTTGGAAACAGACTAAGAGGTACTGTGAAAGCATAGTAGTGGTTCCATCCCCATATTATCAAACAACTAGCAATTAGAGACAGACCATATATCATATCTTGTGACTAAATATATCTTAAAAAGATGTGAAAGCAGGCCATCTCTCAGTAAGCTACAACTTAAAGCCAAATGGTGGATTTTATTTCAGAAGCAGGATTACTCTGAATGTATCACACAGCAATGAGACAAATCACTACATTAACACTACTTTAGCCTACTGCAAAAAGAATTGCACCATTCAAGGTTGCACCATACTCTTTAGGTTTATGAAACTTTATGACACCATGAATCTTAAAGGGCATCATGACATAGGCCTTGATTACTCTCATACATTTTTTCTACTACAATGCTCAGTAAAAAACCATTTTAAAATACATCAAAATGTCAGATGGTGGAACTTCAATTCAATAAAAATCTGGAATTAAAAAAGCCTACTGATGACCATGAAACCATTGTCGATTGTCACAAAAATCCATCTGGTTCACAAATGCCCTTTAGGGGAGGGAATCTGCCATCCTCACCTAGTCTGGCCTACACGTGACATGACTCGACTCGAGATCTGCAGTAATGTGGTTGACTCTTAAGTGCCCTCCGAAATGTCCTTGCAAGTCACCCAGTTGTATCAAACCGTTACAAAGTCAATAAAAAGGAATGAAACGGAGGGACCACCCAGCTTCGATCCAGGCACCGGAAACGACAACGGCAGATCCAGCCCCGTCGACCCTGCAAAGTCCTCCTTACTAACATCTGGGGGCTAGTACCAAAATTGGGAGAGCTGTCTCACAGACTAGCCAAGCGACAGCCTGACATAGTCATACTCATGGAATCATACCTTACAGATGCCATCACCATCCCTGGGTACGTCCTGTCCCACCGACAAGACAGACCCAGCAGAGGTGGCAGCACAGTGGTATACACAGTCAGGAGGGAGTTTCCCTGGGAGTCAACATCGACTTCGACCATCAAGTCTCATGGCATCAGGTCAAAACATGGGCAAGGAAACCTCCTGCTGATTACCAAGTACCACCTCACCCACCCTTCAGCTCATCAATCAGGACACCATGTTAAGCACCACTTGGGCTGAAATTTTCCATTTGGCGGGCAGACGGAGCAGGTGATGTGGACGGCCGCAGACCCGATAGCCACCTGGGATCGGAGCCGCGCCACCATTTTGCGCAGGTGGGCCAATTAAGGCCCGCCAACACATTTCCGACTCCCATGGAGAGCGAGTCTGAAGCTTGCATTGATTAATGTTGGACGTTTGTTGCACGCTGGGCGGGCAAGCAGATAGTGACTATGCTTGCATCAGCCTCAGTGGTTCATGAGAAGATGGGTTCTCCCCGCACTGTGTTGGTCTTAGTTGCACATGACTAGTCTGGGGGCAACCTGCAGGAGATGCAGCCAGGCGCATACTCAGAACTCCAACACATGTCCTATTCATTGTGATGAGATTGTGGAAGGGGAGCCTCAAGTCTCGTAGCCAACTGCCATCTGGTGCCCTCGGCGCTGCACCTAGTTGCGCCTCCTTGCCATGGGAGCTAAGACTGTATGTTTCTGAAAGTGATGGATGTAGAATGTGTCCAAGGTGGCTGTTGGGGGGGGGGGGGGGTGCGCGTGCGGTTGGGAACGGTCGTACTATATTTTTGTGACCGATTAGCAGGAGCGGGGAGAGGAGGCACTGGAGGCCTGATATGGGCCACTGTGGTTGGGATGCGGCGTGCGCGTGCAGAGTCCATACGTGATTAGCCCCAATGAATGTTTTTTTCTGTTTTGCAGGAGAAAAATGTGCACAAGGCTTATGAGCGTTAATGCACTGGAGGCGGCCAGGCCCAGCTGGTGACATTGAGCCGTCTAGAGCAGGAGGCCCTGGAGCTTGAAAGGCGCCATGCACCCAGGTCCACTGGTGTCAGTGAGCCTGGGGTGGAGCGGCCAGGCATTTGAGGTCCACAGTCACGTCCACTCTGTTTTCCCACCATCCAAAGCACTGATGATTTTTGGAATTGTTAATATAGCAACACTACTCATTCACAGACTGATAGAGTCAGAGGTGTGGGTCATAGACAAAGGTTCCTCGGCCCTTCGAAGATGCGCGTGTCCAGCACCTTCCAAAGTCGCCTTATCCCATTTTCGACCACTATCCCCATGGCCTTGTATGCCATGGCATTGCAACTGCACATCCAAATACTTATTACATGTTAGGAGGGTTTCTGGCTCCACCACCCTTTCAGCCAATGCGTCCCACATTACTGTGTGCAAAAGTTCCTCATCACCTCACCTGTCAACCACATGCCCCTTACCTTAAATCAATGCCACCAGGTTAGTCATCCCTCTGCCAAGGGGAAAAGTTGCTTTCTGTCCACCCTATCTATGCCCCTCATATTGTTATGAAATTCAATGTCACCCCTCAATCTCCTGTGCTCCACGGCAAATATCACCAGTGTATGCTAAGTGTCCTCATAACTCCAACTCTCCAGGCCAGCAACCTCTGCACTCCAATCACATCCCTCCCAAGAAGCACTGATCACAACTGAACACAGAAGTATAGCTGTGGTATCGACAGTGTTTTCTGCACCTGCAACATGCCCTCCCTGTTCCTACATTCTATTCCTCGGCTAATAAAGGCAAGTATGGCATTTACCTTCTTAAACATCTTATGTACCTGTCCTGCTACTTTAACAGGCTTGTCGACATGCCCAGAAAGGTCCTTCTAATCATCCTTACTTTCCACTCTCCTACTATTCCTCGTGTATTCCTGCACCTTATTCGTCCTGCCCAAGTGCAGCACCTCACACTTATCCATATAACATTTCATTTGGCATTCCTGAGGCCATCTGACCAGCTCGTCTGTATGTGCGAGTAATGTTTGGTCCTCCTCCTGGCTACTTGCCATCCCACCAATGTTCGTCTCCTTAGGTTCTGGAAGGTTGAGCGCATTATGAGCCTGGGGGAAAAGGGATGAAGTGTGTCACTGTGTGGACACTAACTGATCCACTGTCCTTATTGTTATTTTCAGCATCATCAGAGGCTAGTCACCAGGCTCCATCGCAGGTGCCTCCTCTCACACCTGAGGGCCCTCAACTGTCACCTGCATCGCACCATTTCTGCGAGGCAGTCACCACCGCAGATACTAGCACATCGGGCGGGCATTGCAACATTGGCTAGTGTCCCAGGACACAGTGGAGAGGGTACTTCACAATTGCTGGGGGAGTTGGCAGAGATAAAGTGTGCCGAAGGCGCCAGCAGCCGGAGGACTGCAGGGGACCAGGCACATGCTGAGTCGGGCCGTGATGATGTGCCTTTGCAGTCGTCCACAACACCACAGCTGCAGGAAATGTGGCCAGGTGTGCAGGAGCATCTGGGATTATTATATGAGACTATACTTCACTTGGTGTCTGTGGTGGAGGAGTCCACGCGGAGCATGAGTGAAGCCATGAGCCTCATGTCAGAGCATCATGCTTCTTCCATGGAGAGAGTGGCGACTCTCCTAGAGAGAGGCTTCCAGCAGAACAACCAACTTCTACCAGGGATACGCTTGGGTCTGCAAGCCCTCACAGCACCAGTGGCCACAGCTGGTCATTAGCAATGTGGGAGATGATCTGGGCACCAAGTGTCCCAGCTCGGTATCCATCCATGTACGGTGAGCAGGGAGGTCTGAAGCGACCTCATGTCGGTGCAACAGCTGCCTGTCATCTCTGCGGGCTCCTCTTGGGGCGCTCCGGATCAGGACAGCAGTTCCTCTGCCCCTCTGCCAGTGACTGCTGCATCCGTTGAGGCTGCAACAACTGGGGAAATGCCAGTTCTGGAACTGGCCACTCCCTCCCAGGTGGAGCCAGCACAGGCTCCACGGGCCAGAGGACATCCGCCAAGGTCATGGAGGCGAACAGGAGAGTACAGTCAACAGGCTGTCCTCAGATGCCACTCCGAGCGATGGGGCAGCACCAAGAGGCAGCAACCGTAAACCTAAGCATAAGGCACACCACAGTTTCTCACTGGTGCTTTTGTGTTGGCCGTAGATTAGGGAATAATTATTTTTTGCAGTTGTAAAAACATTATGGATTCATTTTGTTGGACCATATGATGGATCAAAATAAAGTCCACGCGTCACCATGGCTGCATTTGTATGTTTTACAGACATGTCATCAGTATTCGAGTAGACTTTAAGGGTTATGTCCAAAGCCCTTAGTTGCAACCGATGAAGTGGCAGATGTAGCACTTAAGTGCCACGTATGGAAGTGCCAGGCAATGCTGGTTCTCCAGATCCATTTGTGTGGAGCTAGCTGAAGGTTTGTTGGATTAGTCTCCCGGGTGTCCCTACCTCCTTGGTCTAGTCCCGGGTCAGTGTTCAGCCCCTCATCGTTGCCCTGTGCTTCCTCATCCTCAGAATCAGTGCTGGACTCATTGTGTGCAGCTGCATCCACTGTGTTTACATCTTCATCGTCCATTGTGTCCCCACCTTTCCAGCACAAGATTGTGGGGAGCGCAGCATGCTACCACTATCACTGACACATGATCTGAGGGGTACTGGAGTGCACGCCCTGAGCGGTCCAGGCATCAGAAGCACATCTTGAGAAGACCAATGGCTCTCTCCACCACAGCCCTTGTAGAGGTGTGGCTCCTATTGTAGCGCTGCTCAGCTTCTGTTCTTGGATGGCGGAGAGGGGTCATGAACCACCTTCTGAGGGGATAGCCCTTGTCACCCAGCAGCCAACCATCCAGCTGGGCTGGAGCACTGAAAAGCTCCGGCACCTGGGAGTGTGTGAGGATGTAGGTGTCGTGGGAGCGGCCTGGGTACCTTGCACAGACTTGTAGAATCAGCATCCTGTGATCACACTCTATCTGCACGTTCATGGAGTGGAAGCCCTTCCTGTTGACGAAGGCACCGGGCTTACCTGCTGGTGCCTTGATGGCCACATGTGTGCAGTCTATAGCACCCTGGACACGGGGGAAGCCAGAAATGGCCGCAAAGCCTCTGGCTCACTGTGTCTGACTTGCCTGGTCACAGCGGAAGTGGATGAAGGTCAATGCCCGTCTGAACAGATCGTCTGTAACCTGCTTGACACAAAGCTGAATGGGAGACAGCACAAAGATCACCCACCGAGCTCTGGAAGGAGCCAGAGGCATAGAAATCAAGGGCAACCATGGCCTTCAGAGCTGCTGGCATGGGGTGTCCGCCCACACAGTTAGGGGAGATCTCAGGCCCAATCATCTGACAGATGTACTGTACTGTCTCCCTTCACAGTTGAAGCCTTCTTCAGCACTGCACCTCAGTCATATTGATGTAGCTGCTTCGCTGCCTGTATATCCTGCCATCAGGATAGTGGCGTCTTCTGCAGCCCCTTCTACCTTGGACTACCTCTTGGCCCTGCACCCCTTGTGCCTGTGCCTGTCCTCCCAAAGGTGGCTCCCCGGAGGCTGATTGGGCACCCTTGGCCTCCTCTTCATTCTAGCTCTCCTTTCCTCATCAGAGGAGCTGCCTCCAGTAGACATGTCAGAACCCATACCCAGGCTAAAGGGAGGCCTCCAGAAAGCTGCAGGCCCAATAAAGATTCCTGACTGCAGAGTGCTGAACTGAAGGTTCATAGTACACAGAAAGCTGCTGGAATTTGTTCTGAACTGCTACAGGTCACACAGGCAAGTTTAAAAAACTTCCTGCAATAAATACTTCACAGACCAGATTGACGACTGCACTGAACCCTCTTATCCCACCTGTGGATAAGTTTCATTAAAAAGTCTCTTACGCGCCTGCCCGTTGTGCCCGTGTGCTGAGCGAAGATCGCACGAGTGCTTGAAAATCAACATCGACTGATGATTTAAGGGCCTTAACTAGCCCGTTAATTAATGGCAGGCGCACATCATACTTCATCTTCTGCCTGCCCAACGAAATATCGCGATGGCGCGCAGTGACGTTGGGATGCTCGGCCGACGTTGCCACGCTGTCATTTTATGCACTGATGTCTGCCCCCCGCACATTACCCTGAAAATTCTGCCCTTGGGGAAAGCGCTGAAGGTGACAAGGGTGTAGAATATACCCTGGGTGGGAAACTTCAATGCCTGTCACCTAGAGCGGCTCGTTAGCGCCACCACAGACCAAGCTGGCAGAGTCCTAAAGGACAGAGCTGCTAGACTGGGTCTGCAGCAGGTGGTAAGAGAACCAAGAGGGAAAAACATACTTGACCTTATCCTCACCAACCTGCCTGCCACCGATGCATCTGTCCATGATGGTATCAGTAGGGGTGACCACCACACAGTTCTTCTGGAGACGAAGTCCCCCTTCACTTTGAGGATACCCTCCATTGTATCGTGTGGCACTACCACCGCGCTAAGTGGGACAGATTTCGAACAGATCTAGCAACTCAAGACTGGGCATCCATGGAGGTGCTGTGGGTCATCACCAGAATTATACTCAGTCACAATCTGTTACCTCATGATCCAGCATATACCCCACTCTACCATTACCACCAAGTCAGGGAATTAACCCTGAGTTAAAGAAGAGTGCAGGAGGGCATGCCAGGAGCAGCACCAGGCATACCTAAAAATAAGATGTCAACCTGATGACGCTACAACACAGGACTATTTGCATGCTAAACAGAACTAAACAATCCCACAACTGACAGATCAGATCTCAGCTCTGCAGTCCTGCCACATTCAATCGTGAATAGTGGAGGGCAATTAAACAACTCACTGGAGGAGGTGGCTCCACAAATTTCCCCATCTTCAATAATGGAGGAGTCCAGCACATCAATGCAAAAGGTAAAGCTGAAGCACTCACAATAATCTTTAGCCAGATGTGCCAAATGGATGATCCATCTCTGCCTCCTCCGGAGGTCCCCAGTGGTTAACAGTGAGATTGAATGTCTTGGGCTACAGGAAGATATAGACGGGATGGTCAAATAGGCAGATGGAATTTAACCCTGAAGTGTGAGGTGATACACTTTGGAAGGGGTAATTTGACAAGGAAGATTCAATGAACGGCATGACACTAGGAAGTTCTGAGGAACAAAGGGACCTTGGCCTGTGTGTCCATAGATCTCTGAAGGTGGAGGGGCATGTTAGTGGGGCGGTGAAAAAGGCATATGGGACACTTGCCTTTATCAATCGAGGCATAGATTGCAAAAGTAGGGAGGTCATATTGGGAATTGTATAGAACCTTAATGAGGCCACAGCTGGAGTACGGTGTGCAGTTCTGGTCGCCATATTATAGGAAGGATATGATTGCAATGGATGGGGGTGCAGAGGAGATTCACCAGGATGTTGCCTGGGATGAAACATTTAAATTACAAAGAGAGGTTGGATAGACTTGGGTTTTTTCATTGGAGCAGGGAAGACTGAGGGGGCGACCTGATCGAGGTGTACAAGATTATGAGGGGCATGGACAGGGTGGATAGGGAGCAGCTGTTCCCCTTAGTTGAAGAGTCAGTCACAAGGGGGGATAAGTTCAAGGTGAGAGGCAGGAGGTTTGGGGGGGGAAATGCACTGCCTGGGAGGGTGGAGGTGGGTTGCATCACATCCTTTAAAAAAAGTACCTGGATGAGCACTTGGCATGTCACAACATTCAAGGCTATGGGCCAAGGTGCTGGTAAATGGGATTAGGTAGGTAGGTCAGGTGTTTCTCACGTGTCGGTGCAGACTCGATGGGCCAAAGGGCCTCTTTTGCACTGTGATTACAAGTGCCAGTCTTCAGTCAATTTGCTTCACTCCATGTGATATTAAGAAATGACTGAAGGCACTGGATACTGGAGAGGCTATGGGTCCTGACAATATTCCAGCAAAGGACTAAAGACGTGTGCTCCAGAACTTGCCACTACCCTGGCCAAGCTGTTCTAATACAGCCAACACATAAGGCATCTACCCAGCAATGTGGAAAATTGCCCAGGTATGTTCTGCACACAAAAAGCTGGACAAATCCAACGTGGCCAATTACCAGCCCATTGACTACTCTCCATCATCAGTAAAGTGATGGAAGGGGTAATCAACAGTGCTACCAAGCAGCACTTGCTGAGCAATAACCTGCTCACTGATGCTCAGTTTGGGTTTCGCCAGAGTCACTCAGCTCCTGACCTCATTACAGCCTTGGTTCAAACAAGGACCAAAGAGCTGAACCCAAGGTGAGCTGAGAGTGACTGCCCTTAACATCAAGGCAGCATCTGATCAAGTGTTGGTATCAAGGAACTGCAGTAAAACTGGAGTCAATAGGGATCAGGGGAAAACTCTCCATTGGTTGGTGTGATTCTTCACACAAAGGAAGATGGTTGTGGTTGCTGGAGGTCAATCATCTTAGTTCCAGGAGTTCCTCAGGGTACTGTCAAAGGCCCAACCATCTTCAGCTGCTTCAATGACCTTCCTTCCATCATAAGGTCAGAAGTGAGAATGTTTGCTGATGATTGCATAATGTTCAGCACCATTCACGACTCCTCAGGTACTAAAACAATCCACGTCCAAATGCAGCAAGACCTGGACAATATCCAGATTTGGGCTGAAAAGTGGCAAGTAACGTTTGTGCCACACAAGTGCCAGGCAATGACCATCTCCAACAAAAGAGAACCGAATCATCACCCCTTGACATTCAAAGGCATTACGATTGCTGAATGACCCACAAACAACATTCTGGGGTTTACCACTGACAAGAAACTGAACTGGACTAGCCATATAAATACTCTGGCTACAACAGCAGGTCAAAGGCTAGGAATCCTGCAGAGAGTAACTCACATCCTGACTCCCCAAAGCCTGTCCACCATCTACAAGACACAAGCCAAGAGTATGATGGAATACTCTCCACTTGCCTGGATAAGTGCAGCTCTCAACACTCAAGAAGTTTTATACCATCTAGGACAAAGTGGCCCACTTGATCGGCACCACATCCACAAATATTCACTCCCTCTACTCACCATCCTGACTTGGAAATATATCGCCATTCCTCCACTGTTGCTGGGTCAAAATCCTGGAACTCCCCCAAGCCCCCCAACAGCACTGTGGTTGTACCTACACCACAGGGATTGCTGTGGTTCATGAAGGCAGCTCACCGCCCTCTGAAGGGTAATTAGGGATGGGCAATAAGTGCTGGCCTAGCCAGCAACATCCATATCCAGTGAAATGAATTTTAAAAAAGGCACACAGTTAAGTTAGTATCTTGCACCTTATGAGACTCAATTGTACAACTACTTGCATTTATATAGTGCTTTTAATGCACCAAAATATCCCAGCATTATTTAAAAAAATGAAGTACAAGTCACAAAAGGAGATATTAGGACAAATTTCAAGGAGCATTTTAAAGGAGGTAAACAAGGTAGACTGGCAGGGAGGTTTTTTTTTATCATTCTACAATTTAATAAAAAAAAGCTTGGCACCATCATTTCATTGATTGTTGCCAGTGTATGTCTTTGCCCTTTCAAACTATGGGCCTCAACTTTCCATCCTAATTTAAAAAAGTGGTGCTTCACCTTACCTATTTCTGCTTAGTTATCAGTATATAAAATAATCACTTGTCAGTTTTGTTAATGATACTCGAAGCTAGTCCTGTAACTCATTAAAACACTGAAATGTCAGCATTGAAAAATCTGCTCAGGTTTAACATTTATCCCCGCTTCTCGATAAAATTCTGTGAAAGCACAAAGGGAAACTGAGAGGGAAATTGGTCTGCACCAACAAGCTTTTCGCCAGCACAGTTTATATTTGGAAAATATTGCTACTATTTTAAATTTAAAACCAAATAAGTGATGTGGGAAATGGATCTCCAAAACAAGCCTGAACCATCTTTCTGAACTTCAGTGGAAAGATGACCAGGTGCAGCAAAAATACAGCTGCTGATTCAGGTCTTCCATAGGCTAATTTCACTATTAATTTATATGTAATTTTAAAAAGGTCTTTAAAGTGCCGGAGCCAAATTCAGCAAATTCAAATTTCACTTCAGTATAACTCACACCAAACTTCACATTTCAAATGCAGCCAGTTACACATTTTTTTCTGCACGAAAGATTTATATTTTGTTAACAATCGGTACTGGCCTCCCCTTTGCACTACTAGTTTCTGCCAGTCAGGAAGTTGAAGTTTTTTCTCCGTACATATGCATGTCATTATCAACGAGCAGCTGTCCTACAGTGCGGCTGCAGTGTAAATGGGGCAGCTCAATTGCACATCTTGGCTGTACTCCCAAGTAAAGCTTCAGTTACTTTGGAGTACTAGACAGTTGTGGCCTTGAGCAAAGGAAGCAAGAAAAAAAAACCAGGATGAAGGATCACACATGCAGTCAGAATTCCAATTCCTTTATACTCCAGCCAAGCGCTTTATTTGCTGAGTAGATTCTGAAATGCAAGGAAAGCTTTAACTTTTACTTGATTCATGCAGGAATTTATTCAATAAAACAAAAAGGGCAAGAAGTACAACTACAGGAGAGATTTCAAGGCTGACTTTAATATTTAAAAAAAGTGGCCGACAACTGATCCTAGAGTGGGTGGTTTTCAGAAAAAGAACTCCAGCACACCAAGTCCCTATCCAATCACTCCATTCAATAGCCCATGAGTTTTCCAAACAAACACTCAAGTGCATAGTAACTGCAATCTAAGGAGCAAGTGTTTCCGATATATTTGCTTCCGCTGAGTACCAGCAATGTTATTGTTGAAATAAAAGTATATTTCTTTGCATACTAGCACCTGCCTTGAATTATTGAATTGTGAGCCACTTTGTAAAATTTAGAGAAGTCCCAAGCCAAGCATTATAATTGAATATATAGTCTCTTGAATTATTGTACATGTGCCTGCACACCTCCTGGTGGTTGAAATGCTGCAAGACACTAAGGAACAACAGTAAACTTGCATAAATTCCTGCACTTGTATCTGGATAATGTCAATAAAATGCCTTCAACTAGAAAGTTAAATCACAACCATCAATTCTCACCCTTAAGATAGTTTAAACTAAGATTGTTATGGCCCAACAAGCCCAAATATTTTCCCACCACATAATCCTCTAAAACAGAACTTCCTGAACTTTACTAATTGCATACCCCTTTCCAGATCTACCAGCTGAGTGCATGCCCTGACCAGATGGGTTTAATATTTTAACCTCTAAGGCTCAAGTCGTGTACACAAAATGTGCAAATACATATGTTTAAACAAACAATGGCTTAATAGTACTACCTGACATTAATGCAGTTGTTTGTTTGAGCAGAGACATGTTTGGAGGGATAGTTTGCGTCACTAGTTGTTTTCTACTAAGAAGCTGACATACTTTGATTTTATTTCAGTGCATGTTGAAAATCCACTCATAAATTGACATTCCTCTGTGATGGGGGGTCTCAGAATGCAGCACGTGTGGCCTGCTCGCCTGTTCCTGACTTGTCTCCCGTTTTACCAGGGGTGGAGTGGCCAGCAGGGAGGCCCACACCAAGTGGGTAGCCTGGTAGCTTTATCTGTGCAGGCTGGTGCCAGGCAAGTGGGGAGGGAGAAACCTCTTTGGAAGTCCTGTGTCCATCAGAGGCAACCCACCCTCCCATACCCAACTTTTAGCCATCCATCCATTTTTATTCATATCCTAACAGATGTAGTTATAATGCAACGTATGACCAAAAAGAACATTTATGGAGCTCAGTTAGATTGGACAATTGCTGGGTAACTGAGACCACTTTATAGTGTTATTGTAATTGGAGGCTAGCACCATCATTGTTATATTTATTTCAACATGTTCTAAATTCCCACAGAATTTCAAAGCTCTGAGGAAAATATAAAAATGCGATCAATAAAATAAAATCTACATTAGACAATTTCTTCTGCATACGCACACAGCCCCAGGGAAAGCTCATCTACTCCCAGTGGTATGCATACCAGTTGGGGAATCCCTCTCTAAAACAGTACTCCAGATGCAGTCTCACCAATTCCCTTTACAGCTGTAGCAAAGCTTCTCTACTTTTATACTCCATTCCCCTTATAATAAAGGGCAACATTCCATTTGCCTTCCAGATCAGTTACTGCTCTTGCATACTAACTTTATGATTCATGTACAACAGCACCCAGATCCCTCTGTATTGCAGCATTCTGCAGTCTCTCTCCATTTATATAACATTCTGCTTTTCTAATCTTCCTGCCAAAGTGGACAAGCTCACATTTTCCCACATTATACTCCATCTGACAATTTTGCCCACTCACTCAACCTGCTTTCCTATTTTCGTATCATCAGCAAATTTGGCTGCAATACAGAAGGTCCCTTCATCCAAGTCATTAATATAGATTGCGAATAGTTGAGGCTCCAGCACTGATTCCTGTGGCACGCCACTTGTTAGTTTGCCAACTTGAAAATGATCCATTTATCCTGACTGTTTCCTGGTTATCATTACCAGTGTTGCTACTCCGCGGTATTGCCTTGTTGTTTTTCTTTAGCTTTCCAAATCTCCCTTAATGTGAGCCCTCTTCATCTGTCCCACCCTCCCTCCACCGCCAATATTTAGTTTAAAGCCCTTGCTATACGATTCACCAGTACCCTAGTCCCAGAGTGGTTCAAGTGAAGGCTGAGCCAATGGTACAGCTCCAACTTTCTCCAGGACTGATGTCAAGTGCCCCATGAATCAAAATCCATTTCTCACAAACTTTGAGCCACGCATTCAACTCTCTAATCTTATTTATCCTATACCAATTTGCTCATGACTCAGGTAGCAATTCAGAGATTAACACCTTTGTGGCTCTATGTTTTTTAAACTTCAGTCCCTAGCTGTTTACACTCCCTCAGCAGAACCTCTTTCTTAGTCCTACCTATCTCATTGGTACCCATATGAATCTGAACAATTGGATCCTTCCTCTCCACTCCAAGTTCCTCTCCAGCCCTGAGGAGGTGTCCTTAACCCTGGCAATGGGCAGGACAGACAGCCTTTGGACACAGGTCCTCAGCTGCAGAAAGCAGTGTCCATCCCATAACCATACTGTCCCCTACTACAACTACATTCCTTTTTACTCCCACCACTCCCCACCCCCCCCCAACTTGAATGGCTCCCTGCAGTGCCTTCATCAGTATGCTCATCCTCCCTGCAGTCCCTGCTCTTATCTACACAAGCTGTAAGAACCTCTAATCTGTTGGACAACTGAAAAGGCCCAAGTCTCCTCCACCACTACCTTCTGGATCCCCATACCAGCCTCACTTACAGTCGCACCCTCCGGTCCCTGACCGGAGACTAAATCCTAAGCACCTAGCCCAAGGGGTGTGACTGCCTTCTGGAACAAAGTGTCCATGTAACTTTCCTCCTCCCTGATGCACTGCAGTGTTCGAAACTCAGACACCAGCTCATCAACTCAGAGCTGAAGTTCCGCGAGCTGCAATGGCTCACCAAAGTCCGCATGCTACAGCTGCAATGCATTAAAAATGGCAGGGCAGGTAATGTGTTTACTTTAACAAATAAAGGTTTCAAGTTTAGAAATATCACTCAACTGTTGTTTGTAACTCTTTCGAGTACAAACACGTTTCCATCTGTTCCTATTCAGATGAAGTTACATTGTTTCATAGTTTGCCATTGTGAGATTTGAACTCTTGATCTTGGGGTTACAAGCCCAGTACCATAACCACTTGGCTATTTAGGCCAAGCCTCAACTGTTGTTTGTATTTATACTAAGTAGTTTAACTAGTTAAATCATAAATTTTAATGTAATCCTTACATCTCTCAGTCCTGGTTTAAAATTACTCCCTGTGTTTAGAGGGATAAAATCTTAAACTCATTCACCTACTTGGTCATCTAATTAAATCCCTAAACACTCACCAGCTTCTAATGGCTGAAAAATAAAAATAAAAACCAGCACCCCTATTCCCATTTAGACTGAATTCCCAAGTTAGCACTTGTATCTTGTCACACTCGGGCCTTGTCATACTCGGCTTGAAACGAGCTTCAAATGCTTGAAATCTGGTTTAATCTTGGCTTCCTATTGCACTTTAGGAACAATACAATGGTGGCCAGCACTGTGAAGTCCAATCAGGAGCCACCCAGCACTTTTCACATATCACAGTAACAACTGCAAAAATGCCTGGCATGGGGAGAGTGACTGCATTCATGCAGCTTAAACCATGGCTCTCAACTGAGTTTACAAGGGCCATAACCACAGAACACGGCCATTCATACTGCAGATGACAATTTGTCTTTTGTCTTTTAAAAAAGGCTAACATGTACCTTATCAACATGTCACCAAACTTCAGAAGAGTGGTACGAGTGATATGAGGCTGGCTCAGTAAACAAATGATGGTGAAAGACATGAAAGTTAGAAGTTCACTCAAAGTCCTCTCATTTCTTACCTGTTGTACTCCTGCTCCCAAGTCAGCACTCAAAATGTTGCCTCGTCTCCCAATGGTCAAACCTACCCCTGAACAAATGCAGATGGAGTAGGCATTGATGGACCTTCATGGGATGCAGAACCTAAAGTGCCTAGGTCAAAAGCATCACAGCAGTTGAGGTAGGATCGGAGCAGTCTGCCTCTACCTCTTCTGGAACCACAAAGGATGCACCATGTAGAGGTGTCAATAAACCCAAGTTAAAAACTGTAACTCACTAAGGTTGTGTGCAGGGGTGTTAGACAAAATGTTATATTTCAGAAACAAAAAGAAGCCACATCACAGATTTTGCAGCCAGGTGGTGAATGATGGCTCTCGATGCTAGCCTTGAGGGAAGTTGCCCACAGGATATCTAGTGACCTCTGTGGCGTGGATTTCACTTTTCCCAAAGTTAATTTTGTTCTGGAGTCAGCTATAGGAGATCTCCAGCAACAGTGATGTCATCAAGCTGTTCAAACAGCCAGTCACAGTGAGGAATTCTCACAGACAGCAAACCAGTTACTAACATTTCACACTTTAGAAAATGAAATAAAGATTGGGACATAGACAAGGAATTAAGGCAGAAACTGAAAGATCAAACTTAAATAAACAATTTTTTGGAATTTATGATGAAATGGAGAGATTTGACATTCCACAAATGTAAGACTTGTTTTTCAGGACCAGAGAGTTTGCTCAGCTACAATTATGATGTAGTACATTTTCTACAATATGTATTTACAGTATTTAGTACATGTCATACATTAGAACAGTGACTACTCTTCAAAAAAATACTTAATTGGCTGTAAAGCACTTTGAGGTATCGGATGATCATGATCAATACTATATAAATACATGTCTTCCTTTTCACTCCAGTGTTTAAAGTCGCAATCAACAAGGTGTCACTAAGGGTTTTTACATCAAAAATATTAGTATGAAAAAATGGTATTCATGTCAATTCAGTGATTTCTAATGGATTTTGATCTATGAGGATTTCAACAGCGCACAATGTGGAGGACTGGGGCTGGAGGACTGGGGGTGGAAGGGGGTGGGGGGGGCAAATCACTGACCTTAGCTGCTAGATATCAGTGTTTAACTGCACACGTGCAGTGAGAGAGGTTGCTGTCAGATCCATGATATAACAATGGCAAACAGTTTTACCATCACTGATTAGCACCCTGCCAGAGTGCCAACCTATTCTTTCACTTACCATATGGCAAATGTTAATACATCATAGGATACACTGGGCCAGATGTACCATGGTAGATAATGGGAAAAAGACAATTTAGAACAAAAAGAGCGCGTGTCTGCATGCTTGAGGGGAGGGAGAAGCAGTGGTCCTGATGTTGGGAATGAGCCACAAGATTTCATTATTTTTTTGCTATGCAAGTCAGCATTAGGCAAATCATGCTATTAGGGCACCTTTCGCATCCCAGGCAACAATTTGAACAGCTGGTCTGGCAATGGCTGCCCCACCTTCATCCTCCATGTTCTCCTTAACCAAAAATGAGGAATATATATGATCCTTCATCCTCAAACTGCAATTTCCCTGCTGCACAATGTTGTGCAGGTGCAGAATACCACTATCATTTTTGATACCCTGGCTGCCAAGTACCAGATGCATTCTCAAGACATATTTGGGCTCCTGAAAAGCATCAATATTCCAATGACTTGTTCTATGACATGTAGGTCTTGTCGGAGTCCTACTGAGCCCCATTAGTGGGGTTCCTCATCTAAGCTAAGTTCTGAGCTCAGTTTGAAGGGGGGGCTTCCTCAAAGGTGTCAAGAGCTAAGTTTGAAGGGGGTATCCCTTATCTTCCAAGATGCAAAGTTTGCCCCCCCTAGAATGCATCACGTGAGATCCCAGGGAACCTGGTGGACACCTGCATGAAACTCTTGTGGCTTCGTATTTGTGAACAAATGTCCCTGTACTTGTGGGAATCCAGCCAGAGGGGTGAATCCAAGGGTCCAATTATTATCATTTTATGGGATGTGGGTGTTGCTGGCTAGGCTAGCAGTTATTGTCCATCCATAATTGCCCTCGAGAAGGTGGTGGTGATGGTGAGCTGCCTTCGTGAACCACTGCAGTTCATGTGGTGTAGATACACCCAGTGATGCTAGCGAGTGAGTTCCAGGGTTTTGACCCAGCAGTGAAGGAACAGCAAATATTTCCAAGTCAGGGTGGTGAGTGGCTTGGAGGGGAAATTCCAGGTGGTGGTGTTCCCATGTATCTGCTGCACTTGTCTGTCTAGATGGTAGTGGTTGTGGGTTTGGAAAGTCCTGCCTGAGGAGCCTTGGTGAGTTTCTGCAATGTATCTTGCAGATGGTACACACTGCTGCTACTGTTTGGTGGTAGTGGACGGAGTGAATGTATGTGGAAGGGGTGCCAATCAAGTGGGCTCCTTTGCCCTGTTGAGTGTTGTGGGAGCTGTACTCATCCAGGCAAGTGGAGAGTATTCCATCACACTCCTGACTTGTGCCTTGTAGATGGTGGACAGGCTTTGGGGGAAGTCAGGAGGCTGGTTACTCACTGCAGGGTTCCTAGCCTCTGACCTGCTCTTGTAGCCACAGTATTTATATGGCTACTCAGTTCAGTTTCTGGTCAATGGTAACCCCCCAAGTTGTTGATAGTGGGGGATTCAGTGATGGTAATGCCATTGAATGTCAAGGGGCGATGGTTAGAATCTCTCTTATTGGAGATGGTCATTGCCTGGCACTTGAGGCATGAATGTTACTTGCCACTTTTCAGCCCAACCCTGGATACTGTGTAGGTCTTGCTGCGTTTGGACAGGGATGGCTATTGTCATCACAAAGGAAGTTTATGGAACTCTCACCCTGACAAACAATCCATCTGTCACCTACCATATGCATTTATGTGCAGCCAATTGCAAGACTCTCAAGATGTCTCTGGCATAGTCATGGAAGGAACCAGAGCTATAAACTGTAAAGGCCAGGGATGACTTTCACAGTTACTGGTAACGTATATCTGCCAGGTCCAGCTGGGAGCAGGTCTCAAGGAGACTGAAGATATCCGCCACCATCTGTGATACCCTCAGTCTGTGGAAGCACTGCTCATCTGATGTGAAGGAAGCTGAGTGGCTGTCCGTAAACTGTGACATAGGTCATGCATCCTCCATCCCACTCTTGTGCATGTGCTGATCCCACCACAGCATACCATCATTGCCATGGATGGTGATGATCTGCCTCTTCTGATGTGCTGTCAAATGCATCCTATGTGCTTCCCATGCTGACCTCATTAGTCTGAAAGCTTCCAAAAAGTCTAGAAAAAGCTGTATCCACATGAAAACTGCCAAACATTTACCAGAGGGAACAGAGACACCCAGGCGAGCTTTTAGTCAGCGGGGATAATCACAACATTAAATATTCCCTGAACTGCAGCTCAAAAGCACCTCCGTTTCAATGGTCAATTTTCCAAGCCCCAAGAAACCTGCCCCGGACAGGTTAAATTTAACCAATGAAATTAAGTGTAAGAAAGAGACTCCCTTAACAACCCCTAAGGACATAAATTGCAGCAACAGGCACCTACCCGCCTGCAAGAACTAAAGCCCCAACTTCATGCACACCTCATTAAACCCTGAAATGGCTGCGGTGTAGCTGGGTTGCAGTCATGATTCAGTTAGTTATTTTAACTACCCACTCTCCCTCAAGCTCTGGAAGTTAAAATTCCTCAAATTATTAGCTCTGATACCCGTAGGACCATTTTAATGTATAGCACCTTTGATTATGAGCAGTTGACAGCAATGTCTTCAAAGCAAATTAACTAGCACGAGGGGTATTTTTCAGGGATCTTTAGTCCTAGTGAAGACACTCAGACTCCATGACTCATCTAATCTATTTGTAACATCTGATCAAATGACTATGAACAAGGAAAGAAATGAAAGACTGTTTTATCTAAAGTGTCCGTTAGATGCCAATAGACTATGAGGCAGTTTTCTAAAAGGGAACTAACCCTTATGAATGAACTTCAATTCTAAATCAGATATTCTGCATTTGTGGAGTCTTACCCACGCCTTTTTGCTTTAGCCTAGCATTTTATTAATATACAAATCTAGAACCATAGTTTAAACCAAATGAAACATTCTAGCTGTTCAATATGATAGGATACACATTTGGTATCTTATTTATTTTTCAACATGCTGTTTACTGGGGTTGGGGTTGATTGGACTAGCATAGCTCAGACCCATCAAACATAGCTACCAAAAAGATCAGTCTTAGTGCTCAAGAGACTTACTCTGTTTATGAAAACTTTTTAAGCTAATTATGCAAAAATAAATTAGAAACTGTCTCATGTGTGAACAAATAAGTGCACCAGGAATCTCAAGAACAGACACTTATACACTGGCTACTCTATAATTCTGGCTGCAGTAGGTGGGGATAAAATTGTTTAACAACTATTATTCCCTTTTTCCAAATTTCAGTCCCCTAAGTGTACTCTATGATCCAGAAATTTAAAAAAAGTCTCTGTAAAGCACACCTCAACTAGAATGTCCTAAAGTGCTTTTGCCTATTTTGATAATATTGTCACATTAATTAACCATTTTGTTTCAAAATTTCATACTTATTCAGTGAATTGACATTTTTTATATTTGTTTCTTAAAACCATTTTAGAAACTCTGCAGCCTTCTTTTTCCTCCAGGCGTCTTGCACCCCTTGCAATGCTTATTTTCCTACCGAATCAGCCAACTCCAGTCACCTTCAATTTTCTGAGTAAAATTTTAAGTATTTGACACTTTCTACTGATTTCACATTTTTTTGTGTATTCTAGTTAACTTTTTTTTAAAAAAACACACTTCACATTGTCTCAATTTTCTCTTTAATCTCCAATCTTATTGGTATTACCCTTCCCACATACCCTTATTATTACTCCAAATCAGATTTGGCCATTACAAATGCTCCTCAACTTCACTCAAAAGAATTCAGCTCACTTCACATTATTCAATCCAGATAACTTTTGACCTTGACTATTTGAACACTAGGAACATGCAGCCCTCCTTAGTTTTAATATCTTTCAGCAAATAATTAGTTAATTGAAGTCTTTCACCCTCTCGACAATTCCAGTCTTCAGAATAATTTTCCGATAATTTTCTCCTCTTAAGTAGCCTAAAAGACATCATAATTTTTACAAGTTTTGGCTCAGGTAAACTAATGCTGCAGTTATGGTGAAACTGGCCAGCAAACCACACTGCATAATCTCCTATTCCATTCACACACATCTACCCATCCACATTGAACAGATTCTTCCTCAAATACTGCCATTCTTCTCAGTCGTTGACCCATGGCAAGTTTAAAAAAGGAGCCTGGAATCTAAATTTAGATAGCAAAATAATATGAAAAAGGTGACAGGTACAAAAACCTCCACTTTCTATAGAAAATGGGTGAGTATCAACCAAAACTCATACACTAACTGAAGTATATAGATAAGCTCTATAGAAGAGAAACAGGGCATTTGGTCAACTGCTCTATTCAAGCATTTATGCTCCACATGAGCCTCCTCCTGCCTCTCTTCATCAAACCCCATCAACATATTTTTCTATTCTTCATAGATATCTAGCTTCTCATTAAATGCACCTATGCTATTTGAGTCAACCACTCCTTGTCACAGCAAGTTCCATATTCCTATCACTCTGGGTAAAGTAGTTTATCCTGAGTTCCTACTAGATTCATCAATTACTATCTTATATTTATGATGACCTCTAGTTTTGCACTCACCCACAAGTGGAAACATTTTATTTACGCTTACCCTATCAAATTCTTTCATAATCATAAAGACCTCCATTTAGGTCATCCTTCAATCTTCCTTTCTTCCTTTCCAGAAAAAATAGCCCCAGCCTGCTCACCCTTTACTGGTAAATATATCCTCCAAGTTCTGGTTTAGTCAGTGTAAATCTGTTTGCAACTTTTCCAGTGCCTCTAGATCCTCTATATGGAAAGCAGAACTGTACCCGATACTCCAACTACGGTCTAACCATGGTTTGATAAATATAAGTAATTCAAGCCATTTTAAGATTAAATATTACATGATATAATCTAGGAGGAACAATCTAGTCCCTGGATTATGACATTAAAAACCATTTGAATTTTGTTTTGCGGCTTATGATGCCATCAGTACCTAAAGACTCTGTTACAACCATGTATCTCATGACCAGCCAGTGTTCTATATTTGGGAAAGGGACAAATATTTCCATATTTTTGCAATTAACGTTAAACAGCCCTGAAGTGAAGATTTTTAACAGTAAAGCTTTTCCAAATGTGTCAAGGGACAACCTTATGGTTAAGTACTCCTCAGGTAACCCACTATTTTCTGAGGAGCATGGTGTATTTCACTGAAAAAGATTTAAATGGCTGAGGGAATTGTACATTCAGTACATAAATGAAATATATCCTTCTGTTATAGGCTGAACATTTCTATGGTCACATTGATTTGAAACACTGAATTTATTTAAAGAGATAAAGCAACACCAGTGTAGCAAAGTTATTTGCTGGATACTTGAACAACTTATTCATCAACTAGCTGAGCCACACAGACCATTTTTAGACTTTGTTTCACTGACCTCAGCCAGGATGGCAGGAGAGGCAGAAAATTGACCTGAGCTCTTTCAACGTAAAAGGAAGGGTAAGAAGAAAGCTACTTAAGGCCCCATCTTAAGGACACTATCTGCAACCAAAGTTGTGAGCACATGCTGAAAATGGACATCAGTTGAGCGCAAGATTTATATCAACTGCAATAGTCCCCATGGTTAAAGAGTCTGTTAACACTGTCAAGGTCCATACATAAACAATAGCTGCTTTCAATCAGTAAGGAAAGTTTTACATAAATGCTGTAATAGTAATACTAAGCCAAATTACAAGGTTATCTACTATTACTGCGTAAGTCACACCAGCGAGCAAAAAAACTCAGATAAGGTGCAACTGCAGCACTGATTTTACATTAATAAGATTAGATTCCATATGATTACAAAGCAGAGAATAATCAGATCATTGGATATATTGGGTTACCATCAGAAATAAAATTTCCAGTTTAGTTTTCCTGTAAAATCATAAGACTGAACCAACACAAAAGTCCACACCCTCTTCATTGCTTACCCATTCTTACTGAAGACACGTATCCATGCCTGTACATTAGGTCCGAGAATACATACACAACGAAGTGTTGTAAAGGTAGATAGTAGAACTGCAAACAAAAAAGTCTCCCTAAAGGACCTGTAAAATACAGAACTAATTTACAATTGGTAGCTTCATAAAATAGTTAAGTATTTACTATAAATTATTCACTGCATACACAAAAGAAGGGCCAGCAAAGCCTTCCAAGACCAGAGTTTTGAGGTTTGTGGCCAGATCTTCCCCTGCTAAAAACAGGGAAGAACTGCTGTAGCTATCATGCAGAGAAGTGGAGTACATCAGGCATGCAATATTATCAGATATTATGTGGCCTTATGCCCAAAGCAAGTGGGACTTGCTTATGTCAGCAGTCTTTTCTACTTGGGCACAAGAAGAAAATATATGTAATGAGTTTTCACTGAACTTGCAGAAAGTCACTTTTGTAATCAATGGGAACTTAATAAAGGGCCCAAAGTTAGCTTAAAAATTTAGATTAGTTTATTAATAAAGCGAAAGAAACCAAGGCTAATCTCAACCAACACTTTGTTTTTATCCCCTTTCCCTCAGTTTGTTTCTCCAGATCAGAGGGCCTTGGCTGACATACCAGAGTGTTATCAATTCTTGAAGTGCTCAAAGGCAGGCTGGGGCATCTCTGCTGGATTTGATTCTCTGGAATGGATCAGCTAGTTCTGCTTAATGTCTTTCCTTCTTCCACACCTCCACTGCACCACAACTGAAGTCAGTGGCACATCACCGAGGTAAATATGGAGATTTCCCACAAGGGTAGCAACAAACTTCATGACAGAGTAATAAAGGACATTGTCAGTGAAATTTGTTGCATCCTGATGAACATCTTAAGGGTTTCACTATACAGGAATTGGCCCCAGAGACTGGAAAGAAGGGAAAGTAGTACCAATTTATATTTAAAAAAAAAACTATAGGCCTGTGAACTGGACATTGGTCATGGATAAAATAGTAAGCACAGTAAGATGGGATCTTGCTCGAGCAGCTCTACCAGATTTATTCAGGATTATAATAGTTTGCAAGGAGAGCTCAGTTAATTGAATATGATTTTTCAACAACATCTTTGGCACAGTACTAGACTATTTGACATGATAGAAAAACACAAAAAAAGACAAAAATAACTAACTAATTCGTTGAGTCAGAGGTTGCAATGGGTAGTTATTAAGGGAACATTAACATAGAAGACTAGAGTGATCTCATGGCTCTGGGACCATTGTTATTTTCAAATGTATAAAAATCATTTTTGTGGAAAGGGCCTGCAAATATGCTAATGGAAAGCAAACTGAAAGGGGTTGAATACAAGAAACAATTGGATCACTTGAAGTTGTATAAGGATTAATTGGAAGCTTAGTCTTAAAGTTGTTAAATGAATAGAAATTCACGTCATGAAGATGTGGAAGGGAAACAAAAAGTGGCAATACAAAAGTGATGGGAACTATCCCTAGAAAATACAGATGGGGACCTAGGAGATTTACATCCAGTCCCTGGAGCAATATAAATGAAGGCAGTTAAGCTTTTGATAAATAGGATGCTTTGAGAGGTGATTATTGGCACAGGATGTTTGTGTTGGAAAAGGGTGACTTTACTGGTATTTAAGATATTGAACAGAATAGATAAATTGGATCACAGAGTGATGTTCAAAATTAGCACATGTTCTGGAACAAGAGGACATGGATTCAAGCTTAGACCAGAGGTGAATAAGCAGTTGAGATCCAATTTCTTCACACAGGTGGTGAATATTTGGAATAGCCTGCCTTAAGCAGTGGAAGGGAAGGAAGTTCTAACTTTTAAGATGGTAATGGATAGATTTTTGTGCACAAGTCTACTATAAAAGGTATTACAGATAAAATGTGGTATGATGTCAGAGACCCTTGGGACCAGATGGAATCTAATGGTCTTACCATCAAGGAACAGTCCTATTTCCTAAACACACTGGAACAAGGCAAGGTTAAATAATGATATGTTGTGAATAACTTGGTTGCCTTGGAGAGGCAGAGAGTAATGACCCAAACTTGCTTAAAAATTAGCTGTAGATTTGTTTCTGGAGTCTTTTTGCCTCCCTTCAGAGTTGCATTACTAACAAAGAGGAGGGAGTATTCCTGGCTTTCAGACTTTTTCCAACCTCTTTTGTATGTTTGTAAGTGTCAAAGTTCTCACAGTATCTTTTACAACAATAAAAATAAACTCTGGCAGCTCAGTGGCTGGAACAAGCATATCAGGAAAAATATTCCAGAAACTGCAACACAGCCTGAAAATTCAGACGAAAACAAAGGTAAAATATGGGAGAAACTAAAATTAGTTTGTATTATAGACTTTGTCTCCAACAGAAATTTGAAAACAGCAAGAGCATTTCAGTGCTGTATAAGCTTATTACCATATTGTACACACAGTTTCTCCTGCATCTACAATTCTTAAATACAGAACTAAAATACATTTTCTTCCTTTTACATAGATTTACAGCACAAACAGGCCGTTCAGCCCGCTGGTCTATGCTGGTGTTTTACACTCCACACAAGTCTTCACCCACCCTACTTCAACTAACTCTATCAGCATACCCTCATATTATCTTCTCCCGCATATTCTTATCTAGCCTTCCCTTAAAAGCATCGAAGCGACCCATCTCAACTACTCCATATGGTAACAGATTCCACATTTTAACCACTCTCTAGAGAAATAAACTTCTCCAGCGCTCCATATTGAATTTATCAGTAACTATCTTATATTCAAGACCAAGTTTTAGACTCCTTCACAAGTGGAAACATTTTCACTTCAACCACCCTATAAACAACTTCATAATTTTAAGGATCTCTATTAGGATACCACTTGAGCCTTCTCTTTTCTAGTGAAGAGTCCCAGCATAATTCAGTTTTTCCTGATAGGCATAATCTCTCAGTTCTGGTATCTTTGTAATTTTTTTTGCACCTTCTCCCATGCCTCAATATTATTTTTTGTAATGTGGAGTCTAGAACTATAGACAATATTCTAAGACAAAAACAGGAAATGCTGGAAAAACTCAGCAGGTTGAACAGCATCTGTGGAGAGAGAAACAGAGTTAACCTTTTGAGTCCATATGATTCTTCTTCAGAACGTTTATTTTGCTTTAAATCACAAAATTCTAAGCATGGTCTAACCAAGCTTCTGTGAAGATTAACATACCCTCTCCACTTTTAAATTCTATTCCTATAGAAATGAACCAGTGTTTATTTTACTTTTTTTAAATGCCCTCACTAACATGAATTGCTACTGTTTAACAATATTGAATCGGGTACTTTTAATTGACCAAGGTGCCTGCTTAAAACAGATATTACACTCCTACTGTATATAACTTAGGGTCCTACACCAGTTTCCTCTCTGACCTTGGAAAAAAAAGGAGACAGACATCAGCTATTTACATTTTCTCCTTGACTACAAGCTATATGTACCCTTTGAGAATAAAAGTCTTGACTGAATTGCACTCAACTGTATACTTACAGTAGTAGCGGTGCTCCATATAAAACGATAATTCCATGAAATATTACGCAGGAAGTAAAGAACAACAAACAGGACCTGACGATCTTAGTGACCTGAAGAAACAAATAGAGATTATTTAATACTTTAAGTCAAAATACACAGCATCCAAAATATGTGAAACGTCCATCACGACCTTACCTTGTTAGTGGAGGAATTCTTTTTGCTCGAGGTAGTATTCGTTTCCAGCAATGAAAACAAAACAATGGTAACAGCAGCAACAGTGGCAGAGCTAACACACAACCACAGCAGGTGGGTTCCAATGATCGAAAAGTCATCCAAAAATAAAGGAGGAACCAAGGTAGAAAGCACGACAGAGAGAATGAGAATAATATGCGCAGAAAACATGCCTCTTAACTCAATATCCTTCATATTTGTCCCTCGACTTATCAAACCGTCTGCGTAAAATGTTACAGGAGGAAAGATCACTCCTGATGAGTAATAATAATAAACCGCTTCTAAAGCTGATTTTTTTAAAATCAAATGTTGATTTGCGGTATTGGTTCATCTGGATTCTCCTGTACCCAGATTACAGACCAATCTCACTTCACCTCCCCCACATTCAGCATCATTACACAAGACAAACCTGTGTTAGTGCAGCGGAAGCATTAACCCCGGCCCTTGGTGATTGGCAACGCCACCTGACCAATCAGAGCCAGGACATGCACGGCCTGCTGCCTGCCTATTGGGCACTTTGGACCAATCGTATCGAAGGAGGGCGGGACTTATGACGTATGACTCTCGGAATGTTACTTGTTCTTGGGTGCTTTCAGCCATTGGGCAGGTGTGTTGTGGGCAGGTTTATCTGGGAACATTGTAACTGGGGCTTCGGGGTAGCTGTATCCAGGGTCAGTTGTGTTGGGACATTTGTATCCAGGAATAGTTGTGTGAGGAGTGGTTGTATCCAGGGCCAGTTATGTTGAGGGCAGTTGTATCCAGGGCCAGTTGTGTTAGGGGTAGATGTATCCAGGGACATTTGTGTGGGAGCAGTTTAGAATGATCAGATTTTCAAAAGTGAAAACATTGAAAAGCCTTGGGAGGGCAGCATTCCATGATAGTGCATATTGGGCAACCAATGGCAGGAGTCTGGGGGAGGGGCAGTTGAAGTTGGCAAGTCATGTGATGATATTTCCCAGAATATCTCCAGCCAGAGTTGGCAACTCCATGAAGGTACCCAATTAATGAAGACAGCCTTATCCCAACCACAGACCTTTGTTTCAAAGACATTTCTACCTCATTTTCTTAAAAAAATTGAACCAAGGCTTTTTTGTCACAAGATCTCAGAATCCTATTCCACTTTAACTTTCCTGTGCAATACACAATGGTAAAAGCAATTCCCATTTAAAAGCTTTATTTATTTTCATTTGCACACTGGAATCTAACAATGGACATTTTCAGCAAGAAGCAGGATTTTAAACTTGTGAGTGTACCTTAAGTGTGGGAGATTTTATTTGCACCCAGAGCCACGAACAGAAAAGTACAAGGTCTTTCAATGAGAAGTTTGGTTAAATGTGCCACTGCTGAACTGAACTTGCCTGCCGCCTTCCTCAGTGCTGACTGGTGATTTACCGATAGGCATCATCCATCTACTTCTTCAAGGCCAATCATCTTCTGCTGCTTCATCAATGACCTTCCTTCCATCATAAGATCAGATGTGGGGATGTTCGTTGATGATTGCATAATGTTCAGCACCATTCACAACTCCTCAGATACTGAAGCAGTCCATGTTCAAAGGCAGCAAGACCTGGACAATATCCAGGGTTGGGCTGACATGTGGCAAGTAACATTCAAATGCTAAGCAATGACAATCACCAACAAGAGAGTATCTAACCATCGCTCCTGGACATTCAATGGCATTACCATTGCTGAATCCCCCGCTATTAACATCCTAGGAGCTACTATTGACCAGAAGCTGAACTGGACTAGCCATATAAATACTGTGGCTACAAGAGCAGGTCAGAGGCAAGGAATCCTGCGGTGAGTAACTCACCTCCTGACTCCTCAAAGCCAATACACCATCTACAAGGCACGAGTCAGGAGCATGATGGAATACTTTCCACTTGCCTGGATGAGTGCAGCTCCAACAACATTCAAGAAGCTTTGCACCAGCCAGGTCAAAGCAGCCCGCTAGATTGGCACCCCATCTACAATCATTCAGTTCCTCTACGACTGACACACAGTGGCAGCAGTTTGTACCATCTGCAAGATGCATTGCAGGAACTCACCAATGCTCCTTAGACAGCACCTACCAAACCCACGACCACTGCCATCTAGAAGGACAAGGGCAGCAAACAGATGGGAACAGCACTACCTGGAAGTTCACCTCCAAGCCACTCACCATCCTGACTTGGAAATATATCATCATTCCTTCACTGTCACAGGCTCAAAATCCTGGAACTCCCTCCCTAATAGGTTTACCTACACCACATGGACTGCAGCAGTTCAAGAAGGCAGCTTACCACCACCTTCTCAAGGGAAATTAGGGATGGGCAATAAATGCTGGCTAGTCAGTGATGTCCAAGTAAAAAAAATGTGGCTTGCAATTAATTTTCAGGACACCACTTAATCTTCTGTCGTTACCCAGAGGCTGATTCCCTCCTAGCACCCAGGTGGTCATGGGATTAATTTATAGGAGGTAATATGGGTAAATTACACCCATGACAACCTATAAATTACCCCCAGTAACTCCTATTAATCTGTGCACACCCTGGGTGGCATCCAGTTCTCCCTGCTGGCCTCCGGCTCTTCCTTGCTGGCCCCCCGGCTTCCCCCCCAACCCCGTTGGCCGCTGTCTCTTTCCCCTGCTGACCTCTGGCTCTCCTCGCTGGCCTCCGGCTCTCCCATGCACTCCCCTGCTGACCTCTGGTTCTCCCCCGTTGTCCTCTGATTTCCCCCTGCTGATTCCCCATTGCTCTCCTCCATGGAATTCTGACGGAATGGTTCATCAGGGCACTGAAAGGTGAAACAACCAGGACAGCGGTTAGCTGTCCATTGAGAGCCAGTTCATTTGGGGGGGGAGTGGAGTTTGGCGCCAGCTCCGGATGTTGATGAGAAGGATTTCTGTGCGTGCAGGAGTGTCCCGGCGCAGTCACTTAGCAGCTGTTGAATGGGTGGCATTCCGATTCGCAGGGTGCAGCTGAAAGGGTTTTTTCGAGTTTACCAACAGTAAATGGAACGTGAGGTAAAGAGGAGGGGAGAGGAAGTGAAGTGACGCTGATACTGTGTGAAAAGGTGAAATGCTGACGGAAATCTCTGATGTGGTTCACGTAAAGAGGGAAAAGCTGCAAACTGGGACATTTGAGCTATTTTGAGCAAATTGTCAGGACAGCTGTATGTTTAATGAAAAATCAGGACTGTCCAGGCAAAACCAGGATGTCTGGTCACCATAGGGAAGGTGTATCTGAGGGCAGTTGTTTTGGGGGCAGGTGCATTTGAGGGCAGTTGTGTTGGGGGTGGGGGGGGATAGGTGTATCTGGGAGCAGCTGTGTGGGGGGGCAGGTGCATTTTGGGGGCATTTGTGTTTGGGCAGTTGTACCTGGGGGCAAAACAGTCACACTGGCAATTAAAGCACCATGTCAGAACTGCAACTGCTGATGAGAGTGAACAAGTGAAATAACTGAAATAAAAATAGAAAATGCTAGAAATACTCTGCAGGTCAGGCAGCATCTTTGGCGAGAGAAACAGTTAACGTTTCAGGTCATTCAGGTTCCCCCACGATGCTGCCTCTGACTTGTTCAGTATTTCAAGCGATTACTGTTTTAATTTCAGATTTAGAGCATTTTCAGTATTTTGCACTTGTAGAAGTTAAATTGCTGTATTAGGGTAATTTAAAATTGAAAAAAGACAAATAGTTTTAAATTGAAATTAATACAGGAGAAAAATAAGTACTTTAGCTTTAAATAACAGACATTTGCTCATTCCTGCCTCCCTGATGCCTTCACCCAATAACACCAGTTAACACATTCATGTCAAAGAACATATTGTTTCATCTCAAAAAAGCTGCAACTAGTCTTGATTACAGGAAGATCGCTTCAAGAGCTTAAAACAAAGTTTAAAACTGGATTTCAGCAGTATATTTCTTATATCTGATGAAGACAAACATTACATCAAAACATCTGTAACTTTCAAACCATTAGCTTAGTGCAAAATCTTTAGCTCTTGTCTATATGCAACCTACACTGAAGCCAAAACAGTCTTTCAAATATCAGTTCTCCTTCCAAACCAACCGGTTCTGGCAGCCTCCAGATATATATTTTCTGACTGATGGGCAATCTCGCTAAGAATTTCTCTATGCGAAACACTGATAAAAGCTGAGACGTGGAGTAGCTGATAGTTTGCAATATGCAACGGGACAGGCTTACAAAAATCTGTAAAACTAATAATATTTCATATAAATTATCTGCAATCCGTTTATATATATTTATATATGTTAGGCTGTTTAAAGCACCAGTGTCGGCAGTATGGTCTCGCACTAAGACCCTGATGGCAACTTCCATTCGCGCTTGTGTTTTCAGCCAATGAGGGGGCAGTTTCCGGGGCGGAAATGAGCGAGTTTGTTGTCGGATGTGCGCGATTGGAGAGGTGGTCAGGATGGTCTGTGAGAAATGTGAGCGTGAGCCCGACTCCCGGTCACAGGCCAGGAGGTGGGCCGGTGGACCCAGTGCTTCCTCCCGGGTTACAGAGATTTGATGGCCGCTGTCTCTCTACCCCATCCCTCCCTGTAGTCCACCAAGCCAGGCTGCCGACCCTCCCTGCCCTTGCCCTGAACTCGCACCTTTCTCCAGTTTCTCTCCCTGTCTCCCCCCTTGCCCCCCCCATCACCTCTCACCTCTCGTGCTCTCTCCGAGCTCACCTTGCCTCCTCTTAACTCTATTCCCAGCTCCTGCTGACATAGCAATTAGGAGGAGTAGGCGATTGGGCCTTTCGAGCCTGCCCCGCCATTCAGTATGATCATAGCTGTTCCTCCATCTCGACGCCGCGCTCTCCACATACCCCTTGATGCCTTCAGAGTCCAGAAATCTGTCAATTTCTTTCTTAAGTGTATTCAGTGACTTGGCCTCCACAGCCTTCTGTAGTAGAGAATTCCACAAGTTCACCATCCGGGTTGCCTTTCCTGGCTCCCTTAAATGCTTCTCTTTCTTGAGGTACACCCTTTCAAATCTGTTGCCATCATCCCTATCACAGAAAACCCACCCTTGATGCCTCTGAATGTCTGACTACTGGCCTTCATTAACTTTCCTTGCAAAATGTTGATGTCTATGTCCTCTCTTTTTAAAACAGTGGTGAAAGAGTAGCTGGAAATTTTGTATTTAAGGAAGTGCTGATGCTCCAAGGATATTAACTTGAGTGCTAATGTTTTGTGGGTCTCTGCTAGTTTGTATTTAAAAGCACCTTTCATGTCCTTGACACACCTGTATTTCCCTGTCAAGGAATATAAATAAAATTCTGAATGTTTCTCCTTTATTGATGGTTCTATTTATTGTTCATGCATTTCTATATTCCTGTAGGTGAAAAGAAGCTGGGAAGAGTTATTACGCCAGATACTTGGAAAGATGGATCAAGGAACACAATGGGTGCTAACCAAATTCAATTGCTGCATGGCAGTATATGAATTTTAATACTTTTTATATTCACTAAGAACATGCCTTTTTAATTTAATTTGCAATGTCTTTATACAGAAAGCGGTGGCCGCAAGATCAACGAAAACAAGGCGTTGACTTCAAAAAAAGCAAGGTTGGCATAAAGCTACATTTTTAAAGATTAGGTTGTTTCTGAATGTTGAAGAGCCACACACGTTTCTGCAGGTACTTGCAACACTCCAGTAACACTGCTTCAGTGGTCATTTTTAATGTATAAGGTTGGACATTGTGAGTTTTTGCCTACTGTTGTGGGTAGCAACACAGTAACTAAACCTTCATTGTGTAGAATTTTTTTTTCAGTGGAAGTTGCTGAGTAACTATTTGGAGTTTGAATTCGGACTGAAGTGTGGATTAACAGCAGTGATCCAGTTGTTGATTTGATTGAGCCTAGCTAACAGCCTGGACTAAAAATTGAATCTGGGACCCTTGTTCTATAGATTGGCACTATGTTTAAATAGGATTGATCTGTTTTTATGCGTGTTTTGAATTATGTTTTTGAGAAGCATATTCGCACAATTTTATAATTGTCCTATAGTAATTGCATAGTTGCCTTACAACAATGCTAAATTTGTTAGTTTGCATCTGTAGTGGTGAATAATTTATCTAAGAAAAGGAGACTTGAGGAATTTACATTGCTAAATTATTTGTATTTACCTCTGTGATTTATAAAATCATCTGAACTTGTTGCATCTTACTCTTTAACCACATGGTGTCTCTTGGCTACATTATCCAAAGATATGACATCGAATTTCACATGTACACCAGTGACACCCATTTCTATCTCACCAGAACCTCTCTTGACCATGTCCTATGCTGACAGTTATCCATTGCTAACCTGCTAATTCAATGACCTGGACAAGCTGCAGTTTTTTAAAGTTAATCATTGATAAAACAAAAGCTATTGTCTCTGTTGTGGCAAATTTGTGCCCCTGCCACCGATGCCCTTCTCGGACCACTCAATCAGACTTTGCAACCTGGGCATCCTATTTGACCCCATGATGATCTTATGAAAACATATGGGCTCCATTACAAAAAACGTCTACTTCTACTTCTAGCAGTGTCTGTCTCTGCCCCAAGTCAACTATCTTCTTTGCAACTCCTCCAACGCTATAAATCTCCAATACCAGTACAAACTTCCGATAATGCTACCTTCCTACAACTTTGACCTTGCATACCTCCCATTTCCCACCATTAATGACAGTCCCATTTGCCATCAAGGCCCTAACCTGTGGAATTCTTTTCCCAAATTTCTTGGTGTCTCCATCTCCTTTAAGACTTACCTTTCAATCCTATTGACCAAGCTTTGGGTGCCTCCTTCTAACCTCATTTGGTTCGGTGTCAGTTTTTATCTGAGTTCCTGTGAACCACTTTGAAACATTTCCTTAAAGGCACTATGCAAGTGTAAATTGTTTCAAAATTCATCACAAAGCATAAGCCAGCTATATTTTTAAACCAGTGTGCTACCTTTTTTTAAAAAAGGGTTAATTCCCCAAATTTGTCAACCTGCATTTATACAGCACTTTTAACATAGTTATATGCTCCAATGTGCTTCAAAGGAGCATTATCCATCAAAATTTAACACCAAGCTACATAAGGAGATATTGGATCATACTTCCCAGCTCCCCACTATCAGATTGGTGGGTGGGCGGAGGGTGGGTATTCCCTCAAAGATGCGCTGGTGAATCCCTCTTGGAACTTCACAGGTAAACATTTGCATGGCAATTTCCCGGAAGTACAGTCTTCCTGTGGGCAATTGCCCTCCACTGTGAACCACCCCAAAATGCAAGTTAAAACCCAAACTTCGGATGGTTCTGACAGGGTTACACCAATAGTACTTCAGAAAACATTAGAAGAATTAAAATTACTAACTTCTGGGTAACTATTGTAAAGACCCAGACCAATTTCCCCATCACCCACAGGACTCCCCCTGACAACCCCCCCCCCCTGCCCAGCTAGTGCCGTAAATAAGGGGACATGCTCTCCAATTTGACTCAGCTGGACTCCCACGCTGGACCTCAGAGACAGCTGCACTGCCTAGATCTCGCCCAGCTGGAGTTGGAAGGCAGGGCAAGACAGGCACAGAATAAATTTGGCGTAGGTAAGTGGGCACCGAGTGGCAATCTGACACTGATTGCCACTCCGAAGAAGTTACGGCCCAATAGGACAGTTGACAGATGGGCAAAGCGGTAGGTTTTAAGGAACATCTTAAATGAGTAGAGAGAGATAGGGTTAGGGAAGGAATTCCAGAGCTTAGGGCCTTGGGAGCTGAAAGCACAGTTGCTGTTGGTGGAGCAACTAATATTGGGGATTCACAGGAGATCAGAGTTGAAAGAGCGCAGATATGTCAGAGTCATGGGACTGGAATAGGTTACAGAGAAAGAAAGGGGTGAGGCCACAGAGGAATTTGAAAACAGCAATGAAAATTTTTAAATCACGTTGTTGCTAGACAGGTGAATAGAACTTAGTACGAGTTAGAATAGGAGCAACAGAGTATTGGATAAGGTGGTTTATGGAGGGTTTAACGTGGAAGGCCAGTCAGGAGAATACTAGAGTATGCAGTTCACAAAGCATAGGCAAGGAATTCAGCAGCAGATGAGCTGAGGCAGTGGTGGATATGGATGATATGGAGGTAGAATAAGTGGTCTTGATGGAGAGGATGTGGAATCAGAACCCCATCTTGTGGCCAAGTCGGACACTAAAGCTCTGCACAGTCTGATTCCGCCTGAGATGATAGGGGGAGGTATAGAATTGGTGGTTCAAGAATGGATTTTGTGACAGGAACTGCAGACAATGACTTTGTTTTTCTGTTATATATTTTGAGGCAATATCTGCTCATTTCTTACTTAGAAACATAGAAAAGTACGGAATCAGAAAAGGCTCTGCAGTCCTTTTGGCAGTTGCCAAAACATACCTTGAGCATTAATTAATGATGTAGCACAGTGTTAATAGCTTTATTGCAGTCAACGTATATTCTATCTGCCAAAATTCTCATTAATGACTTGGTAATGTCCTCAGTCCTTAAGAAAAATTATTAGGTAAGAACTTTCCCCCAAAAATTAATGCTGATTCCCTTTTACCATGCAGTACCAGTCTCTTTTATTAGCTCAGAGATAAAAACAAAAAAACTGCGGATGCTGGAAATCCAAAACAAAAACAGAATTACCTGGAAAAACTCAGCAGGTCTGGCAGCATCGGCGGAGAAGAAAAGAGTTGACGTTTCGAGTCCTCATGACCCTTCAACAGAACTTGAGTTGGACTCGAACTCAAGTTCTGTTGAAGGGTCATGAGGACTCGAAACGTCAACTCTTTTCTTCTCCGCCGATGCTGCCAGACCTGCTGAGTTTTTCCAGGTAATTCTGTTTTTGTTTTCTCTTTTATTAGCTCATCTTTTGGATGTCTTCTAATAATGGACACCAGGCAGGTATTAGGCTCATCAGCTGATAGCTTCCCATTTTAAAGATTGGCGTTATTTTATCTATTTTAGTCCTTGGACGTGACTCTCATTTGTAATAATTCCCTAAAGGTAATGAGAAAAGATTAGAGTGATTTCAGTGGCCAAATCTTTAAATATCTTTGAAGTGCATCCTAGCCTGGTTCCTTGACTTCTCTTAACTTATTAACCTGTCAGAGACTGACTTATTTGACATTTCTATTTCTTTCAGTGCTTTCTGCATTGCTTCCTGAAACTTAACTTCTGTGAAGGCACAAAAGAAAGATTAATTTACTCTGTTTGCTGTGCTTTGACATGCAACCTTTGGGATCTCTGACAGGCACCATCTATTGTTTGCTTTTTTTTAACCTGTTTGTAGTGACTAAAAAAAAGTTGACATTTCTCTTAATGTTTCCTGTTTTCCTAATCTCATTTTTGATTTTGGTTCTTCTAATTTCTTCACTTTCTTTTATTTCTTGTATTGTTTTGTTCCACTAAAATTTCATGTACAGCAATAAACTCATTTTTGCTTCCGCTGTTGGCAACAGCGGTACTTTCCCTTGGTTACTTCCTTTCGAGTAGTATACATCTGTTCTGTATTCTATGATGTATTTCTAACCTTTTAAGCCACTTTTCTTTGAGGCTTTTTCTCATTCCTGAGCTTAGCCCTTGGGTCCTTAAAATCTACCTTTTCTAACGTGTTGTATTCAGAAATAGTTAAATGACAATTTAACAAAGAATTAATTTTTCCCCTTAGGTTTGATCCTTATGGAAAGAGCAGATTTTCAGTTTGTCGTATCTGTAAAAGTGCAGTTCACCAAGCTGGTTCTAATTATTGTCAAGGATGTGCATACAAAAAAGGTATGTGTTGGTCATTTTGTTTTAATCATTTCAAAAGTTTTCAACATAATGTAGCTGTAAAGGATATTTGCAGTAATTTTAGAATAGTTATATTCAATCAGATTCCTTTGCTTCCGAACATAAGAATTAGAAGCAGGAGTAGGCAATTCAGCCCCTCAAGCCTGCCCCGCCATTCAATACGATCATGGCTGATCTCCTTTCGGCCTCAGCTCCAATTTCCCGTCCTCTCCCCATAACCTTTTAACCCGTTACTAATTAAATATCTGTCTATCTCCTCCTTAAATTTATTCAGCGTCCCAGCATCCACTGCACTCTGAGGTAGTGAATTCCACATATTTCCCTTTGAGAAAAGTAATTCCTCCTCATCTCTGATTTAAATCTACCACCCCTTAGCCTAAAACTATGGCCTCTTGTTCTAGAATGCCCCACAAGGGGAAACATCCACTCCACCTCTACTTTGTTTATCCCCTATAGCATCCTATATACCTCAATTAGATCTCCTCTCATCCCTTTAAACTCTAGTGACTATAGGCAAAATCTGCTCAATCTCTCCTCATAAGACAAGCCCCGCATCTCTGGAGCCAATCACCTGAATCTCCTCTGATCTGTCTCCAATGCAACTACATCCTCAAGTAAGGGGACCAAAACTGTGCACAGTACTCCAGGTGTGGTCTCACCAATGCCTTGTACAGTTGCAGCAACACTTCCCTATTTTTATACTATATTCCTTTAGAAATAAATGCCAAAATTCCATTTGCCTTCCTTATTACCTGCTTTACTATCTTTCAGCGATTCATGCATGAGGACACCCAGATCCCTCTGCACTGAAGCATTCTGAAGTTTCTCTCCATTTAAATAATAAGTCATCTTTTTATTCTTCCGACCAAAATGAATAACCCATCGCTTATCCACGTTAAACTCCATCTGCAACATTTTGGCCCATTCACCTAACCTGTCCATATCCATTTGTAAATTTCTTATTTTTTCATTGCAATTTACTTTCCCACCTATTTTGGTGTCATCTGCAAATTTAGCTATTGTACCTTCTATCCCTGAATCCAAGTCATTAATATAGATTGTAAATAGTTGGGGCCCAAGGACCGAACCCTGTGGCACCCCACTAGTTACAGCTTGCCACCCAGAAAAAGACCCATTTATCCTGACTCTCTGTTTTCCGTTGGTTAGCCAATCCTCTATCCAAGCTAATACATTACCCTAACTCCATGTGATCTTATCTTGTGTATTAATCTTTTGTGCGGCACCTTATCAAAGGCCTTCTGGAAGTCCAGATATACTACATCTACAGGATCCCCATTATCCCATTTTGCTTGTCACATCTTCAAAGAGCTCTAGCAAATTAGTCAAACACGACTTACTCTTCATAAAACCATGCTGACTCTGATGGATTGCATTTTGACTTTCCAAATGCCCCTTTACTACTCTCTTAATAATGGATTCTAATAATTTCCTAATGACAGACGTTAAACTAACTGGTCTATAGTTTCCTACTTCCTGCCTCCCCCCCATTTTTTTTGGATAAGGGTGTTATATTAGCATTTTTTTCCAATCCACTGGAATCTTTCCAGAATCCAGGGAATTTTGGAATATTATAGCCAATGCATCCACTATCTCTGCTGCAACTTCCTTTAAGACCCTGGGATGTAGGCCATCAGGTCCTGGAGACTTGTCACCCTTTTAATCCCAATAGTTTGCTCAGAAATTTTTCTCTAGTGATGGTAGTTGTTCTAAGTTCCTCCTTCTCTACCCAGACTGACTCTACGTGTTTCTCTCCAGTGCCTATGTCATTCCTCACTATAGTACTGATCTCTTCCTTTACTAACAATGCTACACCACCTCCTTTTCCTTCCTGCCTATCCTTCTGAAACACTGAGTACCCTTGATATTCAACTCCCAAACCTCTTCTCCCTGCAACCACGTCTGAGTAATCGCCTCCAAATCATACCAATTTTCTCTGTTTGCGCTGTTAACACATTAGTTTTATTCCAAAAGCTACGTGCATTTAGATACAAAGCCTTTAAGTTTATCAATTTTCCCTACTCTTGTATGACTCTTTGGTGCAATATGGCGTTCACACACTCTGTCCCTTCTTTTCACTTTTTGGTAACAATCAGCCTCGTCACTAACCTGCACTCTTACCCTCTCCTTAAAATTTGATTTTTTATATTTCCATGCAACTGAACCCCCCCCACTAATTAATTTAAAGCCCTATGTACAACCCTAGTTATGCGATTCACCAGGAAACTGGTCCCAGCCTGATTCAAGTGGAGCCCGTCTGAATGGAATATCTCCCTCTTTCCCTAGTACTGGTGCCAATATCCAATGAATTTGAACCCATTTCTCCCACACCAATCTTTGAGCCATGCATTTACCTCTTTAATCTTATTGAACCTGTGCCAGTTAGCTCGTGGCTCAGGTAGTAATCCGGAAATTATTACCTTTTAAGTTCTGCTTTTTAATTTAGCCCCTAGCTGCTCGTATTTGCTCAGCAGAACCTCTTTCCTCGTTCTACCTATATTGTTAGTACCTACATGGACCACGACAACTGGATCTTTCCCCTCCCACTCCAAATTCCTCTGCAGCTCAGATGAGATATCCTTAACCCTGGCACCAGGTAGGCAACACAGCCTTCGGGACTCGATCCTGGCTACAGAGAACAGTATCTATTCCCCTAACTATACTATCCCCGATTACAACTACATTTCTCTCTTATTATGCATATGCATAATATATATAACAACATATGCAGTAGTTGTTTTAATTTTTGTCTTGCCCGCTCTTCTGTTATCTGGCACTCTGCCAACTTGTATGCTCTGGTAACCGAGATTGCTGCGTCGGGTCTGTTTTTTGACAGGAGATGTCTCTCATCCCTCAGAAGCTGGCACTAATGCTTATTGCTGAGTGG
This sequence comes from Carcharodon carcharias, assembly GCF_017639515.1. Lineage (NCBI taxonomy): Eukaryota > Metazoa > Chordata > Chondrichthyes > Lamniformes > Lamnidae > Carcharodon > Carcharodon carcharias. The sequence goes on along the minus strand of NC_054468.1, from coordinate 200,941,540 downwards.
TTATGTTCGCTGCTCCCCACCAGTTATACTCTGTCAAACTGCTCATAATTGTGAGATCCATGGATAGTTGTTATTGGCACCCTGTCCTCGCTCCAGTCTCAGCCGCCTATTGTTCTGCAGCATAATGTTCCCTCAGTGCCGTTCACATGATTCGTGAGACCTCAATATCCGCAGAGATCACCCAGCCACTTGCTGATTGGACAATATCATGGGACTTCTGATTAGATGAAAGTGCTTAGTTAACCAGCATCTCCCTTTCTGGAACATGCCAAATAACACAAATTTTACCGTATTTTTCCTACTTTAAAAAGGAAGATTTCAAAAATTATATACATATGTTTTTTTCACCTAGACCTAATTACTGTTTTAAAAAAAATCAAAAAAAGTACAAATGTTGCAGATATGAAATTCAAACAGAAAAAGCTGAACACCCAGTTGGTCATTTGGCTTCATTGGAGGCAACAGGTGGGGGTGGAGGGTGGCCATTGTTTTTGGTCAGGCCCTACTTCAGAATTTGAAATATTGTCTACACTTGAGCCGTCCATAATTCCAAATTTCTGTGGAGAGGTTTAGTGCAGCATTTCTGCCCATCAATTTTATTAAAACGAAAACAGAAAATGCTGGAAACACTCAGGAGGTGCACCATGTGAGCAGAGAATGGAGAAGTTGATATGTCACATATAAATCCTTGATCAGAACTGAAGATAGTGCTAATGAGCAACATTCCAAAAGGAACAAAGGGAAGGAGCAGACTCAAAATAATATAGCTTATAAAAAACTTGAATGAAGAACAGGAGATGCATAAATGGTAGAAATTAAATCAGTATGAGACAATAGAAGGTGAATTGAGGGATGGGGAGGTTTACTAGTTTTTCTTGCTTTCCTTTCTATCTGCCTATCCCTTTAGCTATTTACACAGACTGACTCATATATGCCTTTTACCTCATAATCTCTTTCATTTTGTTTATTGTCTCCTGCTAATATCATTTATGCTGTTTAACCATCTCCTTCACAAATCACTCACCCACTAAATTAGTTAGGCACAGTTAGTAGGATCAGAAAGTTGCAAAGGGACATTGCTAGATTAAGCAAATGAACAAAACATTGGGGAAGTATGAGGTCATCCACTTTGGATTAGGAAAGGTTGATCAACGGTGTTTTCTAAATGGTAAGAAACTCAGAACTGTGGAGGAGCAGGGTTACACCTAGCACAAAGGAAGGCGGTTGTAGGTGTTGAAAGGTTGTGATTGTGGGAAGCCAGTCATCTCGGTCCCAGGACATTTGCCATTGGAGTTCCTCGGGGCTCTGTCCTCGGCCCAATCATCTTCAGCAGCTTCATCAATGACCTCCCATCATAAGATTAGAAATAGGGATGTGTTTTGATGATGGAACAGTGTTCAGTTCCATTCATGACTCTTCAGATAATAGAGCAGTCCATGCCTGCTTGCAGTAGGAACTGAAAACTTTCAGACTTTGGCTGATGTGTAGCTTGAATGTTACTTGATGCTTAAGCGCCTGGCAAAAATCATCCCCATCAAAAGTAGGATTTGATAGGGTAGAAACCCTTCATGTATTTCCCTTTGAGGGAGTCCTGAATAGGAGACATAGGCTGATCAGAGGAAATGTTAGGAAGCAGTTCTTCACCCGAAGGATTTTGGAAGGCTCAAAAAGATGTTGGTAGTAGCTTATTTGAAAAATTCAAAACTGAGATAGCTATATTTTTGTTGGATAAGGACATTAAGGGTAATGGAGCAAAGGTACAGATCAGCCATGATCTAATTGAGCGGTGTAGTTGGATTAAAGGGTTAAATGGCCCAATCCTGTTCCTATGTTCCTATTCTTTTTGGTATGTGTGTGATTGTTTCCATCCTCTACCCCTATTCTGTTCATTTAAAAACTGTTAATCTGCACGACCTTCCAGTACTCATCAAAGTTCCATCCCAAAATGTCGCCTTGTCTGTTCTCCCCACAGATGCTGCCTGATCTACTGAGTGTATTCACCATTTCCAATATCTACAGTATTTAACCTTTTGATCATTTTGTTTATCTTGGTAAACTGAATTATAAAATATTTGAACCTTAAACATTTTTTTTGTTACAGGTATCTGTGCAATGTGTGGCAAAAAAATCCTGGATACTAAAAACTACAAGCAGACATCTGTATAACTTCATTTCAAAGATATGCTTATGGGTTTATTGGGTGTCTTTGAAGCATCTGACCAACATGTGCATGAGCATGTTAATAACCACATCTCACAAAACCTGTATGAGATAATGTACCTGCATATTTCTAAAGCGGAAAACTGTCATGGAGACACAGCTTCTGAAATAAATTTATTTGCTTGACATTTATTAATATGTATATTTTAATGTTTTTAAAATACAATGATGTCAGTATGTATGGCTTGAGAGGTGACAACATGTCAAAGGTGAAGTTATGGAGAGACAAATCAGCTGAGCTGGAAACTGGCCAGATCTGATTAGCAATGAAGACTGGAGTGCATGATGGCACATGAGTTTTTTTTCCACTGCCTATATGCAGCAAATGAAAATGTTTGTGGCAGCATACACTCTGAAAATAGAGGTTCTACAGAAGAGAATTGGAGATTTATAAAGACACAAAAGGTGGACAGCTCTTATTGTAAAACTAGATACAATATAATAGAAGTGACAAACTAAATTTCGGGAACATCTTAACAGAACTGTCTCCTGTTGATTTGTTTTCTTGGCTTCACTCTTCTGTATTGGGAAGTGAGAATATTCATGGCTTTTGTAATTTGTGCTTTTTTCATTACTGAAATTAATATTTTGAGTTAATTACTGAATTCGAGTGATTTTGTAATCTTTTCAACTTTTCGTATTGTTTGGTGGAAAAAAGTAACTGTTGGATCTACTAATTCAATGGAAGATTGTTACTCCAAATGTTCTGATTGCGATTAATGTTATTCTTTCATTTGAAGACGCCCTCTTCTATGAACAGCTGTTCATTTAGATTATCTTAAATCCTGGCATGATCCAAGATCACCAGGGTGGTTTAAAACCTTAGTTGCTGCTCTGATGGTCATGTTCTGTGTTCTGTACCTCTTCATCCCTGCTCAGAAATACTTTAGTTAAGCATCTGCCATTGTTTTGAACACCCATAAAACCTTTGTCAATAATGTCTTGCATTATCCACTTCTTTGTAAGTTGCTATCATATGGCTTTTGACAAAATTATGCTCATTCCTATATTTTTCCCCCCTTTTTTTTTCTCATTCTATTAATTCTTTGTTTTTGTGAACTCGGATTGCCCAAGTTTCTGCCCTTTCTGCCTCTGACAGTGCATTGCTTTATTCACGATAAAACTCTAAGTAGTTCTCTGCTGATACTGCTCAAAAATCACCATTTTCTTTCAGATCATGCTCAGTACTTTAAGACCTCTTGTAGATTTCCTCCTTCGTGGCCTCCAGTGAGCCAGGGAGGTTTGTTTGTTTCAATTGTTCAAAGATCAAAAAGTAAGATTTCCAATTGGTGGGAAGTGTTCTGCTAAAAAATGGGCAGGTAGGGACAGAGATTGATAACGTGGATCATCTTGTTTTCAAATTTGTAGTTACGCAGACTATACAAGGGCTTAATAGAGGATGAGTAATTCATATTAAAGGCTTTGCAATCCAAAACTTAGTGCTCTCTGTTTCAGATAGAAACCCTGTCCAATGTTAAATCGGTTTATTGAAAATAGGTGTTAAACAGTAGCAATGTTATTGTGGCAACTTGGGCCCTTTAAGGTGCATAGCCATTTTTTCAAAAACTTGATACTTGACAAACATGGGAGTCATTCTAAGTGTTGACCACATATTTTATGCTTGAAGAATTCAAAGAAAATATGTTAGGAGATCAGCTGGCACCAGAACCAAACTGTCTGTATTCTACCATGTGTAGCTGCACAAATCTAGAGAATGTATCTGTCAGCAACCTCCACAGGCTTTGGATCAGCATTAAGGTAGTTGTAGAGCGAAGCCATTTGCTGAACATCTGGAACTGACCTCCATTTGTAAGGATAGCACTACCAGTGGCAAGATTCTTTTATCTTTCAGCTGTTAGGCCTGTACCTCCTTTCAGGGTAGCTTTGGAATCATCTACAATATCAGCCATTTCTGCCCAAGATTTATTGAACTATATTACAGGAATAGCATTTTCATTTCCAACTCAAAATCATTGCATTACTGTACTTTCTAAAGTGCATCCTCATTTGCCAGTAACTGAACATGCATTGCACAGCAAGAGTAACTGCGAAGCACTGGTAGGATTTCAGCCCAACAAGTATATCAAATGTAACTTGCATCCTATATTTATGAATGCTCTGTTCAGTCATGCAGGCTATGCATTTCGAAAACAATAAGGCTGCCTGACAGCTTGATGGGATGAGTAACATGAGTCTTGGGTTTTGAGGATTTTTTTTTGTGGTATGCATATTTTGGGTCACGACTTTCGAGGAATCTCCCGGGGAGCAATTAGTGAGGCATCGTCCCTCAAATCTCATCTACTTCCATAGTTATGGTCCAGTTTTCTTTTGTGTTGCTGAAAACAATCACTCCGTTAGCCATCTCTAGCTAGCACTTTTAAATGACTTTTTTGTGACCGATACTTTGAATGCCAGCCAGGGAAACCGGTTCCTAACTGCAAGTAGCAACTCCTCAAGGGAACTACCCATAAATAGGGCCACGTGCTTTTAAGAATCCTTGTGTAAATAAAGCTGCAATCTTGTTTCATTGGTTAATCTCCATTTTAACTCATTCTTTCCCAATACCTTCTGTATGGAGTTCCTTACCTCACTTGACCTGCCAACATGAAATTTCGGCTTTTAAAACCTCAACTTGGTATCAATTAGTTACTACAACCCAATAGATTGCAACTCTTTACAATTTTGGTGCTGCCCTGCAGTGTTGCTATTCACCAGTGTTTCTCAGTTTGAAGGTAAAATTAATCCAAATATTGAATGTTGCATGGGCACTGTTCTCACTTCATTAGATCAATAATTACAGTAATATTTCATTGGAAATTATGAAATTGTTGCAATTTTACCAAGTGAAATGCTGAAAGTTTGTAATCCTTATGTTGATCATCCAATGAATTGTGCATTTGTGTTTTGGGACAGACTGGCTAAGTAGCAAAACAAAAATAGTTGTTGAAAATAATTGTCAGTTTGCTATTTTAATTTTTAAGATTATGCGATTAACATTTTAAACAATGTCTCTGTTAAGTGATTTATTTCTTCATTACAGTTTGCTGTTAGCAAGCATTAAAACCCTATTTCTGCTCCCTCTCCTAAAGTCACAAGTATGCTTCCATAGAATTGTTTTGTAGTATCACATCCAATTGTTCACTGTTTATGAGTGTGTTGTCAGGCTATTCACCTGTGAAGAGCATTATTGCTCAGTTAGATCCTGTCATTCACCAACATCTGCATATGTAGTGTACTCTTTACAACAGGAAATTACTGGATAGTGATTGTAGGGCACACTTTTCTCCCCTTTCTGTATAGGGTAAAAGACCATTGTTTGCATACCCTAAAGGATATGGTAATATGGTTATGTTACTAGAATGAGGAAATCCGAATAGGCCTCGTTTAACAAGCCGGGTTCATGAGTTCGAAACTCGTCATGACAGATGAGAAATTAAATATAGTTAATTAAATAAAAATCTAATTAAAAAGCTTGCATTTGTATTGGTGACCATAAACTGCAAACCTACTACAAAGCAGTTGACTCTTAACTGCCTTTAAAGTAGTCCAGCAAGCCACTCAGTTGTTAGGGAGGGGCAATAAATGCTGACTTTGCAAGTGATGCCAACATTCTGCATGAATCAAAAAAACACCCATCACTACTCTGGCTGAGATCACCTAACTGCGCAACAGGGAAACTCCTTAGCAATGTTTTTTTCTCCAGGATTCCCAAAATTGTTGTAGAAAATAATTTTCAAAATTGCCACAAGATGGCAGTCTGCCTATTTGCTGGCTCTTTTAGCTGGATTCATCCTAACACAGTTCATGCTACACCCAGCTTGTGCTTCATTCATTCATGTTTGCTCTGCCTGAATGCAGGTCTTTAGCTAACTGCTGATGCCTCATTCTGAGTCATTTTTCCTTGGCATTTTATTTGTTTGTGGTGGTTTGTCATTGCCTCCCACTTTCCAGGGCAGTTTAAGGAGGCAGGTCCTAAGTCTACCTCGGTTGAAACAGGAATTAAACCTGCATTGTTGGCATTACATTGAATTACACACTAGTTATTTAGCCAATTGCGCTAAGCAGCCCCCTTGTACTTTATTACTGATCCTGTTTTTATCAGGAAGAGGTATTCACTGCAGACATAAGCATAGATGTTCTGCCTTGGCAGAATTGGGAATAGTGAGATTTCTGCCCACAACAGAAACACCCCTCTGGCCAATTTCTTTGAGCTCAGCTATTTGCATAAGTTTGGCAATCTCCATGTTGATGCTCAACTGGAATGAGATGGAGACTGTTCAGAAGACCTAGAAGGCTTGTTGTAATGTATGGTCAGCAGTCTCCGTGGCGCTGGAAATTTTGAACGTTTTTCTGGGGAGTTTGGCATGTAAACCTATTCAGTCGATTCCGCAACACAGGACCCATAGCAATGAAACTGTCAGGGAACAAAAGGCATTCTTTGTGTCCAACGTAACTAGTTAACATGACCCAAACTAAATCAGATGGTCTATTTCTGTCATTTGGATTTAATTTCAATATGCCCACATATATGGGCGAATGGAATGAAAGTTGACACTAAAAATTCAGATGGATGTAAGACTGTTGTGGATTTAAAGCAATTACAGCACACTTGATCCTGCAAAGTCCTCTTCTGACGTCTGGAGGCTGGTTGGGAGATTTATTTACTCAAGCAATGGTCTGACTTAATCATATTTATCAACTAAGATGTATTTATATATTGCCTGTACTTATACAGTGCCTTTAATGCAGTAAAATTCCTCAGAACACTTCACAGCAGCATTAAAAAGCAACATTTGACACCAAACCACATATGGTAATAAAACATTTGGTGAAAGAGGTAGGTTTTAAGGAGCATCTTAAAGGAGGAAAGAGAAGTAGTGAGGCATAAAGGTTTCAGTAGAGAATTCCAGCTGCCTTAATGGCCTAGGCAGCACAGGGCAAGGTTGCCAATCGTAGGTAATTAAATTGGGAACGCTGAAGAATAAGGGGCCAGAATTAGATAAGCATAGATATCTCAGAAGATCATGGGGCTGCATGAGATCACAGAGATAGGGAGGAGTAAGGCCATGGAAGAACTTGAAAGCAAGGATAAGAACTTTTTTTTCAAGTGTTGTTTGACCAGGAGCCAACATAAGCCAGTGACCACAAGGGTGGATGGGTGAATTGGACTTGGCACATGTAAGGACAAGGGCAGCAGTTTTAGATGAGTTCAAGTTTACTGAGTGCAGAATGTGCCAGCAGCAGAATTGTGTCCAACTACAGTATGTAACCACTTGCCTCAGCATATCCCTAACTCCTTTATCACAATCAAACCATAAGACTAACCTTGGTCTATTGTAGATTGTGGAAGTGCATATTAGGAGCAGCAGCAAGCAAACCTTAGAATGAGATATTTACCTCATGAAGCTGCTACCTTCGTGCAAAGCACCAACAGCGCCAAGCTACACACAAAGCCAAGTAATACTGCTGTCAATGGACAGGAGAAAGTTCTGTCACATCCAATTGAGAATGTTGGTGGATAATCAAGTAACTAACAGGAGGAGGAAAGTCTATGAATGTCCTCATCTTTAATCATTGAAAAACCCAACAAGAGACAAGGCTGAAATTGATGCAAGTCAGCCAAAAGTGCCAAGCTGATGATCCTACTTGGCCTCCTCATAAGGTCCCCACCATCACATAGGTCAGTATCTAGCTAACTTAGTTGACTCCATGTGTCACTAAGAAGCAGCAGACACCTTCATGATTGTAGTGCTGAAGACCTATGAATCAGAGTTAGCTGCTCACTTAGCCAAGCTGTTCCAATCCAGCACTGGCAAACTTTGCCCATGTATGCCCTTGCCATACATAAACAAGACAAACTAACTTTGTTAATTATCACCTTAATAGCCTCCACACAATCCTTTATAAATTAATAGAAAGAGTCATCAATAGTGCCATTGTGCAAACACTATTAACCAGTTATCTGTTCACTGATGTTCAGGTCAGGTTCTGGCAGAACCATTCATTTCCAAACCTAATCATAGTCTTAATCCAGACATGAAGTGTAAAAGCTGAGGAGAGGTGAGGGTAGCTGCCTTTAACATAAGGTAGCATTCAAGCAATAATGCCGATTACCCAAATAAACAGAGATTAATGGATGAAAATGAAAACTCTTCAGTGGCTTGAGTCATACCTGTTACAAAGGAGGATGTTTGTTGTTGTTGGATGTTATTCATTGCAGATCAAGCTGTCACCACAGGGAAGTGTCTGCAACCACCTTTAGTTGCTTCATCAGTGACCTTACCCGCATCCTACATCCTACAACAACTCCCACACACTCCTTGACCACCCAACCACCTCTCCCCCCACCCCCCCCCCCCCCGCCCCCCCCCCCACCCCTGACCTCCCCATACTACCATTTTAATATTGGGGTGGATCTTAATGTCAGGAGTGGAGCTGTTCATCTCTACTCATGACAGCTCCAATAATGAAGCAACTAATGCCAGGCTACAGCAGGGTTTGGATAACAGCCAAGCTCAAGCTAACAAGTTGCATTCAAGCCACCTAAGTGCCAGCTATTGACCATCTCCAACAAGAGATAGCTCAGTCACCTGTTGCAGTTCAACAGCTTGACCATTACCGAAAACTCTAGCATTAACATTGAACAAAAGCTTAACTGGGCCAGCCACATCAACAATATGGCTACAAGAACAAGACAGAAGCATGGTGCAAATAAATGGCTCACCTGACACTTCCAAGCCTCTCCACCAAATACAACCCATGTCAGGAGTGTGATGGAATATTTACCACGTCCACATGGGAGTACATGCAATAATACTTAAACTCATCGAGGTCAGAACAGTTCATTTGTTTGGCACACCTGCCATCAGGATCAATATTCATCCCCTTCATCACTGCAGTATTTACAACATATAGGATGCACTGCAATAACTCACCAAGGTTGCTCCAACAGCACCTCCTCTCACTACAATCTTCCTGACTAGGAAGGGCAAGAGGAGCTATTTTGTAGAAACAGCATCACCTCTAAGTTGCCTTCTAGTTCACATTGGCTTGTACATATATTGCTATTCCCATTGCCATTGATGGGTCAAAGTCCTGGAGTTCCTTACCTAACACCACTGTGAGAACACCATCATCACTAGGGCTGCTGAAGTTCAAGTAGAAGGCCATCACCATCTTTCCATGCTAACAAGAGATGGACAATAAAAACACAGCCTTAACAGAAACACCCGCTTTCTGAAAACAAAGTATTACTTTCAAACCAATGATCCCAAGATGAAACATTCACAGATAAATAGGTTCGAAGTCATGTATTAACCAATTATTCACTGTTAAGCTTGTACTATTTCTTGTGTCAGAAATTAAATGGTCTTTTCTTGTCCCAAAATAATACATGTTCATATGATAATACATTTTTCACCACTGGTTAAATTGATAATGCTGTGTGAGGTAAGAATTCATTGATTTTGGATTTGTTATATTGGGCCTCATAAGTACTTGTGTTATAATAAAAAAGACATTTAATTAAGGATAAAATTTCAACTTTTGTTTTCCTTTTTACTGCAACCAAAAGATGTTCCAGTTTTCTTGATTATGTGATCTGGGCTGACTCTTTTCTCCATTGTTATGTCCATAGCTTGAGCAATGATTCATTGTGAGCAGATGCCGTGCAAACACTGTTCAGAAATATTATCACCGTTTACAAATAAAAATACCTTCAGTCATGATGTGAAGCCATTTATTTTCTGTGGAATGATAGACTGATCCAGCTGCTGTTTAATTGTATTACTAGTGTGAAAATTACAAATTATCATGGAGGATAGTAATTGTCACTTTTTGTTTGCAAACTGTCATCAATTTTTCTTCGTTGCAAATGAACTTGTGGATTGAATTAGCAGGCTTTGTTTGTCTAGTCATAAATGTATAGTAATGACAGAAAATCTGGTAAGCCACACTGCAGTTAAAATGCACAGTGCAGAAGGGTTTTAACTTCAGAGCACAGTAACAGAGAGGGTACACTTGGCCTTTGGGTGACAACCTCCAAGCTCCCCAGCATCGGATTTGGAGGGGGTACCCCAAAGATGCACTGCAGAATCCATTTGGAGGTTCCCAGGTAAGGGTTTGCACGGCAATTGCCCAGAAGTGCAAACTTTCTTTGGACAATTGTGCTGCACTGGGAACCATCAGAAAATGTGGTTTAAATTGCAAACTTTGGATGGTTCTGCCAGGATTACACCAATAGTCACTCAGAAAAAGTTAGAAGAATTAAAACCTCTTTTAACTGCTGGGTAACTATTGCAAAAACCCAGACCGATGCCATGGGACTTCCCCCACACCCCTGGCCAGCCCCCCCAATGGAACATCCCCCACACCCCCGTCCCCAACCCCCATGAACCTCCAAACCCACCCACCTCACCCCCAACATCTGCACCTCCCCCCTTGGACCTCCAATCTGACCCCCCCAGCTCGACCTCTGACTCACCACCCCCCCAAACCCGATCCCCCAAACCCTGACCTCCCCATCCCACAGATCCCCTACCCCTCTGTCCTCCCCCACCCCACAACCTCTGACACCCCCACTCCCTGAAATCTGACCCCCTCCCCACCCTCCTGACATCTGACACCCCCACTCTCCTAGGACCTCTGAGCCCCCCACCCCCAACCACTCGGACCTCCGATCGAGTCCCCCACCCCCACCCTCCCAGCCCACCCCCACCACCAACCCCATCCCTCCGGAAACACCCCTCATACCCCTGGAACCCCCCACCACCACCAGTGTCTGCACTTTAAGAGCAGTGATCTAATTGGAGATTGCGCCTCACTCGAGCCTCTCTGGATGCTTCTGTAGTACATTTAGCACAAGTTTAGTGCCAGTGCCAATGTAAAGCGGTTTTGGTTTAGGAAGGGTGATGAACCTGCCTAATGCTAATTGAGGTATTAAATCTCAAACTGATTCTGAAATGAAATGGAGTGAACACCATCCTCCAGAGCACATCCCTTCACTCCAGTTGCAGGCCATGGCCCCGCCTCACACAGCTATTCATTTCAGAGCCTTCTGGTGCATATACCAGCAAATGCACCACAAATTCCATTCCACAAGTTGTTTTCTTTGTATGGAGAAAGAACCTTCTGATATCAATCCTAAATTTGCTTTTTGACAGTTGGAAACGGTGACCAATTTCCTACTGTCACTGTTTAATTTGATATAGTGTTTTAAATATACCTCTTCTGTACCATTTAAAATATTAAATTTCTCTATGAAGTCGGCTTTTAAGGCTGAAAATTGCAAGGCTTTCTAACCTTTCTTCATAACTCAGATCTCTGACGAAAGGAGGTCAGGCAGAAACATACTATTTTGGTAATAGCTTGATAAGAGCATGAAATACGAGCATATATATTTTTTAAATAAGAGGGGTGGAGAAATAAGAACGTTTAAAAAGGCAACCTGGCAAGGTTTACATTTACTGTAATGTAAAAAGGACAGTTTGATAACACACATTAAAACACCATTCTGCAGCTAATTACATAAATTAGTTGTTGCATTTCTACTTGTGAATATAGTGGAGGTTTTTAAGCTTGAACCTCATAACTTCAGTTGAAGAGTCAGAGTAATCCCAGAAAAATGATGTGAATGCTGTTTATCAGAGGTTTCCATGACTCCTTTATTGAATTATTATGGAATAAGCAGGGAACCCCTGAGGAAATTCACCCCCAGTAAGTTTTTAACAAAATTGGGTTTACACTGAAATGCTTGCTTTGACAATCATACGTAAAGACATGTTTGATAAAATTAGGAATATGTTTGAAGTTTAGGTAGTTGCATCAGTTTTGAATTATGTTACGTAATACCTCGTGGACTTTTACTATCCCAACAGCACAAACGTCGGCACTGAACAAACTCTGATTCAGATGTGGAAATCAACATTTTGTTTGTATTGTCTCCAATATTTCACCCCACTTATTCATTCTATTACTGAGAATGGTATGGTAACTGAGCATTTTGTAGCCCAGTGTCTTGTGCATAGTTTGGTAGGATAGGCTCTGAACATTTAGTTTCTTGTCCTCTGTTCCCTGATATTAGAACTAATATTAGCAGAAGGGCATGTCCCTACAAGGTGGAAGAGCCAAGTGTCTGAATGAGTCATCCAAGGTTCCTTCCCAATACCTCCTCATTAGATGGCATCAGTAGGTGAGACCTGCCTACTCATATCTAAGACATGGAATTAGAGTGATATTTTAAAAACTGGATAGCAGGCAGGATAAAGGCAGGACAGTGTGCTATCAAGGCTTCCTCACCCAGCTCAATCTCACCAATAGCTCTCTTGTCCCCCCACCAATATCTCTGATTTTTCACACTGCTTGTCCAACATCCACTACTGCCTAGGCTTGGAATGCCTTCCCTCAATCTTTCCACCCCTCTCCTCCTTTAAGATGTTCCTTTATCTTTTTGACCAAGCATCTGTCCTATTGTTTCCTTTTGTGGCTTGGTGTCAAATTTTGTTTGGTACTGTTCCTGTGGAGCAGCTTAGGACATTGTACCATGATAAAGGTACTATAAATGTAATAAAAACAAAAAAACTGTGGATGCTGGAAATCCAAAACAAAAACAGAATTACCTGGAAAAACTCAGCAGGTCTGGCAGCATCGGCGGAGAAGAAAAGAGTTGACGTTTCGAGTCCTCATGACCCTTCGACAGAACTTGAGTTCGAGTCCAAGAAAGAGTTGAAATATAAGCTGGTTTAAGGTGTGTGTGTGGGGGGCGGAGAGATAGAGAGACAGAGAGGTGGAGGGGGGTGTTGTGGTCGTAGGGACAAACAAGCAGTGATAGAAGCAGATCATCAAAAGATGTCAACGACAATAGTACAATAGAACACATAGGTGTTAAAGTTAAAGTTGGTGATATTATCTAAACGAATGTGCTAATTAAGAATGGATGGTAGGGCACTCAAGGTATAGCTCTAGTCAGGACTTCACTCATCATGAATTAAAAAAGTACAATTAATAAGTGAATTATAATGACCCATATAACTGAGACGGACATAAACAATACTATGCTAATTGTATTAATCATGAAAAAAACTTACTGTTAATCGATGCAACATATATTTTGGCAGATTTATACACTGGGCACACATACTTTAACATTGCTTACAGTTAAACAATGAGCAAAAGAATTAACAGAGTCCTGTGATAAATATTTTCAGAAATGTTCATTTATCACACCACCCCAAATTTTTAATTCTTTTATATTGCACACATTAAAAAGGCACAGCACATTTCCAGAAATATACAAATACTGCATTTTTAAAAAATAACTAAAGCTTTTTACGTTTTATAGTGACTGGACTATGATATATATGATGTGGTACAGCAACACATACTGACATACATAATCAAATATCTGCAGTAGAAAGACTGCAGATCCTTTAAAAAAATAGCTTAACAACAATATAAAATGTTCATCAATTAACAAACAAATAGGATAATGAAAACAAATACAGAAAATTTAGTTCGTAATACCTGACAGAACTTTGAAATGCATATTCCTAATTTCAAAAGACATTTTACATAATGCTGGTAGTTAAGGCCATATTGTATAGTGTTATTCTGAAATATGAACTCATCGCAAAGCACCAGTTGTCAATATCCTTTACAAATGTTTTATTTTTACATGTGGTGCCTTGGCTCAGTGGTGGCACTCTTGCCTGGCTCAGACCCCACTCCAGACACTTGAGCGCACAATCTAGGCTGATACTGAGAAACTGCTGCACTGACAGGTGCTGTCTTTTGGATCCCTCCCAGGTAATGTGGGCCATTATTTATCCCTCAACTAATGTCTAAAACAGATTAGTGGATCATCTATTGACTGCTGTTTGTGGGAGCTGGCTGTGCACAAATTGACTGTTGTGTTCCAACAGTGGCTACACTTCAAACTTAATTCATTAGTTGCAAAGTGCTTTGTACCATCCTGAGGTCATGAAAGGTGCTATTATGAATACAAGTTCTTGCTTTACATATAGTCTTGACCATAGATTGTTGATCTCAGGGTAGGTTGTGTTAATCATGGCATTCCCATTTACTCATAAGGGCATGGATTACATCAAAATAATAAATGCTGAGTTCTACTAAAATTGGGTATGATAAGGATTTTTTAAACTTATTGTTAGTTGTGAACTTATACAAAAATAAACTGATCAGTGTATTTGTTTGGTTTTCTGTTTAGTATCATAATATGTAACATTAAGACAGTGGGACAAAGAAGACAACGATGAAAAATGTATTTAGCATTAATTTTTATATTTGCTACTTTATTGGAGGCAATAACCTATTTTAAATAAACACATTAATAGCTTCATTAAAACTCTGAATAGAAGAACTGATAAAAACATGATTGGGGTAAAATTCATCTTGGATGGAAGCAACCGATAGGTGATAACACAAAATAGAAGATAGCAACCAACAAGCGAGAAACATGGCTGCCCATTTCATACTCTGCCCAATTTTCTTTCTCATTGATTTTACAATGCAAGTATGTTTGGGTTGTAAAGTAGGCTGCTGATTCACTAGCGTCCATTTTGCACCATTGCCAAAAGCAAATTTCTCCACCATTTATATAACATCACCAGTGCAATTTCTATCACAAGGATGCTTTAAAATATATTCCATTGTAAATTACAAATGAAGCTGGATGTACTGCTAACCATATATATATTATATATATATAATACATACACACTCCACATATATATATATATATATTATATATACACATACACACATGAGTATGTGAAACAAGAGCATCCCTATTTCCAATTTTCTTTCACTTCCTCTCCTGAAGGCACTGATTCTTACTAAGCTACATCTGCATGGCCAATAGTTGTCCTCCAAAATTTCATTCAAGCAGCCGTTCTTTGTGTGATAATCTAGACTATAAGTATTGGCAAACTATTCAACTGTGGAGGGAACTACAATCAAGGCTAATTCTGGTCTTACTGTCCTCAGCTGGGATCAATGGATAGTGACCAGGAATAGAAAACCTGCCTAATTTTTCCCTTCACTAGTTCAGGACTATGGAGGACAGTTGTAGTGTCCCAATACAGCTGTTTCATCAATGACCTTCCCTCCATCATAAGATCTGAAGTAGGGGTGTTTGCTGATGATTTCAGTAGCAGCAGTGTGCACCATCTACAAGATGCACTGCAGGAATTCACCACGGCTTCTTAGACAGCACTTTCCAAACCCACAACCACTATCACCGAGGACAAGGGCACCAGATAGATGGGGACACCACCACCTGGAGCTTCCCCTCCAAGTCACTCCCCACCGTGATTTGGAAATATATCGCTGTTCCTTCACTGTTGCTGGGTCAAAATCCTGGAACTCCCAAACAGCACTGTGGGTGTACCTATACTACATGGGCTGCAGCGCTTTTAGAAGGCAGCTCACCACCACCTTCTCTAGGGCAATTAGGCATGGGCAATAAATGCTGGCCAAGCCAGCAAAGCCCACATCCCGTGAATGAATTTTTAAAAAGTTACAACTTGTCAGATGCTGAAGCAGTCCGTGCCTGAATGCAACAAGATCTAGACAACATTCAGGCTTGGCCTGATAAGTGACAAGTAACATTTATGTCATACAAGTGCCACACAATGACCATCTCCAACAAGAGAGAATCTAATCACCTCCCATTAATGGCAATGGCATGACCATCACTGAATCCTCCACTATTAACATACTGCAGTTTCAAAAGCAGAGGCTGGGAATTCTGCACTGAGTAACTCACCTACAGACTCCCCAAATCCTGAAGTCTGCTATATATAAGGCATAGGAGCGTAATGGAATATTTTCACTTGCCTGGATAAGTGCAGCTCCAACAACCTTCAAGAAGCTTAACGCCATCCAATACAAAACAGACCAGTTGACTGGCACCCCAACCACCACCTTAAACATTCATTCCCTCCACACTGGCGCACAGTGGCAGCAAGGTGTACCATTTACAAGATACACTGCAGCAACTCACCAAGGCTCCACCAATAGCCCCTTCCAAACCTGCAACCAAGGAGAACAAGGGCTACAGGTGCATGGGAACACCAAGTTATACACCACCCTGACTTGGGAATATATCCCTGTTCCTTCAATGTTGTTGAGTCAAAATCCTGGAACTCCCTCCCTAACAGCACTGTGGACATACCTACACCACATGGACTGTAGTAGTTCAAGAAATCAGCTCACCACCACCTTCTCAATGGCAAATTAGGGATGGGCAACAAATACTGATCTTTCTAGCAGCTCTCACATCCCATGAATGAATAAAAAAAATTACTCCCTGGCAGATCTCAGCACAGTCGGGAAATCAAATCTGGGGCCTTGAAATATGATAGCTTAGTAACTCATCACGTGTGGATGTATCAGTTACGCAATAAATTTATTATTTAGCTAAAGCCAATTTACAACTGCAAAATGGAGCAGATAAAAGACTTTTCAAATATATTTTTAAAAAAAAATCAAAGTAAAAGAGCCATACAGTAACTTTGGTTTTATTTTAAAAAGAAAGTTTGCTCATTTTTATGTTTATTCAAGTGAGGAATGTTAATGGGGTTTCAAAAACTTTCCATTTTATGTTCCCAAAGTTAAGCACTTCCAGGTCTGCTATAGCACAACTGAATGTAAAGTGAAGCTGCCTCTATTCGGTCACAACAATATGTCTTAGCTAAAACTTCAGAAGCACACTTGCTACTGCTATTTTTCCAAATACCACATTAATTATCCTGTGGCCAGAGATTGCCAGCAGTACAAAATTAAGGGTTCAATTCATGTTGTGAGCCTTGAAATCAATAGAGAGAGCTGTCCAACTCATCAATATGGGCTGATTAGTATGCAGGTTCCAGAAGAATAAGGCCACTGCCTAAACTAGTTTTGAATTTTGAACAAAAAAGCATTAGATTGTTGCACTGAGACTTGAGTTGGTTGAATATTTCCTATTTTATAATTATCTAAACTTGCTGTCAGTTTTCCCTGTCCGTTAAACTAAACAAATCAGCTGCCAGTAAACATTAGATCTGCCCCTATTGGTTTAAGCATTTTTATATGATTAAATATTAGGCTCCAGGAAGCCAGAAATGTTAAATGAAACAGTAAAATTAGATACTAAGTATGCAGCTAGTTATTTAGAAATACCTACAATTTCACACTAAAAATTATGTGTTTTATCCCTAATATAATAAAGCATAACAACATCAAAACATTGTTTTCCTATCGCATCCTGGCAATATCTTGGTCCCTGCCTGAACTGAGTGTGTTGTTTGGAATATTCAGCATTTAGTCTATACGTGAATCAATGTTGTCTTTTAATTTTCAGACAAACAGAAGTTATTGCTTCAGTGTAATCCACTTTTCATGGCAGGTCAGCAGGTTTTCCTAAATTTGTAGCAAGGAGATAGAATGACAATGATTCTTCTACTCCTTTGTCAGTGTGAGGAACTCTTCCCGTGTCCTTTGGTCCTCACGGAAAACTCCAAGCATCGTGCTAGTCATGGTCTTGCTATTAATCTTCTGCACGCCCCGCATCACCATGCACATGTGCCTGTAGACAACATTTTAAATTAGTTGCTAATCAATTTTAAATATACATTAAAGGTACAGTTATCTCTTCATATTGACACAATAAAGATTGCTGGGACATTGCCCCTTCCTCTTACCTTGCCACTATTAATCTGGTTCACATGCTGACTCCTGTACTTATCACAAAATGGTTTTATAGTTCATCTAGGGGTTAAGGCCACATTATGTTATAATTTAATTTAGAGTATTAACTGCATGAACAGACTGGTTAACTCTGTATAATGGTTAAAATATCATTTCTAGCCATACTTGAAAAGACTCACTGTCTTTTTCTGCTTCATTTCATGGTTGTGTAGTGGTTTTTTTTTCATATGCTTACCGTTATTGCTTGGCTATTAAGCCATCAGACTTCAATGTCTCAGAAATGTTTGCTATTCTGTGCTGTATTATCTGATTTGCATCAGGCTCTTGTTGCAGTTCAACATTTCCCTCAGTAATTAAAAACTAGGGCGGGGAAAGATCAGCAAAAGTTTTCTGCACCTGTTGATGCCAGTGGACGGTCAATGAGGACAGAATTGAAGATAAAGGCAAAATACTTCAGATGCTGGAAATCTGAAACAGAGACAAAAAAAATGCTGGAAAAACGCAGCAGGTTTGTGGAGAGAAAGACAGAGTTAAGGTTTTGAGTCCGTCTGAAGAACGGTCATATGGACTCGAAACGTTAACTCTGCCTTTCTCTCCACAGATGCTGTCAGACCTGCTGAGTTTTTCCAGCATGTTTTGTTTCTGTGTGAGGACAGAATTGAACTTGATTGTGATGGCTTCCATAGTCAAGCAGCCTACCAATACTCACTGCCTGGAGAGACACATGAATGATAATATAGTTCAATTTTTGAAAATATTTTATAGGCACAAAGCAATATACATCCTTGGGCAGAATTTTGCCGTTGGCGAGCAGGGAGCGGGACCCGCTCACCGACATGTAAAAGGACGTGGGATGACGTTGGGTGGAACCCCCGATGTCATCCTAGCCCATTTAAATTTTCAGGAAGGCGGGACCGCAGCAAAATCAGCTGTGGGCCCGCTGACCTGTCAATGGCCAATTGAGGCCATTGACAGGATCATTTAAACAATTAAAGGACCTGCCCGTCCAACCTTAAGGTTGGCAGGCAGGCCAGGAGCCCTAGCGGCAAATAGAGAGAACATGAAACCTCATCCTGTGGTGGAATGAGGTTTCATGCAGGGTTTTAAAAATTTTAATAAAGTTATAATGTAAATTATGAACATGTCCCATCTTCATGTGATATTGTCACATGAGGGGGACATGTTAGGGGGGATTCTTTTTTTCTATTTTTCAAAGTGGAAGCGATCTCTCTGAGGCAGCACATAGCCTCAGGGAGATGTGCACTCTTTAGTGTGCATGCATGAAAGTGAGCACTGTCACTTTTAGGGAATCCCCCCTGCCCGCACAGGAAGAGCATAGGGCTTCCCGCCAGATGTCACGCTGGGTGGGCCTTAAATTGCCCACCCCCGTAAAATGGTGGTTGCGGCCCGCTTCACTGGCGGAGATCGGCTCCCCACCCACCGGAAATTGGGTCGGGACTGCCCACCTTGAGTTAAGTTGTGTTTAGGGCAATCCCTAAACACAAGCGTGCGCTCTTTTGCGCATGTGCACGAAAGAGCACACTCATCTCCCTGAGGCTAAGTGCTGCCTCAAGGAGAATGGCTGTTCTGTCAAAAATATTAAGTCAGAATATAAGATATACTCAAATGTGAAACGCTTATATATATATATACTTAATATCAAAACTTTCATTCAGCCTCTTACTGTGATTTTTATGCTCATCATGGCATTTCAGAAACCTTCAACCTCAACTACCAAGGCAACAGTGTCACCAACAAAATCGCCCCCAAGTCACACATCCTCCTGAACTGGAAATGTATTGTTGTTTCTTCATTGTCACTTGATCAAAATCCTGTAACTCCAGAGCTAACATCACTTTGGGAGTACCTTTTTCATACCGACTCTAGGTTAAGAAGGCCCTACTACCACTCAAGAACAACTAGGGGTGTGCAATACGAACATATGGGGCAGGATTTTCCCCCTGTCGGGGGCGAAGTTGAATTGCGGGCGTGCACAGGCGCACCTCTGATTGGCATTCCCGACTGAGGGCAAGGCGCCATTTTACAGGGGCGGGCCAATTAAGACCCACCCAGTGTGACGTCCGCCGGTGAGCACTTCCTATGTGGGCGGGGGGGAATCCCTAAACACAAGCATGCGCTCTTTTGCGCATGTGCACGAAAGAGTGCACTCATCTCCCTGAGGCTAGGTGCTGCCTCAGGGAGAACGGCTGTTCTGTCAAAAATATTAAAAATAGAGAAAAAAAAATTCCTGACACTGTCACATGAGTTGGGACATGTCCATAAGTTTTAAGAAAACTTGAATAAAATTTTTCAAAACCTACATTAAACTTCATCCGTCCCCCGTGGATGAGGTTTCATGCCTTTTCTAATTCCTGCCAGGGCTCCTGGCCTTCCCGCCAACCATTAATTAGTTAAATTGGCCATTGACAGGTCGGCAGGTGCACAGCTGGTTTTGCCTCCTGGAAAATTTAAATGGGGTGTGGTGACGTTGGGAAGTAGGCCATTCAGCTCCTCGAGCCTGCTCCGCCATTTAATAAGATCAAGGCTAATCTGTTTGTGTTTTGAATTCCACATTCCCACCTCCCCTATTAACCTTTGATTCCCTTGCCTAATAAGAATCTATCTACCTCCACCTGAAAAATATTCAATGAATCGCCTCCACTACCTTTTGAGGCAGAGAGTTCAAAAGTCGCACAACCCTCTGAGAAATAAATTCTCCTCATCTCTGTCCTAAAAGGGCAACCCCTATTTTTAAAACAGTGCCCCCTAGTTCTGGACTCACCCACAAGAAGAAACATCCTTTCCACATCCACCTTGTCAATACCTTTCAGGATCTTATATACTTCAATCAAGTCACGCCTCACCTTTCTAAACTCCAGTGGAAACAAGCCCAGTCTGTCTAACCTTTCATCATAAGACACCCTGCTCATTCCAGGTATCAATCTGGTAAACCTCCTCTAAATTGCCTCTAATGCATTTACATCCTTCCTTAAATAAGGAGACCCAAACTGCACACAATATTCGACATGTGGTCTCACCAATGCCCTGTATAACTGAAGCATAACATCCTTACTTTTATGTTCAATTCCTCTCATAATAAAGGATAGCATTCAATTAGCCTTCTTAATTACTTGCTATACCTGCATACTAACTTTTTGTGGCTTATGCATTAGAACACCTTGATCCCCTTGCACCTCGCAATTCTGCAGCTGTTCTCCGTTTAAGGAGTACTCTGCTTTTTTACTCTTCCTGCCAAAGTGAACAACTTCACATTTTCTCACATTATACTCCATCTACCAGATTTTTGTCCACTCACTCACTCAATCTATCTATGCCCATCTGCAGCCTCTTTATGCCCTCTTCACAACATACTTTCCTACCTATCTTTGTGTCATCTGCAAATTTAGCTACCATACCTTCACTCCCCTCATCCAAGTCATTGATATAAGTTGTAAAAAGTTGAGGCCCCGGCACAGATCCCTATGGGACTCCATTTGTCACATCCTGCCAATCAGAAAAAGACCCATTTATGCATATTCTGTTTTCTGTCAGCCAGCCAATCTTCTATCCATGCCAATATGTTACCCCCTAAATCATATGTTTTTATTTTCTGCAGTAACCTTTGATGTGGCACCTTCTGAAATGCCTTCTGGAAATCCAAGTACAACACGTGTACAGGCTCCCCTTTATCCACAATGCATGTTACTCATTCAAAGAACTCCAACACAATTTCCCTTTCACAAAACCATGTTGGCTCTTCCCAATTATGTTGAGTTTCTCTCAGTGCCCAGCTATAACCTCCTTAATGATCAATTCTAACACGTCCCACATGAAAGGCGTCAAGCTAACTGGCCTATAGTTTCCTGTTTTCTGTCTCCCTCCCTTCTTGAAGAGAGGGGTTATATTTACTACTTTTCAGTCTGATGGAACCTTTCCAGAATCTAGTGAATTTTGTAAAATCAACACCAACGCATCTACTAACTCATTAGCCACATTACACAAGTTAGTCACGTTACACAATACCAATGGTAGAATTTTGCCCTTGGTGGGTGAGCGGGCCCCACCGGCTCGGCGGCAGGCGGGCAGCCGGCCCCCGCTGCTGAAACGGGGCCCGCCGCCATTTTGAATTGGCCCACCCAGCGGCCAGCCCGACAGGAAGTGCTATGCGCTTCCTGTGCGGGGGGGAGGGAATTCCCAACTGTCAAAGTGCGCTCTTTCGCACATGAGCGCAAAAGAGCGCACTGCTCCCTGAGGCAAAGTGCTGTCTCAGGGAGTTTACTGACAGGTAAGAAAAGTAAAAAAATAAAGAAATATTAAAATTATTAACATGTTCCCTTCATGTGACAATGTCACACGAGATGGGACATGTTAATAAGAAACACATAAGGTTTATTAAATTTTTTAAAAACGGACATGAAACTTCATCCCGCCAGTGGATGAAGTTTCATGAATAATCTGGAGCCCGCTGGGGCTCCTGGCCTACCCGCCAGCCTTAAGCTTGGACGGGCAGGGTCTTTAACAAGGTTAACTAGCCTGTTAATGGCCTTAATTGGCCATTGACAGGTCTGCGGGCGGACAGCTGATTTCGCTGTCCGCCCGCCTTCCTGAAGATTTATATGAACCGGGATGACGTCAGGGATTCCTCCCGACATCATTCCGTGTCATTTTCCCCTCGGCGAGCAGGCCCCACCCTCAAATCATTGAAGGGAAAATCCTGGTGCAACTCTAATATAACCTGCTCTCTGGTTGGCTCCAGAACGTGCTGCTCTAAGAAACTATCTCAAAAGCATTCTATGAACTCCTCATCTGGGCTAATACTGCCAATCTGATTTTTCCAGTTTATATATAGATTAAAATCACCCATGATTATTGCCATCCCTTTATCGCAAGCACCCAATATTTCTTTTTGTATGCTTTGTCCTACATTGTGGTTACTGTTAGGGAGCCTGTAGACTACTTCCACTAGTGACTTCTTTCCCCTGCTATTCCTCATTTCCACCCAAACCAATTCTATATCCTGATCTCCTAAACCTAGGTCACCTCTAACTATTGCACTAATGTCATTCTTGATCATCACTGTTACCCCCTCCACCTTTACCTAGCTTCCTATTCTTCTTGAATACCATATACTCCTCAATATTCAGGACCTAATCCTTATCATCTTGCAGCCACATCTCTGTAATGGTTACCAGATCATATTGATTTACTTTAAAGTGCGTTATCAATTAATTTACTTTGTTATGAATGCTACGTACATTCAGATACAAAGCATTTTGTTTTGTCTTCTTGTCATCTTTGTAACATCTAGGCTTCACTATTGGCGTATTTTTAGGTTTCATCTCTCTGTCCCTTCCTGCTACTCTATGACCCTTGTTTCCCATATTACTATTATGGTCTCCTGCCTTGAATCTATCTCTCGAAGTACCACATCTATCCACTCGCCCCAGCATGGTTCAGATGTAGACCATCCCAATGGTATAGCCCCCACTTTCCCCAGTATTGGTGCCAGTGCCCAACAAACCAGAACCTACTTCTCCCACACCAGCCTTTGAGCCATGCATTCATCGCTCTAATCTTATTTGGCCCATGCCAATTTGCACATAGCTCAGGTAATATTCCACAGATTATTATCTTTGAGATTCTACTTCTTAATTTGGTATCTAGCTTCTCATACTGACTATTCAGAACCACCTTCCTTGTCATTGGTACCTACATGGGCCATGATGATTGGATCCAACCCCACCCCCTCCCACTGCAAGTTCCTCTCCAGCCCTGATGTCCTGAACCCTGGCACAGGGCAGGCAACACAGCTGTCTGGACTCTTGCTCTTTACTGCAGAGAACAGTGTCAATCCCCCTCACTATACTGTCTCCTACTACCACTATATTCTTGTTTGCTCCCCCTGCTCGAATGGCTTCCTGTACCATGGTGTCATGGCCAACCTGGTCATCAACCTTGCAGACCTCAACCACACAGGCTGTGAGCACCTCAAACCTGTTAGACAATTGCAAAGTCTGAAGCTCCTCCATGACTGTCTGAGGCTCCTCTGCTACTGTCTGTTCAGTTCCTTTATCTCCCTCACTCTGTCACATCCTCCTGTTCCTCATTGCTGATCAAAACAGATGGCCCTATTCCAAGAGGCTTGACTGTCTTCTGGAACAAAGTGTCCAGGTACTTCGCCTCCTCCTTTATGTTCCACAGTGTCTGAAGTTCAGCTTCCAGATCAATAATCCTGATCTGGAATTCCTCTAGCTGCTTACACTTCCTGTAGACATGTTGGTCATGGATCGCCTTGGAGTCCAAAAGTCCCACATTCCGCAGCTGCAACATAACACCTATCCTGCCGTTGTTACTTATGTTATTTAGTGAACTTAATTTAATTACTCACTTAATTAACTTAGAATAATTCCTATGTATACCACAGCTCTTTCTCTTGTTCACTGAATTCCCATGTGAACCTAATTCCCTGCTCACTCAGTTTCCATCTCTGTCTCACTCAAGTGTAGTCACCTGTCTTATCATGTGCCCCTTACTGATGATCCAGTTTAAAAAGCCTGTCTCTTTTGAAGACCTTCTGATGAGACATCAGTTAGTTTAGCTTCCTGCTACAGTAATTAACACCACTTGAACCAACTGCTTTCAGGTGATTAACAGATAACTGCCATTCCAAGCAGATCTCTATTTACCAAGTTAACCTAACTTACTTGAAGGTTAGTAGTATGTCAGATCTTGATTCTTAATCTAAAGTTAAAACCTGAAAAGGACTTACCAGAACTTACCATGTGAACCTATTTTGCTACTTGCTCAGTCTCCATCTCACTCTGTCATAGTCGCTTGTATCCTCGCACGCCCCTTACTGATGGGGCGCCTTTCCTGATGCCAGATCCCTCAATCAGACACTTTCCTGGACAGTCACTTGCTTAAACCCTGGACAGGGCAGAAATTCTGTCCCCAAGAGCTACCAGCCAATCAGGGGCCAGCATCTCTCCAGTACCTGCAGTGCCACGAGGAGCGATGGCCACTGCCAGTAATGCACATTGGATCTGCAGATGGGATCGACCATGGATTCACAGATAGATATGAGTGTGGCCAAAATGGGGACTGCAGGGAGAAGATAACTGGTGGGGAGGGGGAGGGGGATTCAGAACCAACGTGGCTTTCAAAGGCCCTCCTTCCTGATGCCAGGCCCTTCAATCAGGCCCAGGGTGCCTGTGAACGAGGAACCCCTCCCCATTTCCCAATAGACAGGTGGCAAACCCGACAGGGATAGGTACTGGTTGAATACCAGCCTATTGGTATTGTCCCTTAAGGACATCAGTTGGCCTCTGGGGCATGAAGGCCACTTTCCACCCTATCCACTCTGAGCCCGACTGTGGGGAGTCAGGATGCAGCACGGTCCCCACCCTGCACCCTTCCACCCTTGGGTTGGCGGGGTGGGTGGGTGTGGGGGGGGGCAATTAAATTAAATGTTCATCAGTTCATCATTAACCTGAAACATTAGGCAGAATTTTACCATGCATTTGGAGGCAGTTAGGTGGTGTCTAGGCTTGCAAAATTGCAGAAATAGGTGGTGGGCTGGTATCCTGACATCTTCCTCCTCCCTGTGGTCTCCCCAGGGGTGGACTGACACTGTGGTCAGGAACCCCCTATGGGTGAAACATGCAGCCTGTTCTTTTGCAGTTCTCTGTTCAAAGACAGGTGATTATTTGTCAAACCACAGCTAAGTGCTGTGATCTTTTTCACCATAGGCAGTGCAAGGAGGTGCTGAGTCTACCTCAACCACAGTGGGGATTGAACCCCATGCTGTTGGCATTAATCTGATCCACATGCTAGCCGTCTAGCCAAATGAGCTAACCTGCCCTCCCAAGGCAGCCTATTAAGGCAACTAAAATGCCAACAAAGAGCCATACTATGGATGCCATGGCTTTTTCCCAATGGTGCATGGGTCACATGCTGTGTCGGCAACCCAGCAAGTTAGAGAAGGTCAGTGTACAGGGGGACATCATTGATACATCAAGCTGCCATCATTGCAGCACCATACAGGCAGAAACTGGCAGTAAAAGGGCCAGCCACAGTGCAAGGCAATGCTGATGGGAGCGACTCCCTGAAGCAGGTATTTTGGAGATTTTGCAGTAGAAGAGGGACTCGGTTTCATTACAATAAAGGGTAGCACCAACCTTTCAAACTGTGGGTAGAGTTGTCCCAGATTTGCACAGCGGACGGGAAAAAGGACGTTTTACCTGCCGGCCACAATGGCGGGTTTTCGCGCTGTAATCGTCCGTTCCTGGTCTGTTCCACCTCATTAATAATGCATTCACGGGAAGCACGCTGGATTGCTGGCGGGCAGACTCAGATTTGCCCGCCCTGCCGTGACCTCAGCGCTTCCTCACTCCGGGTGCCATATTTAAAGTGCACCAGATTGCAGCCTACTTCGTGCCTCAGGCCAGGTCTGCTCCAAGTGGTAGATGGCTCCAAAAGCAAAGAAGACAACAGCCCCCAAATTTAGTGATGTCCCTCTGGGGCGCCTGCTGGAGGCAGTGGAAGGCCACTGCAACGTCCACTACACACACACTGGCCACAGGAGGTCAACCAGAATCACCAATCCAGACTGGGAGACAGTGGCAGTGGCGATCAGTGCCACCGAAGCACAGAGGAGGTCAGTCATCCAGTGCAGGAATAGGGTGAATGCTCTCATCCGTTTCACCAGGGTAAGGCAACCATCTCATCACTCCCAACTCACACACTCACAAACCCATCACACATCCACAGGGATCTCCCACCTCAAGGGACAACACCACTAACTCTCACACACAGCCTCACATGTCCATCGGGCTCATCTCTGGAGCTTGTGTTCTCATCCCGCCCATGGCTCTGCTCACCACACAAACATTCCACACAGTGCCATGTGTCCCACACTCACGCTCTCCATCTGTTTTCATGCAGGAGAAGCTGATTCACAACAGCAGGGAGAGGTCCCAGACTGGGGGTGGAGTGGCCCACATTAGGCCCCTCACTCACTTTGAGGAGCATGCCCTCAGGCTGACTGATTAGTGTGCGAACCGTGCCTGTGGTGATGGTGAGGTCACCACATCATCTCTCTCCCAACGCAACTGTGAGTGCTCACTCTCCTGCTTTTGACTCTGCTACCATGCACTAATCATCTCTTCTTTAGTTAACAGGGAGCTATGCCAAGTGACAACACCACCAGCCAACCAGTCCTCAGCTCCATCCAGGTCCACACCTCCAACCAAGAGGACATCTCCTCCATTGAAGAGGTGGAAATAAGCAGCCTGGAAGACGCGTCACAGTGCTTACCCACATCCTCCGCCAGTGCAGAGACACACGCCTCGGTGGGGCCTAGATCTAGAGCAAGCTTGGGTTCACAATCTTGTAGTCACCGCACAGACATGTGTCCGCAGCTGGAGGAGGCAGGTTCAACTGAGCTCCCCGGTACCCGGAAGACTGCTGGGGAAGAGGCATTTGTGAGGTCTGAGTCAGATGATGAGTCTCTAGATTCTGCCTTCAAACTCATCCTGGAGAATTAGCAGAAGTGGGGGAACATCATGCAGAGCTGTTGCCATCTCTCAACAAAGTGGCATGGAGTGGGAGCAGTGTGTCCACATGCTCTCTGATGAAGTGGTGTCCACATGTGCGTGTATGGAAGTCTCCAAGGGGGGGATGGTGGACTCCATGGAGATCCTGATCCAGCAGAGCACGGTGATGTGCACTCCATCGCAATACCCATGGGTGAGTTCCTGCAGTGGCAATGCGAGAGGGAAATGGGGCACCTTGACGTCCCTCCAGGTGCTCTTTCCCCTCAAGGAGTGAGGCCGGGGCTCTTGGGCACCCGAAGGGAGGCAGAGCGGCAGCTGGACACCCCTGGGTCATCCACTCAGGAATCTCAGAGGCTGTCTGCTCCCTCCCCCTCCTCACTGCCCATGAGCCACTCAATCCCTTCCTCTGTCACCGCAGAGGGAACAGCTGGCCCATAGGAGGCCAGCCAAAACAAACTGGGGCCTTCCAGGCCTCGGTCTTCCAGAGGACCCACGCCGAAGTCATCAGAGGCAACAGGGCCAACCATTGCACAGGCTGTCTCCACCCCTGCTGCGGATGTCAGGGCAGCACCTAGAAAACTTAAGAAATTCTCATCACAAGTGGTTTGTCACTTTATAATGTGAAAATATATTAACTTTCACTGAATAAAGTGTAATGGTGTCTTTCAGCTTCAATTACAGGCTTCACAAGTTTTCCCCCCAACACCGCACCAACACTACCCCGCCCCCCCCACCGACCCCCAACCACCTCCCCCACCCCCCCACCTCTGCCTCCACTAGCAGTTCAGCTGCATGCAGCCAGCCCGCAAGTGATTCTAGAGGGAGAAGTGTGTATGTCGCAGGGCTTTTGGAGCACTCTCCCATACACTCATATCACTCTTCAAAATCTGGTTTCAGTTCCCAGAAAAACCATTCAACATTGCCTGGCAAGGGTCTCCCACATATGGTGCTGCACTGTCCCATGCTTGGCTCTTCAAGGAGGACTGGAGCTGGCACCAGAGGATGTGGAGGATAGACCAGCTTCCTGGGAGGAGAAGGATGATGAGAACGATGTGCTGGTGCAGCAGTAACATTCAGAGGTGTGTAAGATGTGGTCTGCCATGGACCTGCATGCTAGGTAAGTTCACAATGCCCTCATGCAGGCATGCTTCAACTCAGGGTACTGTGACCATCACTACCCTCATGCCAGCCATTGCCCTGGCACCCACAAAACATTCTCACATACTAACCCTTTCCTGCAAAACAAAGGCCTCCTCAAGGATTAAATGACCTCCCCAATATATCCAGTTCTGTTGAAGGGTCATAAGGACTCAAAACGTCAACTTTCTTCTTCTCCGCCAATGCTGCCAGACCTGCTGAGTTTTTCCAGGTAATTCTGTTTTTGTTTTGGATTTCCAGCATCCGCAGTTTTTTTGTTTTTATCCCCAATATATCCTCTGCCCTATTATAAGAAACTACAGAACAAAAACAGAAATACCTGTAAAAACTTAGCAGGTCTGGCAGCATCAGCGGAGAAGAGCAAAGTTGACGTTTCGAGTCCTCATGACTTCAACAGAACTAAGTAAAAATAGGGAAGGGGGTGAAATATAAGCTGGTTTAAGCGGGGGAGGGGGTGGGGAGGGGGGTTTTGGGACAAGCAAGCACTGATAGGAGGAGATAACCAAGA
The DNA here is from genome assembly GCF_017639515.1 of Carcharodon carcharias. Classification (NCBI taxonomy): domain Eukaryota; kingdom Metazoa; phylum Chordata; class Chondrichthyes; order Lamniformes; family Lamnidae; genus Carcharodon; species Carcharodon carcharias. The sequence goes on along the minus strand of NC_054468.1, from coordinate 200,912,395 downwards.
GATGTCACAGACAAAAGAACAAAGAGGTGTTGAAGGTGGCGATATTATCTAAAGGAATGTGCTAATTAAGAGTGGAGAGCAGGACAAGCAAGTAGCTCTAGTGGGGGGTGGGGTGAAATAAACGATGGGTGGAATACATTTAAAAATAATGGAAATAGGTGGGAAAAGAAAAATCTATATAAATTATTGGAAAAAACAAAAAGGAGAGGGAAGAAATGGAAAGGGGGTGGGGATGGAGGAGGGAGTTCAAGATCTAAAGTTGTTGAATTCAATATGCAGTCCGGAAGGCTGTAAAGTGCCTAGTTGGAGGTGTTGTTCCTCCAGTTTGCGTTGAGCTTCATTGGAACAATGCAGCAAGCCAAGGACAGACATGTGGGCAAGAGAGCAGGGAGGAGTGTTAAAATGGCAAGCGACAGGGAGGTCTGGGTAATGCTTGCGGACAGACCCGAAGGTGTTCTGCAAAGTGGTCACCCAGTCTACGTTTGTTCGCTCCAATGTAGAGGAAACCGCATTGGGAGCAACGAATGCAGTAGATTAAATTGGGGGAAATGCAAGTGAAATGCTGCTTCACTTGAAAGGAGTGTTTGGGCCCTTGGATGGTGAGGAGAGAGGAAGTGAAGGGGCAGGTGTTGCATATTCTACATTTGCATGGGGAGGTGCCGTAGGAGGGGGTTGAGGAGTAGGGGGTGATGGAGGAGTAGACCAGGGTGTCACAGAGGGAACGATCCCTACGGAATGCCGCCGGGGGGGTGAAGGGAAGTTGTGTTTGGTGGTGGCATCATGCTGGAGTTGGCAGAAATGGTGGAGGATGATCCTTTGAATGCGGAGGCTGGTGGGGTGATAAGTGAGGACAAGGGGGACCCTATCATGTTTCTGGGAGGGAGGAGAAGGCGTGAGGGTGGATGCGCGGGAGATTGGCCAGACACGGTTGAGGGCCCTGTCAACTACCGTGGGTGGAAAACCTCGGTTAAGGAAGAAGGAGGACATGTCAGAGGAACTGTTTTTGAAGGTAGCATCATCAGAACAGATGCGACGGAGGCGAAGGAACTGAGAGAACTGAAACTACAGTCTCATGGTACTCCCACACTATCCAATCAGCGTGGGATTGGAAATGAGGCAGACAATGACATATCCCAGGGAACAGCAAGACATGGTTCTTTGAAATAAAAGTTTTCATTCAACAACAACATGAGAAGCTGAACACAAAGTGATCTCTTCGTGCGACTATTTGGTAATCCCCCTTCTCATATTTCTACAAGATGCTGCCCTTGTGATTGCAGCTGAGCCGGAGGCAGCCTACTAATTTCCAAACTCAGACATCCTCGATGCCCATAGCAGTCGTCCTCTGGGTGGTAAAGCTCCTGAGAGCCCCTCCAAATATTGCTCCACCTGCGTTTGTGCCAGGGCAGTCTTGTCATGGGGTTGAGTCAACTGCTGTCAGAAGTGCCGCTTGTAAGGGCTGTGACCTGGAGGCACCTCTTGAGGAGAAGCCCCAATACTTTGGAACCTCTGAGTTCTGAAGAAGTCATATTGGACATGAAATGTTAACTCTGTTTCTCTCTCCACACATGTTGCCAGACCTGAGTTTTGCCAGAATTTTGTTTTCACTCCAGTGCCGTCTACCTTTTCCGTCTCAGGGCCAACCTGCACCGTCCTGCTAAGCAAGTGAGGTTCAGCACTTGGATGCCTTTTGATGTAGTCCTTGGCCATCAAAGCTTTGTTCACCCGATACTTTGCAAAGTAGCCACCATCATATGGAGGCTATTGTTGTGTGCCTGCATCCACTCTTTGGTCTTTCTTATCTTGACTCTCCATGATGTTTGCCAGTCTTTCAATGGAGGTCATCACGTGCTCATGTGACAGAGACATCACGGCACTCATGGCCACAATGGATTCCTCCATGTTCTGTGCAAGGAATTACCCTGTCTCTGGGAATTCTGACAGATGCCCATACATTTCCTGTTGCTGCTCACAAGTACCTGCTTAGTGCATCACACCCGAGGCTCAGCATCTATGTCTATCTGAGCATGGATTGATGTTTTCTCAGGCCGCCAGTTGGGAGTCTTCTTGGCTGTCTCCCCCTCCAGCATATGGCCCTACTGACGTGTGAAGTGCTCTTCACTTTGCCCCACCCCTTCTATCTGTAAAACTGCACCCACTGCGATGAGTGTATCTGTGCTGGTGGGAAATGTGCAGGAGTCATGTGATGGTGCTTCCTGAGAGTGATTCTCCTCCTAGAGAACCGCACAGCCTCCTCCCTCACCTGTCACTGTACCTCTTGCAATGCCCCTGTGGGAGACACAAGACAGTGCTGTACATAGATGACAGAGTTGAAGCCCTTGCATTTCACTGATGATTATATTTATGGTATTGATGAACAAGGCTCCAAGTAGGTCAGATGTCAGAGCAAGCTGTAAGTGTGATTTGTAATGCTTTCAACCACTCTCTGCAGTGCCCCCATTTCTCCATTGGCAACAGCATGCACTCATGCCACCCTAATGATTTCCAGTGCATCCTCCTCCATTGCCATGAGTATGGCCAAGGGTGGCACTCCACTCCCCACTTCTGCATTCCTCCCAGGAGTTGTATGATCTCTTCTTATGTAATGAGAAAAGACAGATATCGAGGACTATTATTAAATCAGTCTTTGCTTTTTTAAAATTCTTTCATGGGATGTAGGCTTCGCTGGCTGGGCCAGCATTTATTGCCCACCCCTAATTGCTCTTGAGAAGGTGATGGTGAGCTGCCTTCTTGAACCGCTGCAGTCCATGTGGTGTAGGTACACCCACAGCATTGTTAGGAAGGGAGTTCCAGGATTTTGACCAAGCGACAGTGAAGGAATGGCAATATATTTCCAAGTCAGGATGATGAGTGACTTCCAGGTGGTGGTGCAGCCTTGGTGAGTTCCTGCAGTGCATCTTGTAGATGGTACACACTGCTGCTACTGTGCGTCAGTGGTGGAGGGAGTGAATGTTTGTGGATATGATGCCAATCAAGCCGGCAGCTTTGTCCTGGACGGTGTCAAGCTTCTTGAGTGTTGTGGGAGCTGCACTCATCCAGGCAAGTGGGGAGTATTCCATCACATTCCTGACTTGTGCCTTGTAGATGTTGGACAGGCTTTGAGGAGTCAGGAGGTGAGTTACTCGTCGCAGGATTCCTAGCGTTTGACCTGCTTTTGTAGCCACAGTATTTATATGGCTAGTCCAGTTCAGTTTCTGGCAGTGGTAACCCCCAGGATGTTGATCGTGGGGGATTCAGTGATGGTAATGCCTTGAGCATCAGGGGGCGATGGTTGGATTTTCTCTTGTGGAGATGGTCATTGCCTAACACTTGTGAGGCATGAATGTTACTTGCCAGTTGTCAGTCCAAGGACCGTGTGGTGGTCACTCCTACCAATATTGTCATGGACAGATGCATCTGCAGCAGGCAGGTTGGTGAGGATGAGGTCAAGTATGTTTTTCCCCTCTTATTGGTTCCCTCACCACCTGCTGCAGACACAGTCTAGCATCTATATCATTTAGGACTTGGCCAGCTCGATCAGTAGCGGTGCTACTGAGCCACTCTTGGTGATGGACATTGAAGTCCCCCACCCAGAGTACATTCTGTGCTCTTGCCACCCTCACTGCTTCCTCCAAGTGGTGTTCGACATGGAGGAGCACTGATTCATCAGCTGGGGGAGGGCGGTATGTGGTAATCAGCAGGAGGTTTCCTTGCCAAATTTTACCTGATACCATGAGACTTCATGGGGTCCAGAGTCAATGTCCCTCCTGACTGTATACCACTGTGACGTGACCTTTGCTGGGTCTGTTCTGCTGGTGGGACAGGACATACCCAGGGATGGTAATGGTGGTGTCTGGGACATTGTCTGTCAGATATGATTCCGTGAGGATGACTATGTCAGGCTGTTGCTTGAGTAGTCTGTGAGACAGTTCTCCCAATTTTGGCACTAGCCCCCAGATGTTAGTAAGGAGGACTTTTTGCAAGGTCGACAGGGCTATCGTCATTTCAGTTGCCTAGGTCGATGCCAGGTGGTCCATCCGGTTTCATTCCTTTTTTGTGACCTTGTAGTGGTTTGATACAACTGAGTGGCTTTTTAGAGTCAACCACATTGCCATGGGTCTGGAGTCACATGTAGCCAGACCAGACCAGGTTTCTTTCCCTTAGTGGGCCGGATGGGTTTTTACAATTATCAACAATGGTTTCATTGTCATCATTAGACTTTAATTCCAGATTTTTATTGAATTTAAATTCCACCATCTGTCCTGGCGGGATTTGAATCCAGGTCTTGGGTCCCTGCATTACGAGTCCAGCAACAATACCACTATGCCATTGCCTCCCCAACTTAAGACTTAAGTCCGACATTTGAGAGGCTTCACTGTGGGATGGGGAGCGGCAGGTCAACTAATGAAGTGAAAATGCCATTGCTTTCTATGGAGATGTAGAGTTAAGATGTTGCCTTGGCAGGTATTTGTAGGTGTGGTTGCAAAGAGAGAGTTTCAAAGGATATGTATGCTGGAAAAGGCTACTGGGGAAGAGATTGATGGTTGCCACATGACAGTTGCATGTCACTCACCTTGCTGGACCTCAAGAAGCCATTTGAAGCGTTTCCTGCACTGGATCTGCAACTTCCGCACCACTGCTCAGCTCCTCTGCTACCTCCATCAAAGCCTGCTTAGTAAGGTTGTCTGCCTTCCCTGGCCATCCTCTGGAAAGTGAACATGCCTCCATGCCTTCACAGTTTCCAGCATCAACTCAAGTGATGTACCTGTAAATTGTGGGGCTGGCTTTCTTCTCTCCATCTTCCTCTTTCTTTTGCTTCTACAGCTTTGCTGTGGAAAGTGCATGGTTCCACCACTGTACTTGTTGCTGATGTTCCTTTAAATGGTGCACCCTCCGGGCTCCTGACTGCTCTTCCACCTGCTTCTCCTAATTTGATGCCAAACCTGGAAGTTCCCACTTAATTAGATGGCCCACCAAAAATTCACCTGGAAGGACCACTACATAGAGGTCATCTTGCTGACTCAGATATAACGTGACGGAACATAAGACCATAAGTCCATAAGATTTTGCCTGTTAGCTCTATTTCTCTCTCCACAGATGCTGCCAGGTCTGCTTGGTATTACCAGCATTTTCTGTTTTTACCGTCTAATGTAATATATTCTTTTCATTTTCTTTTGTTTTTCCTAAGTGAGATTGTTAACTAATGTCAACTTAAGGATAGTTTTGGGCTGTAGGTCTATTCTTGTAAGGAATTATATTAAGACTTCCCAAAACTCATTTTAGGAGACAGAGGAGCATCCCAGCAGTTAGGGCTAGGTGTGAACTCAGGACCCAGAAGGGAATGTTCAACTATGATTTTAAAGGTCCACTGTCATCATCAGAACTCTTTCAAGAATCAAAGTTAGCAGAAGTCATCATTAAATTGAATATATTTTTCCTTGCCCAATCTAGCTTTCTCATCTTTTCTTCCTTACTTTCCTGAAGTAGTCAACTCCATTTCAGAGGTACTAATCTATAGGACATGGCAGCTTTCAGGCATTGTCAGCAAGTGGGCATTCTTCATATGTCAAAGAGCTGCTAGTAAATTTTCAGATTAATATTGAACATTCAGATCAGAAAATTGCTGAGGCAAAGATTATTTTGGCAAGTGGTGAGACCTGTATTGAAAGAAAAATCCTCCATATATCTTTACTACTCTTAGTTCTAAGCTCCAAGTCACTTTCTCCAATAATGTCATCGTTATTTGCATTGCAAACAAAATCTATTACTATATTAAGATCATTGGGCAGATGATACCTGTTTCTACGTAGTATTGGTGCTGGATATTTTCAATAGACGTCGTAGGACATCCCAAAGTGCTTTTACAGACAATGAGGTAAGCTATTTGCATATTGTAAGGTTCCATAATCAGTAATGATAGAAATAACCTTTTAACCTGTTTTTAATGGTGATGGCTAAGACATAAATGTTGGCTAGGACACTGAGAGAACTCCCCTGCTCTTCTTCAAACAGTGCCACGAGATCTTATACATCCAGTTGAGAGCAAACGAACCCTTGATTGAACATCTCACCTGGAAGATGACAGTGTAGTCCCTTAGTACGGCAAGAGAGTCAGCCTAGATTAATATATTGAAGTCTCTGGACTGGGACTTCAAGCTACAACCTTCTGACTCAAAGGTGATGCTGCTTTAATGAGGCGAGGCTCACAAGAGTGCCTGAGCACCCAATTAAGTGGATTGGGAATGGAAACACAATCATTTAAAAAAGGGGAATGGATGAGGAGGGGGAAGAGGAACAGGACAAAAAGAGATAAATGGTTTGGATCTAATCACCATTACAGAGAAATGGTTGCAAGGTGATCAAGGTTGGGAAATAAATATTCCAGGGAACACAATAGCTTGAAAAGACAGACAGAATGCAAAAGGAGAAGAAGACACCTTTACAGCAAAGGATGACATAAGGACAGTGGTGGGGAAGGATCTCGGTTCAGAAGATTGGGAAGTTGATAAAAAGGGAAGAAAAGAATATGAGAGTAAACTAGCTAGGTATATAAAAACAGATAATAAGAGCTTTATTAAGTATATAACAAGCACGGGAGAGGCTAAAATAAACTTTGATTCCTTAGGAGCAGAAACAAAAGAAATTATCATGGGGAACGAAGAAATGGCAGAGATGTCAAACAAATAGCTTCACAGTAGCAGACACAAATTACATACAAGAAATAGAGGGTAACTGGGAGCTAATAAAAATGAGAACTGAAGATAATTAATATTAGCAGAGAAAAAATATAGGAGAAATTTAAGGAACTAAAAGCCAACACACCTCCAGGATCTCATGGCCTACATCCTAAAGTTTCCAAAGAAGAAGCTGCAGAGATAGTAGATGCTCTGGTTATGATTTTCTAAAATTTTCTAGATTCTGGAATAATCCCAGTGAATTGGAAATTAGCAAGTTTTTTTTTGCTCTTTCACGGAATGTGGGCATCATTGGCTAGGCTAGCATTGATTGCTCATCCCTCATTGAAGTCTTACTATGATATTCTAAATGCATTGCTATGATCAGCCAATGTCAAAGTTGTTTCCAAGAGAGAAATCATGTTTGACAAATTTGCTAGAGTTTTTTTGAGGATCTAACTAGAAGGGAAGATAGAAGAGAGCTAGGAGATATAATTACCTTGGATTTCCAAAAGGCATCCGATTAAGTGTCACATAAAAGGCTACTAAACAAAAATAGGATCAGTGGAGTTGGGGTTTATACATTAGCATGGATAGAGAATTGGTTAACGAACATAAGAACATAAGAAATAGGGGCAGGAATAGGCCATTTGGTCCATCAAGCGTGCCCTGTCATTCAATAAGATCATGGTTGATCTGCCCCAGGCCTCAACTCTCCTTTCATGCCAGTTCCTCATAGCCCTCAACTCCCTGATATTTCAAAAATCTATCTACCTCCTCTCAATACTTTCAGTGAGCTAGCCTCCACAACTCTCTGGGATAGAGAATTCCAAACATTCACCACCTTCTGAGAGAAGAAATTCCTTCGCATCTCAGTGTTAAATGAGTGTCCCCTTATTCTGTAACTATGTCCCCTAGTTTGAGATTCCCCCATTAATGGAAACATCTTCTCAACATCTACCCTGTCAAGCCCCCTCAGAATCTTGTAAGTTTCAATAAGATCACCCCTCATTCTTCTAAACTCTAATGAATAAAGGCCTAACCTGTTTAGCTGTTCTTGATAAGTCAACCCCTTCATCCCAGAAATCAGCCTAGTGAATCTCTTTTGACCTGCCTCCAGTGTCAGTATATCATTTCTTAAATACTGGGACCAAAACTGAACACGGTACTCCAGGTGCAAACTCACCAATGCCCTGTAGAGTTGCAACAAGACTTTTCCTATTTTTAACCTCCAGCCCCCTAGCAATACAGGCCAAAATTCCACTTGCCTTCTTAATTGCTTGCTGTGTCTGAATGCTAACTTTTTGTGTTTCATGCACAAGAACACCCAGATCCCTCTGAGCTGCACTTTTTTGGAATCTCGCTCCATTTAAATAATAGTCTGCCTTTTGATTCTTCCTACCAAAGTGCATGACCTCACACTTTACTACATTAAACTCCATCTGCCAAGTTTTTGCCCACTCACTCAACCTATCTATATCCCCTTGCAGATTCCTTATGTCCTCATCACAACATACCTTCCCACCTATTTTTGTATTGTCAGCAAATCTGGATACATTACACTTTCGCCCGTCCTCCAAGTCATTAAAATAGATAGCAAATAATTGAGGCCCTAGGACTGATCCTTGTGGCACTCCACTAGTTACGTCTTTCCAATCTGAAAAAGACCCATTCATCCTGACTCTCTGCCTTCTGTGTGTTAACCAATCCTCAATCCATGATAATACATTACCCCTAATACTGTGAGCCCCTATCTTGTGCAATAACCTTTTATGTGGCACCTTATCGAATCCTTCTGGAAATCCAAATACTCTACATATTCTGGTTCCCCTTTGTCAACTCTGCTTGTTATATCCTCAAAGAACTCTAGCAAATTTGTCAAACATGATTTCCCTTTCACAAAACCATATTGACTCTGTTTAATTGCATTAAGCTTTTCTAAATGTCCTGCTATTTCTTCCTTAATAATGGACTCTAGCATTTTCCCAATGACAGATGTTAGTCTGTCTGGCCTATAGGCTGGCCTATAGTTTCCTGCTTTTTGTTTCCCTCCCTTCTTGAACAGGGGTGTCACATTAGCGGTTTTCCAATCCTCTGGGACCCTCTGAGTTCTGAAATATTTCGATCAATGCCTCCACTATTTCTGCAGCCATTTCCTTTAAAACCCTTGGATCCAGGCCATCAGGTCCTGGCGACTTGTCTGCCTTTAGTCCCATTAGTTTGTCAAATACTTTGTCCCTCATCATAGAGACTGTTACAAGATCTTTCTTCCCATTAGCTCCTTGCTTATCTGATATCTTTGGGATGGTTATAGTGTACTCCACTGTGAAGACCGGTGCAAAATATTGGTTTAAGTTATCTGCCATTTCGCTGTTCCCCATTATCAATTCCCCAGTTCTATCAGTTCCTTCAATGGTCCCACGCTCACTTTAGCCACTCTCTTTTTTTACATCTGTAGAAGCTTGTGCTGCTTGTTTTTATATTTCTTGCCAATTTACTTCCATAATCAATTTTCTCCCTTTTTATTAGCTTTTTAGTCATCTACTGGTGGTTCCTAAAAAAATTCCAATCTCCTGGCTTACCACTAGTTTTCACCACTTTGTATGCCTTAGTTTTTGATTGGATATTCTGCTTGACCGCCTTTGTTAACCATGGGTAGTTCATCCTTCTCATTTAGTCCTTCATCTTGACCAGGATAAAATTTTGCTGAACTTTATGAAATATTTGTTTAAATGTCTGCCACTGCTCATCTACTGACCTTCCCCTTAGTCTATTTTCCCAGTCCGCTTTAGACAGCTCTTTCTTCATACCTCTGTAATTGCCCTTATTTAAGTTTGAGACCCGGGTTGCTCACCCTCAAACTAAATTTGAAATTCTACAAGGAGTAGGGATAAGAGAGTAGGGATAAGAGAGTAGGGATAAGAGAGTAGGGATCAGCAAGACATTTTCTATTTGGAGGGCTGTAACTAGTGGAATTGTAACTACCACAAGGACCAGCTGGGCCTCAGCTACTTACAATTTGTATTAATGACTCAGACAAAGAGACCAAAAGTAATGTATCTCAATTTGCTGACGAGACAAGCTAGGCGGGAATGCAAGCTGTGAGGAGGACACAAAAAGGCTGCAAAGTGATACAGGCAGGTTAAGTGAATGGGCATCATGGTGGCAGATGGAGTATAATTTGGGGAATTGAGAGATTATTCACTTTTGTAGGAAGAACAGAAAAACAGAATATTATTTAGAAGGTTTGACACTTCTAAATGTTGATGTTCAGAGAGACTTGGGCCAGAATATTGCCGCCGGTGTGTGGGGTCAGGCCCAGCATGCCAATGTGTAAAATGATGTGAGATGTCGTCAGGTGTGCGTCTCGATGTCATCGAATGTCATTTTGATATTGCATTTGGCAGGCTGCGCACCTGCCGAACTGTCAAAAGCCTATTAAGGCCATTAAGAAAGTAATTTACATCATTAAGGTTGGCGGGCAGGCGAAGAACCCAAGTGACCTTTGCATTTTCCAGGAAACCTCATCCACCGGTGGGTTGAGGTTTCCTGAGGTTTTATAAAATTAATAAATAAATTTGGTGAACTTGACAAACATGCCCCAGCTCATGTGACACTGTCACCTGAGGGGACATGTTTAAATAATTTTTAATTGAATTTTTAAAAACTTTCATTGTCTATTCAATCTCCCTGAGGCAGCTCCGTGCCTCAGGGAGACTGCTGCGCTCTTTTGCGTGCATGCGTGGAAGAGCTCTGGCCCCAACTCTCCCTCCTATCCCCATCCGCACAGGTAGCGCGGAGCACTACGGAACGTGCATTATGCTGGGCAGGAGTTAATTGACCCACCCACCTAAAATAGCAGCATGCAGCCAATCGCAGGCAGTGATCAGCTCCGTGCCCGCCCCCGCCTGCTGCCACTCAGCCCACCCAACATAGGTAAGATTCAGCCCTTGGTCTACTTGAACAATGAATAAAGAAAGTTAGCATCTAGGTACAGCAAGCAATTAGGAAGGCAATTGTCATGTTCGCATTTATTGCAAGGGGACTGCAGTACAAGATAAGGAAGTCTTGTTACAATTGTACAGGGCATTGGTGAGATCACACCTGGAGTGCTGTGTGTAGTTTTGGTCTCCTTATCAAAAGGAGGACATAATTCTATTGGAGGCAGTACAGCAAACATTAGATTTAGTTCCTGGGATGAGAAGGTTGCCCTATGATGAGAAGCTGAGTAAATGGGGCTGATACTCTCCGGAGATTAAAAGATTGAGAGGTGACCTTATTGATACAAGCAGGATTCTGAAGGGGCTTGATAGGGCAGATATTGAGAGACTGTTTCCCCTGACTGGGGAAACAAGAACATGGGGGCACAGTCTCAGGATAAGGGATTGAGCATTAAGGACTGAGATGAGGAAAAACCTCTCCACTCAAAGAATTAAGAATCTTTGGAATTCTCAACCCCAGAAGGTTGTGGATGCTCCATCGTTGATTATATTTAAGGGTTTGATAGATAGATTTTTGGTCCCTCGGGAAATCAAGGGAATTGGGGAGTAGGTGAAAAAGTGGAGTTGAGGCAAAACATCAGCAATGATTGTATTGAAAGGTGGAACAAGCTCAAGGGGCTGCATGGTGACTCCTCTCCTATTTCTTATGTTCTTATGTGATGCTGCCATCAATGGACCCAGGCTGACAAAAGTGCCTGAGCACCCATGGAACAGATTGAGAATGGGAACAGGATCATCTAAATGGGCAATGGGAAAGGTGAAGGAAAGAGGAAGAAAATATACACTTAACAGGAGAGTGGAGGATATTAGGAAACGTAATCAGTTAGTGGTGGTGGAAAACCTGCTCTGGAGTTGGGGGCTGGGAAGATGTGTATGTGTGAATTGTACAGAAACATCCTCACTGAGGCATTGAAAATAGGAATGAAGAATTAGGAACAGCCCTTTTAGCTCCTCAAGCCTGCTCTGCCATTCAATGAGATCATGGCTGACCTGTGACCTAACTCCATAAACCTGTCTTTTCCCCATATCCCTTAATGCCTTTGATTAACAAAAATATCTCAATCTCAGTTTTAAAATTATCAATGGATCTAGCATCAATTGCCATTTTCAGAAGAGAGTTCCAAACTTCTACCACCCTTTTCATGTAGGAATGTTTCCTAACTTCAGTCCTGAAAGGCCTGGTTCTAAATTTTTGGACTGTGCGCTCCAGTCTTAGACTCCCCTGCCAGCAGAAATAATTTATCTCTATCTACCCTATCTGTTCCTCTAAACATCTTGAAAACGTCAATTAAATCATCCCAAAACCTTCTAAATTCCAAGTGAGTCCAACCCTAGTTTGTGTCATCTTACCTTGTATTTAAACCTTGGAGTTCAGGTATCATTGTGACAGATCTACGCTGCACCGCCTCCAAGACCAACATACCCTTCTGAAGGTCCAATGCCCATAATTGCTCACAGTTTTTGAGGTGTAGTCTAACCCATGGCTTTGAGCTGAAGTATTACTTCTGGTCCCTTACATTCTGGTGTTCTAGATATAAAGGCCAACATTGCATTAGGCTTCTTGATTATTTTCTGTACCTGTTCTTGACATTTTAATGACTTATCAGGTCCAAAGTCTCTTTAGACTTTCACTGTTTCCAGCTTTTTCACCCTTTAGAGAGTGCCCTATTCTTTCATATTCAGGTCCAAAGTGGAGGATCTCACATTTGCCTACACTGAAATCCATTTGCCACGTTTTTTGGCCAGTCCCTTAATCTGTCATTATTTGTTAGTAATGTTTCTCTTCCATGTACTTTACTTACAATACTGCCTACCCTTTGTCATCTGCAAATGTGGAAAGGTGGCTACCTATCCCATCATCTAAGATGTTAATAAATAAGATGAATAGTTGAAGACCAAACACAGATCCTTGTGGAATATTCTAGTCACATTCGGCCAAACAGAGTACCTGCCCGATATCCCTACTCTTTGCCTCCTGCCATTCAGCCAATTTCGTAAATATGTCAATCCTTTGCCTTCAATTTCATGAGCTTGAACTTTAGCAGTCTCTTATAACAGACTTTACTAAATGTCTTCTGGAACTCCACATAAATAACATGCTTAGACATTCCCCTGTCACCTATTCAAAAAGTTCAATCAGATTCAATTGGCATCACCTACCCTTTAGAAATCCATGCTGGCTTTTTCTGATCAACTGGAAATTTTCTAAGTGTTCAGTAACCCTATTCTTAATTATAGACTCTCATAAATTCCCAACAGCATATGTTAGTCTAACTGGTCTATAGTTTCCTGGTGTTCCTCCCTCACTTCACTGAAATAGTGGAGTGAATTTCAATTTTCCAATCTAAAGGAATAGTTCCTGAATCAAGGGAGCTTATTAAGACTATAGTGAGGGCATCTGCAATGTCTCACTAACTTGTATTGAAGCCTTGGGATGGAAACCATCTGGCCCTGGGAATCTGTTACTCTTTAGTGCCATTGATTTATTCATTACTGTTACTTTGCTGACATTAATTTGGCTGAGTTCCTGACCCTGATTCAATATTGGTAATTATAGTCAGCAGGTGGGGGTACAAAAGTGTACAGATAAGTGCTGGAGATTATGCGCCATCACTGAATGCAGAATGGAAAAGCATGCTGGAAGTTTGCTTCATTTACTACATCAGAAGATCAGGGTTAAGCCGACTAAGTACAAGAGGCACTCTCAAAAATCTACCCATTGCAGTAGATTATAACTACAAAAGCAACCAAAAATACTACTAAATTAAATTATTTCAAAACTACAAGTCTCCTGGAAAACATTAATAATTCACTCCCAAACTCAATCTATTTCTGTTTCAAAAACATTCCGCTGGTGAGGGTGTAGAATTGTGTGAAAGTTGATACATTAACTTCTCAGGCAGCAGATCATACTTTGACACTTAATGTTACAGAAGTTCTACTCTTTGTAAGGCAAGCAGGAAACTCCAAGAAATGGCAAAGATTCAGGAGAACCAGGTCTCCACCTTTTACAACTAGAGGGGATCACAAAATGAAGGAAGTTTCTAGCATGCTTCTCTGGGCAGAATTTTCTGGCTGGCGGGGTGGTGGTGGTGGGTGGGTGGGTGGGGGGGGGCGGTGGCTGGGGGGGAGCGAAGCGGGAGCGGGCACAGACCTGATCGCCACTCGCGATCGGGTCAACACCGCCATTTTATGTGGGCGGGCCAATTAAGGCCAGCCCAGTGTGAATCGCAGCTCCCGAGGACAGCGGGAGTTGGTGGGCAGCCGGCGGGACTGCAATGACCATTGGGTCCAATGGCGACCCGACGGCCTGTTTTAAAAAGCTGCTGCAGCCTTTCAAAGGCTGTGAATCATGGCCAGTGGAAGGGCATCCCAGAGCACTGCTGGTGAGCAGGCCAAGCAGGAGGGTGGCGCAGGGGGGCACTGTGCCCCTTGTTTTTGGACGATTGCCTTGCTGCCCTCCTCGAGGAGGTGGCAGCACTGCAGAAGGTCCTCATAACCCAGGATGGGAGGAGGAGGCCCCCACAACATGACCAAACCTGTCTGGGAGGAGGTGGTGAGCTCCCACGACGTGGTGCAACACACCTGGATCCAGTGCCGCAAGCGCTTCAACAACCTGTTGCGCTCAGGAAGGGTGAGTACCATGTTGACATTGGTCACTTAACCCAGCAGGTAAGCTCTCCCCCCTGGTGCCACCACCCTCCCTGCCCCACCAAGTCTGAGTGTAGGACTGCATTGAATCATTGATGGCATGTGTCCTTCGCTGGGTGGGCCAGCAGATATTGCCCATGCCGAGGTCACCCTGAGAGAGTGGTGAAGAGATGGGTTCTGCACCCGCAGCATATGGTACACTGAGACCCACATTACTGTTTTGGGGGCAACCTGGAGGAGCTGCACCGAGGCGCAGTGCTGGAGCTCCAGGACATGTCAAAGTCAGGGCAATGACATGCTGGGAGGGCAGCTTCAAGTTGGTGTTGGCACCGACCGATCTGCTGTCCTCTGTGCTCCACGTGCTTGCGCCTCCTTGCTATGGAAGGTTAGACTGTGTGGTGCCTAATGTGATGTAAGCAGCATTTGGCCAAGAGAGTGGGTGGGGTTGGGGGGCCATGTCTAACATCTTTGTATGAGTGTTTGGCAGCAGCGGGGTGAGGAGGCACTGGAGCCCTGCAATTTCCCACTCTGGTTGGGGTGGGCCGTCCGCAAAGAGAATCCGGGTACAAGTAGCACCAATCAATGCTCTTCTCTCCTTTTCAGGAGAAGAATGCACATAATGCAGCCGAGCGGGTGAGGACTGGCGGTGGCCAGGCCCAGTTGGCGATTCTCAGCCACTTCGAGCAGGAGGCCCTAGATTTGGAGAGGCGCCATGCTCGCAGGTCCACCGGTGTTGGTGAGGCTGGGGTGCTACGGGCAGGTATGTATGTCCGGCAGTGAGGTCACCATTGTTCTCCCAGCAGCCATGGCAGTGCTGAATGTTCAGTGATTGAAGTTTGCAACATTGACCATTGCTTATGGAAGGATGAGCGCATAATGATCCATGAGATAGGGATACACATTGACATTGTCTCCACATTAACTGATTCAATGTCCTTGTTCTTCCTTTCAGCATCAGCGGACCAGGGTCAGGAGGAGGAGCAGCAGAGGCCCCCTCTCACACCTGAGGACCCTGAAGTCCCAGCAGGGTCACACCCTCTCTGCCAGACAGGCACCAGCGTAGATACTAGCACCTTGGTGGGAATTAGAACATCTGCTAGTGTCCCGGGGTGGTGAGGGCACTTCACAGTCGCTGGAGGAGCTGGCAGAGGCAGAGAGTGCCCATGGTGCCAGCAGTCAGAGGACCACCTGATGATGTGCCTCTGGAGTTGTCCGCGGCACAGCAAGTGCAGGAAATGCAGCCGGGTGCGCGGGAGCATCTGGTGGAGATATATGAGGCTACGCTTGACTTGGTGTCTGTGGTGGAGGAGTCTACATGGACTATCGCCGAAGCAATGAGCCTCATGGCCGAGCACCATGCGCCCTCCATGCAGAGAGTCGCGACTCTCATGTAGAGCCTCCTCCAGGAGACCAATCAGGGCTTCCTGGGGTTGCGTTCAGACCTGCAAGCACTCACAGCGGCATTGACTCAGCTGGTCATTGCCAATGTGGGAGATGGTCTGGGCACTAAGTTTCCCTGCTTGGTGCCCATCCACCTATGGTGAGCAGGGAGGTCTGAAGTGCCCTCATGTCAGTGCAGCAGCTGCCTGTCGTCTCTGCAGGTTCCTCTCAGGGCGCTCTGGACGAGGGTGGCAGCTCCTCCGCCCCTTTGCCAGTGACCATTGCATCCAGTGAGGCTGTGACAACTGGGGAAATGCCAGCTTCCTCCCAGGCGGGGCCAGCACAGGCTCCACGGGCCAGAGGACGCCCGCCAAGGTCAGCTAGGCCAACAGGACAGCAGAGTCAGCAGACTGGTGTTTTTGTGTTGGCCTACAATGAGGCCTTAATGAAGTGGTGTGATTTTTAACACCTTTGTCATTTTGTTTCATTTTTCCTTTGTTTGTAATATTAAATTCAGACATGTCACCTTGGCTAAGGGTGACTCTTTTCTTCTGCAGGTGGATGGTTTCCAAAAATATAATGAGTGTTTGGTGGAACATTGAGCTTTATTAATAAGACCCTTATTTAATGTTCCTAACTAGGCAGATTTTGCACTTAGGTATCGAGTAAGGAGCCTGCAGCCCAGGCTTGTCCTGGAGGTCCATCTGTGGTGTGCTAGCTGAAGGTTCGTTGGATTAAAGCCTCCCGGATGTCCCTGCCTCCCTGGAGTATGCCTGGGTCAGCGCCTACCCTCTCAGCATTTCCCTGTGTGTGCTCATCCTCAGACTCACTGCTGGACTCGTCGTGTGCAGCCGCATCCACATTGTCGACATCTTAATTGTCTACAGCGTCCCCCCTTTCCAGCGCAAGATTGTAGAGAGCGCAGCCTGAAACCACTATCAGCGACACACGATCTAGTGGGGTACTGGAGTGCGCCCCCTGAGCGGTCCAGGCATCGGAAGCACATCCTGAGAAGATCAATGGCTCTCTCCACCACAGCCCTTGTGGAGGTGTGGCTCCTATTGTAGCACTGCTCAGCTTCTGTTCTTAAATGGCAGAAAGGCATCATGAGCCATCTCCTGAGGGGATAACCCTTGTCACCCAGCAGCCATCCATCCAGCTGAGCTGGAGCACTGAGGAGCCCCGGCACTTGGGAGTGTCTGAGGATGTAGGAGTCATGGGAGCTGCCTGGGTACCTTGTACAAATTTGTTGAATCAGCATCCTGTGAATCAGCTTGACCTCCCAAAGGTGTCTCCTCTGAAGGCTGTATGTGCACTCCTCCCCCTTCTAGCCCTCTCTTCCTCCTCAGAGGAGGTGCCTTCGACGGAGAGTTCAGCTCCCATTCCCAGGCCCAAAAAAAGATTCCTCACTGTAAAGCGCTGACCTGAAGGTTGTGAGTCCAGACCACTATCTGCACGTTCATGGAGTGGAAGCCCTTCCTGTTGACGAAGGCACCGGGCTCACCTGCTGGCGCCTTGATGGCCACGTGTGTACAGTCTATTGCACCCTGGGCAGGGGGGAAGCCAGCAATCACTGCAAAGCCTCTGGCTCGCTGTGTCTGGATTGTCTGGTCCCAAGGGTAGAGGATGAAGGTCAATGCACGTCTGAACAGAGCGTCTGTAACCTGCTTGACACAAGTGTGGATAGCTGATTGGGAGATACTGCAAAGGTCACCCACCAACCCCTGGAAGGAGCCAGAGACATAGAAGTTGAGGGCAGCTGTGACCTTTAGAGCCACTGGCATGGGGGGTCCACCCACACAGTTAGCAGAGATCTTAGGCCCAATCATCTGACAGATATTGTTGACTGTCTCCCTTGAGAGACGGAGCCTCCTTCGGCACTCCACCTCAGACATATTGAGGTAGCTTCTTTGCCGCCTGTATACCCTGGCAGCAGGATAGTGGCGTCTTCTGCGGCCCCTTCTGCCTTGGACTACCTCTTGGCCCTGCACCCCTTGTGCCTGTGCCTGGCCTCCCAAAGGTGGCTCCCCTGGAGGCCAAATGTACACTCCTGGCCTCCTTTCTCTTCTAGCCCTCTCTTCCTCCTCAGAGGAGGTGCCTCCAGTGGACAGTTCAGCTCCCATTCCCAGGCTAAGGGAAGGCTTCCTGAAACCTGCAGGCCCAAAAATGATTCTTCACTGCAGAGTGCTGACCTGAAGGTTGTGAGTCCAGACCAAGCAGCTAGTATGTGTTTTGAAGTATTGCAGCTCACACAGGCTTGTATCAGTAACTTTGAAAAATCAATATTTGACAGAGCACACTCGCAACCCCTCTGAGCCCTCTTATCCCACCCGTGGATGAGGTTTATACAAATGTGTCCTACCCACTTGCCCGTTGTGCCTGTGCACTGACCTGAAGATCACACAGATACCGAAAAACCGCCGTCGATTGGCGCCTCAAGTGGCCGGTTATTTAATGGCGGGCGCACATCGGAGATCATGTGCGCCCGCCCACTGAAATATCGCGATGGCGCGCGGTGATGTCAGGACGCTTACCCGACGTCACCGTGCGTCATTTTACGCACGTGCATGTGAGGCCCGCCCCAGCTCGCCAACGGGAAAATTGTGCCGAATATTGCTAAGCTCACTTAGAGAAGCCATAGTATGGTTGGTGTGAGAAATGGAAAACAATTCGCTGTTCTGGTGCAGTAAGGTGTCCCCTTCTGGGGTCAATCCATGTGCACAATCAACTTAGAGCAAGACGACACAATGTAGGGGAACAGGTCAGAACTGGGGAAGCAATCAGAGTCTTGCAGATCAGCCAGTCATCTTAAAGGCTTGCTTTCAAATGGTGATGAGGAATAGTAAAGAAATAGTAGGGGGGGTTTTTGTGGCCCCGTTGTGGTGGGAGCGGGCCCGTATAACACAGCGAGCAGTTCAAAAGCCTACTGGCTTCGGCGGGACTGGAAAATCCCGCCTGCGGAAAAGGCCGTAATATTCCGCCCGTAGTGTCTCAAAAGTTAAATGGCTGCAAATGGGACATAATTCCTGATAGTTTCATTTACATGCCATACTGCATTGGAAGTACGGTACTGACAAAAGTGCCCATTCCCAAAAGCTGCCTTTAACTAGAAATGGTGAAGCCCAAACAGTTGCAACTGAGAGACCCTAATAAATGTCAAAATGTCTTCAATTATATAATCATTCTGTGGAATGCACTTCCCTTTATGATAGATAAGTATATGCAACCACTCTTCATCTGGTCTATCCTTAAAAACACTATTTTAAAAATTATTAAGGTTAATTTTTTATATGGTGTAAAACCTTAGTTAGTCCTCATGCCCGAAAATGACAAGATAGCCAGTACGTAACAAAAACAATGTAGACTTAAATAAAATAAGAGAATGCTTACGTTGCTTCTATGACGACTGCCACTCCAGCTGGTTTCAAAGCCTCTGTAATGGCCACAGCAATTTGCTTGGTCAGTCGTTCTTGAACTATAGTGGATAAACATAGGTGGAGTTTTCAGTGCCAGCCTCTAATAAACAGTTCCAGCTCTGATGGAAGTTTGTCAACCTGAAACGTTAACTCTGTTTCTCTCTTCACAAATACTGCCAGACCTGCTGAGTATTTCTAGCAGTTTCTAATTCAGATTTTAATTCAGATGTCTAGCATTTGCAGCTTTTTGTTTTTGAACTATAGGAATTTGTTGCTATTTACAAATATGTCAATATATGTCTTGTAGCTAAGGGGGTAAATCAAGGTGATTGATACAATAGAGAGGATGAATTAAAGGAGGCATTTGGGTTGAATATAAAAGACAGTTCAGAATTTCATCAAAAGCAGAAGTCCAAAATAGGTGTTAGAAAAGTAAGTTATAATGCGCATAGCGATCATGTTTGAACTTCAGAGAGGATCAGAGCAAGGAGTAGGTTTCCTCTAATCACTTTGTGTTAATGACACCCTAACCACACCTGGAAAATGTTTAACAGCAAATTTGTAAAAATTGCTTTTAAGGGGAGACTTGTTGCATGCACGAGTGAGCAGGGAATAGAGAGAAACCGTGTGTGAAGAGGAATTATAATGGGAGGTGGCTCATGTTTCTGTGCTGTAGGTTTTATGTAATTCACTGTAAATTCTCCTTATGAA
This sequence comes from Carcharodon carcharias, assembly GCF_017639515.1. Lineage (NCBI taxonomy): Eukaryota > Metazoa > Chordata > Chondrichthyes > Lamniformes > Lamnidae > Carcharodon > Carcharodon carcharias. The sequence continues at coordinate 200,892,562 of NC_054468.1, read as the reverse complement.
TGAGGCATGTTAAGATAATACTGTCAAATGTTATTGAAGAGTAGGATATGGCTATTTTTCAAAAGCCGTTTCAAAGCGAAGGAATGTTAACCCTCCAGTAGGTATGGAATTGGGCGCTGCTTTTGATGAAGAATTTAGGCATGGCTTCACAAATGTCCATTGTGAGGCTTTGGAGCTTGCTGAACAGGGCCATGTGGGTGGTTCTATGTGTACAATGACTTAAATGGTGAGATATGAGTTTACAAAAATACATATTTAAGACCCATACTAGGAACAATGATTAACTAGTTTGATCCTGTGCTTCTGAAATTAAGGTATTCTAAGATATGAGCAAGGAAGTTCTCCAAGATCCTATACCGTAAGGTAAAGATGGATAATTACTATTGCTTCCGAGTGGACAAGTACCTAGCTTAGCTTAAGTCCATGCACATTTGCTGTAGGTACTTCAAGATTAGCGGAACCTCAATGGGATCAAACAGATTTCTATAAAACTATAAAGTTAGGTTCCCAATGGGCTTACACATACAGTTTTTTAAAATTCATTCATGGGATGTGGGATTCACTGGCTGGGTCAGCATTTATTGCCCATCCCTACTTGCCCTTGAGAAGGTGGTAGTGAGCTGTCCTCTTGAACTGCTGCTGTCCATGTGGTGTAGGTACACCCACAGTGCTGTTAGGAAGGGTGTTCCAGGATTTTGACCCAGTGGCAGTAATGGAACGGTGATATATTTCCAAGTCAGGATGGTAAGGAGGGTAACTTCCAGGTGGTGGTATTCCCATCTATCTGCTGCCCTTGTCCTTCTAATGGTCATTGATTTGGAAGGTGCTGTCGAAGGAGCCTTGGTGAATTCCTGTAGTGCATCTTGTAGGTGGTAAATACTGCTGCTACTGTGCATAGGTACTGTGCACTGTGCTGCTACTGTGCACTCATCCAGGCAAGTGGGGAGTATTCCATCACACTCCTGGCTTGTGCCTTGTAGATGGTGGACAGGCTTTGGGGAGTCAGGAGGTGGGTTACTTGTCGCAGGATTCCTAGCTTCTGACCTGCTCTTGTTGCCAATGTTTGTGGGTGTGGTGCCAATCAAGTGAGTGGAGAATTCTTCCATTTGAAGAAGAAGGGGTTATCTCCAGACTATATGCATAAGCAACATTGGAATGTCGCCCTTTAAGATATTTTGATGTCTTGACAATGGGATTGCCAACCATGCGCTCACCCTAACCCATGCGAGATGGACTCCTTTAAGGAGTTTTAATTTGTTTCCAAAAGGAGGTGAAAGTTGAAGCTGGCTAACTATAAGAAGGGCCAGTTATTAAGGCAGAAAATAGGATAGATAAATTCATAAAAGGATGTTGCAGTTGGTTGGGATGATTTTTTATTTATTCTTTCACAGCATGTGAGTGTCACTGGTAAGGCTGGCATTTATTGCACTTCGCTAACTGCCCCGGAGAAGGTGATAGTGAACCACCTTCTTGAAATGCTGCATTCTGTGTGGTGTGGGTACGCCAACAGTGCTGTTTGGGATGGAGGTCCAGGATTTTGACTCAACATCAGTGAAGGAACATATAGTTCCAAGTAAGGATAGTGTGTGACTTGGAGGGGAACTTGCACACAGTGGTGCTTTTAAATGCCTGCTGGCCTTGTCCTTCTAGATGGTAGAGGTTACATGTTCGGAAGCTCTTGTGAGTTGCTGAAGTGCATCTTGTAGATGGTACACACTCCTAGCATGTTGCCTGCTTTCATTTGAATAATCCAAATGGCCCTACACAGTAGGTAAGTTAGCTGTATTTTGCATTACAGTATCCTTTACAATGGGGGAAAACTGGCCCAGTGGTGCTTAGGAAGAGGAAGTAGGAATGCCTCTTGGTTCAACAAATACTCCAGAATGAAAACTTGATCTACTAAATCTCTTTAGCAAATGCGTGTAGAAATCCTATCAACATTTCAAAGACTTGCCCTGGACATTGACATCGACCTAATAAAATGGACACTCTCATTTGAGCTGAAGCTATCATATCACTTTCAGTTACATAATATTGGTTCCTGCTAACTACTCTGCCCTTAAGTCATATCAACTGAGACTGTTTGATTCCTGTTGCTTGGAGTTTGCTGTACCTTTTTGCAGAAACCAAGGTAACTAAAAGCTGTTATTAGGAGATGAGCATTAGTATTAAAATTGGGTGAACTATTGTAAGACAAAGTTCGCAAGTAAGAACAAGATTTGATTATAAAACACAGGAAATGCCTCTCCGATGTATGTTGGAGAGACGATTTGCAAAAATATAAGCGAATTAGAATTCATCGGATGTAAGATTTAATATACAACCCTGAAATCGATAGCACAGTGCGTTTTGATGTTAGTGCTGGCTTGAGCCCATCTGAACCTCAGCTTTTAAACCTTAAATATTTTGTAGGTTTAACAACAGGATCCTTTATTTGCCTAGCATTGGTGGGAACCCAAACAACAAGGGATACATCTAGGGTACCTACCATTGCATCCAAGCTGGAAAGTCTGGTCGAGATGGACTGGCTGAGGGCAGTGTTGGGTGTCCTCCCCATCCCCTCCACTCCCCACCCTCAAACCCCATAATCAGAAAAGGATTTTGCTGCCTTGGGGCCACATGAAAAGTGTTTTTTTTTAACTAGATTATGTTATGGGTATTCCAGTACAGATCTGGGTGTAGATCACTGGATAGCCCCAACATCTACTGCTTGGTTTGCCAGTATGCCTGGTCTTACGAGATGTACTTGGTGAACCATGACACCAAGGGAAAGGTAAACTGAGTGGATACAGAATGCAACCTGTATCGAAAGTCCCATATCTGTTGCAAGGAAAGTTTGGACTATATAACTTTAAAGTTAGGCCAACATATTGATAAATTAGGTTATGGATTTGAGAAAAAGAGAAGCAAAGGCAGTAATGCATAGAAGTCACCTATAGCACACTTTATAAAAATACAAATTATATTGGAATTAATAGTACCTTGAAGTCTTCTACTGTAGATTTCAACAATCCTGTAAAAAAATAATAAATTATGGTCACCTTTTGTTGTAGTCCTGCATTGTAGGTTTAACTTTCAGGAAAACGTTCATAATTCTGTAATGAAAATGTAAAAAAGTGACTTTTTCTAAACTTCAAATGTTTGAACATTAGAGCCCTCATATACAGAATCAAAATATTAAATGTGCTCGTGTTCTCACAAGAAGCTTAAAGAGTTCAGTTGCAATCATTTCATTAAGTTCTCACCAAAAAGTTGAAAAATACACTGAAAAAGTAATGATCGGAAATGTGTACTTTTAAAGTTTATATTAGTTATTTATGCGTCTAAAACACGGGGGGCGGTGGGGGGGGTTCTTTCTCATTTATCATTGTAGCTCAACAAAAACATCAACTATTAGTGGGTCAAGGACAAAAAATACTCAAACACAATGCAAAGTTGATATTTTTCAGCTTCATCATTAAAAACCCTCACTCTTGACAAAAGACACCCATACTTTTAATACTATAACTTTCATTTTCATTATAATATTCCTTATTGTGTAATATACTGACCCATTGATCATTCAATGATCAGTTAAAAGGTGGAAGCTCTATGAGCAATTTACAGGAATGTCTCCATCTTGGATGTGAAAATCCAGGCCTAAGCAATTTCCTAAATAGTATTAAAATAAAAACAGAAAATGCTGGAAATGTTCAGCGAGTCTGGCAGTACCTGGAAGTTTGGGTTCATGCTTGCGGACTGAATGGAAGTGTTCTGCAAAATGTTTACCCAATCTGCATTTGGACCCCACAGTATAGAGGAGACTTAAGGGTGCAGATGATTCTCTCATGGGCAGGTGACCACAGGCCTCTGTGCCCTTTTAGAGGAGGACCTGAGGCCACAAGGATTTGGTGACACCCAATGCCCATGGCCCATGGTCAAGGTGACTGTGACACACAATTTCTTTGCATACAGATCATTCCACAGGTTGGCTGCTGACATTTGCAGGTTTTTGCAATCTGCCACCCATAACTGCATCACTCAGGTTGCAGATGTCTTGTATGGGAGGGCATCAGACTATATCAGGTTCGAAATGGGTGCTGCCAGACAGGGCCAAAAGGTGTCATGTTCACCTTGCAGGAACCAGTCAGGTGCAGGGTGGAATAGATTGCACCCATGTGACTATTAGGGCACCGTCAGATTAGCCAGGTGGCCAGGTCAATTTATGAATAGGAAGGAATTCCACTCTTTCAACAAACAGCTGATATGTGACCACCGCAAAATAATTCTGCAAGTGTGTGCAAGATTCTCGGTAGCTGCCATGACGCACTCATACTGAGGCATCCTCAAGTGCCTCAGCTCTTCAGCCCACTACAGCCTCCATGAAAGGCTCCAGAATGACCAAGTGTACTGCAGATCATGGCGTATAAGTCAACCTGGTATATAAGACAACCTCATTTCTTCGGCACCAGAATACATGTTTAGGCCTCTACTTGGCACAAAAGCCCTGCTAATAAATTTCCACAGTCTACCTGGATTATACCAGTTTTGAAACACCATTTATTTAAATGCTGAAATACAGTATAACTGTATGAATTCAATCATTCCATGGGGGAACATCACTAAACTTTAGTTACATGAAAAAAGATGATCTACAACTTTTAAAGAAAAGCATTTAGTGAAATCATGTCTTGAATTTACAGTAAAATGTATGTGAACTTTTTCACCCTGGTTTTAAGATTTTTCTTACCTATAAACATAGAAAATAGGAGCAGGTGTAGGTCATTTGGCCCTTCGAGCCAATGGCTGATTCTCTATCTTATTGCCATACTGCTGCTCGCTCCTTACCCCTTGATGCCTTTAGAGTCTATAAATCTATCCATTTCCTTCTTAAGTATATTCAGTGACATGGTCTCCACAACCTTCTGTGGTAGAGAATTACATAGGTTCACCACCCTCTGAGTGAAGAAATTTCTTCTCATCTTAGTCCTAAATGGTTTACCCCGTATCCTGAGACTGTGACCCCTTGTTCTAGACTGCCCCCACCCCCCACCCAGCCAGAAGAAACATCATCCCTGCATCCAGTCTGTCCATCCCTGTCAGAATTATATATATATCAATGAGATCTCCTCTCATTCTTTTAAACTCCAGTGAATACCGGCCTAGTTGGCCCAATCTCTCCCCAAATGACAATATGTCATCCCAGGAATCAGTCTGGTGAACCTTCGCTGCACTCCCTCTATGGCAAGTACATCCTTTCTTAGGTAAGGAGACTAAAACTGCGCACAATACTCCGGGTGTGGTCTCATCAAGGCCCTGTACAGCTGCAGTAAAACATCCTTGTTCCTGTACTCAAGTCCTCTCACAATGAAGGCCAACACACCATTTGCCTTCTTAACTGTTTGCTGCACCTGCGTACTTGCTTTCAGTGATTGGTGTGCAAGGACACCCAGGTCCCTTTGTACATCAACATTTCCCAATCAGCACCATTTAAATAATACACTGCCATCCTGTTTTTCTTATTGAAGTGGATAACTTCACTTATCCCCGTTATACTGCACCTGCCATGTATTTGCCCACTTAATCAACTTGTCTAAATTGCCTTGAAGCCTCTTAACACTCTCCTCACCACTCACGTTCCCACCAAGTTTCATGTTGTCAGCAAACTTGGAAATATTACATTGGGTTCCCTCATCCAAATCATTGATATATATTGTGAATATCTGGGGCCCAAGCACTGATCCCTGCAGTACCCCACTAGTCACCACCTGCCACTCCAAAAAAGGCCCATTTTTTCCTACTCTCTGTTTCCTGTCTGCTAACCAATTCGCAATCCATGCCAATATATTACTCCAAATCCCATGTGCTTTAATTTTGCACATCAACCTCTTATGTGGGACTTTATCAAAAGCTTTCTGAAAATCCAAATACACCACCTCCACTAGTTCTCCCTTATCTATTCCGCTAGTTACATCCTCAAAGAGCTCCAGTAGATTTGTCAAACATGATTTCCCTTTCATAAATCCATGTTGATTTTGTCTAATCCCGTTGATATTTTCTAAGTGTCCTGTTATCACATTCTTTATAATAGACTTGAGCATTTTCCCTACTACTGATGTTAAGCTAACCAGTCTGTAAGTCACTGTTTTCTCCCTCCCTCCTTTTTTAAATAGTGGAGTTACATTTACCACCCTGCAATCTGCTGGGACTGTTCCAGAATTTACAGAATTTTGGAAGCTGACAACCTTCGCATCCACTATTTCCATAGCAACATCCTTTAGTACCCTGGGATGTAGATTATCAGGCCCTGGGGATTTATCAGCTTTCAGTCCCAATAATTTCTCCAGCGCTATTATTTTACTAATACTAATTTCCTTCAATTCTTCCTGCTCTCTAGACCCCTGTTTCCCTAACATTTCTTGGAAGTTATTTGTGGCTTCCTCCATGAAGACAGAACTAAAGTAGTTATTTAATTGCTCTGCCATTTCCTTGTTCTCTCTTATAAATTCTCCTGTTTAGGACTGTAAGTGACCTACCTTTGTCTTCACTAATCTTTTTCTTTTTTACATATATATTGAAGTTTTTACAGTCTATTTTTATGTTCATTGCAAGTTTACTCTCATATTCTATTTTTCCCCTCTTAATCAATCTCTTGGTCCTCCTTTAATGAATTCTAAAATGCTCCCAATCCTCAGGCTTGCTACTTTTTCTAGCAACATTATATGTCTCCTCTTTGGATCTAACACTACCTGTAATTTATTTTAGCCATTGTTGGGCCATTTCTCATGTTGTATTTTTGCACCATAAAGGAATGTATAACTGTTGCAATGCATACATTTGTTCCTTAAGTATTATCCCTTGACTATCCACTGTCATGCCTTTTAATGAAGTTCCCCAAACAGTCAGAGCTGATTCACCCCTCATACCTTCATGGTTTCCTTTGTTTAGATTTAGGACCCTAGTTTTAGATTGAACGACTTCACTTTCCATCCTAATGAAGGATTCTATCATGTTATGGTCACTGTTCCCTCAAGGACCTTGCACAATAAGATTATTAATTAACCCCTTCTCATTGCACAAAACCAAATCTAGGATAGCTTGTTCCCTAGTTGGCTCCTCCAGTACTGGTCTAAAAAAATTCTCATACACACTCCAGGAATTAGACGGCCACAGTATTATTGCTAATTTGGTTTGCCCAAATCTATATGCATATTAAAATCACCCATGATAACTGTTGCACCCTTGTTACATGCGTCTCTAATTTCCAATTTAATGCCGTCCCAAGTTTACCACTACTGTTTGGAGGCCTATAGACAACTCCATCTAATGTTTTCCACCCTTGTTGCTTCTTAACTCCACCCAAACTGATTCTACATCTAGATTTTCTGAGCCAATATCCTCTCTCACTATTGCACTCATTTCATCCTTAACCCTACCCCACCTCCTTTTCCTTTTTGCCTGTCCTTCCTAAATATCAAGTACCCTGCAGCCATGTCTCCATAATCGCAATCATATTGTACCTGTTTACATATATTTGCACTGTTAATTCATCTACCTTATTGTGAATGCTCTCTGCATTCAGATACAATGAGTTTAGACTTAGCTTTTTAACATTTTTACAAATCTTTTTTGTACTTCAGCCCTATCTGCTGTCAGTGCTTCTTTCTTCTGCCTTCCGCTTTTGCTTTCTACTTTTCTGTCTTTCATTCTTATCTTTGTTTCACTCTCTTGTGTCTCCCTGTCCAGGTTCCCATTCCCCTGCCAGTCTAACTCAAACCCTCCCCCACAATACTAACGAGGACTCCTGCGAGGATATTAGTCCTGCTCCTGCTGGGCTGCAAACTGTCCAGCTTATACAGGTCCCATCTTCCCTAGAATCGGTCCCAATGCCTCAGGAATCTAAATTCCTCCCTCCTACGGCATCTGTCCAGCCATTCATTCATCTAGTCTATTCTCTGAATCCTGATCTCGCTAGCTCATGGCACTGGGAGTAAAACTGAGATTACTACATTTGAGGTGCTGCTTTTTAATTTATTACCTAGCTCCCTACATTCTGCTTTCAGGGCCTCATTCCTGTTATTCCCTATGTTGGTAACAATTTGGACTACGACCTCTGGCTGTTCACCATGTCCTGCAGCCACTCAGTGACATTCTTGATCCTAGCACCAGGGAGACAACATACCACCTTGGGGTCACGTCTACGGCTGCAGAAAGTTCTATCTCTTCCCCTTACAACAGAATACCCTATCACTATTGATCTCCTACTTCATTTCTCCCTCCACTGTGAAGAGGAGCCATCCGTGGTGCCATGGACTTGGCTCTTGTTGCATTCCCCTGAGAAACCATCTCCCCCAGCAACATCCAAAATGGAAAATTTGTTAGAGAGGGAGATGGACCCAATGGGCTCCTGCACTACGTGCCTAGTGCTTTTACTCTGTTTGGTGGTCATCCATTCCCTTTCTACCTGTGGACTCTTTACCTGGGTGTGACTACCTCACTGAATGTGCTATTCACGAAGATCTCATCCTTGCAGATGCACCACAGTGACTCCAGTCACTGCTCCAGCTCCAAAGAGCAGATTTTGAGTAGCTGCAGTTGGAGGTACTTCCTGCACACATGGTTGCCCTGGACACTGGAAGTGTCCCTGACTTTCCACATCACATAGGAGGAGCATTCCACTCAGCCGAGCTGCCCTTCATGGTTTACCCTTAAATTACTCCCTTTGCTTTTACTTCCTCTAGTTTAGAGAATATTAAGGACAGAAGAGATACTCACCAGGTCCTACTTACCAAGGGCTGCCGCTCCTCATACTGAGGAAAGGTTGAAAAAGAAAGGATTACCTCCTTCATCTTCACCGAACTCCCTCTCGCACCAAACTCCAACTTAAGCGCTCTTATGCAGCCCAAAACAGCACTCCAGTGCAAACAAAAGCAGCACTGTAAGATGGCCTGCTTCTATGCTGCCTGAATCTAGCTTCTGAAAACCTGTTTAAACCAGTTATCTAGTTAACTAGCTGCAGCTGCAAGCAGAGCCTGTATGACTCTTATTTTAAAGCTGGACTAAAACTCACCTGCTCCCAACCCAAAGAGCAACTTTTAGACTAGGCTTTAGATAAAAATTAACACTTAAAAGGCCCTCTCTCACCAAACTCCAACTTAAGCTCTCTAATGTAGCCTGAAGCAGCATTCTAGTGCAGACAAAGGTTGTTTTATATGAACTGTAAAACTATCCAGTGGACAAAGCTCCATGGGTGGCATGTTTACATTTGATCACATTGGCTCTGGGGATAGCCAGAACCTGCAGTAGTTTTGTGGAGACCTTATTATTCATTGAAACTCGAGGTAAGGATGCTGGTGGACAATAAAAACGCCTTAAAGGAGACTGAAGTTGGCTGTCAGTGTATGTTTAAAAGAAGTCTTTAAGTCATGTTTATAAATGAATAATATTTATGTTAACTGAACATGCATGATTTCAGTTGATTTGAAAGCAGGATCATGAGTTTTTATGGAGTTACATGTGCATCAATTAGTCAAATACAGATCGATGGTCCCCTATGCTGTTTTCTATTGGTGCATTATAATAGAGAGGATGGAAAAAGATCAAATGTTTGCAATAGAATTTAATATGTGTTTGGTACATCTCTCATTTTCTTACTGGGCGCAGTTAGACGGGTGGAAAGGGATTTATTTTCTTTTCTATGTCCATTGCAAGACACCAGAACAAACTGGATTTATCAAATAAAATATTGAAAATATTCCTCCTCCCCATAAAAATTAGAGTTCAGCTTTACCATCTTCCCATGTAAGAGGTATACAGTTTTTCAGTGCCTTCTAATGGAGATGAGTCCAAGTATTTACATTCCTTGTTGCTTCTGCCCTGACACATTTTATATTCGATGTACACGTCAGCCCCCATTTTTGGAATGAGTATTCAAAGCTACACTACTTGCGGAAGATATGACTGATGATACTGTGACAGAACCCCATCACAGAGGCCCATGGGAGATATAACCATCAGCATTTGATGATCAAGGCAACCAATGAATAGGCCATTGCTTTGCTTAAAAAGCTGTCCTGGTACTTTGGACCCTCTGGGGGCATTTTCCAATGAGGTGCTTCAAGGGTATCAGGCACAGTGGTGATGAGTTCTGCTCCCAACAACCTGGTATTACAGAGCAGAATCGCACAGGTGCCACAGGATGGTGCTGGCTGCTCATTATCCTCAGAGGAGCAGGAGGAGGAAGATGATGATCAGTGGGCAGAGCATGTCATCCAAAAGTGCCCACTGACCTGCATGCCAGGGAAGCCTGCAAAGCTCTCACTAGGCAAGATTCACCTGCACACATTGCATGCAGCACTGCATTCTTGGCATCTGTGGTATCAGTTGCAGCCTTAAGCAAAATCTCATCCAAACATACAGATCTCCTTGCCTCACGTAAACCCAAGTTACCTCTCCCACTCTGACACTCCAACCTATTGCATTCATTGACCATTAGGAGCCGAATGAATTTCAGCTCAATGTGCAGTGGGGCACTAAGAGCTCCATGACACTTAAGGTGGCTTTCCAGACGTAACAATAGTTATATTAAAAAGTAGCAGTAATAAACTGTTTCCTGCTGCAGGATGCTTGCGGAGTATGGAAATATCTGTCAGTAAGAAACATACTGGCAGGCTCTCACACACAAGATCTTCACAATTATCATAGCTTGCAAAGTGATATCAGGCCTCTTAATACATGGCAGAGCGCAGTGGCCCAATGCACTTTAAGCAACTATTTTTACCTAATGCCAATTTCGAGATCTGCCTTTCTTGATGCACCCTGATAAGAAAACACTTCGGAGGCAGCTAAAATAAACTATTACCAAATTTAACTAATTACAAATGATTCAAGCGTGGTATCTTTTAGCCAGTATTTTCCCCTTAGAGACAGAGTGGGTGGAGCATAATCCAAGTGACGGAGGTCTTGACTGCTGACTGGAGAGAGCCTTGCCTCACATCCGTTGTGGAAGGTCAAGAGAATTAATTGCCTATCAGGCACTTAAGCAGCCACCATGGGCCTTCCCTGGGATTAAGGACCCTGGGGGCAGTAATCCTGCCCGCCGAGAGCTCACAGCCAGAGGCTGGCAGTGCTCCATTGTAGGCAGTGCCACCATTGCACCCATCTGAGGCCCAGGACCAACGAGGGATCTGGGGCAATAAGTGAGTGAGGGATGGGGGTTGCGGGGTGGGGGGGTCACAGGAGGGTGGGGGATGGGGAGGTTGGAGGCAAGGGTAGCTTTCAGCAGACATGCCCTCCTTTCCCAATGCCAGATACCTTCATCAGGTACTGAGTGCCTTTGAACAAGGGTCCCCTTCCCCACGCAAGGCTGCTTCCAGTTTCCCATGTGGTGACTCCACTGTCCACCACTGGTTGAATACTGGTGGTGGGATGAGGCCCTTAACTAGGGACTAGTTGTAGTCCAAGTCCTGGCCACTGCTGCCACTGGCGCTGCTGGGACTACAGAGCTGGCCAATCCTCAGAGCGTTAAAAGGTTGTAGGGTTGCTGTAATTGGTAGGGATGCGCTCATCACAAACCCTTCGGGTGACAGGGCAGGAAACTCTGCCATCTGAAAATTCCTCTCTCATGGCACAAAACTCCTTCCCCTCCACTCAAAAACCCATTCCAGTAAAGAACAAGACCTAGGTGTTTAAGTAATGAAGATCGATAGCAAAAAGATGGTTCTAGCCTGAAGTTTCAGGGGGACCTCCAGCCCTCACTCACTATGTTCTAATGACCTTGTTTGTCCAGCGTTTCTCCTTTAGGTTTAAAATGATGGGGTTCTCCTTTATTTGTTTTCCTTTTTACGCAGCACTGCATACACTGAGCTGCAAGCAAGGAAGTAATGAGATGTTGGAAATTTGAAGAGCACACCAAGCATGAAATCCAAGCATCCAGCTGGTTATGTGTGACGAATGAATAACCTTCATACAGAGATAAAAACAAAAAAACTGCGGATGCTGGAAATCCAAAACAAAAACAGAATTACCTGGAAAAACTCAGCAGGTCTGGCAGCATCGGCGGAGAAGAAAAGAGTTGACGTTTCGAGTCCTCATGACCCTTCTGACGTGCAGAAGTTGGGGCTTACTGCCAGGGTCTGCCTCATATCGTCGACGTCCAAGGACAGAAGACACTGGGGCCGAAGAGCAATGTCACACTGGAGGAACATCCATGGCATGCTGGGTGGATTCTCATGGACATGGCTCTGCTGCAAAGCAGCTCACAGAAGTTGGATGGTGACCGTTGATGCTCACAACGGGTGATGGTTGAAGGGGTGGGAGAGAGAGGTCTAGGATCGACTGGGAGATGAAGGGTCATGAGGACTTGAAACGTCAACTCTTTTCTTCTCCGCCGATGCTGCCAGACCTGCTGAGTTTTTCCAGGTCATTCTGTTTTTGTTTTGAACCTTCATACAGGTATGGGTTTCGTGTGTTCACTTTTCAAAATTGTAACGTGACAATTCCAGTTTGAATTGGCAGCAAGGGGCAGAATCGTCCATGCGCGCTAGCATCGGGCGTGTTCGGTGGTGTTAGCGGACAATATGGTGAGAAGGCGAAAAATTGGTTTCCCAGTGTCGTGAAACCAGTTTGTGATCGTTCGCTCAGCCTGCCGACGGCAGACTGTGTTCCTCACCATCGCACATCGGGAACCTCACTGTAATATATCTGCATATCATTATAAAGCCAGCCCACTGGACTCATCCCCAGCACCACCCCCCCACCCCCACTGGATCGTCCGCCCACATCAGTGAAAAATCACGCCGGTGCAGAACTCACCTTGACAAGTGTGACGTGCAGAAGTTGGGGCTTACTGCCAGAGTCTGCCTCATATCGTCGACGTCCAAGGACAGAAGACACTGGGGCCGAAGAGCAATGTCACACTGGAGGAACATCCATGGCATGCTGGGTGGATTCTCATGGACATGGCTCTGCTGCAAAGCAGCTCACAGAAGTTGGATGGTGACCGTTGATGCTCACAACGGGTGATGGTTGAAGGGGTGGGAGAGAGAGGTCTAGGATCGACTGGGAGATGAAGAGGTGTCGGGTGGGGTTGAGGTTGGGAGGGAGGAATGAAGGTGTCGGGGGGGTGGTTGCGAGGGGGGAGGGGGTATGGGGGAAGAGGGGGTAACGAGGGGAGAAGATGGCAATTGGGGAGGTAGGTGTAAGGGAAGGAGTTCGGAGGGAGTAGGAGTGCAGAGAGTGGATGGATTCCAGGGGGAGGAAGGAATGCAGAGAGGGAAGGGAGTAGGGGCGGAGGAAGAAGTAAGGGTGGGGGAAGGAGTCAGGAAGGGAGAGGGCCTAAGCGGGGTGGGGGGAAACAAGGGGGAAGAAGGGATGCCATGGGGAAGGGGTTCCGGTGGGGGTAAGAAGTCTGGAGGGGGGGAAGGGGTTTGGGGTGGAAGGGGTCCGGGGAGTGGGGAAGGGACTTTAGGAGGGAGGGGTCTGGAGGGGTGAGGGGTCCAGAGTGGGGTATGTCCAGGTGAATGTGCAAGGGAGGGGTCTGATGGGTCCATGACTGCCTCCTTGGGAGTGAACTAAGGGTGGGCGTGGTATGAGGGAATGGTGAGAATGACCAAGGGCAGAGTGAAGCGATAGGATAGGAGGGTGAGGGTGTGACGGTAGCAGTAGAAGGGACGGCGAGGGTGCTTGGTGGGGACTCGGAGGCAGAGATGGGAGGAGGAGGTCCATGAGGTTAATGTGGATGGGGGTGGGATTTTTGGGAAGGAATGAGCACATTCACCAGGACATCCCTGAAGGAAAAGGGTTGTGGCTGGTAGGTCATGGAGGGGAGGTGAAAGGTAATGCCAGGGGGGTCAGCTGTGATGGGGGAAAGGAAATGGGTGACTGGGGGAGGGGAAAGGATGGGGTAGCGCATGAAAAATTGAATCAAGACCATCCTGTCTAAATTGAAAGTGAAACGAGAGTCGTAGTGGGCAAGATCAGGTGCTGCATGGGAGTGTGATCAGTGGATGGGCGGAGATGCAGGTCAGCTCAGATGGACAACTGAAAGTGAATCCGAGCAGACAGCATTGAAAATGCTCAGGACATTGAGATGAGCGTGATATATGAAGGATCTGCGTGCATGGGAGAATGCTTGCTTGAAGCTCCGAAAGAACCTGCCACACACACAGAATCACTCACGCGTCGGTGCTCCCACCGCGGTGACAGAGGATGAGGTTGAGGGGATCACAGGCAAAGGGGACTCGGAGGGAGTGGGCAGCCTCTGCGATTCCTTATTGGATGATTTAGGGCTGTCCAGCTGCAGCTCCCTCTCCCTTCTGGTGCCCGGGAGCCCCGGCCTGACTCCTTGAGGATAAGGAGCACCTGGAGGAATGATGAGGTGCCCCGTTTCCATCTCGTGCTGCCACTGCAGGAACTCACCCATGGCTGTGGCGATGGAGTGTGGGTCTGTACATGGCTCCACATTCTGTTGGATCAGGGTCTCCATAGCGTCCACTATCCTTCCCACGGAGACCGGCATGTGCGCACGTGTGGGCACCACTTCATCAGAGAACAAGCGGACACACTCCTCCAGCTCGCAAGCCACTCTGTTGAGGGCTTCCAACAGCTCTGCGTGATGTTCCCCGCCTTCTGCTGACTTTACACTATAAGTCGGAAGGCCAAATCCAGAGACTCGTCATCTGACTCGGACCTCACAGATGCCTCTTCCCCAGCAGTCCTCAAAATGGCAGAGAGCTCGACTGAACTGCCTCCTCCTGCTGTAGACATGTGCCCAAACGGTGGCCACCAGATTGCGAACCCAAGCCTGCTCTAGATCTAGGTCCCACTGAGATGTGTCTCTGTGCTGGTGGAGGGTGTGTGTCAGCGCTGTGACAGGTCTTCCAGGCTGTTTATTTCCAGCTCTACAATGGAGGAGGTGTCCTCTTGGCTGGAGGTGAGGACCTGGATAGAGCTGAGGGATTGGCTGGCTGAGGGTGTTGGTCGCTTGACAGAGCTCCCTGTGAACCTAAGTAGAGATAATTAGTGCATGGCAGCAGAATCAAAAGCAGGAGAGAGAGCACTCACAGTTGTGTTGAGAGAGGGATGATGTTTTACAGGATCTTCAGATGGTGTTTGCCACTGACCTCACTGTCGCCTCAGGCAGGGTCCACGTCCTCATCTGTCAGCACGATGGCACGCTCCTCAAGGTGAGTGAGGGGCCTAATGTGGACCAATCTACCCATGGTTTGAGACCTCTCCCTGCTGATGTGAGCAGGCTTCTCCTGCATTGAAACAGATGGAGAGAGTGAGTAAGACACATGGTGCTGCATGGAGTGTTTGTGTGGTGAAGGGAGCCATGGACAGGATGAGGACGTGAGCTCCAGAGGATATGAGCCTGATGGAGATGTGAGGGGGTGTGTGAGAGTTAGTGGTGTTGTCCCTTGAGATGTGAGATCCCTGTGGATGTGTGGTGGGTTTGTGAGTGTGTGAGTTGAGAGTGATGAGAAGAGTGAGTTAACCTGGCGGAACGGATGAGACCATTCATCCTGTAGCAACATGGGGTTGCTGTCCTCTTTGGAAGAGCATTGGCCTGACCACCGCTGTTACCACCTCCCATGCTGGATTGGTGAGGCAGCAGCCCATCCTGCGACCAGAGCGGGGGTAGAGGACATCATGGCGGGCCTCCACGGCAATCCAAAGGCGCTCGAGAGACGCGTCACTAAACCTGGGGGCTGCTGTCTTCTTTCCTTTGGGGACCATGTCTCCTGTGCAGCAGTCATGGGCTGGAAGCACTGAGAGGTGCGAGTGTGGCTGGACTTTAACTATGGCTCCTGGTGCGATGAAGCAGCGAGGTGATGGTGTGGCAGACCAATGAGAGCCCGTCTGCCATCGAAACAGCGTGTTTCCCAGGAATGCATAATTAAAGCGGCTAGTTTGGGTCGATATGGTGTGAAAAATCACCATTGCGGCCGGCGGGTAAAATGTCGTTTTACCGGCTGGCTACCGCACTTAGTGAAAACCTGGTAGGATTCTGCCAAAAGTGTGCCCTGCTAAGTCTGGGTGTATGTGAGTGAAGCATGGAAAGAGCTGTTTTATGAGTACTCAGTCATGGTTAACAGGGTGAGAACAAACTCTGTGTGATCTGCATAATCTGCCCAACTCCTTGGTATTGTAAAAATACTGACCTTCTTTCTATGACAGATTTTATTAATCAGTTAAACCCTTTCTTCAACTATCCTCAGATTCTCTTGCTATTGAACGCATCACAGTCACCATCCACCCACCACTTTATACTAAGGGGAGCGAATGGAACGCCAAAGGGAAGGGTGACCCAACTCCCAGACAGAGCAACTCTCCCTTGTTGAACCTCCTGCAACAGCACCTCCAAAGCAACCTTTCAAAAAGTGCTGCTCTGCATTCTTAATCAGTCATCTCCAGATTGGTATACAAGAAGAAAGTTAAGGGAATTTCTTCAGGTGCAGCTTCAGCCTTCAAGATCTATCGCCATGTGCTATTTCCTGCTTGGTGCTTACAATAAACTCTTGCCGCCAGGAATCTGGTCCAGCCAGTCACTAGGCAAACTTAATAAAGTTGACCTTTCCAAACCCAGCAGGTTGACCTCAGTGTCAGTATTTGACAATAAGCCTGTACAAGTTTATAATTAAAACTCTGATCTATGTAAAGTACTGTACTGGTTCAGCTCAATATTCTACTTTTAGTCCTACATTTCTGAAGTTTATTGACCCTAATACGTTTGTTCACTGGGCAAAAATTTGGCTTGTGATTTGTGACGCATTGGGTAACATGTACTGACCAAGTCTGTAGCTTGCTTTGCAACAGTTTAGAAAATAGACTGACTGTTATATATCAGTTAGAGTTACTTTGTTTTATGACGTGAAGATACAGCTTGTTAGTCCACCAACTGATAGTACCAGGGTGGTAGGAGGGAGGCCAGATCCCAGCTATTTCATTGTGTGCAGACAGTAAGCAGAAACCAAACCCATCCCTACAGGGATGAAAGGAACATCAGAGGGAGCAATAACTCATGACTATCCTCACATGCCTTCTAGAAATTGGACAGGCCTCAATGAAGTGCTGGGCTAAGGCTCTCTGGCCAGACCTTTAATGTTTAGGAAGGTGCATGAGCAGAAAGAAAAACAAAGCAACCAGAAAGATTACAGGCTTTTCCAACATCTGGCTCGTGGGCTGGATGTGACCCGCAAATCCTCCCCATGTGGCCCGCAGAGGTGGCTTCCAAAATGCCAGTAAGTGCAGTGGGAGATTCTTAAAGAAACTGCTCCTCCAGTCACACACTGTTCCTCTCTCACATTTGCTGTTAATAGGCTCATGAGCAGCAAATGTGGGAGGGAAGCAGTCTGTGGTTGGAGGAACAGCAAACTGGTGGCAGCATGTGAACGCCAATACAGAGATATTGGGGACAGGGAGAGAGAAAGAGAGACTCGCTCTGGGCCGCGGCAGGTGGGCGGAGGAGAACTTGCTCAGGGCTGGAAGTGGGAGGGAGAGACTCAGCTGTGCTGGAAGAGGCTGGATGTGATGATGCGGACCGGGGAGTGTCGAGGTATGTGGTGTGGCTGAAAAGACTCACTGCCCAAGGTGTGGAAAAGAGAGAACGTGAGTGTGTGTATAGGGGAAAGAGTGAGTGCGTGCTTCAGGAAAGAGTGGGAATGCACGGCTCTGTGTGTGTGTGTGTGTGTGTGTGTGGGGGTGGGGGTGGGATGGGAGTGTCTGAGAGTGTGCGTGTGTGTGTGTGGGTATGTCCAAGTGTTTGTGTGGAAGTGTGTATAGGGAGGGGGGAGAGAGAGAGAGAGAGAGTGTGTGCGTGTTTGTGGGGGGAGGGGTGAGTGTGTGTTTGTGTGGGTGTGTGTGGGGAGGGGGAGAGAGAGTGTGTGTTTGGGGGAGAGAATGAGTGTGCAAAGTGTGTCTGTGTGTCTAACTCATGAGCAATGGCAGGATTCCCACTCACCCTCACCCCCACACACCAACATTAATCACACCTACAGACACAGTGGGTGAGGGTGAGTGAGCAAGCATCAAGGGATTGGGAATGAGCCAGACAAACAGACTCTGACCCTCTCACACTCTAATGGTGGCCTTTATTAATTACTCTTTAATTATCAATTTATTGCTTTTAAATTGTTTTATTTTTGCTCAGCAAGTTACTTCTTTTGCTCATGCCATAACTTTATTTTGAAATTCACTTTTAAAGTTGTGCCAACCTTATCCTTCTGAAGTTTGCACATTGGCCCCTTGAGTGAGAATAGAATGGAAATGTGCCCACCTCGCTGAGTGAAAAGTTTGGACAAGCCTGCAATTGACATATATGGCATGCCCCCAACAGGGTTCCTGCCACCAAGGGGAAGCCAGTGCTGGTGCAAAATACTATTGATTTTGCAGTGCAAACTCTGCTGCAGCATCAAGCGGTTAAAAAGGCAGAAGCACGATGAGGATCAGTAGCCCAGTTGGCTTCAGCAGGGACCAAAGCCTACAAGGCAAGTTTGCATAAGAATAGCAACTTGCTTCATAAAATATGATGTGCTGAAAGTTAGGTGTGCAGATTCCACTACAATTTCACGAAAAAGGGTATTGTAGGAACAGCACTTATACTAAGCATGGATGTAGAAAACAAATTTTGAATCAAATGCTTGCAATCCCTGCCTACTCCCCCACACCCGTTGGCAGGTACATTTCTAGAGGGATGCAGAAGGCATCGCCTCCTCAAAAGCTAAATGAGCAGTCATTCGCTCAATTTTCCCAGAGAGGCCACTCTCCCAGAGGCCCTCTTCTTCCTGCACAGAAGTCTGCTCCTTCACAGAGACAGTCTAAATTCTCTTTTCTTGGGAAATATTAAGCTTTTACATTAAAAATGATGCATTTTGACCACTTCCAAAAACACTAAATAGATTACCAATCTAATATAGTTAATAGCCAAGTGACATATGGGTTCATTCCCATTCAATAGATCAGTCAATTTACCAAGGCCCCAGTATCTGCAAGAACAGTCATTCACCCCTCTTTTTAGAAGCATACCTCTCCCTTTCACAGCTGTACTTTTCCCCTTCCCCATTCACAATGCCTTTCTAACTAAACCCTCCAATTCACAGACTAAATTTCTCTTCTGGCTTCATGGTCCCCTCCCCTCCTGGCAAATAATTCATGGATCAGCATTCTCTCTCTCTTCAATGCTTTTCTCATTGCCAATCACAACACAAGACCAACACAACTGCTTTGCTCCAGGAGTGGATCTGTGCAATGCACTGTGGGCAGAAATTCCTGATCAGAGAAAGAGATCAGAGGCCAGGGATAACTACATGCAGTGTGG
Organism: Carcharodon carcharias; assembly: GCF_017639515.1. NCBI lineage: Eukaryota > Metazoa > Chordata > Chondrichthyes > Lamniformes > Lamnidae > Carcharodon > Carcharodon carcharias. Next base: position 200,873,265 of record NC_054468.1, on the reverse strand, counting down.
GGTACACAGTTCCATCCTATAGCAAAGCAACAGAGTTAAGTACATATTGTAACTGAGAGTACCATTGGGACTACCCTTTTAAGAATGTATGATTGTGCGTAAGTGGTGAGCATACAGGTTTCTGTTCCTTTCTCAATCATGCAGCAGCTTCCAGCAAAGTAGAAGATGATATTAGAATCATAGTGTGATTACAGCAGCTCTATTGCACGGCACCTCTGACGTTCTGGGTTTTTGTCTTTAAATAATGAGAAAAGAAAAGATGGCATAAGAAAACCAACTGACCCATCAAACCCATTCATTTCCCTCAAGCCAATCGTGTTAGTCACAGGCTTCCCTGCTCTGGTCCCCCCTACCCCAACCCATTTCCCTCCTGGACCCTCCAGTGAGATTTCAGGTCTAAATAAAAAATCTGAAGCAGAACACGTAAACTTTACTCAGTTGGGTCAATTGTAGATGACATCATTGGATTACAAGATATTGATAAGTCGTCTGTCAAGTTTGAAGAGGTTTTAAAATTTATTTCAACTTGAGATCCAACAAAATATTGAAAAGAGCTAAACTTAATAAGAGAGTCCAACTGCCTGGAGAAGCTGGCAATTCCTTCATAAATGATCACTACAGGATGACAGAGGGATGTGAATGTGGAGATTTAAAGTCTGAGCTTATCTGCAATAGAATCATGATGGGTGTTGCAGACCATCCACTCTCTGATCTCCTACAAGCTAAAGATGATCTTATCCTAGATAAGGCAATCCAGCTAGTTAAGGCTGTTCGAGCTACGTGAACAACACAGGACCATCCTAAGGGGAGAAAATACAACATGGGGCAGAAGCCAACCCTCAGTCCAGCTCATCAAGTCACAAAGATGCAATGACAATCCAAGTCAGAGAAATCCATTTCTGAACTGTCCAGCAGAGCGACCTTGCTAGCGCTGTGGTGCAAAGCCCCCTCACAGGAGAGATAAGTGTCCTGTGAGCACAGCCCAATGCTTCCACTGAAAACGACAGGGTCCCTTCGGTAAACTGTGTAAGTCAAAACCCCAGCCCTACACAGATATCCCAAAGGTAATCTACAAAGTCCAGACCGAAAACCCAGAAGTTACGCTTGGGTGAGATCAAAGAGTGTGGCTCTTCATTTTGGAACACTAATATCCTGGTAAATGGTCATCTAACAAATTTTAAATTGGACTCAGGTTCCAGTATGACAGTCCTGTCAAACAAGGAATCACGGTTCAAAGACGTCTGATTTGAAAATGGACACTCCATTTTACAGAGCTGGGGGAGTGCGATCCCCGGTCATCGGCATAACAATGGAACCACTGAGTTATGGCAGAAAACAGGTTTTTAAGCTGATGTACGTCATCCATAACCAGCCTTTCTCTCTCCCGAACAGGGATACCTGCATCGCCCTGGATCTCCTCCAGACGGTGGAGGATGTCAAGACTACCGCTGTCATTAGGCAGCCAGAACAGCACGGTCCTGAGTACACTGAACACTAAAGAACATTCAGACTCGGGATTTCAACTTCAATCTCTCTTCTCTCTTTGCAGAGCAGGTTTGTTCATTATCATTCCAGGTCCAGGAAAGTCCCCAGTGGTCAGTCCAACCTACCGCCCACAAGATTATCATGGCACCTCCGGTGGAAGTGGTAGCAGAAAAGGATCAAGTCTGAGAAGGCTTTACGTCCAATTACAATAATGGTACAGCTGGTCAACACAGCAATTACTGTGCATGCACTGCAACTTCCAGCCAGCCTGCCAAAACCACAAAGGATGCTAGAACCTGGTACCAGTCTGTCACCATCGACAACAAAACGCAGAAGTAAGCGCACCACTCAAACATCTTCTCGCCACAGAAAAACTCTTCCACAGCTTCAGAGGGCTTCTAGACGGCCCACATGGAAAAATAAAGAGGAAAAACACTGCCAAGGAGATGAATATCATCTTCGTCCACCCCGCAAGAAACGATCTAGAGTAACAGCAACCATGCATCAACGTAGCAGCCAGACCATCCAGGCATGGTTCAATGTAAAGCAATGGAAGAATGAAAGCATACCCAAATGCCAATCCAACCTCCAAGCCAACAACAAGCAGAAACAAGAGAGAATGCCACTCTCCCAACAGAATGGCAAGCAAGATGTGGAAGGGTTATAAAGCCTCCAGACCATCTGAACCTCTAACTTCAAGGAGTTGAAGGTGGGAGATGGGGTAGTGAGAATGTTGCTAATGTTAATTTAATAGCAATAATGTTGGAACAGCATTAAGGTTATAACTATAAAGTGAATGCATAAGACTTATAACAATGCAAGACTTGAAGTGAACTAATGTAAATATAGCCATGGGATAAAGACTTGGGGGAGGTGTAGTAGAAGGGTCTGGTACATACGGGGTTAATGTGGAACTGAGTACAATACTGCCCACCACAGTGATGTAAGAAGGCACATGACCTAGACCTAGGGTCAGTCTATTGTTAGCCAGAGATCTGATAAGACCTAGGATGGCGATATATAGTTGTATATAGTGGGTGGGACCAGAAATTCCTGCTGAAAGTCAATGGACATTTTGCTAGGTTGCCTAATTTTCTGCCCCGCCCATGATGAAAATCCCAGCTAAAGACTTGGCTGTTAACATACGGAAGACTACCAAGGCTTCTTCAACAGACTTGTTCTGTATCTAACACCATCCCAACATATTTTACATTAAAAGAACACCCTTTCATTGTGCAATGTGCATCACTTTACATTTATTTCCTGCCCTTGAACTTAACTAACTATATACTTGTTATAAAATACCTAAACTTCTCATCAAATGTAAAAAAAAGGTTTGACACTTTACCCACCTTGCTAGTTTGCTTAGTCCAACTACCTTTTTATTCGGTAGGTAACCTATGTGTACCTGCAAGTGAGAAATAAATATGTTAAGAATAAAAAAAAAAGCTCCAAGTTACTTTGTCCTCAGCTGACCTAAAATATATTTCTGATGTGGGATAGAATTAGGCCTGTAAAAGCTTTAATGTTGGATTTGTGGGGAGGATGACATATGAAGAAACCCCTGCTGAATGCAAAACATAACAATGCTGGAATAGCTGTTGAATAGTTGCTTTGAATGGTCAGCCACTTGTAGTAAAGGTACTTGTGTTGCTATAGCAACCGATGTATGCTGCAGGTCATGAATTATAATTTTAGTGGAGTGATTGGCAGATGCTCACAAAAGTGTCAGCCATTTTCTGCCCTTCATATTCTTCACTTCTGCACCTATTGAGATCTAAATATTTTTTATTTATTCTTTTTTCATGGGACGTGGACCTTGCTGGCAAGGCCAACATTTGCTGCCCCATCCCCACGTGCTGTTTAAATAAGTGGCCATTTCAGAAGGTTGTTAAGATTCAACCACTTTGCTGTGGGTCTGGTGTTACATGTAGGCCAGGCCAGGTAAGGATGGTAGATTTCCTTCCCTAAAGGGCATTAGTGAACCAGATGGCTTTTCATAACAATCAATGATAGTCTACTTGACTAGCTTTCAGTTTCAGATTTTTATTAATTAAATTAAATTACACCAGCTGCCATGGTGGGATTTGAACCCACATCCCCAGAGCATTAGCCTGGGCCTTTGCATTATTGGTCCAGTGATATTACCACTACACCATCAATTCTCCTCCCCCTAATATATATTGTAAGGTGTTCAAACATTGGGTGAAATCTTGTGCTCTCCTTCTGTTTGGTGGCAGGAGAGGGGTATTTAATCAGGGAGGGTGGCGGGTGAGGACCCCAACACCTGTCTGCCTCCACCCCGATTAAGTCTGTGTGGGAAGTGCCTTGGGCAGCCTTCCTGCCCTGCCGCCAATTGAGGCTCTTAGGTGGGCAAGAAATGCGCTTGGTGGCTGCTCGAGGGACCCAGCACCGGGAAGAGGGGGCCCGCTGAGTGCCATCCCTGTCCTTGTCACCAACTCCCCTACACTCTCTCCCCTCTGACTCCTACCCAGTGAAGCCCACCCGCTATCACTCATCTGTGGCCTGGGTCCTCCCCGATGCTGTTCAGAAGAACTGCCAGCCTCTGATTAGTCACAGGGGACTTCTGCCAGGCAATGACCATCTCCAACAAGAGAGAGTCTAACCATTGCCCCTTGATAACCAATGGCATTACCATCACTGAATCCCCCATTATTAGCATCCTGGGGGTTACCATTGACTAGAAACTGAACTGGGCTAGTCATATAAATACTGTGGCTATAAGAGCAGGTCAGAGGCTAGGAATCCTGCAAAGAGTAACTCACCTCCTGACTCCCCAAAGCTTGTCCACCATCTGCAAGGCACAAGTCAGGAGTATGATGGAATATTCCCCATTTGCCTGGATGAGTGTAGCTCCCATAACACTCAAGAAGCTTGACACCATCGAGGACAAAACAGCTGCTTGATTGGCACAACACCCACAAACATTCACTCCCTCCATTATTGATGCATAGTATCAGCAGTATATACTGTCTACAAGATGCACTGCAGGGGTTCACCAAGGCTCCGTCGACAGCACCTTCCAAACCAATGACCATTACCATCTAGAAGGACAAGGACAGCAGATAGATGGAAATACCACCACCTGCAAGTACCCCTCCAAGTCACTCACCAGCCTGACTTGGAAATATATCACCGTTCCATCACTGTCTCTGGGTCAAAATCCTGGAACTCCCTTCCTAACAGCACTGTGGATGTTCCTACACACACGGACTGTAGCAATTCAAGAAGGCAGCTCACCACCACCTTCTCAAGGGTAAATAGAGACGGGCAATAAATGCTGGCCCAGCCAGCGAAGCCCACATCCCGCAAATGAATAAAAAAAAGGAAATGGGAGGGAGGAACTCAAGAAAATTGCAATCACCCGGGAAGTGATACTGAGCAAATTGTTGGAGCTGTGGGTCAACAAGTTCCCGGGTCCTGATTGCTTCATACTAGGTTTTTCAAAATGCCCTAGATTCGAGGAAGGTCCCATTGGATTTGAAAATAGCAAATGTAACTCCCTTATTCAAAAAGGGAGAGAGACAGAAAGCAGGAAACGACAGGCCACTTAGATTAACATCTGTCATATGGAAAATGTTTGAAGCTATTATTATAGACATTATAGCAGGGCACTTGGAAAACTTCAAGGTGATCCGGCAGAGTCAACATGGTTTTGTGAGAGGGAAATCATTTTTAACCAACTGATTGGAATTTTTTGAAGAAGTAACATGTCCAGATACTTGGAGAAGGCCTCCTGTGAGCTGAAGCTTTGTGTTCATACTCTGCCTTGTGGAACGGCTGGTGGCTGAGGAGAAGACTGATGTTGCTCTTGGTGCAGTTCCTCTAATTCCTCATCAGAGGTCCAATGTAGATCTGTATTAGCTGCTCCCATAAAGCTCCAATGTAGCACAAATGACCTCCAAAGTCTTGGGAATGATCTCCAAAGCAGTGAAAGCACATGCTTTGAACACATCTTGTGAACCAACTCCTTTCACGTAGGTAAGAATCAGCTGTCATACCTCTGTATTGAAAGGCTTCCCAGCCTGTCAGTTCCTCAGCAATCTCCACTGTCCCCTTGCCTTGTTAAACCTGGTGAGTTCCAGGAAGCCCGGGAAACCCTGTGTGCTGCCAGTTAAAGGCAGAAACCATGGTTAAAGGTGCAGTCAATTGGCTTTTAGCAAATGTTAATTGCAGACCTGCCTGTCCTACTGTGATTTCCCACATATTCACAAAGACGCTCCAGCTAAATGCAAATGTCCACGGTTTCCTGCTGGGCACGGCAGCATTTTTTGATATTTTAACACTCCGCATGCACCAACACCCAACCACTTGTCTAGTTAAAACTCTGCCCGAGCTCACATAATCAGTTACGTTTATAGTGTTTATAGATTTTGTTCTGCAGCAGCACACAATGGTTTCTATTTTGTAATTATTTTCTATAGAGCAGGCTGAAATTAGAATTGTGTTGCTAGTTTTGGACACCATACTTTAGGAAGGAAGCAAGCCCGGGGAGGAGGTGTCATAGAGTAGAGGTTCACTGAGATGTATCAGGGATGAGAAGATTTGCTTATAAGGAAACAACATCCAAATTGGAACTCTTCATTCAAGCAGGAGGAAATTAATAGATCTGTTCAAAGTTATGAAGAGTTTTGTGAAGGTAAAAAAGTAAAAACTACTTCTACTAGTTGGGTCAATAACCTGCAGATATAAATTTAGGTTAGAAGATTTCTTTAATCAGGCAGAAGATTATTAGGTCATTGAACGAATGCTTCACCAGAAACAGTGGTGGAATCAGAATGTAAAATAGTTTTTTTTATTAGGGAACAGCACAAATATTTGAAAAAGAGAAAGGATACAGGGAAAGGCAGATAAATGTGATAAGTAGAGAGCCAAAGTGGGGCCATGGGTCAAATGCCTTCCTTCTGTGCTATTAAATAACATGGTTCTATGAACTACTTTACACACACGCTTTATATCATGTACTAACCTTGCCAAAAAATGGAACTAAATGATGCTCACAAAGAGAAAACATGTCGATATCTTTCACAATAACTACTTCATCATGGTCTTCATCAAAAAGAGCATCATTCAGAATATCTGAAAAAGAAAGAAAGAAGATTTGTACAAGACAGATGCTGAAGCTAAACTAAGGGAGTAATTTATTCCTATATCTTTATAGCTCTGAAATATTTTATGCTATCTACCAAGAAATTAAGTCAACATTTAGACTGGTGAAATTTTATATTGAACATAAAATGCGCATATAAGGGAGCATAAGTTTTAACTTGTCGAGTCTAATAACTCGCTTAAACATTTCTCAACAATCTACTCTTCTAAGTGGTCATATTCAGTACAAGATTAGAACTTGTGATGTTAATGAACTCATCACTTGCAAGGACAGACAGTGTATGTTCTAGGCACCAAGCCAAATAGTCAAGAAATGAACTGGCTACAGATAATAATTTTAAGAGTCTCAGAAAAGATGAGATAGTATGGTACGAGCCATGAGAAAAACAATGATAGTGTGTTACACCATCTGGACTTACCTCATCAGTGAGCAGGGGCCGGGAATTCCAGGTCCCAACAGGCCACAGGAGTTGGATCAAGAGCTGGCAGTGCATGCATAGTAGAGCATTTGGACTTCTTTGGGTGAAGGACACAGGCCTAGTGTGCCTGTGCAAAAAGGAGAATGGTGCAAAAACCCCGATCACGTGATCAGGAGCGGAGCATCATAGTTGAGACAGTCTCAGAGAGGGGACAAGGAGAGGGGTCAGGGGGAGGTCCTAAAGGAAGTCCCAGACAGGGCACAGGGAGGGGGGGAACAAGATGAGGTCCCGGTTAAGAAAAGAGGAGCAGAGAAAGAGGATCCAAGTAGAAAATAGGCTGTGGTTGGCAAACTTTAAGTGGTTAGGGCTCAAGAGAAGCCCTGGTGATCATAGAGAGCTCAGCAGAAGCCATGGCAATTAAAGAGGTCTCAGGAGAAGCCCTGGTGATTGAAGGAGGCAGCAGAAGGTTGGTGACTCCATGCTGTGGGCCACTGGGGTGAGGGTAAACCTTTGGAGCAGCAGTGCTCTGCTTGGTGCGGCCACAGATCTGACGTTGTGCTTGTGAGTTGGTGCTGGAATGCAGACTTGGGAATCCAGGGCAATGGAATCTCGAGAAATGGGATTAAAACCCTGCGAGGTGGGCCATAGTTGAGGCGGATCGAGTTTTAGAGAGAATTTCAAGGCAAGATCTTTCAAGATGAAGACTGGAATTCATTGTGAGAGAGTCAGAGTTTTAACAAGATTGACTGACTCACGGTGTTTACTGACATCTGGGTGGGCTGTTGAGAAATCCATGGAATCCGTCTTGGGTGCATCTGCCATTAATTGTGCAGTGTGGTGTGCTTGACCACAGTTTGCTTGTTAATTCAGAGGTACCTCATATTAACCCTAAATGTTAGAGTATAAGATAGATATTGTAAATTGTTTTATCTTTCTGACCTTGTAAAGTTTATTTTTGTTTGTTCAAAACTTGTGGAATCTTGGGGCTTTATTGTCTTAGCAAGCATCTTGAACCTCAAACTTTGTTTACTTTAAATAAAAGTTATTGGTCCCTAACTGGATCATACCAAAAACTTGGGGGTCTGGTCCAGGATCATAACAAGTGTCATGCAGAGTAAAGAGACATAATGGCCTAATAGTTACATGCTACGTATTTATTAAAAATAAACAGAATGTGTTCACATGTTATCCTCACTTTGGCAAAATGTTATTAAGAAAATGAAAGGTACAACACATAAAAGTTTAGCTGGACTTGAACTTCTAGCTTTGAACAGTGTAAGCAGATTAAATCTACATGCTTATATCTCTTCTTCATGAATCCTCACATGTGTAATTGTTTCTGTTGCTAATCTCTTAGTCACTGGATGTATTTATGCAATGTGAAAAAAGACATTAAACAGACATTGCTCCGTTGTTTAAAGGGATCAGGACCTAGATTATCCTGTAAAATCCCAAAGTATATTTAAAAGAAAAAAAAGACTTGCATTTATGTAGCAGCTTTCATGGCCTCAGGATGTCTCAAAGTGATTTATAGCCAATAAAGCACTTTTGAAGTGCTGTCATTGATGTAATGAAGGAAAGGAGGCAGAAATGGCATTGTGGCAATGGCCAGATAATCTGTTTTGAGTGTTGTTGGTTTGGGAGTGAATGTGGACCAGGACACAGGGTTAATTCCTCTGTTCTTCTTCAAAATAATGCCTTGGGGTCTTTCATGTCCACCCGAGAACGCAGATGGGGCTAACTTTAATGTCTCATCGGAAAGATAGCACCTCCAACAGTGTAGCGCTCCCTCAGTACTAAATATTTTGTCAGCCTAATTTTTGTGCTCAAGTCTCTGGAATGGGAGTCAAACCACAACCTTCCAAATCAGAGACAAAAATACTACCAGCTGACCTATGGCAGACAATGGGCTCAACTCTTCGGGAACACAGACCTCATGTTAATATTCCAGCTTGTGATTCTCTGCCTAATAGTTGGCGGATGGTTAGAAAATGGTTGATAAGTGGAGGGTTGGAATTTAGGAAGGATGTGAGGATCTTTGAATGAGTGCAAAGGAGATTTACCAGAATGATTCTAGGAATTAAGGAATTTAGTTATCAGATTTGGTTGGAGAAGCTGGTGTTATCCTCCCTGGAACAATAAAGACTCAGAGGGATGGGTGGTGAGTGGTAATGTCACTGGACTAGTAACCCAGAGACCCAGGCTAATTCCCTTAGGGATGTGAGTTCAAATACTACAATGGTAGTTTGTGGAATTTAAATTCATTTGAACTGGTGGAATTAAAAACTGGTTTCAATAATGGTGACCATAGGACTATCCTGGTTGTCATGAAAAAAAAATCTATTTGGTTCACTAATGTCCCTTAGGGAAGCAAAACTGTTGTCTTTACCTGGTCTGGCCTACATATGCCTGCATATTCACAATAATGTGGCTGACTCTTAATTGTTCACTGAAATGACCTAACAAGCCACTCAATTCAATGGCAATTAGGGATGGGCAACAATTGCTGGTGATGCAAATTTTGATCAAGGTATACAAGATTAGAACAGGAGTAGACAGAGTAAAGCTTTTCCCATTAGCTGATGGTATAAGGAATAAGGGGCACAGATTTAAGGTTTTGGGCAAAAGATGCAGGGGAGGTCTAAGAAAGAACTTAGTTTTGCAGCGAGTGTATTAATGTCCTGGAACTCGCTGCCTATGAGGGTGGTGGAAGCAGAAATGAATAATGATTTCAGTAGAAAATTGAATGGACACCCACAAATGCATCCATGAGGTCACAGAAGCCATCTTCACAAGGGCACACAACTTTGTGCTTTTCACCCAGGACCAGGAGAGCCAGGATGCAAGAACGATTGGATTTGTCAAGATCTTGGATTTCCCACAGGTGCAGTGTGTGATCGACTGCTCTCACGTGGTACTCAGATCTCCGTCACAACACATGATCAACTATGTCAACTGCAAGGGATTCCATTTGCTGCATCTGCAACTGGTGTGCGACCACCACAAACACATCCTGCGGGTCTGCACACGGTTTTCAGGGAGTGTCCACGACTCCTACATTCTCAGTCGGTCACAGATCCCTGACATCTTCCAGGATCCACTAGGCTGCAGGTTTGGCTCCTTGGGGACAAGGGCTACCCACAGGGGCTGTGGCTGATGACACCCGTGCGCCGGCCTCAGACCGCAGCAGAGCGAAGGTATACCAAGGCTCATGCTGCAACTCGCGCAACTTGATGAAGCAAACCATCGGGATGCTGAAAATATGGTTCCGGTGCCTGGACCAGTCTGGTGGCATATAGTCCACAGAGGTTGTCATGCATCGTCATCATTTATAGTGCCCTTTACAACTTGGAGCTGCAATGGGGAAAGGAGCTGGCTGAGGGAGAGATGCAAGAGCTGGAGGTCTCTTCCGATGAGGAGGACATTGATGGAGATTAGGTTGAGGAGGTCCTCAAAGGCGATGATGATTGGGTGAGGCCCTCATAGCTGCTAGATTTGTGGAGGATAATGACAACATGCAGTGAGGAGACACCATAGATCCTCACATTGCACCTGTGAACATTTGACTCCAGTCTGGCTGGTGGCAGCGCACATAACGTCTGTGACAATGCTCCTGTCATTGAGATGCAGTGGAGGCCCTAATAGTGGCTCAGTTGCAGGAGGATGATGATGACATGCAGTAAGGGCACTCTATAGATCTTCACATAGCCTCTGTGAATATCTGACTCCTGTCTGGCTGAGGGCAGCTCACTTGTGCTCCATGATCAGCGTCATATCATGGAGATGCAGCCGTGAAACTTTACAAGCATCTAATCATTTGTCCACTTTCAGCACCTGACCCCTTCAGAAGCACAGCATCACTGGTCACAGATGCTGAAGAGATGGGGGCCTTAAGGTGCTGAGAGCACACAGAGAGAATGACAGAACTCTGTGACATCTGCCCACAACATTCTGGCAGCAATGACTAGCACGATTGAGGTGCAGGCATCACTAATATGTCTGGGGAGTTGGAGGCTGGACAATCACTTTGATCTGAAGGCTGCACAAAGCACAGGGGAGAGGCCCTGGACTGAGACACCTGCCTTTATCTTTTGCAGAAAGGTTGCACATCTGAGTGACACAAACACTGCTCATCAGAACAAGGAGCCATAGGCAGGGAAATATTCTTGGGAGTTTATTGGCAATAGTGAACAGTATGGACAGGCTATGCAACTACATCTTCTTGACCCTCCTAACCCTGCCGCTACGTCTTGGTGCCCCCCCGAACATCCACAGTGGAGGTGGAGGCAGTCTGCTGACTGCTACACCCTGTCTGTGATGGGCTTCCTCTAGAGGGCTAAGACCTGGAGGGCCCCGGCCTGCTTTCAGGGTTCTGCTGTGCGGCACCGACACCCTCCTTGGCCTGTAGAGCTGCAGCTGCTGAGGTCACAGGAGGAGGGGGTTCGGGTGGGCCGGACGCTCCCGGGATCACTTGGATGGATGGCTCCAGGGGCACACCTGCTGATCCTCCTCCCTATGGGTGCCCGATGGCCCCTGGCTGATGCCTTGAGGAGCAGGGGTAGCTGGAGTGACATCGGGCTGCCCCCACCCCTCTCATGTACACACTGTTGGAGGCCAACTATGGCGCCAGCAATGGAGTCCAGCTCGTACAGCAGTGCAGAAGCGACATCCTGGACCAAGGTCTCCATGGCAACTGCCATCCTGCCAGTGTTGACCTCAGTGCATTTGCATGCTGGCACCATCACCCAACCTGAAGGTGGATGGACTGCTCCATCGTGCCTTGCAACCTGAGGAGTGCAGCAGACATTCCTTCCTGATGTTCCTGAGCTTGCCTTTACAGCTCCAGCAATAGTGACATGATCGAGTCCAAAGGCTCATCATCTAACTCTGAAACAGCAGATTTCTGGCCTCCAGCAGTCCTCCAAGTGCCAGGGACCTGGTAGGTCCCTGCCACCGCCTGTGGAAAGGCGATGTGCTCACCAGATTGTGATCCTGAGGCTACTCTAACTCTAGGTCCCACTGAGGTGTGTGCGTTTGCGCCGCTGGAGGATGTGGGTGAGCGGTGTGACAGGACTTCAAGGAGAGTACCTTCAGATTCCACTTCAGAGGTTTCTTCAGGGCTTGTTTGGAGACCCTGGGTCATGGGCTCCACCGACTACTTGGCAGATGTGCCTGTGAAAGCAAGGGGAGATAATTAGTGCTTGGCAGTGGCCTGTGAAATAGGGCACATCACTCACAGCATGGTTGTCTGATGGATGCCGCACAGCTGGATCCTCACTTGGTAGAGCACCGCCGACCTCACCATCAGCACAGGAACGGTCCAGATCCTCGCCGGCCAGCTGGATGGCTCTGTTTTCAAAGTCTGTGAGGACCTTGATTTCGAGCATTCCTCCACCAGTCTGCAATCTCTCCCTGTTGTTGTATGCCAGCTTGTCCTGCACGAATAGAGATGGAGAGTGTGTAAGCAGGATGCCTGCCAGGCCTGGCACATGTGGGTGGTGAGAGATCCCCTGGATGGGATGAGGACAATGACGATGAGTGTGAAAGAACGAATGGTGATGTCCCTTGCACTGGCTGTGTGTGAGGGCTCTGTGGATGCGTAATGGGTTTGTGAGTGTGTGAGTTGAGAGTGATGAGAACAGTGACTTACCCTGGCAGAACGGAGGAGATCATTTATCATGCGGCACTGGGTGGCTGTCCTGTTTTGCAGGGCGTTGGTGCTGACCACTACAGCTACTGCCTCCCAAGATGTTGCTGTCCATCCTGCAGCCAAAGCTGGGGTATAAGACATCATGACAGACATCCACAGTGTCCAAAAGACGCTCGAGGAATAGATAATTGAACCTGGGGGCTGCAGTCCTTTTGCCTTTTGGGGTCATGTCTTCTGAGCAGCAGTCCTAGGCTGGAAGCACTGAGAGGTTTGTACGCAGCTGCACTTTAAATATGAAGCCCAGCATGATGAAGCGGCGAGTTGATGGCGTGGTTGGTGCATGAGAGCCTGCCCCACTACGGAAACGGCATGTTTCTTGGGAACGCATAATTAATGTGGTGGGTTTGGAATGATACGGCATGAAAAGCTGCCATCACAACCGGCAGGTAAAATGTCACTTCACCTGTCCGCTACCACATTTAGTTCAAATGTGGGACCATTCCGCCCTGTATTTCCCCTTAAATGGCGGTCTCTAAAATTTCAAGGCATATACGGCCATTTAAACATATGAGGAAAAAATTGCTCCCGCAATTATTTTTAAAGGCGGGGGGGGGGGGGGGGGCACTCATTAATTTGAAGCTAATTTTTAGTGGAAATTAGTTAACTTCTCACCTGCCTGATGCAGCAAGAGGCTACAGCAATTTTCTGAACTTAACCCAGAGTTTTTTCATCTTTCCCTCTAGCTTCCCAGTTGATTTAACCTCATGGGAAAGCGTGTCAACTTCCCATTCAGGTCCTGGTTAAAAATGGTATCTGGTTGCTCAAGGTATAAAGCGTTTACCTGTTTTATTAGGCAGCCACTTCATCCAACTACCAGAATCTACATTAACTGCAGGTTAATACTGGAGCGCATAGTAATGGTTTAAGCAACAACCCACCAGTAGTGCAGGCAAGCCCACCTGTATCAGTGCCAGTCTCAGCCCGGTTAAATGGGGAGGGTTCACGGTAGGAAGGGCATCCGGTTGTAAAACCACCCACCAAATGCAAAAATAACGGTTGATATGAAGGACTGATCAACCAGTGTTATGGTGACCCCATGTAACAGCATTGCGAATGTTCCTACACTACATGGACTGCAGTGGTTCAAGAAGGCAGCTCACCACCACCTTCTCAAGAGCAATTAGGTTTGGGCAATAAATGCTGGCCCAGCCAGTGAACGTTTAAAAAATAACATGAGAAAAGCCGAAACAGAAAGGGAAGAAATAGTTTGAGCAACCTGTAATTTTAATAGTCTACCTGCGTGGCTATACAGGTAAGGTTAAAATTGACCAGCAAGGCAAGGATTTATTGCCCATCCTTAAATGCCCTTGAGAAGGCGGGGATGAGCTGCATTCTTGAATACAACTAAATGGTTTGCCAGTCCATTTCAGAGGGAAGTTAAGAGTCAGCCTCATGGCTTTGGTCTGGAGTCACATACAGGCTAGGCCAGGTAAGGATGTGTGATTTCTTTCTATAAAGGATATTGGTGAACCAGATGGGTTTTTATGATATTCTGGTAGCTTCATGATTGCCTTTACTGACACTAACTTTTACTTAAAGTCTGTATTTATTTAATTTGAACTATTTTTGAACCTGTTTATTTGGTGCCTTACTTTTGGGCTGGTTTGATCGAGCAATATATTAATTTGTACTTGCCAGTTCTTCTAAGGGAACTAGATAAGTACATGATGAAGAAAAATTTACAAGGTTATAGGGAGAGAGCAGGGAAATGGGACTAATTGGTTGTGCTTTCAGAACCGGCACAGCCATGGTGTGCCACATGTCCTGCCTCTGCCCAGTAAAATTCTGTAACCATGAATCTCCTTATGGATTCCACATTATTCCAGCAGGACACCAGGACAACTACCTGGCTGTGTCAGGTCTGGGTTTTTCCAATTTCCAGGATTTTCAGCTGGACTTATAAAGGGTAAAATATCCCTCTCACCCCAACACCAACTCCCCCCCCCCACCCAGACCTCTTCCCACCAATTTTCAACTTGGTGATTTTAAATTCACTTCACAAGGTAAAATCCTCTTCATTTGTATAACAAATGATGCTTTATTTAAGGCCCTATACTTTTGCAAGAGAGAATTTAAGCCAATGTAAAGCATGAATCGAGGAGCAAGGATCAGGCAAAAGGGATAACCCCCCACCTCAATCTTTTGGCCCTCACATACCCTTCCATGATGGTAGAACCACATCTGCTGCCTGAAAAAGCTACTTGTCTGGTTTACGGTGTCATCATTTGCCACAATTTGACTGATAATTGGTGTTGTGATGTAAAAATCCTATAGCCCATCTTTTATGTAGTAGATTTAATTGCCTATCTGTATTGTAACAGCTGATACAGAAAGACAAAGTATCACTTTAAATAGATTTGTGTATTAATCACCAAGTTAGGAATCTGCTCAAGCTTAAAGGTATTGTCGTCAAACATAAGCTGCTGAAATCATCTGTCGAGCCTATATTCAGTTTATTTACCATAAGATGAAACTGTGACATGAGGCACTTCCATTTGATTGTTTTCTTTAATATTAAACCTTCATAAATTGCATACAACTGTCAACATTCAGATATTGTAGGTAGATAGCTTTCTACTAGGGGTCAAATGAGTAAAGCAAGTTTTATGTATTTAGCATTTCCATTAAAAATGATTTAGCTCCAGTTATCCCTTAAATGAGAATTAATTGAAGCTATTGTGCAGAGTGACAATTCATGAAATCAATACTTAATACAATTGAATAAAAATTAGAAGATTAGCTTCCGGCGTTCATTGTGGTATGAATCCTGCCTGAGAGTCGCTGACATTTTAAAACCATTGTTATTTCAGTGAACTGTCAAATGTCTACATTTTGGACAGGTAGTCTGTGCAGATTGTAAATTAGTACAAGCTCAAGACAAAACATCAATCTATTGAGATGAGGAGTGAATGGGCTGCTAAGGATGCAGCCTTCCACATGTTAATTTAGTAATAGTATCTTAAATGCTGCTGGAGTCAGGTCTCCTTAACAGCCCTCCTCCTCCATTCCTGGTATTAACGTCACATCACTGTTGGGGATGAAACTTAGGTTAAGCAATGCTTTAAACAGATGGATTTTCCTTTAGTCAATGTTCTCATGCCTTAGTCACAAAAGTACTTCCCTAGTTTGCTAATCAGTGATCTGACACTCTTCCTCATGTGATGCAATGAGACGAATCATTCATGAGAGACAAGCTGCCATTAGTTTCAATAGTCACTATGGAGATAAAAAATTTATGGAGGTCTAAAAAAATGACGACTGGATTTATGGCTAGTTTTCAGCTTTTGTGCTTCTGATGAGGAGCTTCGCCCACCAGGAACAAATGCTGGAAAATCAGGCTTGTTTCAGGCTTGGTTTCCCCGAGTGCCTAAATTCCCAACATGTGTTTCAGGCAGGAAAAGCTCCTTACTGGGAGCACAAAGTCAAAAAAGTACATGTTATATTTCAGCATTTCAATACTGGAGGTCTACAAAATGTTCACATATATTTAAACAGAAGCATTAACTTGTTTAAAATAAATAAATTAATGCCTCCATTAAATAGCATAGAGGGACATTTGATACACATGCATTAAGGACTGCTACAATAAAACCATTGACCGTAAGTTTCATGCTATTATCTAATGATAATTGCAAACATGCTCTTATCTATGACTGCTTGCTTTATGAATATGACATGACATTGCTCCATGTATTACTTTTACCCCACAAGTCTGGATGCAAAATGACAATTCTCATGGGCTAAATCTAACGTTGAATATGGGTCATTGAATATTTTTAAGGTGGAGGTAGATAGATTCTTGTTAGGAAAGGGAATCAAAGGTTATCGGGAGTAGATGGGAATGTGGAATTTGAAACATAAATAGTTCGGCCATGATCTTATTGAATGGCAGAGCAGGCTTGAGGGACCGAATGGCCTACTTCTGCTCCTATTTCGTATGCATGTATGTGTGTACCGTGATTGTGTCCTGTAGCATTGCTAAATGCATTGTTCAGCAGCTCCATTCCTCAGTAGGGGGTCATTGTTCATGATAGGCTAGCAGCCCTTAAAGTAAACCTACACCTCTTAAAGGGGGTGCATTATAGCTGTAGCAGGTGCTGGAAGTGGCCAGAAAAGAGGATTTTCCCCAAAGGATGTGGGTGTCGCTGGCAAGGCCAGCATTTGTTGCCCATTCCTAATTGCCCTTGAACTGAGTGACTTGCTCGGCCATTTCAGAGGACAGTTAAGAATGAACCACATTGCTGTGGGTCTGGATTCACATGATGGCTAGACCAGGAAAGGTTGGCAGATATCCTTCCCTAAAGGATATTAATGAATCAAATAGGTTATTCCTTGATGATAGTTGTAATGGTCAACATAACTGAGAATAGCTTTATATTCCTGATTTATCAACTGAAATTAAATTCCACCAACTGCCATGTTCCCAGAGCATTAGCCTGGGCCTCTGGATTACTAATCCAGTGACATTACCACTAAGCCACCATCTCCTCCTACAAAGAGAACTCTGAATAATGTCACAACGTGGGCAGAGTGTTTCTCCATCAAAGCACTAGAGGTCTTGATGTAGGTGTGGATAGGAGAAGGTCCTCTATCCATAGGGGACCTGAAGGCCCTCCAGACTGACACTGCAAAGGCAATGGAAGCAGGGCCTGGATGCCGTGCCACAAGAAGTTCAATGTCCTCATCTGACTGACCAAGGTCAGTGAATGTATCTTCAAAAGCTATAGCCTTACAAATGAATGATGAGCCTCACACACTACTCCATTCATCACTGCCCTTGTTCACCTACTGACAAACTCTATAAACCACGACCCATATTTCACTGCACCCTTATACATTTCACATTGCTCCAAGTCTCACACCTCACATCTCACAGCTTGTACACATTGCTAGTTATTGAACCATATGAGGCACATCACCTAAACAGATTGCACTGCACTCACTGACAAGCTTCCCTCTCTTTTGTAGCACAAGGTGGTGTGCAACTGGAGGCAGCAGCAGCTAACCAGGTGGGGATAGGCATGGGGGTGGCGGTGGCATAGTGGTATTGTCACTGGACTGGTAAGCCAGGGACTAAGCGTAGTGCTCTGTGGACCCGGGTTTGAATCCTGCCATGGCAGATGGTGGAATTAAAAGTCTAATTGTGACCATGAAACCATTGCCAATTGTCATAAAAACCCATCTGGTTCACTAATGCTCTTTAGGGAAGGAAATCTGCCACCCTCCCCTGGTCTCAGCTACATGTAACTCCAATGTGGTTGACTCTTAAATTCCCACTGAAATGACCTAGCAAACCACTCAGTTCAAGGGCAATAAATGCTGGCCTAGCCAACAATGCCCACATCCCATGTATGAATAAAAAAAAGTACTTGCATCCTCATCCTCACAGAGGAGATGGTGCTCGCCATCATTGAAGTGGCTGATTGAGGTTGTGGCCAGCACTGATGCTGAAAGCATTGAAGATGATGGTATGATCATACCTAAACTGCTTTCTCACATTTCACTTACCTCTCATCCACTATGTCTTCTCATTTACAAACTGTAGTTGGTCTAAGGATGTATCTCTTGCTTCCCCACATCCATCCCCCCCATCCCTTCACTCTCTCCTTACCCTTCTGCCTTTCTTCTTTCAGGTACCCAAGAACAACCTGGCCAGCTAGTGATAGAGGGGCAATTAATAAAGCAAAGAGAAAGCTTTGGAAAATCAATAGAGTTTAGGTCTGCAGCCAGTTTGCCGAAGGTGCATTATGTCAGGCTGCACATTGCACATGCATTCAATTCTGGTCATTACAACACAAGAAACATCCAACCTATGCTTTTCTTAAAGAAATAGACCAGGGCTGTCTGTAAATAGGCCAAACATGAAGTACAAAGAATTTCAATTACTGAGATAGCAACTGAGATAACAGGTAAGGCAGGGTTAGAGAGGAGTGCATTTTCTAGAGGTTTATCAAATAGTCACTGTGGCCAAAGTTCTGCATCAACTCTTAAGCAATGA
Source organism: Carcharodon carcharias (assembly GCF_017639515.1). Classification (NCBI taxonomy): domain Eukaryota; kingdom Metazoa; phylum Chordata; class Chondrichthyes; order Lamniformes; family Lamnidae; genus Carcharodon; species Carcharodon carcharias. The sequence continues at coordinate 200,854,523 of NC_054468.1, read as the reverse complement.
CAGAAATGGTACATAAATTAAAACTTATGAAGCATCTAGAATAAGCAATCATAATATTAGAACTGAACTAAAAACCTGGAAAACTAATGTCCTCTTCTACCCATCTTCCATACCACAACACCTCGCCCTCTCAATTAAGATCAATGGCGAGATCCTGAAAAATGTGAACCATTTTTCACTTCTTGGGAGCCTCCTCTTGATGAAGGTAGACGTCAAGAACAAAATGCATCATTGCTCCAGTGTGCCAAATCAGTCTTTGGATCGACTAAGGAAATGAATACTTGAGGACTAGCATCTCAAACCAAAGACTAAGGTCATGGGTTACCAGACAGCAGTGATCCCCGTGCTCCTACATGCTTCAGGGATTTGGACAACTTGTGCGCCACTTCCACTCTCTTGCTTTTCCCCCGTTTCCTATGAAAATACAAATAAAATTTAAAATGCTGGCACCATGCACGGGAGACATGCGCAATTCCATGGCAGGAAAGCGGCGGTTAGCAGTGGTGACGGTTAGCTCTGTTGACTAGACAACTAGTGTGAATCAGATTGGTGCCAACAGCACAGAATTTGATCCCTGTTCTGGCTGAGGTGGACCCAGGGCCTGACTCCTTGCCCTACCAGTGGTGGAGGTGACAGGGGTTGGACCTGTCTTTGGGCAGAGAACTGAAGAAGGTGGTGAACTCAAAGCCCTGTCAGAGCTCTGCCAGCCATCATCCTGAGATGGAGACACATTTGAACAGTCCAGAACTGTCCTTTAGGCCCCTCATTTTCTTACTTTGATTGAGTGCCCCCATCACCACTCTCTCCGCACCTCCACCACCACACCTAGGATACCAGGCCCCTTCCACTTCACTCCTCTATGACCCCAACCCCATTTCATATCCTTAATCAGCCTTGCTATTTCCAAGCTTCCATGCAAGCTGCCACTCTCTTGCCACCCCCCCACCCCCCTTCCCTTGTGCCATTAAATAAGGAAAACTGCTGAATTCACACACAACTGCACAAAGCCAATGGTGCATAGAGCCTTTAAACAAATGCGAACTGGGTGTCATGAGATTCTTGTGAGCCACTGACTTTATCTTAAAGGTAGAATATAATTTTAAAAAGCTTTATGCTAATAAGTATTCATAGCCATTGTATGATAAATATGAACCTGCCACAGACCAGCGGGAGGTCAACATGCCACAAGCAAACCGTTGACTTTATCTCTGCTCTGTAAACCTATACACCTTTGGGAGATCAAGATTTCACATCCACCTAATTAAGTTTCCCATTCTTGCAGGTTCCATAAAATCTCCCCCAGTCTGTGCTGGCCCTCTGAGCAAAATACTGTGGATGCTGGAAATCTGAAATAAAAACAGAAAATGCTAGAAAAACTCAGCAGGTATGACAGCATCCGTGGAGAGAGAAAATCAGAGCTCTGAAGAAGGGTCATACAGGCTCGAAACATTAACTCTGTTTTTCTCTCTCCACAGATGCTGTCAGACCTGCTAAGTTTTTCCAGCATTTTCTGTTTTTATTTCAGATTTCCAGCATTCACAGTATTTTGCTTTTATGCAATACATGTTACTGTAGCACTTTTAGGATAACTGCTCGGTTCCATGTGCGATACTGTTGTCATCAAACAATGTGAGCTCATTGCGTGCAATGTAGTACCGGATCAGTTCTTTCTCTATTTCACAATCCACATTTGCAGCATCCAAAATTGATTTTCCAGGGTACAAAGTGGCTGCAGCTGGATCATGAACAACAAGCAACAACGTTGATTCCACATCCTACACACAATGCCAAAGCCGCTAATGTGCCTCTGACCCTGCCAAACATGAAAGAGTTGGTCATCATTCCTTGGTACTACCAAGTTTTATCACAAATAACTGCGCAGAGATTTTTATTAACATGTATTGCATGTTGCCCATGAAGGACATCCAGATGCTGTTAAGATGAAAAAGCGATCCCATGAAGCTGTCTGGTGGCTAGCTGCATAGAAGAGTTCATAAGAAACTGAGTAGCTTGTAAGCTCAGTGAAAAATCTGTTAAACCATGCCTTGCACCTCTGCAACCGACTCTACAGCCAACATAACCATAGCAACAACTCCAAATAGATATTTTTGGAGAAGTGCAAGCAGATTCTAGGAATCAACGTTTTTGCTTGTTGTTCATGATCTACATAACAAATGGCTAGAAATCACTACCATGAATTTCATAACCACCACTTCTAGACAAGTTGTTTACAAAATGGGGTTTACCAGAGACATCAGTACAGATAGAGGACTGCAGTTTCCAGTTAGTTCATGGAGTTCCTAACAAGCTGTGGAATTCACCACCACCTGACATCATGGCACAATCCATAAACAAATGGTGGTGCCAAATTATACAACAGAGTGATAGAGGCTATTATGCCATAGGGGAAAATGTTTGAACAATTCATTCCTATCCTACTTCGTTCACATCGATCCACACCATACTCTCTGAGCAGAAAGGCACCAGCTGAACGGATGACTGGTTGTAGTTTTCACGTGCCACTGACCATTCTTAAGCTTTCACCACCATCCCATGAGAATGTCAGATTGAAAGCAGAAGAAATTGCAAATCGACAAGGTAAAGCAAAAGTGTACTCAAGTGCACAAGGAAACTATGATTTGAAGTTGGAGATTAGGTTCACATCAAACAGGCAAATCGCAAAAACAAACTCACATCATCTCTATCTGGGTCAAAGCAGGTCAAGCGGTTGCTCAGTACCAATGCTCATCTGTTGGATGACAAGTCAAAGTGGAACATAAAATGCTTGATAGCAAGCAGACCAGCATATTTCAAGGACAGTTTATGAGGATACATTTCCTTTTCCAATAACCAACTGTGATGTTGATCACCTGCCTCATTGAGCTGAACACGTAGAATCACAACCTCAAGCTTGTAGATCTCAATGCCATTATCAACAACTTTTGGATCTCAAAGACTATTTCTGTGCTTAGAGAAAATGTACACGCTGAACTCTAAGAAATGACTCGATGTAAGTATGCTTGTTGTTTAAAATAAGGTCTTTTGGATTTAAAAGGGATATAGTATTTAATAGTTCAATTGTTTGGTGTTTGATTATGTATGTCTATTGAATCTTTGATCTGTGTGCTATTAGTGAAGCTTGTGTGTGGTTACAGAGAAACTGAAACTAAACTGAAAGCAAGCAAGCAGCTAGAAGCATTAAAGTGCAGACATTTTAAAAGTACTGTAAATAAAACTTATGCACGTTGTTACAGACAGGTAGGGTTTAAATTAAACAGCCCTGATTTCTCCTCTCACCACCCATCTGTAAATGGAAACATGTTTTTTAATTTTTGATTTCCCCCTTTATAACTGGTGGCATATTTTCCCCAATCCCTGTTTTGGAGTGATCCAATCCTCTATTAATAACCCCACAGCAAACTTGAGATAAGGTAAAATCAGAGGGTTAGTTTATTTTACACACACTCAAAGCACAGGGAGGGGTCGTCTCTACGTAACCCTGGTACATTCACAGGATAAGAGAAAGAAAGAGGAACAGGGCAAAGACCAGAGACAAAATAAGAATGATTGTTTCATTTGAGTCTGGAGTCCAGTAAGTCACTGTCCAAGGAAGGTTCTTTCAGTTGGTAAAAGCAAAAAACTGCAGATGCTGGAAATCCAAAACAAAAACAGAAACAGAAATACCTGGAAAATCTCAGCAGCTCTGGCAGCATCGGCGGAGGAGAGCACAGTTGACGTTTCGAGTCCTCAGGACACTTCAACAGAACTAAGTACGTCAACTGTGCTCTCCTCCGCCGATGCTGCCAGACCTGCTGAGATTTTCCAGGTATTTCTGTTTCTGTTTTTGTTTTGTTCTTTCAATTGGCTTTGTCTGGCAGAATTCCTGATCTTTTTCCTAGGAGCTCAGTTGAAAGCTGAGGCAGGTGAAGATGCAGCAAAGCAGTCTTGTATTCTGGGAATTAGTTTACTTTGTAGGCGAAACACAGGATTCTTTCTGGAGACCAGGCTTTGAGAGAGAGAGACAGAGATCAGAGGCAGACTGCTATAGACTGGAGTCCTGTTATCTCTTCTGAGGTTAAACAGCAAATGAAGACAGAATTCAAAGGCTGTATAATAAAAGCAATTCAAACAGCTCAAGTGTCGGTCATGTGACAGGGTGGTTTCGGGCAGAGCCATTCAGCTAATGATGCACTTTAAGGCCTGTTTGTTAAAATCCATTGCATTTTGAGCAGGTAACATTAGCACAATGTTGGAGATGATGAGCCACAAATAACTCTGCCTTTGCCCAGTGCTGACTCAGGTAGATACCTCATCTTTTAGTCCTTTGTGTTGGCTTGGCTGGAATGTTCATACAATAAAAGTCACATTCCAGGAGGTTGATGTGTTCTCTTTGGTCCATTGGAACTTCTCAGAATTTTACAAAACTACCAGCACATGTCTAGCTGCAGCCATTTTATCAGCCCAGCAATTGTCCATTTAAAAAAAAACAAGAGAAACAAATTTCTTTTAGATTCTTTTTTCATGCCTCCTTGGCATGACAATCCATAGAAACTTGTGTGTCATCTCTGCATATCTCTAAGGCATAAATCACAACAGCTCGCACCTCCAACAGTGCCACTTCCATTCATATCAACTATCATTTGGATTTGGATGGTTTTACAGTCAGATGCCCTTCCTACCACTAACCCTCCCCATTCAGCTGGGCTTGGGACTAGGCCAAATATAAGCTGACTGCCAGGAAGAAGGTGAAAAGGAAGGCCTAAGAGCAGATAGAAGGATGTGGTGGTGAGAGACTTAAATGTAAAGATTAGAAGAGGAATGGGTGACTGACAGGGGGAGATGGAGAAGGGCGTTCAACTGGCATTGTGGCAACCGCAAGTAAAATGGGACAAGCCAGAAGAAGAAGAAGATCGCACCTCCAACAGTGCAGCACTCCCTTGGCCTTGATTTCTGTGCTGTGGTCTCTGCACGGGACTTCAATCCACAACTTTTTGAACGCTACACACTGAGCCACAGCTGACACAAATGAGGGCACTGGACATCTGGTTCTTCTTCAAGCACCCCTGGCTGTCTGTGCTAAAAGCACACTGACCAGGCAGTGGATGTGACCAGAGCCAACAGTTGGGTCATATGAATGTGTGACAACTTCTAAGGCAAAAAAACTGACGGGCACCATCCTTCTACCTGACCCCAGAGAGTTTACGCTGTCACTCCTTAGAGATGCGAGACGGTGGACACCAACTCGCCCCTTTCAATCTGCATCAAACCAGTTGCTGCGGGTTACTTCAAGCCTCAATAGACAGTAGGGTTAACCTATTTTGAGCGCCAATGTAAAGTAAGTCACAGTTTACGATAAAGCAGCTCTTCAAATGCTAAATGACTTACGTCTTGGAGTGAACGTTAACCATTATTTGTTGGCTAAACTGCGGTTAGACAAACGCAATGAAGAAAAGCCAACCAATAGATTCAAAGAGAACGTTACCGGGGATGTTGTCCTGATAGCCTTTGGTGAAGAACTGCATGGCTTTGGCGGCTCTCCTCGGGGTCTTCAGCAGCCCCTGCCTTTCTGGATTCTCCCCTAACCCTCTCAGGATGCTTGTGTAGGCTTCTTCCAAAACCAAAAGGGCATCTTCTCCGCCACGCTTCCTCTCGTCCTTCCATTGCACCGTGATTTTCTTCGGTTCTGAAGTCAAGTCGCTGTAGCCCTCAAAGCAACTGGCCACAAACTTCTTGGCGCAGCACACACCTTTAGTTTCTGAAGTGACTATCTGCTTGGCGTATTCCATGATGCCCAGATATATCCAGAGAAACACCGAGGGGACTCCGCTCGCTACAAACCTCGCGCCTCTCTATTTATACCTCCAGAGATTACAGGAGAGGCGAGTCTCATTTAATTTCCCATCGCGTTGTTCACACGTCAGCACTTGTACCGGTACAATTGAGCCATGTTAAACCGACTGCCCCCCGGGGGCAGGCTTATGCTGGGAAAAAAAAGGTAATTGTCTACGGGAGATAAGGATGTTTCCACGTTGCACGCACCCAGCGCTAGTGCTACGCTGCTACCCTCATCAATGACTAATTTTAGATTGACAACCATCACTGTGGATAACAGCAAGCGGACCTTATCGCATCCGGCCATTAACTATCAAGCGAGACAAATAAAAGGGCTCCCGTCCTTTAAACACAGGAACAAGCGTCAGACTGGCCTTCTCATCTTTTCCTGATAAGGCAATGTTGGAATTAGATTCCATAATAATACATTGGGTGTTGGTTTCTGATAAAAGATAGAGATCAATAATCAAAGGTGCCTGTAAATTAACGCTAGAAAAGCTGGGAATAAGGGTTGAACTTGATATTGTTTGTGTGACTAGGGAACCAGGATTCAGAAATATCAGATACGTGGCTAATACCCGAAGATGTTGGTGAATTCAATAATAGTAACAGCTTGTATTTGTATGGCACCTTTGTGTAATAAATCTTCCCAATGTGCTTCACGGAAGCATTATAAAACAAAATTTGATAACAAGCCACATATGGAGACATTAAGGGAGATGACCAAAAGCTTATTCAAAGCATCAGACTTTAAGAAATGTCTGAGAGGAGGAAAGAGAGGAAGAGAGGCTTAGGGAAGGAATTACATAGTTTAGGGCCCTGGGAGATGCCAATGGTGGAGCAATTAAAATCAGGGGTACTCAAGAGGCCAGAATTAGGGGAGCGCAGATACCTAGTCAGGCTGTAGATCTGGAGGAGATTACAGAAATAGGGAGGGGCAAGGCCACCAAGAGATTTGAAAACAAGAATGAGAATTTTAAAATCAAGGTATTGCTTAACTGGGAGTCAGTATAGGTCAGTGGGCACAGCGGGCATTAGGTGAATGGGACTTGGTCCAAGTTAGGACACAGGCAGCAGAGTTTTGGGTGACCTCAAGTTTATGGAGGGTAGAAAGTAGAAGGCTGGTCCGGAAGTGCTTTGGAATATTCGACTCTGGAGGTAACAAAGGCATAGATGAGGGTTTTAGCAGCAGATGAACTGGGGCAGAGGTGAAGTCGGGTGATGTTACGGAGGTAAAAAATAGGCCTTCTAAGTGACGGTATAGAAATGTGGTAGGAAGCTCCTGTTGGGGTTAAGTATGACACCAATGTTGCAAATAGTCTGGTTCACCTCATGCATTTGCCAGGGAGAGGTTGGAGTCAGGAGCTAGGGAATGGAGTTTATAGGAGGGACCAAAAACCATGGCTTCTGTCTCCCCAATATTTATTTGGAGGAAAGTTTTCCTCATCCATTACTGGATGTCAGACAAGCAGCCTGGTGGTTTAGAGTCAGTGGAGGGGCCAAGAGAAGTGGTGGTGAGTGAGAACTGGGTTTAGTCAGCATGTACTAATGCTTTGTTTTTGAATGATATTGCCAAGGGGCAGCATGTAGATGAAAAATTGTAGAGGACCAAGCACAGATCCTTGGGAGACACCAGAGAAAATAGTGTGGCGGTGGGATTTGAAGCCAATGCAGATTATTCTCTGGCTATGATTAGATAGATATGAATGGAACCAGGAGGAGTACAGTCCAATCCAGCTGGACGATGATGGAGAGATGTTGGAGAAGGATGGTGTGGTCAACTTTGTCAAAGGCTGCAGACAGGTCAAGAGAGAAGAGGAGGGATAATTTACCTTTGTCACTGTCATATAGGATGTAATTTGTGATTTTAATAAAAGCTGTTTTGGTAATATGATGGGCAGAAACCTGATTGGAGGGATTCAGCATCGAGTTCCAGAAGTGATGGACACAGATTTGGGAGATAAAAGCACATTCATTGAAACATAGAAAAAAGGAACAGGAGTAGGCTATTCGGTCCTTTGAGTCCACTCTGCCATTCAATATGATTATGTCTGATCCTCTATCTCAACTCATACTCCTGTGCTCTCCCCATACCCCTTGACTCCTTTAAGAATGACCCTGGAATAGTGTAGCCTAGCATGACTCATCATTTAGATGGAAGGTATCATCATTCCTTAGCCAGGTTTCTGTCAAGGCCATAACAAACTCAATGCCCTGAGCAATCCAATTCAAAGTGGGTTTCTTATCTTCAGTTCTTTGTAGACAGCAGCTTGAGGCTTAGATGCTGAAGGCTTTCTACACTTGTTAGAATGTTAAGTAGGTAAACATAGGTGTAAAGGGAACATTTGCATTTTTAAATAAGCCAGACCAGTTTGAATTCAAAAGAGGGAGGGAAATATTACACCTAGCCAGGAGAAGTTAAGAAACAGTGTGTTTATTTTCCCAAAAATTACTGAAAAAGTGGTAAAAGTGGTACTATGAGAGATTTTTATTATTAGAGGTAAAACTTAAAGGTACGGTGAAACAATGGGAATTTGCATTCAAAGGAGAAAATGTGTATAAAGGGGAGAAGGCTGTGATTAAGGGAAGGAATTCTAAGACCTAACAAGTGTGGAAAGCCTTCAGCATCTAAGCCTCAAGCTGCTGTCTACAAAGAACTGAAGATAAGAAACTCACTTTGAATTGGATTGTTCAGGGTATCATGTTTCTTTGCCTGGGTCTTTTATGGGCCCCAGCTATGCCTGTCTCTTTATGGGGTATGTGGAACATTCCTTGTTGCAGTCCTACTCCGGCCCCCTTCCACAACTCTTTCTCCGGTACATCGATGATTACTTCGGTGCCGCTTCATGCTCTCGTCAGGACTTGGAAAAACTTATTAATTTTGCTTCCAATCTCCACCCCTCCATCATTTTCACGTGGTCCATCTCTGACACTTCCCTTCCCTTCCTTGACCTCTCTGTCTCAATCTCTGGTGATAGACTGTCCACCAATATCCATTACAAACCCACTGACTCCCACAGCTATCTCGACTACAGCTCCTCACACCTCGCTTCCTGTAAGGACTCCATCCCATTCTCTCAGTTCCTTCGCCTCCGTCGCATCTGTTCCGATGATGCTACATTCAAAAACAGTTCCTTTGACATGTCCTCCTTCTTCCTTAACCGAGGTTTTCCACCCACGGTCGTTGACAGGGCCCTCAACCGTCTCCGGCCCATCTCCCGCGCATCCGCCCTCACGCCTTCTCCACCCTCCCAGAAACATGATAGGGTCCCCCTTGTCCTCACTTATCAACCCACCAGCCTCCGCATTCAAAGGATCATCCTCCGCCATTTCCGCCAACTCCAGCATGATGCCACCACCAAACACATCTTCCCTTCACCCCCCTTATCGGCATTCCGTAGGGATCGCTCCCTCCGGGACACCCTGGTCCACTCCTCCATCACCCCCTACTCCTCAACCCCCTCCTATGGCACCACCCCATGCCCACGCAAAAGATGCAACACCTGCCCCTTCACTTCCTCTCTCCTCACCGTCCAAGGATCCAAACACTCCTTTCAAGTGAAGCAGCATTTCACTTGCATTTCCCCCAACTTAGCCTACTGCATTCGTTGCTCCCAATGTGGTCTCCTCTACATTGGAGAGACCAAACGTAAACTGGGCGACCGCTTTGCAGAACACCTGCGGTCTGTCCGCAAGAATGACCCAAACCTCCCTGTCGCTTGCCATTTTAACACTCCACCCTGCTCTCTTGCCCACATGTCTGTCCTTGGCTTGCTGCATTGTTCCAGTGAAGCCCAACGCAAACTGGAGGAACAACACCTCATCTTCCGACTAGGCACTTTACAGCCATCTGGACTGAATATTGAATTCAACAACTTTAGGTCGTGAACTCCCTCCCCCATCCCCACCCCCTTTCTGTTTCCCCCTTCCCTTTTTTTTCCAATAAATTATAAAGATTTTCCTTTTCCCACCTATTTCCATTATAAAAAAATTTTAAAAACCCCCCACTAGAGCTGTACCTTGAGTGCCCTACCATCCATTCTTAATTAGCACATTCGTTTAGATAATATCACCAACTTTAACTTTAACACCTATGTGTTCTATTGTACTATTGTCGTTGACATCTTTTGATGATCTGCTTCTATCACTGCTTGTTTGTCCCTACAACCACACCCCCCCCCCCACCTCTCTGTCTCTCTATCTCTCCGCCCCCCACACACACACTTTAAACCAGCTTATATTTCAACTCTTTCTTGGACTCGAACTCAAGTTCTGTCAAAGGGTCATGAGGACTCGAAACGTCAACTCTTTTCTTCTCCGCCGATGCTGCCAGATCTGCTGAGTTTTTCCAGGTAATTCTGTTTTTGTTTTGGATTTCCAGCATCCGCAGTTTTTTTGTTATTATCTTTTAAAATCTATGTGTTTTATTGGTGCATTAACAAAAGTGTAACTGGGAGTTAGATTAATTAGGGGATTTAGAAGTTATCATAGTATTAATTTGTAGATCTATGTATGTACTTAAAATCACTTCTTCTATTAATAAAGTTTTAATTTAGTTTTGCAAGACACCTATAAGACTCGGTGGGCTTATTACTACTGAATTCAAGGCACACATTTCAAAATTTATACAAATTGCAAAATAGCTGTGGCAATTGCTTCAAGTTTCCCTTTGGGATTTAAGCAGCTTAGCATTTACCATCGGCTGTGCCATAACATCAATTGCTACAGCAGTCCTCGGACCTACGACCCAATTGGCTCCTGAAAACCACATCTTAAGTCGAAACGTTGTAACTCGAGCTAATTTTCCCATGAGAACAATGTTATAAATGGGAGACTGGTGCCTGAGCCAAAGCCCGTTAACCTATTTTCACCAAAATAACCCAGAATTTTGTACTCAATCAATCATAGATGCGTAATATGGCAACATTAATGTATTTATGTTGTAAATAGCAATCATATTGACATAAAAATCACATAATAGCCTAACTATACATACAGAAATATAGTACTGTGCTAATGGCATCAGAACAGCAACTGAGCATCTTGAGTCAGGGAGATTGGTGGCGCAGCACGTCAATGTGCACCTATGAATGTTTGAACTTGTTCGCTGGCATGGCATCGTAAAGTCGAAACAGGATGTCCGTTTCTAAAAATTGTAAGTGCCATTTGTCATAACTTGAATGGCGTAAAACTGAGGACGGTATTTCCATAAAAAGAGTCCAAACTTCTACTACCCCTTGTGTGCAGAAGTGTTTCCTAATTTCACTCTTGGAAAGTTTGACTCTATATTTTAAACTATGCCACCTGGTTTTAGACTCCCCAAACAGAAGAAATAGTTTATCATTATCTACCCTATCTGTTCTCCTTAATATCTTGAAAACTTTGATCAAATTACTTACTAAATCCCTAAATTCAAGGGAAAATAACTCTAGTTTGTTTAAACTCCATAGGAATTTAACACTTGAATCCAAATATCATTCTGGTAAATCTATGCAGCACTCCCTCCAAGTCCAATATTTCCTTCCTAAGGTATGGTACCCAGTGCTGCTCACAGTTTGCAGTTGTGTTCTAACCATGTCTTTGTACAGCTATAGCATAACTTCTACTCCCTTGTATTCTTGTCCTCTAAATATAAAGGTCAGCATTCCATTTGCCTTTTTGATTATTTTCTGTTCATGACATTTAAATGATCTATGTACATGGACCTTCAGGTCACTTTGGCTCTCCACTGTTTCTAGCATTTTAACCTTCAGGAAGCACTCTATTCGATCCTTTTTGGGTACAAAATGGATGACATTTGCCTACATTGATATCCAATTGCCACAGTTTTATCTATTCTCTTACTCTATTAATATCTGTATAACTTTATGCTTCCATCAGCACTATTCACTATGTCACATATCTTTGTGTCATCAGCAAACTTTGATATGTGGCTTTCTACCCCATCATTTAAGTTGCTAATAAATAGGCTGAATAGTTGAGACCCCAAAACTGATCCTTGCAAGACACCACTAGTCACATTCCACCAATTGGAATACCCGCCCAATATCGCTGTTCTATATTTCCTACCACTCAGCCAATTATTTGCCTTTAAGTTCATGAATATAAACTTTAGCTAACAGCCTCTAATGAGGGACTTTATCAACTGCCTTCTGGAAGCCCATATAACATCCGTAGGCATTCCCGTGCCCACTGCTTCAGTCAACTTTTCAAAAAATTCAATTAGGTTGTGATTTGCATAATTTTTCAATCTAAACAAAATGTTCCTGAATCAGCAGAACTTTGGAAGATTATAGTTATTAAAGTGAAATATTCTCACCTACTTCATTTAGAACTTGCTGATTTCCTCAACATTAAATTCACCCCACCCAGTACTGACCCTGTGGATACAGCCAGTGTAAAGAAGAACTAGGATGATCACAAGGACTTTAAACTGGCAAGGTGGGGGAGGCTCAGATGAAAATGGTGGCACAGAAAATAGATCAAAAATAAAAGGGAATAGAGTGTAATAACAGTTAGATATTGTACTTCAAGAAATATAGGTAAAGGGAAAATGAAACGATGTAAACTGATTAAACCAGGAAAGAGAAATATGTAATGTGTGAGTAAAACATTACAGCAGATTACAGCATACGACTCAATTAAATTTTCATTATATAAATGCATGGAGTATAAGGAACAAATGGAATGAATTACTGATTGTCATGGCTTACTGGGGATAGTGCACTGTAATATCAAGCCCCACTGTTCCCGAGCCACAACAAATGTGAAAGGTTTGACCAAACCACCGATTGCCCCAATTCTACCTAACTGTTTAATTTAGGTTAACAGAATACGAGCACCAGGTTTGTAAACTTAATAATTAAATAACTGTTTATTGAAAAAACTATCTTTACCTAGTGGCAAAAGAAAGAAATATGAACTGCTGATTTCTGACACTATGACATAAACCCTACCCTCTACTTAAATCCCTATACACACACATACAAAACACATAAGACACTCAAAACATGGATTTTAAGGGTGGGATAAAACAGTTCAATATCACCAATTCCAGAGTACAGGATTCAATGGGTTGATTTTGATCGATGTCTTCCAAATTCCTTTCAGTTCTTGTTGATGACACAATGTGGTCTTCCAGCACTTTCAGTATTTAGTTCTTGGGTTGAGCACTTGCCTTTCAATGTCTCTAACAGTGATTTTCCCCTTTACCTCTTGACAGGGATTCTCAGAGATAGAGCAGGTTATAGAGATATGAGAAGAAAAGCCAGCTAGCTATTATTGTGGAATTACTGGAATCTTCCACACACAGAAGAAAGAGGTTTTAGGTCTTGTTCCTTTCAGGCTAGGAGCTAATCTGCTCTGCTCTCATACAAAACCTGGTCACTTGGTCAGGAGCCAATTGAAATGCTGTTGTCAGGCAGCTCCCTTGGTCCTCAACTCCTTTCTGACACCATTCTGTCTGTCATGGCGCACTCTGTTCCAGAACTGTAATATTGTATATATCTCTCACCCTGTTCCAGTGGACATGTCTTTCAACCTGTAGCTATTGTAATTTTAACCCCCAGTCCAACAGAAAATAAAAAGATATTTTATTTACAAAAGACCAACAGAAAAAAAAATGCTCCTTATACTGATACAGATTCAACTTGGAAGGTATGACATGGTAGCTGTTGCTGAGACATGGCTGTAAGATGGGAACTAAATATACTAGGTTACAAGGTCTGCAGGAAAGATAGCGAAAATGGTAGCGGTGTAAGAGTAGCCTTAGCCATTAAAGCTGAAATCACTTCATTGGTAAACCAGGATTCAACGAGAGGTAAGCAGGAAGTTGAGACTATGGGTAGAATTAAAAAATGGAAAAGAATTTAAGACATTAGTGGCTGTTATACCCTACACCCCCGCCTGTACACTCCACCCTGGTAAAAGCTGCAGAGTGGGAGATGCTATATATGCAGAGATTAGATAAACATCTACTAAAGGCAAAGCAGTTTTAATGAGGAATTTTAACTTTCATATAGATTAGCATATGCCAGAAAGGCAGTGAATTCCCTTTGTGTGACCAGGATAGATTACATAGGAACATAGGACATATTGCTGCAGTAATATGCCCCAGAACCAACAAGGGGGCAGGCCATACTAGATTTAGTAATGAATAATGAGCCAGATTTAGTTAACAGTCTAACAATGCGTGAATATTATCAAATAGCAATCATAATATGAGCAAGGTTAATGTAGAACTTTAAAGGGAGAAACACAAAATTGTTATTAAGATTCTAGATTTAAATCAGGCTGACTTCAGCACACTGTCCACAATAAACTGTATTAATGGCTAAAAAGACATAAGATCAGTGGAAGGTTTTCAAAAAAATTAAATGTGATAAAGAACCAGTTTATGCTCCTTAAAGGCAAGTTTTCTACTTGTCAGAATAGACAATCATGGACAAGTAACAGGTAAGAGAGAACATAAAGCTAAAAAAAATACAAAAATGGAAAAAGAGTGCAAAGATCCTGGTGAATGGGGAAGACACAGAGGAAAGCAAAGGGTGAGAAAACAAATAGGAAGAGCTACAGAAAGGGAGTATGAAAAGAAACTTGCACAGGATATCAAGATTAATACTAACATTGTTTTATATCACAGAATCACAGCATAGGAGGACATTTGGCCCATCGTGTCTACACCAGCTCTCCAAATGAGAATTATGAACTAGTGTCATGGCCCTGCCTTTTCCCCATACCCCTGCACATTGTTTCTATTCAAGTAATCATCTAATGCCCTCTTGCATGCCTTGATTAAATCTGCCTCCACCAGACTTCCAGGCAGTGCATTCCAAACCCGAACCACTCACTATGTGAAAAAAAAATTCTCACTTCACATTTGCTTCTTTTGCGAATCACTTTAAATGTGTACCCTCTCGTTCTTGATCCTTTTACGAATGGGAACAGCTTATACAATTATAGAATTATGTTGGGAAAGTGAGGGCGGTCAGGAACATTGTGAGCCCCTTGAAGACCGATTACGTTGATACTTTCGATGAAAATAAGGAAACAGTGGACATGTTGAATAATTATTTCACATCAGTATTTTCAGTAGAGGAAAAGGTTAGCATACTCAGACATCTCAAGGAAGCTAATATTGAATAAGGGACAGGGACTCATCAAACTAAATGTAAGAAAAGTAACAATAATGAAGAAAATAATGGCACTGAAGAGTGATAAATCCCTAGGGCCAGATCATTTCTATCTGAGGGTTTTAAAGGAAGTAGGTGAGAACATTGAAGATGCCCTATTAATAATCTTCTAACATTTTCTCAACATTTTCTCAATTCAGAAACCATCCCTTTAGATTGGAAAATTGCACATGTTATTTAAGGAAGGTGACAGAGGAAAACAGGGAATTATAGACTAGTTAGCCTAACATCAGTTGTTAGAAAATTGCTAGTGTCTATAATTAACGATAGGACGAGTGAACACCTTAAAAATTATCAGCTGATCAGCATGGATTTGTGAAAGGTAGGTCATAACTGATGAGCTTGACTGAGGCCGGAATTTTTCGGCCCCGTTGTAGGCGGGACCCACCACGGACGAGGCAGCGCCCCAGCCAGAAGTCCATTGACTTGCGGTGGAACTGGACGATCCTGGCGGCGGGGGGGGCGGGGGGGATTCCGTAAAATCGCACCCAGAATCTTTTGGAGAGGTGACTAAAGTATTGGAAAGGGGACTGTCTATGGGTGTTATTTATGTGGACGTTTCAGAAGGCATTTGATAAAATCCCTCAAAAGAGACAGTTAGCTGAAATTGAAGTTCAAGAAACTGAAGGCAAATTATTGTTCAGGTTAAGAAATTAGCTGAGTGCAAGAAATAGAATGTAGGGCTAATGAGCAGGTACTCTAATTGACAGAACGTAACTAGTGGATCTGTTTTGGGGCCTGAACTATTCGGTGTGTTTATTAATGATTTAGATGATGTGATAGAAAGCCACATATCCAAGTTTGCTGATGACAAAAAGCTAAGAAGCATTTTAAGCGGTGTAGATAGAAGTGTAAAATTACAGAGATATTAATAAATTAAGTGAATGGGCAAAACTATGACAAATGGATTTCAATGTAGGCAAATGTGGTGTCATCCACTTTGTAATGAAAAGGATTAAACAGAGTGCATCCTAAAGAGAGAAAAGCTAGAAACAGTGGGTGTCTGAAGAGACCCAGCGGCCCATATACATAGACTACTAAAATGTTATGAACATGTACAGAACATAATCAAAAAAGCAAATGGAATGCTTTCCTTTATAAATAATGGACCAGAATGCAGGTGGGGGAGGGAAGAGGCATTAGGTAGAAGTATTGCTGCAGCTATATAAAGTCTTTGATAGATCATTCCTGAAATTCTCTGAGCAGTTGTGGACACCACATCTTAGGAAGGAAATATTGGTCTTGGAGACAACGCCCCATAGATTTACCAGAATAATACCTGAACTCCAAGGGCAGAATTTTCCATTTGACGTGTGGGAGGCGGGCCCTGCATGTCCACGTGTAAAATGACACGTGGTGACATCGGGCAAGTGTCCTGATGTCACTGCGCGCCATTGTGATATGTCGTTGGGCAGGTGCGCGACGAAGTCCGACACGCTCCCGCCATTAATTAACGGGTTACTTAAGGCCCTTTCATCTTCAATTGGTGCCAATTATTCAGCGCCCGTGCGATCTTCGGGTCAGCGCATGGGCGCAACGGGCAAGCGGGTAGGAGACATTTGTATTAACCTCATCCACGGGCGGGATAAGAGGTCTCAGTGGGGTCGTGAATCCGCTCCATGAAATATTTATTGGTGAAAGTTTTTCAAACTCGCCTGTGTGATCTGCAGTACTTCAGAATACACCCCAGCAGCTTTTTCTGGATTCTTAACTTGCAGGTCAGCACTCTGCAGTGAGGAATCTTTTCCAGGCCTGCAGGTTTCAGGAAGCCTTCCCTTAGCTTGGGTATGGGATCTGCTCTTAACACTGGAGGCAGCAACTCTGAGGAGGAAGGGAGGGCTAGAAGGGGGAGGAGGCCAGGAGTGCACATTCTGCCTCCAGGGGAGCCACCTTTGTAGGCACAAGAGCGCAGTGCCAAGAGGTAGTCCAAGGTGGAAGGCGCTGCAGAAGACACCACTATCCTGCTGCCAGGGTATACAGCCGGCGAAGCAGCTACCTCAATATGACTGAGGTGCAGTGCCGAACGAGGCTCCGACTCTCAAGGGAGACAGTCAACTATATCTGTCAGATGATTGTGCCTGAGATCTCCCCTAACTGTGTGGGCAGACCCCATGCCAGTGGCTCTGAAGGTCACAGTTGCCCTCAACGTCTATGCCTCTGGCTCCTTCCAGGGCTCGGTGGGTGATCTTTGCATTATCTCCCAATCAGCTGTCCACACTTGTGTCAAGCAGATTATAGATGCTCTGTTCATCCACTTCCGTTGGGACCAGGCAAGCCAGATACAGCGAGCCAGAGGCTTCGCGGCCATTGCTGGCTTTCCCTGTGTCCAGGGTGCAATAGACTGTACGCATGTGGCCATCAAGTCGCCAGCAGGTGAGCCCGGTGCCTTCGGCAACAGGAAGGGCTTCCACTCCATGAACGTGCAGATAGTGTGTGACCACAGGATGCGGATTCTACAAGTCTGTGCAAGGTATCCAGGCAGCTCCCACGACACCTACATCCTCAGACACTCCCAGGTGCCGGGGCTCTTCAGTGCTCCGGCTGGGCTGGATGGTTGGCTGCTGGGTGACAAGGGCTATCCCCTCAGAAGGTGGCTCATGACGCCTCTCCACCATCCAAGAACAGAAGCTGAGTAGCAGTACAATAGGAGCCATGCCTCCACAAGGGCTGTGTTGGAGAGAGCCATCAGTTTTCTCAAGATGCGCTTCCGATGCCTGGACCACTCAGGGGGCACATTCCAATACCCCCCAGATTGTGTGTCAGTGATAGTGGTTGCATGCTGCGCTATCCAACAATCTTGTGCTGGAAAGGGGGAATGCAGTGGATGATGAAGACATTGACGCAGTGGCTGCGGCTGCACATGATGAGTTCAGCAGTGATTTCGAGGATGAGCACGCACAGGGAAATGCTGAGGGGGTAGACGCTGACCCAGGAATACTCCAGGGAGGCAGGGACACCTGGGATGCTTTAATCCAACAAACCTTCAGCTAGCTCAACACAAATGGGTCACCAGGACAAGCCTCGATACCCGACACCTAAGTGCAAAATCTGGCAGGTCAGCAGCCCTAACTAAGGGTCTTGTACGTAAAGCTTAATGTCCAACAAATCACTCATTACACTTTTCTTAAACATACACATGCAGAAGAAACGAGGCACCCTCAGCCATGGTCACACATCTGGCATTTAAAGTGTGAAGCAGAAGTTATCACAAATAGAAAACAATAGTGCAAACAATCAAAAAGACATTATAAGGACTTAATCTCGGGCCAATGCAAAAGCATCAGTGAAACACCCGTGGTGTGCCTAAGGTACCTTATGCTTTCATTTCCGGGTGCTACGTCTTGGTGCTGCCCCCTCGCTGGGCGTGGCATCTGAGACAGCCTGCTGACTCTGCTGGCCTGTTGGCCTTGATGACCTGGACAGTCGTCCTCTGGCCCGTGAAACCTGTGTTGGCCCTGCCTGGGAGGGGACTGTGAGTTCACAGCTGGCATCTCCCCAGTCTTCGCAGCCTCACCGGATGATATGGTCACTGGGAGAGGGGCGGAGGAGCTGCCGCCCTCATCCAGAGTGCCCTGAGAGGAGCCCGCAGAGACAACAAGCAGCTGCTGCATTGATGTGAGGTCGCTTTGGACCTCCCTGCTCACCATAGCTGGATGTGCAACGAGCTGGGAAGCTTGATACTCACACCATCTCCACACTGGCATGAGGTCATTGCCGAAGTGAAGTCTTGCTGGTTAGAGTGCATCTCCAGGAAGCCCTGACGGGTCTCCTGGTGTAGGCTCTCTCTGTCTCTGCCAGTTCCTCCAGTGACTGTGAAGTGCCCTCACCGCTGTGCCCTGGGACACTAGTCATTGTTCTAATTCCCACCAAGGTGCTAGTACCTGCGCTAGTGCCTGCCTCGCAGAAATGGTGTGACGCTGGTGAGGCTTCAGGCCCCTCAGGTGTGAGAGGGGGCCTCTGCTGCTCCTCCTCCCGATCCTGTTCCGATGATGCTGAAAGGAAGAACAAGGACAGTGGATCAGTTAGCGTGGAGACAATGACAGATTTCATCCCTGTCCCCCTGGCTCATCATTTGCTCAACCTTCCATAACCAATGGCCCAGCAACATTGCAACAAAAACTAATGTAACAATCATCAGTGCCATGGCTGTTGGGAGGACAATGCGGACCTCACTGTTGGCCTTAAATATCTGGCCATGTCACCCCAGCCTCACTGACACCAGTAGACCTGGGTGCATGGCGCTTCTCCAGCTCCAGGGCCTCCTGCTCGAAGCAGCTTAATATGGAGAGCTGTGCCTGGCTGCCTCCAGTCCTCATACGCTCGGCCGCATTATGAGCATTCTTCTCCTGAAAAAGAGGATTGATTAGGGTAAATTGCACATGGACTCTGTTCTGCCCACACCCCAACCAGAGTGGGACATATCAGGCCTCCAGTGCCTCCTCACCCTGCTGCTGCTGATCACTCAGACAAAGATGCTAGGCCTGCTCCCCATCCCCCCACCACCCCCTTGGACAAATGCTGCCAACATCACATTAGGAACCACATGGTATTTCGTCCCATTGCAAGGGAGCACAACCACGTGTAGCGTAGAGAGCAGCAGATGGTTCATTGCCACACCACCTTGAGGTTACCCTTCCACCATCTCATCATCCTGACTAGGTCATGTCCTGGAGATCTGAGTCTTCGCATAGATGCAGCTCTTCCAAGTTGCCCCCAAACCAGTCATGTGGGACTAAGATCAACACAAGCTGCGGGGAAAGCTCATCTCCTCATGACCCACACAGGCTGACCTCAGCATGGGCAATATCTGCTTGCCCACCCAGCAAAGGAAAAATGCCCTAAATGATTCAATGCAGTCATGACACTAAGACCTGGGGCGGGGGGTGGTGCAAGGGGCTCAGAGGGTAAGGCTACCTGCTGGGTTAAATGCCCAATCCCAACATGGTGCTCACCCTGCCAGAGCGCAACAAATCATTGAAGTGCTTGTGGCACTGGATCCAGGTGTGCTGCACCACGCTGCGGGAGCTCACCACCTCCGCAACCTCCTCCGAGGCACATTTTGTCATGTGGGGGGGCCTCCTCCTCCCATCTTAGGGGACCAACACCTCCCGGGGTGCTGCCACCTTCTCGAGGAGGGCAGCAAGGCAATCATCAGAAAAGCGAGGGGCGCAGTGGCCCCCCCCGGCTGGCCTACCCTCCAGCCTGGCCTGCTCACCCGAACCCCTCTGCTGTGGCCTGGAACTGGCCATTGTGAGAAGCCTACAAAAAGCTGCCAGGATTTTTTTTAGGCAGACTGCCGGGTTGCCATTGGACCCACCGGTCTGTGCACGCCCGCCACTGCCTGCACACTCCCGCTATCCAGGAGAGTCAGCAAATACACTGGGCGGGCCTTAATTGGCCCGCCTGCGTAAAATGGCAGCGGGGACTCGAATGCGGGCGGCGATCAGGTCTGCGCCTGCTCCGGCTCCCCCCCTCACCAGACGGAAAATCCTGCCCCAAGTCATATGTTGCAAGCACAGGCTACACAAACTATTGTTGCTTTCCCTAGAACTTAGAAGATTAATGGATGTTTAAACCAAAGTTGAAAAGATATTAGGGGAGCAAATAGTGTAGATAGAGAGAAACCATCTCCTGTGGTTGGGGAGGCTAGTAATAGGGATCATTGTCTAAAAATTGGAGCCAGACCTTTCGCAAGTGAAATTAGAAAACATTTCTGTACAGAAAAGGTGGTAGAAATTTGGAATTCTTTTCAGAAATAGTAACCCTTGATAGATCATTTGCTAATTTTAATTCTGATTTGATAGATTTTTGTTTACCAAATGTATTAAGGGACATGAGACAAAAACTAGAATATGGAGTTAGGTTGCAGATCAACCAAAATATCATTGAATGGTGGAACAGGCTCAAGGGGAAAAATGGATTGCTCCATTTCCTATGCTTCTGGTGTTCTTATTAGATACCCCAACACACTCTGTAGTCACGGCCCTTTTATACTTATTGGAAGACAAAGGGGCAGGTTGGACATATATATCTATCATGCTTTCTTAAGAGATTGATGATCATGTGAAGGGGAAACAGTGTCTATTAAAGAAACTACTTATCTGCAGGAGAATAGCCATTAGTGGGGTTGTCCTCCATTTCCAAGGAGCTCCTCTTTAACCTAGAGGAGAGCAGAGAGGCAACTCCTTGTCATGAAGCTATTAATGTATATAATTGGAAAATATTTTTCTTTTAAGATAGAGGTTTTGTCTGTGGGTGTGTCTTAATTGGATTAAAGCTAGATAGTCTGAGTGCTTTGAGGTATACTAGTTTTGATATGCAAGAGCGATAGCATGCATTTACATTTTTTGAATAGAGCATTCAAGAACTAGGGTGAAAACGGACACCTATCTAGCAGTTACCAAGCAATATGTTTATGTTACTAATAAATTGGTACAATGAAAAGGGTTTTATTGTTAGGGAGATTTAGTTCAGAGGTTGTTGATACAATGAGAATTAACATTCAATGGGGCTGGTAGGTATAACTTCCAACAGTTTTGGGTGTGCAGAGCAGAGGCAACGTAAGGTCAAAAGGCAGCTGTAAGCCCCCAACTGGCTCCACAGCAACCAAAGTGAAAATAACTTAATTTTGAATTTGTAAAGTGAAAATGCTTTGCCTGATATCAGGTTAAGTCTATAGGTTGCTGTTGCCTTAATGGAGATTAGTTTGGGAATTTGTTAAAAGATATGATAGTGGTAATTTGAAGCCACATGTATATATTTAACCTGTGTAAATTAATAAAATGTTTAATCTAGTTTAATGTAAAACGTTGAGAACTGGTGGTCTGATTCCTGAATTTAGAGTCACACGTTAAACATAGCTTTTAAAATTATGACAATTGTTTAACGTTTCCCTCTGGGAATTTTAAATAACCCCGCTTTACCAACTGCAATTGTTATAACACTCCTCCATCTCTCAAGTTTTCCCTTCCACACTCCCTTTCTCCAAAACTGTAGCTTTTTATATAATAGAGTTCATTATTGATGTAGAGTTTTTTCCAGTTCAATAATCATCAAATCATACAATCATAGAAAATCACAGTATGGGCAGAGGCCATTTGGCCCATTGTGTCCACATCAGGCAACAAGTAGCCATCCAGCCTAATCCCACTTCCCAGCTCTTGACCCATAGCCTTGTAGGTTATGGCACTTCAAGAGCATATCCAAGTACTTTTAAAATTTTAAGAGGGTTTCTGCCCTTAGCACCCTTTCAGGTAATGAGTTCCAGACCCTACTACCCTCTGGGTGAAAAAACTTCTCCTCGAATCCCATCTAAACCCACTAGCACTTACCCTAAAGCTATACCCCTTGGTTATGGCCCACTCAACCAAGGGGAGTAGGACCCTCCCATCTACCTAAATCCCTCCTAATTTTATACGCTTTAATTAGGTCTCCCCTCAGCCTCCTCTGTTCCAAAGAAAACAGTCCTATCCAATCTTTCCTCATAACTAAAATTTTTCAGTCTAGCGACATCCTGGTAATCTCCTCTCTAATGTCTCTAGTGCATTCATTTGTTTCCTACAGTGCAGTGACCAGAACTGGACGCAATGCTCTAGCTGTGGCTTGGCTGGTGTTTTATACAGTTCTGGCATAACTGCCCAGCTCTTATATTCTATGCCTTGACTAATAAAGGTAAGTATCTGTTTGCCTTCTTGACCACCTTACCTACCTGTCAAACTACCTTGAGGGATTTGTGGACAAGCACTCCAAGGTCTCTTTACCTAATCAAAAGGCCAGCAGCTGGGCAGACATGGCAGCTCCACCAATAGAGGTGGCTGCTACTGAGCTTGCAGTGAAGAAAAAGAGGTCATCTCCATGTTGGGGCATCCTTAATGGTCAAGTAAGCTTTTTTATTTTGGCAGCTCCCGCTGACTGGAGAGGTGAACCCTCCAGTGGTGGCATCAGAGCTGCACAGATGGCCATTGCTGCTGCAGGGGAGCCCCTCCAGGGCACAGCTGTTAAGGAAGGATGCCCGGAACACACAGGGAGGCCACCACAGTTTCCCTGGCACTCTCCCCGTGTGAAGGGTTCTGATCCCATGCCAGTAAAATGCCAGCAAGGGCAGGAAGTGGCTGTTAATTGGTAAATTATCTGGATTAATTGGGTGCTCACCTGCAGTTGTTGAGTGGCCACAGCACTGCTGTTCCCGCTGTTGAGAACATCCTGTGGCAGCAGAAAGACATCAGGCTGCCCTCCCCCGATGCTTTCCACAGCCATTTTACAAGGCCTCCCACCTTTGAAACTATCTCCAAAGGGCTGGTAAAATTTGTTTTTATCGTTCAGACAGCGTAGTGTTAATGCTTTTTGACTACTGACTACTAAGCCCGAGGCATGAGCTAATAATTCAGAGAATCTAAATTCAGATGCCTGGATTATTTGAGAATTTGTGTTCAGTTTGAATATCATTAACCTTAGGATTGTTGTGAAATTCAGTTGGTTCACTAATGTCTTCAGGGACGATAATTTATTTGGTTTTGCCTATATATGACCCCACATATACACTGCAGGCAAATCTTATAGGCCAATGTCACGGCTGATTTAGATACATCAAGGTTGACCTTTAAGTGCCATATCAAGTGTATATCAAACAACTACACCTTCACTATGTCTTCTTCGGACAACTAGTCCTTGGCTTTCACATTCCAATAACTAATATTTTAAAAATTCCAAAGATTTAACCAGAATGCCCACAGTTTTGAACTTAACTAACATCTTTTCATTTGGAACTTCAGTTGATTATAAATTAGAGAATATCTCTATTCGTTATAAAGTGCTGGTTTCTCTCTCCTTCGTAACTGACTGGCCAGTTATACTGTCTTTCGAATTTCTTATCGGAATCCAAATCAAGATTAGTTCTTTGTTTGACTTTGGTAGGCTTCCTTAGGTGATTGTAGTCTCATTGTTTTTAATGGGCTCGCATGATGTTTATCATTGTCTTCCTGCCTAGTAACTAGTTTTGAAATGAAAGCCATTGTATGTGGGGAGTATTGATGGGTTCGCATAATAGAATTAATTGTGCTTTCCTGCCTTAGTAGTTAGTAGCGATTATTTATGCAAGGTTTTGATGGGTTTCAGTTTTGTGTGAGGTGACGTCGTTCTCTGGGTTGATTGTATTAAAGGGAAGAATGCGTATTCTGTCTCCTCTCGTCTGGTTTCAGGCAAAACAATCCACATTGTGCTCAATAAGCCCGGGCATGTGCAGCCCCAGGCGTTCATGGCCCAGCCTCCTGTCTGCAGGGTTTTACACTTAACTCAGCAGATTAAAAGTCCAAAAGTCACATCCTTGCTGATGATATGAAAAATGTGGGAATTTTGAGAACCTTTCACTTAAGATGCTAACAAAGCTTGTGTTTTTACAATCGTGGTGGTTAGAGGAGATTTGAAGGAACAATCTTAACTGAAGTAAGCAGAAGGCCCCAGGATTTCTCAACCCCTATACAAATCTTTGAAACAGTAGTCAAACCAAATGGTTAATCATCCAATTTCTGATAAGTATCTGACTTGAGTTTTTCAGGGGTATAACTCAAATGGGTGTAGAAGGAAATTTGAGTTAAGAAGTTTGGTTTAGAAGTTAAAGTATAAGTAACTGTGTTCATTTCACTTTTAATATCTTTAATGTGACTGATTAGTTAAGATAGAGTGTAATTATTAGCATTCATGTTCTTTAATTTTGGTGTGACAAAATTCTTTTGTTTTAAACAGTGAACTTTGTGGCTTCATCGATTTCATAAATATTTGGGTTTTCAGATGTCAAAAGAAAGCTACTGATCTCTACTGAAATCATAACAATGCTGATCAGCATGGTCCTGCAAGCTGCCTCATCAAGATCCTCATCAGAGTCGTCTGCATCACAATTTGCCTGAAATCTCTGAACAGCTGGCAAATAAATTATCCTTTGGTCCTGGTCTGGCTATGGCCCACTCTTGCCCCCATGCCATACTATATGTTGATCCCAATTTCACTCTCGTCTCCAGGGTGCATGCAGTGTCAGTATCTGAGCTGGTGGCTGTGACCATCAGGTTAAGTGATGGACCCTGTTCATTAGTGCTGTGCTGTTTTTCTCTCTCTGCCTTCCTCCATGGGCTGCTTCAGCCGGGCACATGGTAGTTCTTCTTGGGTGCCTGAAAGCAGAAAATCAGATGGAGGAAGATGGGGTAAGGGAAACAGGGTGAAGTGTGAAGCAAGAGATCACATCATCAG
The DNA here is from genome assembly GCF_017639515.1 of Carcharodon carcharias. NCBI lineage: Eukaryota > Metazoa > Chordata > Chondrichthyes > Lamniformes > Lamnidae > Carcharodon > Carcharodon carcharias. The sequence continues at coordinate 200,829,261 of NC_054468.1, read as the reverse complement.
TAGCTTGCTCATCATGCCAGATTACAAGATGAGGATGCCCAGGAAGTTAAGAAGGGGAAAAGGCAGGAAAATACAATTATCTTCAATGTTCTCAGCGATGTTGGATGCCAGAGGCTCCATCACAGCCAGTCCCATGATGTTGAATCTCCTCCTGCTCACCTCCTCTATAAATGTCTTCAGTGTTGCATCTGTCACTCTGGAACGCTCTATGTGCTGTTGAGTTCAACTTTTTGATGTTTTAAATTGCAGGAATTTTCTTTAATGCAGTTTCCCTTTATGAGGGATAGTCTGCCTTTTAGAAGGGAAGGCTGGCTGGAGCATGTGGTTCCAAACAATGTTTCCTATAGGCACGAGAACAACAGGTCACCCACGTCTGCAATACAATGATGTCTGCAATGTTACCTGCCCCCTTTGCTTAGTGCAGAAGCTGCAGTCAGTGTTTAGGAGAGGCAAGCAGCATGGGATGCGCTGGATCCAATGTTAAAATAATTCAGATGAAGTTATTGGCATCTGTCCATCTGGGGAGACAATGGACTGTGCCCAGGGTGTATGCCGCTTCTGTATTGAACATTGGCTGTTGTGGCTGTAAAGGCCAATTTGTGAGTGGCATTCTCTTTCACAGCTGGCACAGATGAATAACTTTGGCCCAAGGTCGACTGATGTTTTTTCCTTCTGGGGGCTCTCTTTCCTGCAATCTGGTCATTTTTTTTTGTCATCACCTTTTTCTATGCCCTTCCTGTCTGTTTGTCTCCAGGCACTCCAATCAGCAACAAGAACTTGCCACGAACCAACTCCGAACCTGGTCAACTTGATTTCACACTTGCAGACATCATTGTATCCCAGATTTAAGTGACCTGTTGTTCTCGTGCTGAAAGCAAGCTCGCCATAGAGCTTGTCTTTGAGGACGTGGTCTACATGACCCAGCCAAAAGAGTCACCACTGACTCAAGAGGGCAAACATGCTGGAGATCCCTGCACACTACTGTACTTCCATATTCACACTCTGTCTTGCCAGGGGATCCCCAATTTTCATCTGAGGCAGCGGAAGTGGAAGCTGTTCAGCCGCCTTTCTTGGCTTGTGTAAGTTGTCCATGCCTCATTACTGTAAGGGAGGGTACTGACAACACAAGCCTGGTACACACAGAACTTTGTATTTCCAGTTAGTTTGCAGCTGGTCCACACTCGACGTCTCAACTTTGACATGACAGTTGAGACCTAGGTAATCCTGGTGCTGATTTTGGTATCAAGGGACAAGCTGCTGGCAATTGTTGATCCAGGGTGTGTGAAGCTGTCAGCGAGTTCCAGAGTGAGGTTGTCGATGCTAATGGAAGGTGGAGTCTCTACGTCCTGGCCCATAACTTTAATCTTCCTGGTGCTGATTGTCAGTCCAAGCTGCTTGCAGGTCCAGGAGAACCAATCTATAAACTGTTGCAAGTGAACTTCAGTAAGGGATGCTAGTGTGGCATCATCAACAAACAGCAACCCATAAACTAGAACATTACACACTTTGGTCATGGCGCACAGTCTTGCCACGTTGAACAGCTTGCCAACGGCTCCGGCATACAGTTAGACACCTCATTTGAGTTGCCGAAAGTGTACTATAGCAGCATGGAGAAAAATATGCCATAGAGAGTTGGTGCCAGGACACAACCCTGCTCTACCCCACTGCTGATCTTGAAAGCCTCCGATATTGCTCTATTGTTACTATGCATGTTCTCCTGGAAGGAAGAAATGATGCCCAGGAGCTCAGGTGGCAAACTATTTTCAACAGTAGTTTAAATGGCCCAGTTCCGCTGACAGGGTCGAAAACCTTGGTGAGGTCTATGTAGGCAATGTAGAGTGGTCTGCTCTGTTCACGGCACTTCTCCTGTAACTGCTGAAGTTAGAAAACCATGTCAACTGTTGATCTGCCAGCTCTGAAATTGCATTGAGACTCAGTGATGCCAGGGTTTACAATCTGGTCAGAGCAACGCGAGCAAAGACCTTCACCACAATCCTTAACAAGAAGATGCCTCGGTAATTATTGCAGTCACTGCAATCCCCTTTGCTTTTGTACAAAGTGACTGTTTTTGCACCATGCACGTCTTGAGGCACATATCTTTCCTTCCAGCAGAGACAGAAAAATACATGGAGGTGCTGCAGCAGTGCTTTTTTTCCACTTTTAATAATTTCAGGTGTAATGCTATCATTTCCTGGGGTTTTACCACCGGCAAGACAGTCAATGGCCTTTCAACAGAACTGAAATCGGTTCTGTTGAAGGGTCATGAGGACTCGAAATGTCAACTCTTTTCTTCTCCGCCGATGCTGCCAGACCTGCTGAGTTTTTCCAGGTAATTCTGTTTTTGTTTTGGATTTCCAGCATCCGCAGTTTTTTGTTTTTAGTCAATGGCCTTGTTGAACTCTACTATGGTGGGCTCGCTGTCCAGCCTTTCCATGAGGAAAGTCTGGAATCACGCTCAGAGCTTCTTCAGTGATAATGTTCTCCATTGCGTAGAGTTCAAGGTTGTGGCCTACCCACCTTTCCATCTGTTTTCTAGGTTCAGTGGTGATCATTTTGTCTTCGCCTTCAAGGGGGCTAGATTTGGTTGCTGCTAGGCCTGTTGCTTTCTTGATTCCTTCATTCATCTCTCTGGCATTCCTGGATTCGGCAGCAGATTGTATGCAGTTGCAGAGTTTCAAACAATATCAATTGGAACAGTGCTGAGCAGGCTGCTGAGACTTGATTCTGGAACCTCTAAGAGCATCCAGATCTTGTTTGCTGGGAACTTACTTGCAGTTCATGAGGGTTCTCCATTTCAGTCCAGTAAGCTTCAAATCAGTCAGCATCCTCTAATCTCTTTTACTGTATCCAGTGAGTGCAGAGTTATAGATGATGTTGTGCAGATGATCCCACTTAGACACCACAATCTGGCTATGGGCATTGTTGTCCAAAAGAGCCTGATCAAGGGTGTTGAGGAACTTGTGGGGCTTTTCTGGGTCAGGATGTTGTTTCGTGCGCTCACTTTTGCCTTTGTCTTTTTGATGTGGTTCTTGAAGATGAGGCATCTGTCAAGGGTGACTCCTAAGTAGATAGGGTGCTCGCAATGCGTCAATGTTGCTCCACACCAGGTTACTTTAAGCTGGTGTTTGGCTTCATGGTTTCTGAGGTGGAATGCACAAACTTGCGTCTTTGATGGGTTTGCGCTAAGGTGGTTTTCTTCATAGTAGGATGTTAGTCCCTCCAAGGCCTCAGAAAGCGTTTTCTTCATGGTGTTAAAATCAGTGCTTTGGGCAGTGACACATAAGTCATCAGCATATATAAAACAACGTGTGACACCGTCTATAGGTTGGTCATTCACGTAGATGTTGTAAATGTTGCAAACACGCTTCCCTGAGGAAGACCATTCTTCTGAATATGCCACCTAAGTACTATCACTAAATGATGTGTCAATACTGAGTGTGCCTCGTCTCCCAGATGCCAGGTCAATGCTGCACATTAACTTTGCAGGCCTCTGACCAATGTAGGGTCATGAGTGCCTGTCTATGATCACACAAGGGTCCTTCTAAAGCACTCTCTCTGCTTTCAAAGGTCACCTAACTTGCAGGTTTGCACCCATGCTGTAGAATGTCTCACAGTGTCCTGAGGAGCCATGGCATTCTGGGGGCTCAGTATCAAAAAAGGCCCCACCATTAATTATGCATAAGAGCTGGCATTTGGAGAGATGCTGCTGAGCAGATTTAACTCTGTCTTCAGATGCTAATGCGACAACCATTGTCAATGACTTTATTCCTGCAGCTACCCAGCTAAACTTCTATCATGCTGCCATGAATGCAATTTTTGTAGTCACATTCCTGCCCTGTGAAGGCTGCCTTGGCCAGTGAAACCTTTTGTCTCATGGTAGCTAAGACTGCACAACATGTAGTTTCAGAGTGAGCTCTGGTGGAGTGCTTATCCCATTGCTCAATGGCCACATGCTCCATAAGGCGCTTAGCCTTGCAACAATGAGTCCGTCAATAGCCTTGAAGGTTACTATTCTTTTGGTAACTGATGACCTTGATTGACATGTCTTCCCTGCCTCAAGGACAGGAGAACTGCCTTCGTATCAGCTTGTTTTCACCTTACCTCTCCTGAAAGCTTGTCACTATGAGGATGTCATGGGCATGTCTTTGGCATTGTGCCTGTACAATGGCATCCTCAAGTGGCAAGTCTGCATCCTCGCTCTCTTCAGGTTCATCCCATCCCATGTCCTCCTCGTCTGAGATATGTAGCTCATCCATGTCTCCATGTGGCAACTCATCCCACCTTTGTAGCGCTAGGTTGTCAAGGGCACAGAGAACAATGATGATGGGGAACACCCTCTGTGGACAGTATAGGAGAGCCCCACCTGATCGGTCCAAACCTCTGAAGCACATTTTTAGGATGCCAGCAGTTTGCTCTATTAACGATCTCGTGGCTGAATGTGCCACATTGTTTCTCTCCTCCAATGCACTTTGAGGATGACAAGAGGGTGGCATTAATCATATCTTCAGGGGGTACCCCTTATCACCAAGGAGCCAACCCTTTATACGCCGAGGGCCCTCAAAGATCTGTGGTACCTGCGAGTGACTCAAGATGTAAGAGTTGCACGAGCTGCCAGGGTACCTTGCACAAACAGGCATGGTCTGCTTTCGGTGATCACAGGTTAGCTGGAAGTTTAGAGAGTGGAATCCTTTTCTATTACTGAACGCTACTGGCTACTGCCAAGGAGCTCTTAAGACCACATGTGTGCAGTTGATGATGCTTTGCACTTATGGGAATCCGGATATTGCCGCAAACCCAACAGCTGTGCCAGCCTGTCTTGCTTCATCCATGGTGAACTAGACATAATGGTGTGCTTTACTGAAAATGGCATTGGTCACCTCCCTTATTCACTTACATGTGGATGATTGTGAAATCCTGCACAGGTCCCCAGTGGAGCCGCAGAACGATCTGCCAGCAAAAAAGCTGAGTGTGGCAATTACCTTCAGGGTGACCATCAATGGATGGCCTCCCAGTCCGTGCAGTGTCAGATCCTCATGGAGAATGTGACAAATATGATGCACCACATCCCTAGACAAGTGAAGGCATCTGTGGTACTGTTTTTCACATCTCCATGTATGAGAGGTGTCTTCTGTCAACCCTTGGTCACTCCAAATGCCTCCGTGGATTTCGTCCTTCCTCCTCAGCATCCAGATCTTCATGGGGCTCCACTGGCTCTGGTTCCTCATGGGGATCCTCTTCCCTGAGCTGTGCCAAATGGTGACAGGCCCTTCTTCTCCTCACCCACATCACAGCCATCAAGAAGTGTTGTCTACAGTCTGCATTCTGCATTCCTCCTTGTCTCTGTGGGCAATTAGATTAGAGATATGATTGCACCTTACCCTGGAATGCTCTCCCTCCATCGCCAAACCTGGAAGCCAGTGTAAAGTCCTTGGGCTTCCAGACATGGCATCTCCAGGCCACCAGTTGCAGCTGAAGCACATCCTGAAGATTCACAGGTGGCTGAACATCCCCCTCTGACCTGACTGCGCATTCATAAGGACACTTTGATCAAGGTCAATACAGGCATGTGCGCTTCCCTTCAGTCCAGCTGCTGTCAGCCTGCCTCCTTTAACCTAGACACTGGTCCAAACTGACGCTAATTTCAAGACTGCAAACCATTATCATCCAGACCATATTGTGGATGCTTGTCTTGAGCATGTTGCTTATCCCCAGGAGCTGTGGCACCATAAGTGATTGATCCTTCATCCCTTTTCATTCTCCTGCGATGGACGTGTGAGCAATCAGACCAAATCAATTGTTGCCCCAAGCTTTAATGGATTGTCATAAGAATGTGCAGCATGGGTTAAGGTGCCAAATTCCTTCAGTTGGCATTTGATACGTGTTAACAGTTCTCAGCTGAGCCTTGATCTGCATGCCTTCAGCCAAAAATTGTTAGGTTGCCCCTTCAATCTAATTATGAAACAGTTGTGCCAACTTTGAATAAGTTTCAGTGAGTGTTCTCCTGAAAGAGAGTCAAATAGCAAGATTTCAAATTTGTTTCCGGAGGATTTTGGAGCAAAGGCCAAGGTCCTATGAGCAAAGAAAAGATGATTTGGTTGATGGTGATTGTAGTTCTGTTTTGAAAGACTATTTTAAAGCCTTTCCTCTTGATCAATTCTGGCTCTCAATTCAAAAAATACTCCCCGAGTCATCCCAAAGAGCTTGTCTACTTTGTCCCAATATCTGTGTGAAAAAAAAGCAAGTAGAGAAGCAGCTTGAACATAAAGACTGAATGGCGTTTAAAATCAAATGGAGATTCAACAAATTGTATGCCTGCAAACAGGCTTATCCTACTCAAGGGTGGATCACCAAATGTTCTTTTATTTTATTTTTTGTTCATTTATGGGATGAGGGCATCACTGGCTGGGCCAGCATTTATTGCCCATCCCTAATTGCCCTTGTGAAGGTGGTAGTGAGCTGCCTTCTTGAACTGCTGCAGTCCCTGTGGTGTAGATACACCCAGAGTGCTGTTAGAAAGGGAGTTCCAGGATTTTTACTCAGTGGCAGTGAAGGAATGGTGATATATTTCCAGGTCAGGACGGTGAGTGGCTTTGAGGAGAACTTCCAGCTGGTGGTGTTCCCATGTATCTGTTGCCCTTGTCCTTCTAGGGTTTGGAAGGTGCTATCTAAGGAGACTTGGTGAGTTTCTGCAGTGCATCTTGTAGGTGGTACACACTGCTGCCACTGTGCGTTGGTGGTGGAGGGAGCGAACGTTTGTGGATGGGGTGCCAATCCAGTGGGCTGCTTTGCCCCGGATGGTGTCAAGCTTCTTGAGTGTTGTTGGAGCTGTACTCATCCAGGCAAATGGAGAGTATTACATCACACTTCTGACTCGTGCCTTGTAGATGGTGGACAGGCTTTGTGGACTCAGGAGGTGAGTTACGCACTGCAGGATTCCTAGCCTCTGCCCTGCTCTTGTAGCCACAATATTTATATGGCTAGTCTAATTCAGTTTCTGGTCAATGGTAACCCGCAGGATGCTGATAGTGGGGGATTCAACGATGGTAATGCCATTGAACGTCAAAGGGAGATGGTTAGATTCTCTCTTGGAACTCCTGCAATGATGTCCCAGAACTGAGATGATTGACCTCCAACAACCATAACCATCCTCCTTTGTGCTAGATATGACTCCAACCAGTGGAGAGTTTTCCCCTGATTCCCATTGAAACCAGTTTTGCTAGGTTCAAGTTTCTTCTGTTGTATACTGGTACTATGCAAATAATATTGCTTTCTGCCTTAAGCAGTATGTTATGTCATGTTATCCAACAAAATTCCTCCTGCTCTATGCAAAACTATAGGGGTGCAGATCTGAGCTGTGTGAACAGAGGATAATGAATCAGCAGCTGGTTTCATTCCACACCGCCTTAATTTCCATGGAAAAGAATGTCATGCAAGGGTTGAACCAACTCCACTTGTCCTTCTAGGGTTTGGAAGGTGCTATCTAAGGAGACTTGGTGAGTTTCTGCAGTGCATCTTGTAGGTGGTACACACTGCTGCCACTGTGCGTTGGTGGTGGAGGGAGCGAACGTTTGTGGATGGGGTGCCAATCCAGTGGGCTGCTTTGCCCCGGATGGTGTCAAGCTTCTTGAGTGTTGTTGGAGCTGTACTCATCCAGGCAAATGGAGAGTATTGACTCGAAACGTCAACTCTTTTCTTCTCCGCCGATGCTGCCAGACCTGCTGAGTTTTTCCAGGTAATTCTGTTTTTGTTTTCCACTTACTATTGTCCGGTTTGCTCCACTGACCGACAAACTTCAACCATGATCCCCACCGCCACCACCCCCCCCACCCCACCACCCCCCACCGCACCCCCCCCCCCCCCCCCCCAACCATACCCCCACTATTTCTGATAAAGATGGGACGTGGGTGGGCAGAAATACTTTTGATAACGTCTGATCTACAGTACATTGCCTGTTTACTGCTGTTCCTGGACTTTGAGAGAAATGGTGCTGTTCTCTACATCTACTACACTTCTGATCCTAAGCAGGACATTCTTCCCTTTTCAGAATCTGGCAGCTTTCATAGCAGGTTACAGCTTATTTCAGCCCCTTAAAACGTATTTGGTTTCAGGCTGGAATCATTTCTCATTTTTCCGAACTAAACATTTCACGTATTATTGCTTTTAACGACTTGGTCGTTGAGTTGCTAGCTTTACATAGGCCCAGGCAAATTTGCAATGTCATTTTTGGCATTGTAAAAGCCACCTACCAGTGTCAGTTTCCTATGTGCAAGTAACTAGTCTCTTTCTTCTACAACCATCCAGTTACAAATTTCAGCTAAGGTGTGGAGAATCAATATGTATGACTTTATTGTTTCATCTGGATCTTAGTGTCAGTTGTTTAATATATGGCATTCATATTTTCATTCAGCTCTCCAACACGAAATTGCTGCATCTTGCTCAAAATCAATGTTCTTTTCATCTGTCTCAATCTGTAGTTCATTATTTTCAGTGCCTCTCTTCTCATTATTAGTGGAGCAGTTCTGGCATCTTTGCCTGCTTAATGAGACATGATACAGTCTCGTAATAATCACAAATTATTTTAAAGTTCTTCCATATGATGGCTGCTATGTAGTTTTCCAGGAATTATACATTTTGAATAATAGATTCACAGAATTGCACAGTGGTTACTTTTCCATTACTTACTAAGTTAATTTTGATCCACAATGAGTTTTGGCTGATAGTCACACAGAACAGAGTCAAGTATTTGATCAATTTAGAGTGGTTAGCTGAAAACAGATGTTGCCTTTCTTGGATTCAAATATATTTTCTCTTCTACATCTTTTAAAAATATTCTTATATGTTTCTAATTCCTGCTATAATTTGAGATAAAATTAGCAAGCATTTAGGGATTCTTGAGTTAGTCAAATGAAGCCATCATTATTAACAAATTTAATAAAGTTTTTTGAAGAAGTGACCAATTGGATAGATAAATGAAATGCTATAAATGTAGTGTACATGGACCTTTGGAAGGCATTCAATAAGAGGCTTGGCAGAAAAATTGTGGTGAATGGTGCAAGAGAAAAATACAGCCTAACACAAAGTTGGTTGATGGAAATTTTTAAAAAGGCTTGAATTTTTCTGATGACATTGTTAAAATGGCAAAGTGGGACTGTTAATCCCTCATACAGTCCCATCCACACACTGTATTACAGTGGAGATAATGACACAAATCTTCCAGTATCTGTATCGTCAAAATCTGGACTTAAGTTGGGAAATGAGCATCAGGGACATGCAGAAGTCCTGAAGCACAAACATGCACTGAAAAAAAAAGTAACAATATTAATTAAATAAAAATTTTTGAAAAATTTAATGGACATGTCCCAGCTCATGTGACAGTTTCACATGAGGCTCCTCCGTGCCTCAGGAAGGTTTCTGAGCTCTTTTGCGCAAGCCCCGACTCAGGGACCCCCCCCCCAGCCCACACAGGGAGCGCTTCTGGGTGTGCATCATGCTGGGCAGGTCTTAATTGGCCCGCCCACGCAAAATGGCAGCACGCACCCGATCGAGGGTGCTGATCGAGTTTGCGCTTGCGCCCACCCACCCCCGCACAACCCCTCTGATGGTGGGAAAATTCAGCACAGTGCGTTTATTTTTCCCAAAGATTACTGGTAAAATTGGTACTATGATAGATTTTTTATTATTAGACAGGTAAAAGTCCAAAGACATAGAGAAGCAATGGAAATTTATATTCAACAGGGAAAATATGTACAAAGCAGAGAAGACTGTATGCATGGGAAGGCATTCTAAGATCTAACATAAGTATGAAAAGCCTCCAGCATCTAAGCCTCGAGCTGCTGTCTACAAGGAACTGAAGCTGAGAAAAACTTTAAAAAGTTTGTATTCGACTGTTCAGGGTATTGTGTGCTACTTTGCCTGGGTCTTTTAAAATTTGTGTGTCTCACTGTTGCTTTAATTCAGGTGTAATTAGGGCCAGATTAATTACGAGATTTAGAAGTTATTATAGTGGTAATTTGTAGAGCTATGTATGTGCTTAAAATCATTTCTTCTATTAATAAAGGTTTAATTTAGTTTTGTAAGAAACGTATAAGACTTGGTGGTCTTCCTTTTACTGAATTCAAAGCTCACATCTCGAAATAAGCACTAATTGCAAATAGTTGTGGCAGCTGCTTCAAATTTCTCTCTGGGATTTGGGCAGCTTTGCATTTACCATCTGCCTGCCATAACAAGCAATATCAGTAATCCTCCACATTACAGAAGGGTCTGCAATTGTGCTGTTACCCTTGTAAGCATATAAACACTTGACACCTCTTTACATTAAGCAAATAAACATTGAGCCATTGACAAAAGAAATCACAGAAAAATAAATAAAAAATAAAAATAAAGCTGTCAATCAAGCAAAATTTTCGCTTCTGTGCAGCCGTGTCAACAAATATAATCTTTTTATGGGAATCTGTGCTCTCAGCCAAACATGCCTCTGTTATTGATACTTTAAAGGTCTGGTTGACTGACACTTTTATAGGCTTGTAGCAACAGCAGTTCTTAAAGAAAATTATGACTTTTTAAAGCAGTTTCTCAAATGCCATTGCTAGTATAGGGTTTATTTGTTCTGTAGAGTGTATTCTGGGTGAATGAGCATGCAAGTGGCATCAGTTGACATGTAGGGTATGAGGGGTCATTGGGGATGGGTAGGTGGTATGAGTTATAATGAAGGGAATGAGGGGCATGGAAGTGACATGGGGAGTGGGTGGGGGGTGGGTGGTGATACAATGTTGGAGGTGTGGGTTAGAGGACCTAAAATGTAAACGAACAACTGGGACAAAGTCCTGGAGAACCAAGGCGGGCCTTTTAACCAGCCCGCCTCGGCATTCAGCAGCCCCTGTGGCCACCTCTGATCTGCTTCTGGGGTGGCAGGCCTGACTTTATCCTACCTCGACCCTCCCAGAGAGAAATCGAGGCCTTAACAGCTCTGCTGGATCATGAAATTTCCTGACTTGAGCTACTTGGTAGTGAAAATCCAGCCCTACGTGTCTTTCTTGCTTTCCCGTCTATCTTTGTGTTGCCAGCAAATTTAGCTGTAATACACTTGGTCCCATCAACAAATCATTAATACAGATTGTAAATAATTGAGGCCCCGATTTGATTCACTCCATGTGATATTAAGAAACAGTGGAAGGCACTGGATGTAACAAAGGTTGGGGGCTTTGACAACATCCCAGCTATAGAACATGTGTTCCAAAACTAGCTATGCCCCTAACCAAGTCGATCCAGTTTAGCTACACTGGCATTTACTCAACAATGTGGAAAATTACCCGGTAAGTCCCTTCCGCAAAAATCAGGACCAATCCAATCCAATCTAAATACTCTTGCTCCTCAGCAACGTGATGGAAGTTTTCGTCGACAGTGTTTTCAAATGACACTTACAAAGCATTAACCTGTCAACGATGATTAATGTGTGTTCCAACAGGGCTTCTCAGCTCCAGAACTCATAATAGCCTTGGTCCAGACATAGATAAAAGAGCTGAATTCAAAAGATGAGGTGAAAATGACTACCCTTGACATCAAAGCAGCATTCAAGCAATCTTAGTAAAATTCAAGTCAATGGGAATCAGAGGGAAATCTCTCCACTGTTTGGAGCCAAGCCTAGCATAAAGGAATGTGGTTTTGGCAGTCAGAGGCCAATCATTTCAGCGCCAGTACATAGCTGCAGAAATTCTTCAGGTAGTGTCCTTTGCCCAACCACCTGCAGCTGCTTCATCAATGACCCTTCCTCCATCATAAGGTCAGAAGTGGGCATGCTCGCTGATGATTGCACAGTGTTCACTACATTCATGACTCTCCAGACACTGAAGCAGTCTGTGCCCATATTGAGTAAGATCTGGACAACATTCAGGCTTGGGAAGATGTGGCAAGCAACATTCACAGCAGACAAGTGCCAGGCTACAACCATCTCCAACAATAGAGAATCTAATCATCTGCTCTTGACATCCAATGGCATTACCATCATCAAAACCCTGGGGGTTACCAACTGGACTGGGCATATGCAAAATATGTTGGCTGTAAGTGCAGGTCAGTGGCTGTGAATTCAATGGTAAGTAACCCAAATCCTGAGTCCCTCAAAGCCTGTCCACCATCAACAAGGCAGTTGCCTGGATTAGTGTAGCTCCTTCAACACTCAGGAAGCTCAACACTATCCAGAACAAAGCAGCCAACTTGGTCGGCACCCCACACACCCATCTTAAACATTTACTCCTGTCAGGAAGATATAATAATTAGTTTTCATAATGCTATTGGAATTGGTTTGAAATGTTAAGTAAATAAACATGGGAGAAGTTATAGAATGTGGGGTGTAAAAGGAACACTTGCTTTTTTAAATAAACTAGAATAGCTGGAATTCAAAGGAATGGGTGAAATGTTTCACCTATTCAGGTGAAGTTAAGAAACAGTGGGCAGAATTTTCAGCTTGACGTGCGGGGGGACGGATCCTGCACACCAGCGCGTAAAATGACGTGCGGTGATGTCAGGTGAGTGTCCTGACATCACCGTGCACCATCGCGATATTTCACTGGGTGGGCATGTGATGAAGTTCATCGCATGCCCACCATTAATTAATGGGCTAGTTAAGGCCCTTATCTCGGCAATCAACAGCGGTTTTCAGGTGCCAGTGCGATCTTCGGGTCGGCGCACAGGCGCAATGAGCAGGCGGGTAAGAGACTTTACAATAAAACTCATCCACGGGCGGGATAAGAGGGCTCAGTGGGGTTGTCAATCTGATCTGTGAGTATTTATTGCAGAAAGTTTTTTAAACTTACCTGTGTGACCTGTAGCAGTTCAGAACGAATTGCAGCAGCTTTCTGTGTACTATGAACCTTCAGGTCAACACTCTGCAGTCAGTAATCTTTATCAGGCCTGCAGCTTTCCGGAGGCCTACCCTTAGCCTGGGTATGGGTCCTGACATGTCCACTGGAGGCAGCTCTTCTGAGGAGGAAGGGAGGGCTAGAATAAGGAGAAGGTCAAGAGTGCACTATCAGCCTCCAGGGGAGCCACCTTTGGGACGATAGGCGCTGGCACAAGGGGCGCAGGGCCTAGAGGTAGTCCAAGGTGGAAGGGGCCGCAGAAGAAGTCGATATCCTGCTGCCAAGGTAAACAGGCAGCGAAGCAGCTACCTCGATATAACTGAGGTGCTCCAACTGTCAAGTCAACTACATCTGTCAGATGACTGGCCCTGAGATCTCTCCTAACTGTGTGGGCGGACCCCATGCCAGTGGCTCTGAAGCTCACAGTTGCCTTCAAATTCTAAGCCTCTGGCTCCTTCCAGGGCTCAGTGGGTGACCTTTGCAGTGTCTCCCTATCAGCTGTCCACACTTGTGTCAAGCAGGTTACAGATGCTCTGTTCAGACGGGCATTGACCTTCATCCACTTCTGCTGTGACCAGGCAAGCCAGACACAGCGAACCAGAGGCTTTGCGGCCATTGCTGGCTTTCCCCGTGTCCAGGGTGCAATAGACTGTGGCCATCAAGACGCCAGCAAGTAAGCCCGGTGCCTTCGTCAACAGGAAGGGCTTCCACTCCATGAACATGCAGATAGTGTGTGATCACAGGATGCTGATTCTACAAGTCTGTGCAAGGTACCCAGGCAGCTCCCATGATGCCTACATCCTCAGACACTCCCAGGTGCCAAGGCTCGCAGAAATGGTGTGACACAGCCTGGCTGGATGGATGGCTGCTGGTTGACAAGGGCTATCCCCTCAGTAGGTGGCTCATGATACCTCTCCGCCATCCAAGAACAGAAGCGGAGCAGCGCTACAATAGGATCCACGCCTCCACAAGGGCTGTGGTGGAGAGAGCCATTGGTCTTCTCAAGATGTGCTTCCGATGCCTGGACCGCTCAGGGGGCGCACTCCAGTACCCCTCAGATCGTGTGTCGGTGATAGTGGTTGCATGCTGTGCTCTCCACAATCTTGCGCTGGACAGGGGGAACGCAGTGGATGATGAAGATGTCAACACGGTGGCTGCAGCTGCACACGATGAGTCCAGCACTGATCCTGAGGATGAGGAAGCACAGGGGAATGCTGAGGGGTTAAACACTGACCCGGGACTACACCAAGGAGGCAGGGACACCCGGGAGACTTTAATCCGACAAACCTTCAGCTAGCTCCACACAAATGGATCAGCAGGACCAGCCTTGCCAGGCGCTTCCATACTTGACACTTAAGTGCTAAATCTGCCAGGTCATCAGCTGCAACTAAGGACTTTGGACATAAACTTCAATGTCCACTCAAACACTCACAACATGTATGTAAAGCATACGAATGCAGAACAAAGGAGCCACCCTCAGCCATGGTAGCACATCTGGTTTTAATTTTCACTATCATAAGGTCACAAAGTCAAAACAAAACGTTTTTCATGCATAAACAAATAATAGTTCCCTAACCTAGGATCAACACAAAAGCACTAGTGAGAAACCCGTGGTGTGCCTAAGGGGCCTTATGCTTTTGTTTACGGGTGCTATGTCTTGGTGCCGCCCCATCGCTCGGAGTAGTATCTGAGACATCCTGCTGACTCTGCTGTCCTGTTGGCCTCGATAACCTTGGTGGTCATCCTCTGGCCCGTGGAGCCTGTGCTGGACCCGCCTGGGAGGGATCTGCCAGGTCCACAGCTGGCAACCTCACCCAGTGAAGTGGTCACTGAGAGAGGGGCAGAGGAGCTGGTGCCCTCATCCGGAGCACTGTGAGAGATATGACAGGCAGTTGTTCCACCAATGTGAGGTCGCTTCAGACCTCCCTGCTCGCCATCAATGGATGGGCAATGAGCTGGGAAGCTTGAAGCCCACACCATCTCCCACATTGGCACTGACCAGTTGTGGCCACTGGCGCTGTGAGGGCTTGCAGGTCCGAGCGTAACCCCAGGAGAACCTGCTTGTTCTCCTGGAAACCCCTCTCCACGAGAGTCGCCACTCTCTCCATGGAGGAAGCATGATGCTCTGCCATGAGGCTCACTGCATCAGTGATGCTCCACTTGGACTCCTCCACTATGGACACCAAACAAAGCATAGTCTCATGCAACCCTCCCAGATGCTCTCGCACACCCAGCCACATTTTCTGCAGCTGCTGCGTTGCGGACGACTCCAGAGGCATATCATCTTGCACCAACTCAGCATGTGCCTGGTCCCCTGCAGTCCTCTGACTGCTGGTGCCATCGGCACTGTGTCTCTGCCAGCTCCTCCAGCGATTGTGAAGTGCCCTCTCCACTGTGCCCCGAGACATTAGCCGATATTGCAACGCCCACCAAGGTGCTAGTATCTGCGCTGGTGCCTGCTTCGCAGAAACGGTGTGACACAGGTGACAGTTGTGGGCCCTCAGGTGTGAGAGGGGGCATCTGGAATTCCTCCTGGCAGCCATGCTCTGACGATGTTGAAATTAACAACAAGGACAATGGATCAGTTAGTGTGCACACAGTGACACACTTCATCCCTTTCCCCCGGCTCATTCTGCACTCAGCCTTCTATGGAGATGAATATTGCTGGGGTGGCAAATAATGAGGATAATATCCTTACAGGCGGATACAGACAAGCTGGTCAGATGGCCTAAGGAATGCCAAATGGAATGTTATGTGGATAAGTGTGAGGTGATGCACTTGGGCAGGAGAAACAAGGTATGGGAATACACGAGGAATGATAGGACCGTGGAAAGTAATGAAGATCAGAGGGACCTTGCTGTGCATGTCAACAGGCCCATTAAAGGTAGCAGGACAGGTACATAAGGCGTTTAAGAAGGTAAATGCCATACTTGCCTTTATTAGCCGAGGAATAGAATATAGGAACAGAGAGGTCATGTTGCAAGTGCAGAAAACGCTGCCGAGGCCACAGCTATAGTTCTGCATGCAGATATGTGATGTGCGCTTCATGGAGGGATGTGATTGGAGTGGAAAGAGTGCAGAGGTCATTGAGGGCCAGGATGCTGGCTGGGCTGGAGAGTTTGTCTTATGAGGAGACATAGCATAGACTGGGGTTATTTCCCCTGGAGCAGAGGAGACTGAGGGGAGACATTATTGAGGTTTATAACATTATGAGTGCCATAGTTAGGGTCGACAGAAAGCAACGTTTCCCCTTGGCGGACGGATGAGTAACCTGGTGGTTTAAGGTAAGGGGCATGAGGTTGACAGGTGATGCGATGAGCAACTTTTGCAAACAGTAATG
Source organism: Carcharodon carcharias (assembly GCF_017639515.1). Classification (NCBI taxonomy): domain Eukaryota; kingdom Metazoa; phylum Chordata; class Chondrichthyes; order Lamniformes; family Lamnidae; genus Carcharodon; species Carcharodon carcharias. The sequence goes on along the minus strand of NC_054468.1, from coordinate 200,813,067 downwards.
TGGAATGCACTGCCTGAAAGGGTGGTGGATGCAGAAACCCTCCTAACATGTAACAAGTATTTGGATGTGCAGTTGCGATGCCATGGCATACAAGGCCATGGGGATAGTGGTCGGAAATGGGATAAGGCGACTTTGGAAGGTGTTTGATGTGCACATCTTCGAAGGGCCAAGGGACCTTTGTCTATGACCCACACCTCTGACTATATCAGTCTGTGAATGAGCAATGTTGCAACAATAACAAATCAAACAATCATCAGTGCTATCGATGGTGGGAAGACAGAGCGGATGTCACTGTTGACCTCAAATACCTGGCCATTCCACCCCAGCCTCAGCGACACCAGTTGACCTGGGTACATGGCACCTCTCAAGCTCCAGGGTCTCCTGCTCGAAACAGCTTAAAATCATGAGCTGGTCCTGGCCGCCTCCAGTCCTCGAATGCTCAGACGTATTGTGAGAATTCTTCTCCTGAAAAACAGAGAAGGCCATTCATTGCAGCTAATCGCACATGGACTCTGCACACACATGCTACACCCCAATCACAGTGGCACACTTCAGGCCTCCAGTGCCTCATCTCCACGCTACTGTTGATCAGTCACACAAAGATAGTGCGTCTGCTCCCAACACCCCCAACAGCAACCTTGGACACATTCTGCATCCAACACTTTAGGAAACACACGGTCTTAGCTCCCATAGCAAGGAGGCGCAACTACATGAAGCATTGAGGGCAGCAGATGGCTCTTGGCACGAGACTTTGAGGTTCCCCTTCCAGAATCTCATCACTGTGAATAGGACATGTGTTGGAGTTCTGAGTATGCGCCTAGCTGCATCTCCTGTAGGTTGCCCCCAGACTAGTGATGTGCGACTCAGAGCAACACATGGTGCCGGGGAGAACTCATCTCCTCATGAACCACTCAGGCTGATCTAAGCATGGGCACTATCTGGTCACCCACCTAGCGTACAAGAAATGCCCGACATGATTCAATGCAGTCATGACAGTAAGACTTGGGGAGGTGGGCGGGGGGCCTCAAAGGCTAAGGCTACCTGCTAGGTTAAATGCCCAATGGTACTCACCCTTCCAGATGAAGCATTGAAGCACTTGTGGCACTGGATCCAGGTGAGCCGCACCATTTCACGGGAGCTCACCACCTCCACCATCTTCTCCCAGGCACGTTTGGTCAATGGGGGGGGGCCTCCTCTTCCCATCCTGGGGGACCAATACCTCCTGCTGTGCTGCCACCTCCTCGAGGAGGGCAGCAAAGCAGTCATCAGAAAAGCGAGGGACACGTTGGCCCCCTGCTGGCCTACCCTGCAGCCTGCCCTGCTCCTATGGCAGACCCTACAGCCTGTCCTGCACCTGTGGCAGACCCTGCAGCCTGTCCTGCACCTGTGGCAGACCCTGCAGCCTGCCCTGCTCCTCTGCCCTTCCCTCCAACATGCCCTGCTCAGCAGACCTCCTTCAGTGTGACCTGGACATGGCCATTGTGAGCAACCTACAGGAGGCTGTTGAGCCTTACTTTAAGCAGACTGTCGGGTCGCCATTGGACCCGACGGTCTATGCACACCTGCTGCAGCCCGCACAATCCCGCTATTCATGGGAGTTGGAAATATGCTGGGCGGGTCTTAATTGGCCCGCCCACACAAAATGGCAGCGGGGCCCTGAGCACGGGTACCGATCGAGTCCGCGCCCGCTCCCGCCCATGGCAGTTCCTGCTCCGCCCGCCCGACAGGCAGAAAATTCTGCCCACTGTGTTTATTTTTCCCAAAGATTACTGGTAAAATTGGTACTATGATAGATTTTATTATTAGAGAGGTAAAGTCCAAAGACATAGAAAAACAATGGGAATTTACATTCAAAGGGGAAAATATGTATAAAGGAGAGAAGGCTGTATGCAAGAGAAGGCATTCTAAGATCTAACACAAGTGTGAAAAGCCTCCAGTATCTAAGCTTCAAGCTGCTGTCTACAATGAAGTGAAGCTGAGAAAAACTCACTTTGAATTCAACTGTTAGGCGTATTTTGTGTTACTTTGTTTGGGTCTTACTGTTGCCTTAAAGGAGTTGTAACTGGGGGTTGCATTAATTAGCTGATTTGGAAGCTATAAAAGTAGTAATTTGTAGATCTATGTATGCGCTTGAAATCATTTCTTATATTAATAAATGTTTAATTTAGTTTTGTAAGAAACCTATAAGACTCGGTGGTCTTAATACTACTGAACTCAAAGCACGTATCTCAAAATACATACAAATTGCAACACAGTTGTGGCATTTGTTTCAAGTTTCCCTTTTTGATTTGAGCAGCAGAGCAGTTAGCATCGGCTCTGCCATAACAGAAATTGAGGGCTCTTTGTGAGATATATTTGAGATTCCCTGATTAGTTTGGAGCTGGTGAATCTTAAAGTTATGAGCACAAATTCAGGAGTTGGTGTGAGGTTTTTTTGAGGTGGTGAGACTGCAATATGGCTTTGACAGTTGCTAAGACTTGTCTGACAGTTGAAATTACAACTTTGGCTGATTAACAAAAGGTAAATAAAGTTAAGTTAATGTAATTGATGGCTAAGTTACAATTGGGATTACCTGCAGGGGCAAAGAAAGCAGACATAATTGAAGGTATAGCACAGCATTTAATGTTGGAAGTGATACCTGACACTAGTGAGTCACAGCTGGAGGTAGTGAGTCTTCAGTTACAAATGAAGAAGCTTGAATTTGAACTAGCAAAGGAGCTGAAAAAAATTGAGCTAGAGGCAGCAGAGAAAGAAAAAAGGAAAAGCGTTTCAAAGGGAAAGGGGGAAAGGCAGGAGAGAGAAAGAAAACAGGAAAGGGAATTAGAAATGGTAAGGTTAGGAAGGAGAAAAAGAGAGAGCAGGAGAATTCCAGCATAAAATGCAGGCAGTTAAAAAAGAAACGCCAATAGGTGATGAAGGACTTATTTCTTGATCAGAACCCAGTGGGGAGAAGTTTAAAGTTGTACAAGCTCTTCCATAGCTTGAGGAAAGAGATGTTAAAGCATTCTTTAATTCATTTGAGAAGATACCTAAACAGATGAAGTGGCCACAGGAAACATTGGACAACGTTGTTATAATCCAGGTTGGTGGGTAGAGCACATGAGCACATGACAATTCATCATTGTCAGAAGAAATGTCGGTGAACTATGATGTGGTAAAAAAGGCTATTTTGAGTGCATATGAGTTGGTTCCTGTGGCATACAGGCAGAAATTCAGGAATATGAGAAAACAGCCTGGGCAAGCTTATATTGAGCTTGAAAGAGGAAAACAAAATAATTTTGACTGGTGGATACGAGCATCAAAGATAGAGACAACATATGCAGCTCTTAGAGAGGTAATTCTTTTGGAAGAACTTAAGGATTCAATTCCTTTGATAGTGAGAACTCATGTGGAGGAACAGAGCATTGAAACGGTAAGATAAACAGCAGAGACAGCTGATTATTATGAGTTAGTCCATAGAGCTAAACCTTTTCTTGTCAACCTTTTAAATCAGAAAGTGGGAGGTGAAAGGGAGGTGCATAGTCAGGGAAGAGAAGTAGGTGGAAAGTCCCAGGAAATTTTTTCTCAGAATATAAAGGAAGTTGCTGAGGGTAGAGGTGACACTCAAAAATTGAGGTGTTTTCAATGTAATGAAGTTGGACATATGAAGTCAGTGGGCAGAATTTTGCCTTTGATGGGCGGGCGGGCGGGCCCCACCGGCTCGGCAGTGGGTGGGCAGCCGATCGCTGCTGCCGAAACAGGCCCTGCCGCCATTTTAAGTGGGCGGGCCAATTAAGGCCCACCCAGCAGGCCACCCGATGGGTAGTGCTATGCACTTCCTGTGTGGGTGGGGGGGGCGATTCCCCAACTGTCAGAGTGCGCTCTTTCGTGCATGCGCATGAAAGAGCGCACATCTCCCTGAGCTTAAATGCTGCCTCAGGGAGAGCACTAAAAGTTTTTGAAAGTGTAAAAATAGACAAATAAAAAAATTATTAACATGTCCCCATCATGTGACAATGTCACACGAGATGGGACGTATTAATAAATACAACAGAAACTTTATTAAAGTTTTTAAAAACTGACATGAAACCTCATCCCACCTGTGGATGAGGTTTCATGTTTTTTCAGAAGCCCACTGGGGCTCCAGGCCTGCCCACCAGCCTTAAGGTTGGACGGGCAGGGCCTTTTATTGATTTAACTACCCTGTCAATGCCTCAATTGGCCATTGACAGGTCAACGGGCGGACAGCTGATCGCGCTGTCCCCCCCCACCGCCTTCCTGAATATTTAATTGGGGCAGGATGATGTCGGGGGTTCTGTCCCCAGCTCACCAATGGGAAAATTCTGCCCAGTATGTTGGCAATTGCAGGGAAAATATGGTGGAATTATTGGGGTGCAGAAAAGTTCTAGAAGTAAAAGTACTGTGGGTTCTGAGGTTCCGGCATGGGAAAAACCAATGGCCTGTGTACAGATAAAACAGGAAGAATCAGTGATAAGTAACGTGTTCACAATTTACCCAAGAGAATTCTGAAGAGCAGGTTGCAGAATGTTCAAAAATTTTGTAAGTGAAAGGGAAGTCTTTCCATGTGTACAGGGTGGAGAGATAAAGATGTTAACATTTTAAGAGACACAGGGGCTAGTCAATCATTAATGTTGTGGGATAGCAACATTTGTTGTTCAGAGGGAGTATTACAGGAACAGATGGTAATAAGTGGGGTTCATGGAGATACTGAACCTATTTGATTAAGGAAGGTGAATTTAAAGAGTAAGTGGAAAACAGATGAGGTGATTGTTGGAGTAGTGGAAAAATTGCCCATTGCAGTGGTTCAATTTATTTTGGATAATGATATAGCTGGATCACAAATGTTGGTGATGCCTATAGTAGTTGAGCAGCCTGTATTATTTCCAGATTGTGTGATAGCAAGATCACAGGCTCGTAGGTTGAAACAAGAAGAACAGGAAGTTCAAAGGCAGAGAGAAGGTGTGGAAGTCCCATTATCTGGCATTGTGTTTGATAACTTTGTTCAGGAAGAAAGACTAGAAGACAATGCAGCTGAAGAGTTTAACTCAACACATTTAGTGGAGTTACACAAAAAGGTTTCACATATAAGGTGGCGATATCAAACAGCTTACTCAGAAACAGAGGCAAAATGTATTCCAGAATGTTATTACCTTAAGGGTAATGTTTTAATGAGAAAATGGAGGCCTTATCATGTTTCAGCAAATGAAAGCTGGAGGGAGATGCATCAGATTGTAATGCAATTTAGATATAGAAATGAGATTCTGAGGATTCCTTATGAAATTCCAATGGGGGGACATTTAGGAATTAGAAAGATACAAGCAAAAATACAAAAACATTTTTATTGGCCTGGATTGCATAGGGATGTGGTCAAATTATGTAGAACATGTCACACATGTCAGGTGATGGGGAAAACACAAGCAGTGATTAAGCCAGCACCTTTAATTCCAATTCCAGCATTTGAAGAACCTTTTACTAGGGTCATGATTGATTGTGTAGGACCCCTCCCTAAGATTAAAAGTGGAAAACAGTACTTACTGACAATAATGGATGTGTCTACCAGGTTTCCTGAAGCAAGACCTTTGAGAAATATTACAACAAAAAAGATTGTGGAAGAGTAAAATGCATTTTTTACAAGATATGATTTACCTAAACAAATACAATCAGATAAGGGTTCAAATTTCATGTCACAACTGTTTAAGGAAGTAATGAACAGTTTGGGGATAAAACAGTTTAAGTCAACAGCTTACCATCCGGAGTCACAAGGGGCTTTGGAAAGATGACATCAAACTTTAAAATCTATGATGAGGGTGTAAAGTCAGGATTAGCCACATGATTAGGATGGAGAATTCCATTCTTGCTATTTGCTATTAGGGATGCTCCTCATTTATTGACTGGTTTTAGTTCTTTTGAGCTAGTTTATGGTAATGAGATGAGAGGACCACTGAAATTGATTAATTAGAAATTGGTGGGCCAAAGTTCAGAATCGACTCTCCTGGATTATGTATCAAACTTCAGAGAGAGATTGAACAGAGCAAGTGAATTAACTAGAGAACATTTAAAGATATCACAGCAAGTGATGAAAGTGAAGGCAGACAGGGAAGCTATAGCTCGTAGTTTTGCTGCTAGGGAGACAGTGTTAGTTCTGTTACCAATACTGGGTGACTCGTTAAAGGCAAGGTTTAGTCGTCCTTACAGGATTGGAAAGAAATTGAGTAAATTAAATTATTTAAAAAATACTTCAGATAGAAGAAGCAGAGAGTGTGTCATGTAAATAGGCTTAAAAAATACTTTGACAGGGAAGAGGACCAAAAGGAGGTATTAGTGGTGGTAGATAATAAGAAGTAGAAATGCAGGATTCTGAAATTGATTTTCCTCTAATCAAATTGGATAATGAGGGGGTACGTGAAAATTTAAATGTAATATTGGGCGGAATTTTTTGAGCCCGCTGGTAGCGGGCCTGATAGGTGCTGTGCACGGAAAATAGGGCGCGACCTGCTTCATGATGGCAGGTCGCGATTGTCCGCTCAGCCTGCCAACGACAGGCCACGTTTCCTGTCATTGGTTGGCAGGGAGCTAGTTTATTACATCAGCGTGTAATTAAAAGGCCATCCCACCAGGCTCTTGGAACCCCACCATATTGTCCGTCCATGTCAGTGTGCTTTCTCACCAACGTGTTTCACAACAGCACGCAGGCGATGTGCACCTGGCGGCCTTCACTTTGGAGGAATTGAGGTGAGTGAGCAGCAGCTCACCCATTGTTTACAGGCCTCAGGGGCGCTGCTGAGGGGCAGGGACACCTGATGCCTGGCCCCGGAGGTGGGATGCGGGGAGTCCGGGGGCAAGTGCTAGCCAGCATCGGAAGCGACCATTGTCAGTGGAGTTGGGGGGGGTCAAGTGCCACCCTGGCGCTGCATCCCGCGTACAGGCAATCAAGAGGGGGGGCAGGGTAAGTGAGGGAAGTGGTCATGCATTACGGACACATATATAAACTGGCTATGCCTCTGCAGCTAGAGACAGATCAGGTGTAGCCGCTGTGATATGATTGGGGTCAAGCTCCTAGCCTGCCCGCCCATGCAAGCAGTGTGGAGGCACCAAAGGGCCACCAAAGACTCCATACCTTACCCCACCCACCCCAGCACAGACTTCAAGTCCACCACCACTTTATCGGACCGTGGAGCAGTTGGACTGCACATGTTGTACAATCTCCTCACCAACGCTGGCCATGTAGCAGTCACTACTGGAGACTCACAGCCCTTTGCAATCTCAGCATACCAGTTTGGACCAGTGTCCCCCAAGTTGCAGGTTGACAGGGCAGCCATGCAGCACACCCATCTCTGGCCATCCGAGAGGTGACCAGCACTCTCTGGGATGCGTTAAGAGCCGGTCACACAGGGCCAGGAAAGGTGCTAAGTACAGCCATGATAACCACATCTCTCTCTCTTTCATGTTGCAGGAGGACAATATCAGGATCATGGATCCTGGTAACCTAGCTGTATGCCTGATGGCCTACAGAGACTGTAGAAGATGGAGGAGGCAGTGACTGAGGCTCCTGGCTGTGCGAAGGCAGGAGCAGCAACTTCATGAAGAAGGGGCAGCAGAGACTCCCGCACATGCTGCCCAGGAATGACAGCGAGCCATGGCTGGTTGGTGCCTAGCAACACCCAGGATCTGTAGCCACCCAGGATCTATCTGCTATTCCTGCAGATGACTGAGAACCAATGTTGCCGACGACTGCGCATGCCTAAGGACCTGGTGGCTCACATCTGCCACTTACTGCAGGACTTGGTGCCAAGGGGACATGGAGGGCATCCACTACCACTGGCTGTGAAAGTGACTGCGGCACTCAATTTATATGGCAGTGGCTCCTTTCAGGGTTCCACAGGTGACTTCTGTGGGATTTCACAGTCCGCCACCCACAAGTACATCCATCTTCTCAACAGCACACATATTTATGCATTTCGGCTGGGACTGGGACAGCCAGGATGCAAAGGCCATTGGATTCGCCCTGACCTCAGGATTCCCAAAGGTGCAGGGTGCGATTGACTGCACTTATGTGGTGCTCAGGTCTCCGTCGCTCCACTCGGTGGAGCAAGGGCTTCCACACTGAACGTGCAGCTGGTAAGTGACCACCAGAAATGCATCCTGCAAGTATGTGCACGGTTTCCGGGGAGTGTGCACAAGGCCTACCTCCTGAGTTGTTTGCAGATTCCTGCAGCCTTCCAGGGTTGGCTCCTTGTGGACAAGGAATATCCTCAGGGCTCGTGGCTGATGACACCCATGCAGCAGCCTCAGACTGCAGCAGAGTGACGCTATAATAAGGCTCATGCAGCAGCTTGCAACTTCTTGGAGCACACCATCGAGATGCTGAAGATGCGGTTCCGGTGCCTGGACCGGTCTGGTGGAGCTCTGCAATACAGCCGCAGAGGGTGTCACACATCTTCATCGTCTGCCTCCACCACACTCTCAGGCTGTGCATTCCAGATCCTAATCACTCGTTGCATGAAAAGGCTTTTCCTCAAGGTATCTCTCTGGTTCCTATGCCAGTAACTTTAAATAGTTCTCGATCCATCCACCAATAAGAACAGTTTCTCTCTAACTATTCTGTCCACAACCTTTGCAATTTTGAACACCTCTATCAAATCTCCTCTCAACTTTCTATTCTCCCAGGAGAATAGCCCCTGCTTCTCCAATCTATCCACATAACTGAGGTCCCTCATTCCTTTCTGCACTCTCTCCAACGCCTTCGCATTCTTCCACAAGTGTGGTGCCCAGAATTGGATACATCATTCCAATTATGTATTTCTATTTATTGAGTTATATTTTACTCATTTTCAGATGATGGGCATGGCTGGTAAAACATTATTACCTATCTTTAGTTGCCCTTGAGAAGGTGGTGGTTAGCCATCCTCTTGAACCTCTGTAATCATGTGATGAATTGCTATTCATTAAGGAGCTCCAGGATTTTAACCCAGCAACAATGAAGGAAGGATGGTGATATATGTACGTAGGATGGTGTGTGGTTTGGATGGAGATTTGGATTTGATGATAGTCCCATGCACCTGCTGCTCTTGTCTTTCTCAATGGTAGAGGTGATGAGTTGGGGTGTTGCTGCCAAAGAAGCAATGGTAACTTGCTGCAGTGCATCCTGTAGGTAGTATACATTGCAGTTACGGTATGCCAGTGGTGGAGGGATACATGTTGAAGCTGGTGGAAGGGATGCCAATTAAGTGGACTGTTTTGTGTCTTGGTGTTGTGCTGTTGAAAGTTATTGCCACTGCACCCATCCAGGAAAGTAGAGAGTATTCTATCACACTCCTGACTTGGTTTTCCGATTTAATGGTAACCCTGAAAATGTTGACGGAGGGGGAATCAGCTATTGAATACTATGAAGAGATCTCTTATTGAAGATGGTCATTGCCTGCCATTTGTTTGCTGCAATTCTTATTTGCCACTTATGTGCCCAAGCCTACATTTGACTAGGTCTTGCTGCATATGGCATGGACTCTTTGTTATCTGAGAAATTACAAATTGAACTGAACAATGTGATCAAGTTTTTAAGGATTTTGAAAGGAATTAATTGGGAAGATACAGAGAATTTTTTTCTGCTGGTCGGGGACTATAAAACAAAGGGACGTAACGTTAAAGTCAGATAAAAAGCAAGTAAATGGAGTAGGGATATAAATCAGTCATGAACTCATTGAATGGTGGAATAGGTTTGAGGAGCTGAATGGCCTACTTCTGTTCCTATGTTCTTTATTGTCAGTGTACAGCGCATCTTATTAACTTATAGTTGAGGAAAGGTCATTGATGAAATAACTGATGATTTGGTGATGCAATGAATGGTTCCCAACAGACACAATCACAATCTTCCTTTGTGTCAAGTTCAATTCCAGCCACTGGAGAATTTTTTCCCTGATTCCCATTGACTTCAGTTTGACAAGGGCTCCTTAGTGCCACAAACAATCAAATGCTTCCGTGATGTCATGGGCAGTTGCTGTCACCTGACCTTTGGGATTCAACTCTTTTGCCCATATTTAAAGCAAGGCTGTATTGAGGTCTGGAGCTGAGTTGTTCTTGCAGAGCCCAAACTGAGCATTAATGAGCAGATTAGTCATGCAGATTGGGCTGGCTGACGAAAATGGCAATACAGCACCACTACTGGTGGGAAGGTGCAATTACAGTATGACAAATTTAACTTAACTAAGCTGTTTTCTTTAAAACCGTTGACAAAGGAATTTTTAATGGGAACAGTGACAACAGAAAGTAACAGATGTTTATTCTGCAGTTATGAATTACTTTATGAATCTTAAGATGCACAGCTTTTTAAGGTCATAGTTTGGTGCATCAGTGATGAATAACACATTTTGCTCTCTCCGATGGCTCATTGCCTAATGCACCACAGAGTATGGTACCCAGCTGCATGAGTCAGTAAACCCTCAGCTTTAGTGTCTCATCTTTGTTGAGTTTGATCTGTTAAATCTACCAAAGGTGACAGTGAAGGTTCTTCAACGAGCTTCAGCCACTCTTGTCAATGGAGTGAAACAGCTGGGTGCCTTTTTGGGTGTTTGGATATCTGATAAGGACAGAATCAGATGTGGTTATAAAGGCCCATGGTTAAACAGCCTATGGACACCCACAATTGAGGTTCACAGATGAAGAATGACAACATGACTGAGTTACAGGGGATCAATTGTACCTGGAATATGTGACTTCTCGGGGGAAGAAGTAAAGGGGGAAAGGTAAATTAGTGGAGGCAGGGGGGAAAGAAAAACTTAAAAATATGTTACAACTATAACAAAGGCAGAATTTTCAGGCCCCACTGAGATTGGGAATGGAGGCAAATGGGGCCTGAAAATTACAGGGTTTCCCAACCCTGTTCCTAGTGTAGTCCACGGGCTTGAGGTCTGGCAAGGCCACCCAACGTCCATGAGGTGGTCAGAAAATTAGGCTCATTAAAAGCCTTGTTAAGGTAAGTAATAGAGAACTGACTGGGATGTTCCTGTCGGCCTCCAGTTTCTCAATGCGACTCAGGTTTAACTGCCTGGAGGCGGGCACTCAGTGACAGGCTGGCTTGCCAGTATCCCAGGCAGGCCTGCAAGCCACCGCTGCCTGCCTGGTGGGGTACAGCCAAAAGCCACTCTGCAGAGGGTCTCTTACCCTCTTCACAGTTGTGCTCTATTTTTTAATTATTTGTTTTAAACATGGCTGGGAGGGATGTTGAAGCATCCTCTCAGTTACTTATCTTTTATTGCAGCTGGATGCTCCTCTGAAGCTGGGGGGCTTTTGATTGGTCCTCCAGCTTTGAGAGCCTGCCTATCACCTTTAGTTGGACATGGGGATAATCTCCACACCAATTAAAGGGGAATCTTCAGTCATGAAAGAATCCACGGAAGGTGATCAAAATTTACCCCTTGGACACACTCAAACAACGAGGAGTCTACCATGAGCAGACCACATTTCAAAACAATATCTGATATTAATCCTTGCTTAAACCTGTTACACCTCTAACTTTTTTCCAGGTCTGACAAAAGGTCATCTGCCTGAACCACTAACTCTGTTTTTCTCTCTCCAGCAGATGCTGCCTGACCTGCTGAGTATTTCCAGCACTTTGTTTTTATTTCAGATTTCCAGCAGTATTTCACTTCTGTCTTGGATATTAACCTAACCAATATAATTTTAAAATAGTTGACAAAGCAAAAATAATGTAAGTATTAAAGCTATTTTTTTTATTGAGCAGGGCTGTTAGTTTTAGAGTTAGGTTTTTGAACGAGCTCCATGCAATTTTAGCTGTATCCCAACTATGGCTTGTTTCTCTGTCTGTTGCTGCTGAAGTCAGTTGTTTAATGCGAAAACTGTGGTGTTTCACTTTCCAGCTTTAAATTTGGATTTTAACAAATCTTATATCAAATTACACAAGAAAATGCATGTTTATTTGTAAATTCAGAAATGTACTTTTCAGCTTTAGTTGCTCAGCTTGCTCTGTACACTTTCCAGAAATCAGTAAATGAGTAATTCAGTTCCACTTAGACTGGTCCAGTTAGAAAGGTCAGGGATCTAATCTGATGTGCCAGTCATTTAGCCTTAGGGTCAGAAAAATGTTCACTTTAGCTTCCTAATACATCTGATTTGTGATGTACCCTTCCTGTATTGTAGCATTTGTTTCTCACGTCACATCAAGGTCTGGAGGAGGTTGTATGTGCTCTTAATATATTTGTGACACTAATGCTGCCTGTGGCTAAAATGAAAGAGTATCACGTATCATAAACCATATTATTAATCGTTAGCCTGACAGCATGACTAGCCCTCAGTAATTGTGCAATTTCAAACACGCTCATTTTCTTTTCTTGGTATTCACATCTGCTCACATTATCCCTTTTTTAAATTGTAGTTACAGCCCAGACTAGTTATTTTCATTTTCCCTTTCTTAGTCTGTTTGCTGATGTAATCCAACTGCATCACTGTTGTTATAACAACAGTTGTAAAATGGAGCAGATGGATAAAAATGGCAATGATTAGGGGCTGGAGTGAACTTGATGACCAAGAGGTGAAAATCAAACAAAAGCACCTTCTACCGAGGTTTTTGATTGTATTTTCCTTAATGAGAAATTGACTAATTTAAACCTTGTTTTAAAAGATTTGGGCTCAGATCTTCCAGTCAAAGGATGGTCAGAGACCAGATGTACCCGAGAAGATGCACCACCGGAACCCTTGGAAATCCCAACACAAGCATTCTGTGGAAATTGCCCAGTAGGTTTGAACTTCTGATGGGAAATTTCCCTGCTTCCCGGGATCCTTTGAAAATGTTGGAGACTTTGGACAGTTCCGACTTACTCACCTGGATAGTTACCCAGGAAATGTTAGATAGAAAAAAACCTAGTCTAACTCCTGGGTAACTATACAACTGACACCCCAATCGCTCACACTGAACCCCCCAACTCCCCCCTCCATCTCCCTGACCGTCCTGGCCTGACTACCACCAGATTCTACGTGACTAGCCCCCCCATCTGGAATGACTAGCCCCCACCACTCGACTCCCCCCAACACCCTGACTCCCTACCAACCCAGCCTGACTAACCCCAGACCTGACCTAATTAGCCCCCACCACCTGAGTTCTCCCCTGACTACCTCCCGACCCAACCTGACCCGACCTCACCACTCCTCTTCCTCTCGACTATCCTGACCCGACCTGACTACACCTGAGCCAACCTGAGTAGCCAAAACATCTACTCCCACCCAACCTGACCCGACTAGCTCCCGACCTGACAACCCCTCCCAACCCGACTACCCCTCCCGACCCGACTACCCCCTGACCAACTGACCCACCTAGTACCTCCTTGATACCCCCAACTTACCCCCAAGCTGACTACTGCCCCCAGCCACTTGACTACCCGCTGATGACCCAGCTAGCCTTCCCAACCCCCCCCGACTAATCCCCAGCCAGACTAACCTGACCACTTGACTACTCCCCATTGTCCTGACTAACCTTCCCTGACCGCCCACCGACTACCCGACTAGCCCCCTGACAATCTGACTAGCCCCCCTAATCAGACCACCACCCCCGACCACCCAACAGCAGCCCCACCCTGACCACCTGACTACTGCACAATGGTGTTTTTTAAAACTGTAGAATTCACTATTAAAATAATTTTGTGATGTCCAAGATCAGGCAGCTTTAAGATGATGTTTCATCAGACCCTTCATGTTTCCACTTTTCAACAGTTTGCACTCTCAAAATAAAAATTCCATTGCATAAATTTTCATCAGGAATCAAGCACACACAATGAACATTTATAAAATAGTAAATAATCATACCTTATAAGAAGAAAAACCTTCTGAAGGAAACATGGACATTGCTCAGTGAATTTAAGCCAGCAGGGTTTACTATAATGTGCGTAAATCACTTGGCTCATTCTTTCACATAATCAGAAATACTAGACTGGATTGCATTTAGACAACACATGCAAGGTATTGCCTCTTCTATAAATATTATTAAGTATAATCCAAGTTTATTATAGCTCAAAGTACTTGGTACAGTACACTTTGATCCCACTCTAGTGGTTCGATTGCAGAAGGCTACCACTCCTCACTGTTATAGAACCGTAGAATAGTTACAATATAGAAGGAGGTCATTCAGCTTGTCAAGCCTGTGTTGGCTCCCTGCATGGGCAATGTATCTAGTCCCACTCCTCTGCCCTTTTTCCTTAGTCCTGCAATTTTTTTTTCTGTTCAAGTACCTTTCTAATTCCCTTTCGAAAGCCAAGATTGAATCTACCTCCACCACCCTTTCAGACAGTGCATTCCAGATTATAATAAAAAAGATTTCCTCATGACTCCTTTGATTCTTTTGCCAATCACTTTCAATCTGTGTTCTCTAGTTCTTGATCCTTCTGTCAATGGAACAATTTCTCTTTATCTACTCTTGTCTAGATTCCTCATGATTTTGAACATAACCACAGTGGACCACTTGCCATTGAAATTTAGAAGTATTGTTTGATGGATTGGATAGCAAACTCTACAGACTGAGTAGAACATTAAAATTAGCAATGTAACTGGGGAGTTCTTGACGACTGTGAGGGTTCAAATTTAGATACGTATACAACTTACACTTTGGGTTTGCTTCTTGAGGAAATGGGCTGATATTTGGTCACTATTTATTTTATTATTCACTTATTTATTTAGCCAACAAATGAAAGCTTATTTCAGACTCTCATTTTTGCAAATCATATCTACTCCTCGCAAAAGGAAAAAGTACCCACCCCAACTGGTGATAAAATCACCCCCAACAGTTTGATCTATATTTTAAATATTTTTCTTATTTCAATTTTCTCCCATCCTCTTCTGAAAATACTGATCTGGGCTACTATTACATAGGCATCAGTACTTTGTGGTACTTCAGCAAAGTCTTTTTTTAGGAGGCTTGGGACTGTGAGCATTATCAGGCTATTCAACAATGAAGATATCACTCTAATTGTGAAGTCTCCTGACACCCACAAATGCTCAGCCACACATATTATGAAGAATAGGATTGAATGTGTTTCAAGGATATATTCCATCATTGGTATAAGCCAAGACTTTGTTATTCCTATAGTTTATATCGTCTTTTATATACTATTGCCTTATAACACAATCTGTTCTATGTATTCTGATAAATGGAATTCATTGAGAGTCATCTATTGTACACAGATCTTAGGGCTGAAATGCTGAGAGCCTTGCTCTGCTGGTAGAAATAAATATCAATGGAATAGGACTTCTGTCTTCCCAGATGCTATGAACCAAATCTTGTCTCCAGCCTAGACCTATGAATGGATAAGGTAAGAAGTAAGCTGTAGGCACTTTTAATAGCCTGCTGTAATGGAGGCCCAGAAAACTATAACAGCGCCAAGGCAAAAAAGAGGTCTAAGAAAGATCCAATGAAGATGGTAAAAATAAACCTTTTCATTTTCTGAGCAACCTGTGCCTCTTTGCCATTGAATGTTTGGTGTCTTTCAAGAAATCTCAACAGTTCTCGCACCAGCTCTTCATTGGAAAATGTCTGTTGAGGCCTTCTAAGAGTGAACTGGGTGAAATTCCTGGGGTAGCCTTGGGATTCTGTTTGTCTTGAACCTTGTAATAGGTTGGGGAGATGGGCCATGAACCCATCTGTAAAATGGCTGCACATAAAACATGGTTTGAAAGTTGGTGGGGGACTCTCTGGCGGGTCACTGCCTCTGAGCCAACAGCTCCAGGTTCAAGTCCCACTCTAGGATTTAATGGCTAGAGAAAATGTGTTCATAACTCAGCCAAAAAGATTGATTATCAACCTGCAAATCCTTCCAACGCCTATGGCAGGCAATAAGAGCAGGAGAGACTTCTGGTCAGCCATACTTGGTGCAGGGTGGCACCTCTCAAGTTATAGGGCAGGATTTTCCACTCATCGGGCAGGCATGGCGAGCAGGCCTGGGAGTGGGCACGAAACAGTCTGCCACCCACGATCGGGCCCCGACCGCGATTTCACGCTGGCTGGCCAACTAATGGCCAAATAATCTCAGTGCTGCCGGGATGGGGGCAGGAGGAGTGCGAGCACTGAAGTGTGCGCATGCATGGGGGTGCGCACAGTGCAAGTTCCCTGAAGGCACAGAGCTGCCTCGGGGAGCTGAAGATCTTTAAAATGAAAAATGAAGAATCTACAATTAATATAAACATGTCCCCACATGTGACTCAGTCACATGAAGAGGGACATGTTAAAAATAAGTTTAAAAAATTTTTACTGTATTTTTAATTTATTGTAGGGAACCTCATCTCGCCTGTGGATGAGGTTTCACAGAAAATGCCAAGGCTGCCTGGCCTATTCGTCCACCCGCCAACCGGGAAGTTGGACAGGCAGCAAAAAATTGTACTTAATTACCTGCTCAAGGGCATTAATAGGCTTCTTAATTGTCGATGTGTTCGACCTGTGCACCCGCCTACCAAAATATCGCGCGAGTGTGTGATGACGCTCGGGACGCTCGCACGATGTCATCGTGCACTATTTTACGCTCAGGTGTGTTGGCTGCGCACTGAGCTGAAAATCCTGGGCTCAGGCCCATGACCTGTTCCAGGAAAAACAAGCTACAGAAATCACACGTAAGTATGAGCTTTGTCTGCCGCATGCATCTCTAGATACAGGAAGCCTTTTAAGTCTAAGAAATTTGTTGGAGCTGTGATTCACCTAAATTCTGCCCACTCTTTGTCCTGGCTCTGTGGTAGAATTTTTGGGCCTTTGTCCTTTTCCTATGCGTAATTCACATGAAAGAAAATGAAATTAGGTGACACATGCGGATGGGCAATAAATGCTGGCCTAGGCAGCGACACCCACATCCCATGAATAAATTAAAAAAAAGAAAAAAAAGTGTCCAAAATACTTTGGTTTCACCCATAAGCTGGATTCTTGATTCCAAGTTTCAACATCAATCTTACTTGACACTATGGCTGAGAATTTGGTTTCCTTAGAGATGCTGGAGAGGGAAGCCTAGTGCTCTATTGTTTGGTGTGTGTGATGCTGAAGGCTGCTCTCGGTTAGTCCCACGCAGCACACCTCATTGAGAATGGGTATTTCCCTGCATGCACCAGAAGCAACTGTTTTGGTGTTATCCTGACATCACTCAGCCTGACCAACTAATGTGACACTGGACTTTCTATTTGGAATAGGAAGATCCATTGAATAAATTTGTGTGCTATTCTACAAAGGTCCAGCTCTGAGGGGCAAGATGAACTCAACCAGTGCCGTTTAAAGGGTCAGGCACTCAACATGCAACTAAATTCATTTTGAAAATCTTCTACTACTACAAAGTGCCTGGAAACTCTCTGGACTATCTTTGGAAGTGTTATGAGTTCCTGGATTTGGTTGCTGAATCACCTCAGGGAGGGCAGAGATGACCGACCCACACAAAGGTTACAACAAGTATAGTGGCTGTAGTTGCAGTGCCTCTGGGCCTGAATCAGGACAAAGAGTTGGAGCAGAGTGGCAGAGAGGGAAACCTCTGTGCAATGCTCTCTGCCAAGTTGGAGCTGGACCCCTCCAAGTTCCTTTGCAGTGACAGGAGACTGGCAGGCTAGCCAGTACTCCCAGCTTCTCGATATGCATCCTCTTCAGCACTTTTCCCCATTGCAGCTCCCATCTGAGTCCTCTGCAGCAAGACTCATCTCTGGCCTCATCCTTTGCTGAGCTAACAATTGAACCATCCTGTACCCCTGGCCTGGCTGCTGCCCATTCATGCCTGGTGACTCACCATGCAGTGACCCCAAACCTGTACCAACCCCTAAGGCACACATAGTAGCAGCACCTGAGCTGGTGGTGGTGTGTTTCAGATCGAGTGATAGGGCCTCTTCGTCAGTGGTGTGGCTTTGTTCTCTCTTCTTTCTTGGGCTGCTGTGTTGGGCAGGTGGATTTCTTGGACTTCTGAAAGCAGAAAATCAGAAGGGGCAGGCTGGAGAGAGAGTGAAGTGGGAAGCAAGTGGCTCACAGTTACACCATCAGCAGTTTGTTCATTGGGCCAGATCTCAGAATGAAAATGAAATGGAAATTGAGAGGGGCATAAGGCTGGAATGTACCGTCATCCTAAATATTTTCCGATGGTGGATGACATGGGCTCTGTCCCATGATACTGAGAACCATCCCCTCCATAGGGATAAGGAGACGTAGGGATCTTTAACACCCGCTAGTTCTGCTCTGTTCTTTTCTATTGCCTGCCATCTTTTTCCTGCAAGGGAGAGGGCAGAATGTCAGGTGAGTGTGTTGTGTGCCTGCCATAGGTGAATAGCTGGCTGCCTGTAGAGGCAGTGAGAGGTGGGTGCAAGCGTGGCAGCATTAGTGGATGTGTGTGCGAGGTGAAGTGTCTGGATGCTAGGGGTGAGTCCTGAGTGATATCATGTGAGTATGCATTCACTGACTTTGATCACCCACATGAGACTACTAGACTTCTTGTAATGCTGCTGCCAGGTGTTTCGGGGCCAGGCACCAGAAATTGACCTCTCTGAACACCTGATCCAATTCCCTCCTGAGGGTTCTTGCGGTCCTCCAGGCCTCCCTGCAGAACCATGACATCTCTCCTTGTGCTCACCTCTACCAGTAATATCTACAGTTCCATATTAATCACTGTGCAACCATCTCTCTGTCCTGGTGTTCCATGTTTTAAATTGCAGCAGCATTTTGCAGTGTAGCTTCCTCTTAAGATGGACGGACTGCTTTAAGAACAGGAATCTGGCTGCATCACCTGCTATTAGCACAATGCTGCTCAACTCCCTGCAGAGTGTAAAGGCAGCCGGCAGCAAGACAGACACTCATCCCTACACTACAATCATGCTAATGAGGTAGGAGCACCAAGTTTGCATGCTCCACACCTCCAACATAATTGGCAAGGGCAAAACATGAACCCCGATCCCAAAAACAGAATAAACTAACATTTACCCTACTATTTTTTCACTCATCTTAGAAAGTCATATACACTGGATTACTAAAGGAAACATTATACAAAGAGCAGTCTAACATACATCTGAATGTAGGCCAAGCCATGGGTCTGTACCTTTACCTGACGTCCCTTAGCAAAGACTTTAACCAGATTACAGCAGCATTAGTAGATGCTTTTCAATACTTACAGTAATCCCAAATTCTGGCACCGAAACAGAATTTTGGACTTTAAAATAAGTTTGCAAATGAGTCTTTCTTTGCTACAGTATGCACTTTGGGTAACTATTTTCATCTATTGATAATGTGGCAGGGGTTTAGAAAGTGAAATTCTGTAAATGTTTTAAGTCAAGCATTTTAATTAACCCTATTGTATTGTAAAAGTATGTTAAAATTCATCTAGCTACACGGTGTGGTACTGAACTGTGCTGACCAACAAGGTCCTAAGGGTGATCTGTGTTGAATTGGCAGCAGAGTACAAATTGGAATGCCACAATTGTGCCTGTCTCTGAATTCACCAGGTTGATTTTGGAATGGAAATCTGACAGAAATGGCCCCTGCTTCACCTGGCTGGGAAATGTAAGATGATATTCTGATTCTACTCTGAAACACCGAAAACAGATTTGAATTCACAGCTTAGCTTGTGAGCATATTTTCAGAAGAGTTCTTGGGAAGGTATAGAGCACACTAGTGGAAAATTACGTGCAAGTCAAGTTTAAAAGGGATGGAGACATTTAAAGGGGAGTGTTACAATAGGAGGACAACATTTCTGAAATCACTTGGAAAGCCTCAACCCATGAGCAGGTTATACCAAAACTAAGGGAACATTGTTCAAAGCGGATTGAAGCAAAAATGAAGAGAAAGGAAATCCAAGATACAGGCATAAATCAGCAAGCAAGTGGCAAGGAAGTCCAAATACTCAACCTCCTCTTTGCTAACTGCTGAAGTTGAGGTGGTATTGTTGCCAGAACTGTTTACCTCTGTCATTTTACAGCTCCGTACCACATAAATCAGCACTGCAGCATGCTCCACAAGGTCAAGGGCAAGGGTTAAAGCCAAAGCTGACCATAACTGTCACCAGATAAGCCAGTCAGACTTGGGAGAATGAGAGAGTGGGGGTGGGAGGAGCAGAAGCGGGGAAGTGGGTTCTTTAACAGGGCCCACCAAAAAAAGATTTCTGAACTGCTTTTTTTTTCAGTGGCCTCCAGTGATCCTTGACTACTGGTTCTCAGTATTTGTTTGCAACACATAGTACTGAAATTTCTGAAAGTTTTTTCTATCTCTGCACAGGGGCTCAGCTCATTATTGGTGAAATATGGGTGTTTTGCTCCAAATGTTAGTGTGGCTACATGATGAGGAGGAACATCACCTAAGAGGAGAACAGAAACCTATAGCCGATGGAAGAAGAGGACAAAGGAGCAGATGGTGTAGGAAGTTTTACACGAAACGGGTGTAATTTCCTACCTCCACTTCAATAAGAAGCCCCTCAATCACTCTTGGTTGATCGTAATCCACAAATATTACGACTTAGGGCTGCTTTGCAATTGATTGTATTAATCATGAGCTAGGCTGTTGTGATGTCAGGCTATACCTCTTCACACAAAGGATAGTGGAAATCTGGAACTCTCTTCTCTTCCAAAAAGCTATTGAGGCTAGATCAGTTCTCAATTTTAAATTGAGTTTGACAGATTTTTGTTAATTAACAATAATAAGGGCTGTGAAAGCAAGTAGGGTAAATGGAGTTAAGATACAGATCAGGCATGATCTAATTGATTGGTGGAACAGGCTCACAGGGCTGGATGGCGTCCTCCCATCCTTATGTTCTTTCCGAGCCCTTCTCCCATCAAGTGAAAAGAGCAGTTTGTTCCTCACCACCACCTCTTTCACTAGAGTGATGTCCAAGAATTAGCAGACACTTTCTGCACCAGCTTTGCCATTTCAAATGCTGAACTACTGATACTGATGGCAGCAGCCAAAGTGTACCTCCTTTTTGAGGTGCAGGACACCTTTAAATCTGGTGTTCGCTTTCCTGACTCTTGAAGGTTAAAATTGGAGAAGACGTTGCTTTGATTAATGCAACTGATTGCTAAGTGGCCCTAAATCTTAATATATGTAGTTTACCATTGACCCAAAATGAAGGAGGAGCTGCAAAAGGTTTGTAGAAGTTTGATTATTGTTTTGCCTTGTTAGTGATATTATCATTTTCAGCTGCGATCCATCAGGATTTTTAAAATTCAGTATTCTCCCCTCAGCTCCTGAAGCTGTAGCTCGACCTGCATCATAAGAGGAGATTCACGAGAACGATCCCAGGAATGAAAGGCTTAACATATGAGGAATGTTTGAGAACTCTGAGTCTATACTCGATGGAGTTTAAAAGGATGAGGGGGGATTTGATTGAAACTTACAGAATACTGAAAGGCCTGGATAGAGTGGATGTGGGGAAGATGTTTCCATTAGTAGGAGACACTAGGACCTGAGGGCACAGCCTCAGAGTAAAGGGAAGACCTTTCAGAACAGAGATGAGGAGAAACTTCTTTAGCCAGAGAGTGGTGAATCTATGGAATTCTTTGCACAGAAGGCTGTGGAGGCCAGGTCATTGAGTGTATTTAAGACTGAGATAGATAGGTTCTTGATTGGTAAGGGGATCAAAGGTTATGGGGAAAAGGTGGGAGAATGGGGTTGAGAAATTTATCAGCCATGATTGAATGGCGGATCAGACTCGATGGGCTGAATGGCCTAATTTCCGCTCCTATGTCCTTTGGTCTTAGGTCTTGACAGAACTTATTCAACAAGCTAGTCT
Organism: Carcharodon carcharias; assembly: GCF_017639515.1. Classification (NCBI taxonomy): domain Eukaryota; kingdom Metazoa; phylum Chordata; class Chondrichthyes; order Lamniformes; family Lamnidae; genus Carcharodon; species Carcharodon carcharias. The sequence continues at coordinate 200,791,345 of NC_054468.1, read as the reverse complement.
TCATGGATACACACAGACAATAATAGTTTGAAGGCTCTTTATTCATTGAAAGCATCACAGCAAACTCAATTACTATCCTTACCTCATAGCAAGGTGGTGAGGGGCAAGATCTTCATTTGATTCTCCCATTCTCTGCCTGGAGGGCTTTGGAGTCAATTGCCACTCACCCCACTGCCTCAGTATAGACCAGAGACTTACACTATTTCTACCCTGGTCATACATGGCTTAGTACCATACAATACTGTGTGGTGATCAACAAAGCCATTAGAGCAACCAGTCCATTTTTGTTACCCCGGCACCATACACCAATCACAATTTTGACTGCCTTAAAAGCATAGCAATTGCCAAGCTTTACTTTCCAATAAGGATTATCCACTCTTCCCCTCCTGAAATATTACAAGTGACCTTTTATAGCATCCTGTTTGATGCAATCAATAATTCTAACTTTTAGAACACAATTAGAGTTGCTTCCTCAAAGACAATAATACCTCATGTGCCTCACCAATATTTTTGCAGGAAATTGCAGTGCAGTTCTGCAAGATAACATAATCACATTTGCCTTGAGAAAAAGATGCAGTCCAGGTTAAACAAGTCTAGAGGGAACAATTGTAGACTTGCAACAATGACAAAAAAAGTCAGATGAAAATTTTATCAGCTTATGCATCTAAGGCTGTGCTGTGATCTTTAGCTAGGCAAAGTATCATTTTTTTTTAGTTAAATGAGAAGAAGGAGATTAGGGGAAGTACATTGTATGGAAATAACTTCTGGCATTTCCTTAGTAATACCTGATTGAGGTGTATAAGATTATGAGGGGCGTGGACAGGGTGGATAGGGAGCAGCTGTTCCCCTTAGTTGAAGGGTCAGCCACAAGGGGGCATAAGTTCAAGGTGAGGGGCAGGAGGTTTAGGGGGGATTTGAGGAAAAACCTTTTTACCCAGAGGGTGGTGATGGTCTGGAATGCACTGCCTGGCAGGGTGGTGGAGACGGGTTGCCTCACACCCTTTAAAAAGTACCTAGATGAGCACTTGGCATGTCATAACATTCAAGGCTATGGGCCAAGTGCTGGTAAATGGGATTAGGTAGTTAGGTCAGGTGTTTCTCATGTGTCGGTGCAGACTCGATGGGCCAATGGGCCTCTTCTGCACTGTGATTCTGTGAGGTAAATGTCCAAATGCAGCAAGGCATGGACAATATCGAGGCTTGGGCTCACTAGTGGCAAGTAACATTCACACCACGCAAGTGCCAGGCAATGACCATCTCCAACAAGAGAGAACCTAACCATCTCCCCTTGACATTCGATGACATTACCATCACTGAATCCCTGAGGATCAACATCCTGGGGGCTTACTATTGACCAGAAACTGAACTGGACTAGCCATATAAATGCTGTGGCTACAAGAGCAGGTCAGAGGCTAGGAATCCTGCAGTGAGTAACTCACCGCCTGACTCCCTAGAGCCTTTTCACCATCTACAAGGCAGAAGTCAGGAGTGTGATGGGATACTCTCCACTTGCCCGTATGAGTGCAGCTCCAACAACATTCAAGAAGCTTGACACCATCGAGGACAAAGCAGTCTGCTTGACTGGCACCACATCCACAAGCATTCACTGCCTCCACCACCAATGCACAGTGACAGCAGTGTATACCATCTACAAGATGTACTGTAGGAACTCACAAAGCCTCCTTGGACAGCACCTTCCAAACCTCCAACCGCTACTGTCTAGAACAGGCTTGTCCAACCTTGCCACATGGGAGGCCACATTTCAATTTTCCTCACACTCGGGACACCAATGAGCAAATTTCAGAAAGATAAGGTTTGGCACCACATCAAACATGAATTTCAAAAACAAAAGTTGGTGTATGAAAATAAACAACTTGCTGAGCAAAAAAAGTGCAATAAATTGATTACTTATTACTTACTCATTTTTTTAAAATTAAGATGACCATTCAAGTGTGATAGGGTGAGAATATGTGTGTCCAGCTCACTCCCAGTCTCAGGGTGTGAGTGCCTGTTGGTGTGTGGAGGTGAGGGTGAATGAGAACCCTCTCCCCCCACCCCTTTCTCTTTCTCACACACATGCACACATTCACCCCCTCTTGCATGCACTCACCCTCTCTCTCAGACACACAGACTCACTCTCTCTCTCTGACACTCACATGCTCACCCTCTACCTCTTCCATCAGACATACATGCTCACCCTCTCTTTCTCTCCATTGGACACACATAGGCTCACCCTTTCTCTCTCTCTCTCTCTCTATCAGACACACACGCCACACGCTCACCCTCTCTGACACACACACGCTCAACCTTGCTCTCTCTCAGGTGCAAACACGTTCACCATTTCTCTCTCTCTCAGATGCACACACACTCACCCTCTCTCTCTATCACTCTCTGTCAGGCAACCAACACAACCTCACTCACTCACCACCCACCCTCACTCATCCACTCTTCCTCACTTACCCACCCACCCACCCTCACTGTCTCACCTACTGACCCACCCACCCTCATGCATGCACCCACGCACCCTCACCTATTTACCCTCACTCACCAAATCAGCTGCGGGGGCAGAGGAGGTGTGATGAAAGTGGAAGAGATCTGGAGTGAGACCTGAAGAGTAGAGATGCCCAGACATGGGTGTCGGCTGAGGGGAGCGTTGATAACCAATTGAACACAGGGAGGAACCTGGGGAATGTCAGGAGGAGCTGCCATGCCAAAGCACTGTCACGGGGTTGGGGGATGAAGTGTGGTGAGCAGAGGCCTCATGCGCAATCCAGAGTTGCCAGTGTTCACTGTTCCTCCAATGACAGCCTGTATCTCTTCCATGTTTGCTGCTGATAGGCTCAATAGTGAGCCTACCAGCAGCAAACGAGGGAGAGAACCATGCTGTGATTGGAGGAGCAGTCCCCTGCAGGAATCTTCAACCTAACTGATCCGTCCTACCAGCATTTTCAACAAGCTCTGGGGGCCCATGGTGGGCCACAGGTTAGACAAACCCTATCTAGGAGACAAAGGACAGCTGACACATGGGAACACCACCACCTGGAAGATCCCCTCCAAGCCACTCACCATCCTGACTTGGAAATATATCGCCGTTCCTTCATAATCACTGGGTCAAAATCCTGGAACTCCTTCCCTAACAGCACTGTGGGTGTACCTAAACCACCACCTTCTCAAGGGCAACTAGGGATGGGCAAAACATACTGGCCTAGCCAGTGACATCCACATCCCATGAATGAATTTAAAAAGACCTGAAGAGACCATTGTGGTCCATTAGGCCAATCCGGAAGTTTGAGAAGTTCCACTGAATAGTTCTGTGTATCAAGCCCCTCATTTGCTTTCTCTGACCAATATACTGGGTTAATTTTAGCCTAGATTGCCCTGCAGGAAAGTGACAGGATTGGCTAGGCTGCCTGATTTACAGAATGCTTGATTTTCCTTTCCATGTCTGACCTTAGAGCAGTGAATCCATGACTCATGTCATATAATATTTCTCCCTGGATTGGGTGATATTTTACCTTTCCCTCTTTCACCCCCTGAAAATTTCCTGATGCATAAACATTTTATGTGGTTGTCATTTTTACAGGCTGGCGTGTATTGTGGCTCCAGTCCTTCCCTTCTTGGGTCACAAATCTTTCTGACCACCTCCCTGGAAAATATTGTGATGGCATCCAGCACGCTGGAGTCAGCGCCATTTTGTGCAGTCGGCGTGAGCTGGTTGATTAGTGTGAGAGTGGAGGCTCGAGCATGGGACTGAGCAGAGGACCTGAGTATGACCCAGTGTCAAAGGGGGGACACTGGAGGTCAGGATTGGGCGAGGGAGATTGGGTCACTAGTGATCCGCTGCCATGTTTGTGTTTCACAATGAGGTGGGAACCAAGGATTTTGAGTATGATGATGACATTGGTCATGGATTGAGTCAGAGTTATACAGCATAGAAACAGGCCCTTTGGCCCATCATGTCTGTGCTGGCCATCAAGCACCTATCTATTCTAATCCCATTTTCCAGCACTTGGCCCATAGCCCTCTATGCTATGGCGTTTCAAGGGCTCATCTAAATGCTTCCTAGATGTTGTGAGGGTTCCTGCCTCCACCACCCCCTCAGGCTGAGTGCCAGATTCCAACCACCCTCTGGGTGAAAAAAATTTTCCTCAAATCCCCTCCAAACCTCCTGCCCCCTAGCTTAAATCCTGAAGGAGGGGTTATCAGATGAAGTTGAAGAAAAGGAGTGGGAACATGCATGATCCCCTGTCCTGAAAGGCAAACAAAAACAGCCCCACATGACCAGGTACGCGAGGGAGAAGAAGGTGGTGGCATAGTTGAAAAAAACGGGAACACAAAGGCTGGACCTGGGAGCAAGGAGCAGAAGAAAATAAAGTTGCTGCTGCTGTTTCAGTTACTTTAAAGTGCCTGATTGACCAGAACTGGCCATAAAGTGCACAGGGTCGTACTGAAGGTTTGAATGCAGGTAATACTGGTGGGTCCACACCATTAAGACCGATTGTGAGCAGAGCTGAGAAGGTTCTTGAGAAGTGTGCCATTTTGTTGAAGATAGCATACCTGTGGAACTCTGGTTGAGGGGGAGCTGCTGTCAGATAGCTAAATCCTTGAAGGAAAGGACCTGGAATTCTACCTGAGGAAGACCAAAGCTTAAAGTCTTTGTGGTTGAAATTGGTGCCATATATGCTGAGTAGATTGCCAAGTGAATCTGTGAGGTCTATCTTTGTTGTATCTGCTAGTTAATGTTTAATTTATAATTTATATTGACCATGATTTATCTATTAATTCATATTTAATTTACATTGATTTTGGTTTGATTGTTAGAGTAGAAGTTATAAAAAAGTGAAATCTTGTCTGTTGGCTTTTTGTTGGGGCCATTCAGTACATTACAGTAGTTTCCAATGTATGTAGATAGATGTTATTAACAGAGAAAGTTGCTTCTGATGAAGATGCTTTTAATTAATATCCAGTTGAAATTCTGAGACATCAGGTCTCTTAAATGATGGGAGCAAAGCTTAAGCTGCTTATGAATCCTAAATTCCTGGATTATATTTACAAATCCAACTCTTTCCCTCCTATATGTTGTTCATGTTTAGTTGGAAGTTCCATTTAGATCACTAGATCAGTAAGACAAGATTAAGCAGGAGAGAAGGGTTGTATTAATACTGAGAATAATAATTATTTTTGACTAGGACAATCCACAATCTGGCCGTCTGCTTTCTCTCACTTAAGACAAATTGCTTGGTCTCAGCTAGGTGCTGACGCCAACAGCATGGATAAGAAATGTAGCTTGGAAAATGTGACGTATTCACATTGACAACACAAGTGTGATCTTGCTGCCCACAGATTATTGTACCTTTTAAATGTTGATTTTTCCAAAATAGAGTGTTTAAATATGCATAAGATTGCAAATTGTGCTGCCTTGTTCCATTAGCATGCCAGTAAGGCAGTTTACTAATGCTCCACACTTTGTAGAGTGACACGATGCAAGTGTATTCCTGTGATTTTTCTTTGGCAATATTCCTAACATTGGGAAGGCACTGACTGGAAACAAGACTCTTTTTCCAAAGACAAGTGAGGGAAGCAAAATGGAGTTAACCTGTCCTTTTTTTTCAACCTTTTTTACAGACTAGAATTGACACAATTGCTAGTTCATCCTTTTAGTCATAGTGAAAGAAGGGGCATGCCTGGCATTGAACAGGGAATGACATGAATTATTCAAGATTACAGCAACATTAAAGTGATTGTAGAAAAATCATATGACTGGGAAATGTAATTATGAGATGTTGCAAATTTTTGGACATTGCCTGCTGAAACCATAACACAGCTAAAAAAATCATTCCTTTTATTACATATTTCTTTAAACAAGAATTTGACTAGAGCAATATTTTTCTAACACACTTTGTGTCACTATTTGTGCAGAATATATACTATCTTAGTTTTCTGTGGGACTAGTTTTGAATGCTGAACATGGTTAAAATATGGTTGGGTGATAATATTTTAAGTATTTAAGCTAAAATTAGTTTATTAGGGGTTTAATGTATGTTAGTGAAATGTCTTTTCCCCCCCATTGTTTTCTTTAATGTTGCATGGTTATTGAGGTTGTACCGTCTATACTAAAAAGCCTGAATGTCCAATTTACAGTTAAAATTTTGGATATGAGAATGCAAGAAAAGGCATTTGATAAAGTGCCACATCAAAGGTTATTGCAGAAAATAAAAGTTCATGGTGTAGGGGGTAACATATTGGCATGGGTAGAAGATTGGCTAGTTAACAGGAACGTTACGAAGCTATTAATGTATATAATATTATTGGAAAATATTTTTCTTTTAAAATAGAGGTTTAGTCTGTGGGTGTGTCTAAATTGGATTAAAGCCAGCTAGTCTGGGTGCTCTGATGTGCATTAATTTTGATATGTAAGGGAGATAGTATGCATTTGCATTTTTTGAATAGAGAATTCAAGGAGTGGGGTGAAAACTGACACCTATCTAGCAGATACCAAGCAGTATGTTTATATTACTAATAAAATTGGTACTATGAAAGGGGTTTTATTATTAGAAGAGGCTGGTGATACAATGAGAATTTACATTCAATAGCTCAGCAATTTTCATGCCATGCAGAGGCAATGTGAGATCAAAAGCTGTAAGCCTCCAACTGTCTCCACAGGAACCAAAGTGAAAAGAACTTCCTTTTGAATTCGTAAGGCGAAAATGCTTTGCCTGGTGTCTGGTTAAGATTATGGGTTGCTGTTGCCTTAATGGAGATTAGTTCGGGAATTTGTTAAAAGCCAGGATAGTAGTAATTTGTAGCCATGTGTATATATATTTTAATCTGTGTAAATTAATAAAATGTTTCATTTAGTTTAATGTAAAACCTTGAACTGGTGGTCTGATTCCTGAATTTAGAGTCACATGTCAAATATAACACTTAAAATTATAGGTTATGACAGTTGTTTAAAGTTGCCCTCTGGGATTTTTAAATAACTCCGCTTTACCAACTGCATCGGTCATAACAGGAAACAGAGGATGGCCATAAATGAGTCTTTTTCTAATTAACAGGGTGTAACAAGTAGTGTGCCACAGGGATCAGTTCTGGTGCCTCAAATTTTTACAATTTACATGAATGATTTGGATGAAGGGACAGAAGGTATGGCTGCTAAATTTGCTGATGGCACAAAGGTAGGTAGTAAAGTAAGTTGTGAAGAGAATGTAAGGAGGCTACAAAGTGACATAGATAAGTTAATTGAGTTACCAAAGATCTGGCAAATGGAGTATAATGTGGGCAAGTGTGAAACTGTCCATTTTAGCGGAAGAATAAAAAAGAAACACGTTATCTAAATGGGGAGAGATTGCAGAGTTCTGAGATTCGGAGGGATGTGGATGTCCTGGTGCATAAATTACAAAAGGCTAGTATGCAGGTACAGCAAGACTAATACAAGGAATGGGCGGATTGCGTTATGGGGAATGGTTGGACAGGTTACACTTGTATAAATTGGAGTTTAGAAGAGTAAGAGGTGACTTTATCGAAACCTTTAAAATCCTGAGGGGCCTTGACAGGAAGGATGTGGAGAGGATGTTTCCCCTTGTGGGAGAATCTAGAACCAGGGGTCACAGTTTAAAAATAAGGAGTCTCTCATTTAAGACAGAGTTGAAAAGAAATTTTTTTCTGTGAGGGTTGTGAGCCTTGGGAATCTCTTCCTCAAAAGGCGTTGGAAGCAAAGTCATTGAATATTTCTAAGGCGCAGCAAAATAGATTTGTGATTAACAAGGGGTTGAAAGGTTATCGGGGGTTGGCGGAAGGATACAATCAGATCTGCCATGATCTTATTGAATGGCGGAGCAGGCTTGAGGGGCAGAATGATATTAGCCGAATGTTTGCAGAAGAGATGATTGCTCCTGGGTAACCACCTGAATCTGGAGTGTAAATTTATTTTCTGCTCCATGGGACAAGGCCAATTGAAAATTTCAAACCTGAGATTGATAGGTTTTTATGACATATTGTAGAATTCCAGTAGCGGTAGGATGTTCTTCCACCCCCACACTACCACCACCACCAACACCCCCCCCCCCCCCCCCCCCCCCCCCCCCCCCCCCCCCCCACCAAACCTCCAGGGGGGAGTTAAATTCTGCCCATAGAAACAATTGCATGTGTAGTTGCATTAAAGGGCCCTCGTCCAAGGTTGATGCTGAGGAATGTTGTTGATTCTGAAAAGATGAAAATTGAAAATTTGAATCGTGTGAATAGATGTGTTTATTCAATGACAATGAGCAAGTTGATTGTTCAGTGTGAAAGTTGTTAACAATGACAAAAACATGGCAGAGATTTGGGGAAGGCAAAATGTAATCACCTAACCAAGAAGCATATGACATGACATGAGTTCATTCATTACTGCCGCCAGAAGACATGTTCCCGCTCTAGCTGAACATAACGATGTTTAAACATAAATTGCACTGGTCATTAATAATAATTTTCCAGAAAAATGGATGTAAAGACTGCCAAAATTACATCAATTATATTGCAAGGGCTTGAAAGAAGATCACCTATGATTGTGACTTGCTGACCACTATAAAAATCAAAGCAGGCATTAAATAACATGTTGTCACCTAGAAAGAGGAAGATATTAGCCAAATGTTTGCAGAAGAGATGATTGCTCCTGGCTAATCACCTGAATCTGGAATGTAAATTTATTTTCTGTGAACAATAACATTATGAAATTGTCAGCAATATTAGCTGAGCTGGCAAGGACCATGTAAATACATTCACTAATACAGTGGGCCGGATTTTCATGGAATCAGGGAAACTCTGTGGTTGGGAAAACATGGCATCATGAGTGCAGATTAAGGGTGCGGGATGGTGAGGGTCATGAGCCCGCACCCTGCACTCCTGACCTGATCAGCTCCATCACGCGGATAAGCATCTTCTAGCCCTCCACAGTTTTCATGGAGTCTGACCAGCTTTTAAAGGACTCGTGGTTCATGGCACCTCAGAGGCATCATGAACCATTGTCTGGATGACAGAACCTTTTGAAAGGTAAGTTCAAAAGGTCTTACCCACACACCCCCAGGAATCTATGCCCCCTACCCACCACCCTTGGCCACTCATACCCGCCATGTTGAGCTAAGACCCTCCATGCACCCCCATGTGACCTCCTACCCTCCCTGTCAAGCTATGGCATTTCCATGCCCATTCAGGCACTATACACACAGTACATAATTAATGATCCCTATAGTAACATTAGGATGCATTAAAAAATACCTTTAACAAAACAGTCATTCATTCATTACTTTCTATTTTCTTAAAAAACTCCTTTCATTACAACCTTATAAAAATGACAATCATCCAGACTCTAAAAGTATCAACAGCAGAAACTGCAAGCACTTGACAGCTCTTTCTCTTGTGTGAATAAACATTGTGCAATTGATAGGATAGATCACAGAGCAAGAGCTGTCAATCAAGCAATGTTTTTCCTGTGGCTCAGCTGTTTCAGTAGCCTAATGGATATCTTGGCTCTCAGTCAAGAATGCATAATGATTTTCTGCCTGCCTCTAGGCTGAAAATTCAGACCAGCCTATATTTGACGTTATTTCTCATCAAATAGCCACAAAATGGAAATCACTGCCCAGTTATGTTTCCAATTCTTTTGCTTGACCAAGAAACAACACAATGAATAATTTTACAGTGTACAATGTAAATTATAATCTTCATTGGTAATACACAGAGATCACAATCAGTAGCTCATACCTCTAGCTTTTAAGAACTGGTTGGACAGGGTTGGGGGGGGGATCAGGTGGGTAAAGAGTAGTTATGTCAAATGGTCAGTTTCTATGCTGCATATTCTACGTATATCCATGCAATTAGATTATCTGCCACCAAGAGCTTTGGGGAGAACTAACCAAACTGTTATCCTTACGTCAGGTAAGACCAAAGGACACAAAGATAACAGTAGAATTTGTCAGGGTAGCTCTTATTCTCATGCTGCCCCACAAAGGAAACAATCACCTTTTGAAGCATCTGCAAGACATAAAGGGATAACATGCGTATTAACCTGTAAGTCAGAGGTGCCTTAACACATCCAATAATTGGCACTTCAACTGGTGACACTAAATGTTAACTGGAAAATTTCAGGTTTTTCATACTTAATTCTAGATAATAATTGCTTCTTAATAAAATGTGTATCCAACAGTGCCTCAAAGCATGAATGCTATCTACTTATCAGTCAAGCTTTGCGGCTGGCAGTAAATCTACTCAAACCTGATTTCTTTATCATTCGGATCACAACCAATTTTCTGTCAAAAAGGCACCAGTTCCTTAAAAAAGTCCTTGGCAAACTTTTATTCATTTTATTTGCAAATACATCAAGTGGTGATATGAATCATTATGAAAAACACCTTCATGCTATTCGTGTGTAATTTCACTCTTAGGAAGATGGTACTTGGCTTTTGTGGCTCATCTCTTTCTCCTCAGACAAGAAAAGCTTTTTATAATGTGAAACTGCCGTCTCTTTAACAGCTGACTGCTCCTGTGAATGATTTATTTTAGGAATCCTCTGCTGCCATCTGGTGTTCATTTGAAGACTCGTAAGTAAAGATGAGAAATAGGAGGGAAGAAAAAGGGGCTGAATTTTCACCTCGGTGTGTGGGCGGGTGCCCAACCTGCATGAGTATGAAATAGTGCGGCCGACATCATCATGCGCTTGAGCGATATTTTGGTCAGTGGGTGCACACAAGAGTCGGCAGCATGCCCTTTGACAATTAAGAGGGCTGTTAAGCCCTTTAATTCATTAATTAGATGGAGTTTTTCCCCCGCCTGTCCAGCCTTACAATTGGCAGGCGGGAGAAAAGGCCAAGCGGCCTTCGGATTTTTGAGGGAACCTTATCCACGGGCAGGATGAGATTTCTGATGTCAATTAAAAATAAAATAAAATTGTTTAAGTATCATTTTCTAACATGTCACTGCTCACGTGAGGGGACATGTTTTCCTTAACTTTATTATCTTTATTTGCAAAGTTAAAAATCTTCAGCTCCCTGAGGTAGCTCTGTGACTTCAGGGAGCTGTGAGCGCACCCGCGCACATGCGCTGAATTCTGCACTCGTCCTCCTTTGCCTCCCACACAGGCAGCGCTGAGTGTTTCAGCACACGGTCCCGGCTGACCGGCCATTAATTGGCCAGCCAGTGTTAAATTGCAGTCGGGGCCTGATCACGGGTGGTGGACCGTTGCGCAGCCACTCCTGGGCCTGCCCGCCGCGCCCGCCCAACAAGTGGAAAATCCTTCCCATGGAACATCATAAGAGGAAGTCCCGACAAAGCAAAAAAAAATTCTCCATTATCTTCTTTGCAATTTTGCTTTTAAATTGTCTCAAAATTAGAAAGGGCTATTAAAGTTTATTTAGCCCCTATTTTCTGAGGGTTAGTACTCAAATACTCAGTTTTAGGTATGCATAAATTTACGGGGAGTGCAAGGGGGGAGTCAGGTGAGGAGAGCATTGGAATGGTCATGTCCATAGGTAGCTAAGACATGGATGAGGGTTTCAGCAGCCAATAAGTTGTGACAGGGATAGAGATAGGCAATATTATTTGCCTCAAAATTGCCAGTACAATGAGGAATTACAGATGCGTACTGCAAAGAGATGCCTCCTACTAAACTGGCAGGAATCGGATATCCCTGCATAAATTAGACTTGGAGTTATATTAAAAGGGTTTTTTTAAAAAACGGTTGACCACATCATCTTCCTTCAATGCCTCCCCACTGCTGTCCAACTGAGTGGAACTGCTCTCACATGGTTCCAGTCTTAACTATTCAACTCTACCCACAGAATCACTCGCAAAAATTTCTCTTCCTGCTCCTACACCATTACCTCTGCTTTCCTCCAATCCTTGGCCCCCTCCTATTTCTGATCTACAGTCTGCCCCTTGGTGACATCATCCAAAGGCATGGCGTTAATTTTCACATGTACAATGACATCCCATTCTCTCGACTCCACCACTGTTGCCAAATTATCAGACTGCTTATCCGACATCCAGTAGTGGATGAACAGAAATTTCCTCCAATTAAATATTGGAAAGACTGAAGCCATTGTTTTCAGTCCCTAGTTACTGACTCCATTCTCTTCCTGGCAACAGTCTGAGATTAAGCTGGTCTGTTTGTAACCTTGGTGTCACACTTGATCCCCAGATGAAGTTCTGAACTTGTAGTCATGTCATTTCTAAGACCGCTTATTTCCACTTTGCTTAAATTCACCCCGTCTCAGTTTATCTGCTGTGGAAACCCCCATCTATGCCTTTGTTGCCTCTAGACTCAACTATTCCAACACACTCCTGACCGGACTGCCACATTACTCCCTGCAAACTTGAGGTCATCCAAAACTCCGCTGCCCATGTCTTAACTCACAGCAAGTCTCATTCTCCAATCACCCTTGTGCTCACTGAGCTACGTTGGCTCCCGGTCAAGCAGTGTCTTGATTTTAAAATTCTCATCCTTGTTTTCAAACCATTCCATGCCCTTGGCCCTCTCTATCTCCATAATCGCCTCCAACCCGACAACTCTCGGAGATATCTGCGCTTCTCTAATTCTAGCCTCTTGTGCATTCCCAGTCATAATTGCTCCATCATTGGTGGCTGTGCCTTCAACTGCCTAGGCGACAAGTTCTGGAGTTCCCTCCCTACACCTCTCTGCCTCTCTACCTCATTTTCCTCCTTTAAAACACTTCTTAAAACTACCTCTTTGACCAAGCTTTTGGTCATTAGACTTAATATCTCCTTGTGTGGCTTGATGTCATATAACTTTAAGATTCTGTGGGGGCTTGTAAGGATGTTTCATCTTATGGGAGAATCTAAAGCTGGGAGGCACAGTGCAAAGAGTCTTACATTTAAGATGGAGATGAGGAGGAATTTCTTCTCATAGAGGGTCAATAGTCTTTGGAATTCTCTTCCACGGAGAGCAATGAACAGATTTTTGATTGATAAGGGAGTCAAAGGTTATGGGGGACAGACAAGAAAGTGGCGTTAAAGCCACAATCAGATCATCAATGATCTTATTGAATGGGGGAACAGGCTTGATGGACTGAATGGCCTACTCTCGCTCCTATTTCTTATGATGCTTCTGTGAAGCACCTTGGGATGTTTCATTACATAATGGTGTTAAATAGATATAAGTTGTTGTTGTTGTTTCTTGTTGAAAGCCACACACTTTAGAATTGGAGAACTCCAGCCACTGTCACTGAAGAGAAAAAATGGGGTACAAATGATGCATGCATTCTCAATTCTTTTAAAGGCATTGGCACATATCATCCTGACGGCAATGGTACAACAATAGTATTCATAATTGTAATACCTGAATCAGCACTCACATCACAGGCAGAATTTTCCCCCTTGGTGCGTGCAGGCATGCTTCTGATTGGCGCCCCCAATCAGAGGCGTGGCGCCATTTTACGTGTGCTGGCCAATTAAGGCCTGCCCAGTGTGACCTCCGCAGGGAAGTGCTGTGCGCTCCCTGTGCAGGCGGGGGGAATCCCTAAAATCGAGAGAGCGCTCTTTCGCACATCCGCATAAAAGAGCGCACTCATCTCCCTGAGGCTAAGTGCAGCCTCAGGGAGATTGCCTCTACTTTTAAAAATATTAAAAACAGGAAAAAAAATTCCCTTACATATCCCCTCATGTGACAATGTCACATGAGTTGGGACATGTTCATAATTTCCAAGGAAACCTTATTAAAACTTTTACAACCCTACATGAAACCTCATCCCGCCCGTGGATGAGGTTTCATGTTTTTTCTAGTTGCTGTCGGGGTTCCTGGCCTGCCCGCCAACATTAAGATTGGACGGGCAGTCCACTAATGAATTTAATTGATCTGTCAATGGCCTCAGTTGGCCATTGACAGGTCAGCAGGTGCGCAGCTGATTTTGCTGAGCCCCCGCCTTCCTGAAAATTTAAATGGGGCGCGGTGATGTTGGGAGTTCTGCCCAATGTCACCGCATGTCATTTTACGCATCGGCGAGCGGGCACCACCCCCCACTCGCCAACAGTAAAACCCTGCCCCACAGTTTTTATTTTTACTTTCAGACCCTCTAGGATATTCGGTCAAGCAATAATGAAAGAAATACCTAAAAGACAGCAATTGCTAAAATGTCTACACCTATCAGGAAGCTATCTAATGTTGTGCAAGTACCATACATATTAACAATCAAAATACAATTGCCACCCATAATCTGCCATTCATGCCTAGGAACAGAGGGCTGAATTTTCAAGTGGCTGTTGGGACCCCAACGTCGGGACCATATGTGTGTCCTCACGTCAATGCTGTCTGAGTCCTGCCTGCCTGCATGATCTTCATACAGGCAGCCAATTACCAGGCTACCTCATGGAGCCCTGGCTAATTAGAGACAGCGGGTGGACTGTGCAACTGGGAAAGCCAATTGGAGCACGTGAGGAGAGTGAGCACTGATAATGTTGGTGGGAGACTGCACGGGTGCCTCAAAATGAAGATGCCCTCCTAAGACTTTTAAAATTGTTAAACATGTGTGGTCCCAGCTGCCTGGCCATAGTCATGGAGGGGGATCCCTCTGAAGGATGGCCTGAGGCCACAGCTGAATTCCAAAGATCATCACCATTCCAGGAGTGGAGGAGGGCCGGGGATTTAAAGATAACATCAATGGCCTCCTGTGGAGGAAAGTATGTATCTGGGAACCATCTCAATGTGGCTCCTCATTATTTTCTCACCTCCCAATTCCCCACCATCGTTTCCAACCCTATCTGCATGGGGCCAGAAAAATTCAGCCCCAAAGGTCTGAAGCCACTATCACTTCGGGACAAAAAAAGGAACATCGCTAAGGAATCATACAAGCGGGAAGAAAGTCAATGAAGACTTTCATTGAACCTGTGGGCTAAACAGGTATGAAGTGGACCATGGCTGCGGGGCTCCAAGATTTTCAGGTACAGGCTTCAATTGAATTGACTTGGCGAGCTGCATGCACTAAACATGCTCAGCTGCTGTTTGCTGGTTCGAGAAGACTGAAAACCAGCCAGGGTTCGATCCGAGTTTTTGATCTGAACTGCTGTTGAGCAGAAACTGGTGCTCGCTCACAGGAAACAAAAGGCACAGTTGTGCATATCACACAGGGATACTCTCATCACATCAATTGTTGGTTATAGTGGAGTGTTGGTAGAGTTCTGAAAATAAATGCCAAGCGCAACCTTTCTCCAACCTGTTCATTAATACATGTTTGAAGCACGGGCTTTGCTAATCCCATTTGACAGTATTATTATTTCAAGTGAGCAATTTTCTTGAAAAGCTTAAAACGTTTTTTTGCATGAAATGCTTCATCATTCCACATTCATTATTTGTAGCTTCCCCGATGGGTCAGGAAGGTTATTCTGTGAGAAGCTGAGCCATATGGAGCAAGGTTTCAACTCAGATCTCCAGTTCTTGCAGAATAGGCGGATTTCAGAGATGCCAAAATCAGCCTTAGTGTCCAAAGATTGGGGAGTAGAAGATCAGTCAGCATTTGGACATCAATAAGTAATAGATCAGGCTTGCCTGAGCTGGCCTCTCCATGTTTACATGGGAACAAAGGAGCAAGAATAGACTATTCAGCCCCTTGGGTCAGAACAGTCATTCAATCAGATCGTGGCTTATCTATACCTCAGCTCAGTAAGTTAATAGATGGAGTCGGAGTAAGGGAGCAAGTAACAAAGTCTAAATCAGGGTTACATTGCATGTATGTGAATGCACGGAGTATAGTTAATGAAATTGGGAAGTTCCAGGCACAGAATGCCTTCTGGGATTATGATGTTGTGGCACTAATGGAGACCTGGCTTAAGGAAGGGCAGATCTGGGTGTTAAATATTCCTGGTTACAAGGTGTTCAGAAAAGATAGGAAAGAGAAAAAAGGAGGCGGGGTGGCGCTTTTGGTTAAGTAGAGTATTGCAGTATTGGAGAAATAGGATGTGTCAGAGGATTCTAGGACAGAATCAATTTGGCTAGAGCTAAGAAGTAAGAAGGATGCAATTACATTGCTCAGTGTAATATATAGACCACCAGCTAATGGGAAGGATATAGAGAAACAAATCTGCAAGGAAATTATAGAGAGGTGTAAACATCATAGAGTAGTTATAATGGGAGGCTTGAATTATCCGTATATAGACTGGGATAGTAGTAGTATAAGGGGCAGTGAGGGACAAGCATTCCTAGATTGTGTTCAGGAGAATTTCCTACAGCCGTTATGTGTCCAGTCCAACAAGAAAGGAGGCACTGCTAGATGTGGTTCTTGGGAATGAGGTGAGCCAAGTAGATCAAGTGACAGTGGGGGAACATTTAGGGGACTGTGACCATTGTATCATAAGGTTTAGGATGACAATGGAAAATGACATTTGTCAATCCAGAGTAAGAATAACTAAATGGCGGAGAACGGACTCCGATGTGGCAAGAATGGAGCTGGGCTGGATAGGCTGGAACCCAAGGTTGGTGGGAAAAACAGTAGCTGAACAATGGGCTACCTTCAAAGAGGAGATGGTTTGGGCACAATGAAGTATTGTTCCCTCAAAAGGGAAGGGTCGGACAAATCCAAAGTTCCCTGGATGACAAAGGAGATAGAAATTAAGTTAAAGAAGAAAAAGTGTGCTTATGACAAGTGTCAGGTAGCCAATACAATTGAAAACCAAGCTGAATACAGAAGGTTCATAAAGGATATGAAAATGCAAATACGAGAAACAAAGAAGGATTATGAAAAAAGACTGGCAGCTAATATAAAAGGAAATCCCAAAGTATTCTATAAGCACATCAATAGTAAAAGGGTGGTAAAAGGAGGAGTAGGGCCTACTGGGGACCAATAAGGGGATATACACATAGAGGCAAGAGGCATGGCTGAGGTGTTAAATGAATACATTGTACCTGTCTTTACCCACGAGGCGGAAGCTGCTCAGGCCATGGTGACAGAGGAGGAAACTCAGTCACTAGAAAGGTTTAAAATTGATAAGGAGGAGGTATTGGATAAGCTGTCGGTACTTAAAGTTGGTAAGGCACCGGGACCGAATGAGATGCATCCAAGAATATTGAAGGAAGTGAGAGTGGAAATTGCAGAGGCACTGGCAATAATCTTTCAATGTTCCCTGGATTCGGGGGAGGTACCAGAAGACTGGAAAATTGCAAATGTTATGCCCTTGTTCAAAAAAAGTTGTAAAAATCTGCTCAGCAATTACTGACCAGTCAGTTTA
The DNA here is from genome assembly GCF_017639515.1 of Carcharodon carcharias. Lineage (NCBI taxonomy): Eukaryota > Metazoa > Chordata > Chondrichthyes > Lamniformes > Lamnidae > Carcharodon > Carcharodon carcharias. The sequence continues at coordinate 200,774,140 of NC_054468.1, read as the reverse complement.
ACTTCAGTGGTGGGAAAACTTTTAGAAACAATTATTCAGGATAGAATTAATAGTCACGTGGAAAAATGTGGATTGATTTGGAAGATTCAGCATGGATTTGTTAAAGAAACATCATGTCTAACTAATCTGCTGGAGTTTTTTGAAATGGTAACAGAGAAGGTTGATGAGGGCAAGGCTGTTAATGTGGTGTGTATGGACTTCCAAAAAGCGTTCGATACAGTACCACACAATGGATTTGTGAGGAAAGTTATAGCTCATGGAATAAAAGGGACAGTAGCAATGTGGATACAAAATTGACGAAGGGATTGGAAACAGAGAGTAATGGTTAATGGATATTTTTCGGGCTGGAAGAAGTTTTGTAGTGGAGTTCCCCAGGGGTCAGTATTATTAACCTTGCTTTTCCTGACATATAGAAATGATTTAGATCTTGGTGTGCAGGGGACAATTTCAAAGTCTGCAGACAACACAAAACTTGGGAGAATTGTAAGCTGTGAGGAGGATAGTGTAGAACTTCAAAAGGACATTGACACACTGGTGGAGTGGGCAGATAGGTGGCAGATGAAGTTCAAAGCAGAGAAGTGTGAAGTGATACACTTTGGTACAAAGAACATGGAGAGACAATACAAAATAAAGGATACTATTCTAAAGGTTGTGCAGGAGCAGAGAGACCTGGGTGTTTATGTTCATAAGTCATTAAAGATGGCAGGACAGGTAGAGAGAGCTGTTTCTAAAGCATACAGTATTCTAGGCTTTATTAATAGAATCTTAGAGTACAAAAGCAGGGAGATTATGATGAACTTATATAAAACACTGGTTAAACTTTAGCTAGAGTATTGTGTACAGTTCTGGGCGCCTTACTATAGGAAGGACATGAACGCATTGGAGAGAGTGCAGAAGAGGTTCCAAGCATGGTTCCCGGGATGAGGCACTTCAGTTATAAGGAAAGATTGGAGAAATTGGGACCGTTTTCCTTGGAGAGGAGAAGGCTAAGAGGAGACTTGAAAGAAGTTTCCAAATCATGAGGGGTCTGGGCAGAGTAGCTAGGGAGGGACTGTTCCCGCTTATAAATGGATCAAGAACCAGGGGGCATAGTTTTAAAGTGTTTTACAAAAGAAGCAACTGTGAGCTGAGAAGTCTTTTTCACATAGCAAGTAGTTAGGGTTTGGAATGCACTGCCTGGAAGTGTGGTAGAGGCATGTTCAATTGAGACATTCAAGAGGGCATTGGATGATTATTTAAATAGAAACAATGTGCAGGATTACGGGGAAATGCAGGAGATTGGCACTAAGTTAAAATGCTCAGAGAGCCTGTGCAGACACAATGGGCTGAATGGCCTCCTTCTGCACTGTAACAGTTCTGTGATTCTGTGACCTTGCCTTTGCTCCATATGACTTGCCATCCTTACCTAACAAAAATCTATCGATCTCAGTCTTGAAAATGTCAATTAATATAATATTCTCACCCGTTTAGGGGAGAGAGTTCCAGGTTTCAAGTGCCATCTGCGTGAAAAAGTGCTTCCTGATTTAACTCCTGAGTGGCCTAGCTCCAATTTTAAGATAATGCCCCCTTCATTCTGCATTCCTCAAGATGGTTTACCTATCCAATTGAATCATCGGGACATAGGAACGTGCAGAAGACTTTTAGCCCCTCAAGAATGTTTAACCATTCAATGAGAGCACAGCTGATCTGTGGCCTAACTCCAAAGCTTTACCCCATATCCAACTAGCCATATTTTAGCTAACAAAAATCCATCAAGCTCAGTTTTAAAATTAACCATTGATCTGTCATCTATTGCCATTTGTGGGAGAGGGACCCAAACTTCTACCACCCTTTGGGTGAAAATGTGGTTCCCAATTTCATTCCCAAATTGCCTGGCTCTAATTTTTTGACAATGGCTCCTCGTCCTAGACATCCCAAATAGTAGAAAAAGTTCTTCTCAATTTATCCTGTTTTCCATTATAATTTTTAAGAACTCCTCAGCCTTTTACTTTCAAGGGAATGCGGCCATGATTATGCAACCTGTTCTCATAATTTTTGCCCCAATATCGAAATATTGATTGTACAGCCCGCTGATACTCAGCATCAGGCACAAAGCATTTACGTGAAGTTCTGGGATGTCACTGTAACCATGACCTAGCAGGGAAACAATGCCTTCAAGAGAGGAAAGTAGAAGATAAAACAGAGAAAGAAGAAAATATATAATATTTCTTTTGGGGTCATATTAACCTAACCTGCCTGACTGGAAACTGATAGAATTGGGTCAACTTCAGTGGAAAGTAAGATCAGGAAGGTGGAAAATGGCTGGCTGGTCTGATCCCATCAGTTACATGTGGGAGGGTTAAGTTCAAATAACTCTACCTTCTGTTACCTTAAAAACTTAAGATCACGAGATTTAAACAGATGACGGTTATACTATTAAATATAACTTCAAGCATGGCTCAGGTCTTCAGCCTTGTTGAATAATTGTTGCATATAATTTTCTTTTCCCACCATGATCACAATCTTTTACAGGAGGGTCTTTGGCATGAAATCTAATTTGAATAATTTGACAGGCAAACTAACTGTGTCAGTGACTCTCCCTAGTTCTGCATGCCATTTGCTTTTCCTACTCCCCTACCAAATGCATCTCTCATGTACAGAGCAGTAAACATTTGCGTCATCTGAACATTAAGAAAAATGTATTTAATCCTTTGCCACATATAATCCTGAAAACATAAATATCATCACTCTATCTTCACTTAAGTAACTAACCTAGTAATTAATTTTTAAAAAAGAGCTTCGATCTAAATAGAAGCCACAACAAGGCTCATTAAAAATTAAACTCTTCAATTGAATGGACCCTAGCGACAAGACCCATCAGTTTTAGTCTGATATCTGTATAATTCAATGTTAAAAGGAACTTCAGGATTTCAACCTACAAATTGTATTCCTTTTGTGCCATTCACATTCAGGGGTATGTCTTAAAATTCTTTACCCAGTGATAGATAATAAATAGATACTGAACAGGATGGGAAAAGGATAAAAAGGAATTTTAAGAAGGGGTTAAAGCATAGTTGAAGAGAAAATCTTAATGAAGGGTTTGAAGTTAGGATGGGAGCTGATAAGGAGGAGCTGCTAAAGGGGAGAATTGGAAAGGATAGGAGTTATAGGCCAGAATTCCCTGCTCCATGAGCCCAACTCCTAAAAAACTGCACCGGATGGTCAAACTTTCATTCTGTGAGTGTTTAACGGGAGTCATGCCCACCACCTCTTGAAACAGTTCAGAGGCAGCACAGGGACTGCCGGGTGCAGAGGCGGACTGGCTGAAAGTCCGACCTTAGTGATCCGGTACATTGTCCCAGCTGCAAGAAAAACCCAATAAAACAAGAAATAACCCTTTAGCCCTCACTTCCTCATACCCGCTGAGCCCCACATACTTCACATATCCTATCCATGCCAACCCATGCCACCTTATGCTCTTCTGCCTACCCCATGACCCCTCATATCCTCCATGCCAACATATGCCCCTCCACCCACTCCCCATGGCTCCTCATACCATCCATGACAGCCTAAGCCCCTCCACCCCCACCCATAGCCCTTTATACTCTCTCTGCCAACTTAGTGCCAGCCCATGCCAACCCATGTCCCCTACCCACCACCCTTTGCCTTTACACCCTCCATGCCAACTCATCTAGTCTCCACCATGGGCAGACTTCAGGGCCCATGCTGAAAGGAAATAAAATAAAGTTCTAAACATCTATTGATGAATTCGCTATTAAAAAACTCATGCCCATTCCCCAACCTACTGCAAAAATGGTGGGGTCTGGGGTTCAGGGACAGGACTCCCAGAATCGTGCCCCTGGCACTATTTTGGATAAGCCAGGACCCTCTCTTTCTGTGCAAAAATTCAGGTCATAGTGACTGAAGGAGCGGTCTCCTCACAGTGGAGAGGAGGAACAAAGAGCAGGCTAGTTTCACAGTAACTATACAATTCCATAAAAATGTAATTTACCAGACGTTGAGATTAGTCCACTGGCACGTGTGTGAGCAGGACCGTATGATGCAGAAAAGGACACTTTTTGCTGGATCATCATTCATTTAATACATCATGCAGTCTTCTGGAGATACTCTAAGGCTAACCTGAAGAGCTTTAGCATAAAATGTCTACTCAGCTTTATCATGTGAGATGACCTAGTACCAAGTCACAATATGCTTTATACACCATTGATGAGAATGAATTCCACATTGGGTCTGAATATGGAATACATGCTGAAATAGTCCAAACAAGCCTCTTTAGAGCCACCAATATTACCAGCGTTACCCGGCAGTTTTCAGTCTCCATAGGATTTTGCTATTTGTTAGGTAAATATCACAATTGTGTTTGGAACAATGAGGGTGCGGATACCTCAAAGATAATCCTGTTTTCCAGGCTCATAGGAGGGTAGCTTGTAGTTCCTAGTACCAATGTTCTATACCATTACCATTCCCCACCCAAAGAAACTCTCAGCAATTTGACATGGCTAAACGCTTGCTCTTTATTGTTAGCATTGCAATGCAATACGTGTGTTGAGAACTGGGTCAATTAGGTTTTCTACATGTTCAATATAGATACCCTATTTTCCAACCTCCATGCAGATGGTTCCCTACAATATTCATTAGTTTGGAACCCAACACAATGAAGTACTTTCTTCAGATCTTGTGGATGCTCTCATGTTTGATGAAGAGAATTGAACTTTGTAAATCATTGACACTAGGCCAGAGAAACATTTTTGATCAGGATGGATTAAGGAACTTTCAGACAACTAGATATAGGATCATTTTTTTGTGTAATTGTGAGCCTCCTTAGATCAATACAGCCAGCCTATCCTCCTGCATCTCTTCAGTGACTGTCTTAATCTCAAGAAACTTTACATGATAAAGTACCTTTGCAGCAGCTCTCAGTTAATTTGAAGTTTTCCTTCACCATTACTAACAGAACTACGCTAACCTTGAGGTTTTTTGAGACTTTGGCCACAGAGCCAAGAAAAGCAATGGTCTTATCATCCACTGTAAAGTTTATCGTCACATAGACTTGATTCCAGGCTTCACATAATCAGCAATATCCTTCTTGTTACTCATTAGAACACAGAAACCATCAAGGCTCAACTACCATGCAGCCACCATAAAAGGGCCTACAAAAATCAATCTGTTCATTTTCACTTTTATGTAGAATGCACCCACCTTCCATTCTTTACCTCCCCAGTAATCTAGGTGATACCAGGTAGGGAATCACAAGATCAATTTGTCACTACTACACCGGACAGTCATTGTTCTCTTCTCCCTCCCATTACGAGTCATTGCTACAACACTTCTTCCTACGAGAGGGCATACATGGTTTGTTCACTCATTCCATACTTTCCAAAATGGTATTCCTGTTTTCTTCCACAGAGTGGTGCCCTGGTTCTGTGAGGTGTGCTGCCTAGCAATTTATCTGAGAACAATGAAAACTTACTGTGCAAATGCTTGCATGTATCAGGCAGCACTGGGACTGAAATCACAATAATGGGAAAGGACAGGAAATATGTCATCAGAGATATTGTGCACAGTGAGTTAAAGCAGCTCTTTCAGAGCGTGAGGCCTTCATTATTCATCAGCAACATAGACATGAGTGAATTATGATAGTCTTTCACATTAGTGACAGGACACTTGAAACTCACTGTCATCCGAAAAATTTGTCAATTCATAGTCTGCTTCTCCTTTTCGAATCCTAAAGTCTCTTTAAATTAATTTCTGGAGTGCTGTCTACTGTGAACAAAAATGTTATATGAAAAATATGAATGCCCCTGTTAAAAGTAAGGGTGATTGACTGCAAAATTCCAACCTCATAATGCCAGAATACAGTACACTGGAATCTCCCTTTGGATATGGGTTAAAATAAATGCTATATTTGGCTTGATAGATTGTTTTGCATTAAATCCATCGAAATAATAATATTCATTTTGAAGCTATTCTGTCAAAAGCCTGAGTTAAATTTGGTATTGGTTAAAAACTATTTAAAACCTGCCTTGTCAGAGATCAAGAAATGATCCACAATACAAAGTTGCATTTTTTATACTACTCTATTTTTCCCACTGTCCACGTGCAACAATGGCCTGGTTTTTGGAGTGATCAGTGCAAGTTGCACAATAATTTAAAATTATGATGGGTTTTAACCGTGTGACTGGGAAGGACAATTTCCGCTGTTAGTGACAGGGAGCATAAATTTACCATTGTTGTTACAAGAGTCAGGAGACAGGTTGTGAGGAATGTCCTCATGTAGAGTTTTTGGAGCATGCCGAGCTTTCCCACAGGGAAGACTTGAAGCAGAGTTTGCTGCATCTTTAAGGGAAAAATGGATAAACATTTGAAGCAGGAGAAGATGCAGGACTGTGGAGAAAGAGTAAAACGGTGCAATTAGTTTGGATGGCTCGAACAAAACATTGGCACAGACACGTCAGGTTACATTGTCTCCTTCTGTTCTGTAAAGGTCTACGGTTCTAGTATGGTTAATTGCAAACAGTATATACTTAGGTGAACTCAGTCCTGTAAGTTAAATCTTCTGGTTACAATGCTGGTCGTGCTAGAGTGGTATGATTGATCAATGACCAATTAATCAGGTGGAGATTTCCTTCAGTATCTCTCTACCCAGTGCTGGCTTTTAGGTTGGTTTCAAAATGTTCCTGCACAAAAAAACAAAATCTGCAAGTAACGTTATAATGCATGGGAAGGAGACGGAAATTAGGTCAGACAAAGTTCGCCAAGCCCAATCACAGAGCTCGGCAGCCGGACACACGCACTGAGCTAATGCGCATTGCTTTGACTGACTGTGTGGAATCTCATAACTTATCAATATCGGAGGATAATATGAGCCTATATAAAGGAGTGCTTAGAGAATGCCAAACGGCAGTTAACATGGCTAAGCAGTCAAATGAATTTAAAATTCCTAGGGCTAAATTTTACAGTTCCATGTCGATGGGTTTTGCAGGTGGGAGACCTGTAAAATTCCATGGGTGGCCTTGCAGCTACCCTCCTACCTGCTCCGTCTGTAATGTTACATGCAGTGGTTGATAAGACCCTTAAGTAACCCCACCACCCTCCCCCCACCCTGAGTAAGCCTGGTGGGGCACCCTGCTCGGGGCTCGGGTAAGAGGGGAGTGGCGGGGAGTGGCGCCTCCTTCAAGGACTCCCTTTCCACATACCGCACCCCACCCCCCAAACGTCCCCTTCACATTGGCCTGATATTCCCCCCCACTTATTCAGACTGCGCACCCACCAAACTGTCAAAGGTACGTTAAGGCCATTGATAAGCCAATTGGACAAATTGAACAGGGCTGCCCGTCCAACCTTAAGGTTGGCGGGCCGGTGAAGAGCCCAAGTGGCCTTCATGTTTTGCATGAAACCTCATCCACAGGTGGGAGGAGGTTTCATGAAGGTTTAATTGAATAAATAACATTTTTAAAAATATTTCATAAACATGTCCCAGCTCATGTGACACTGTCACGTGAGGGGATGCGTAAATGATTTTTTAAACTTTCCTCATTTTAAACTTTAAACCTCAGCTTAATCTCCCTGAGACAGCTCCGTGCCTCAGGGGGATTGCTGCATTCTGGTCGCACGCATGCACAAAGGAGCACAGACCCCGAATCTCCCACCCCCCCACCCCACGTCTACAGGCCCCGACTCTCCCACCCCCCACCCCCGCCCGCACAGGTAGCACTGAGCAATACCGGGCGCGCAACATGCTGGGCGGGCCTTAATTGGCTGGCGGTGCGCAGCCGATCACTGCCGGCAATCAGCCCTGCGCCCGCCCATGCCCGCTCCCGACCGGCCCACCCGACGGGGAGAAGATTCTCCCCTCTGTTTCTCTCTCTGCAGATGCTGCCAGACCTGCTGAGTTTTTCCAGCATTTTGTGTTTTTTATTTCGGATTTCCAGCATCTGCAGCATTTTGCTTTTATCTGGAACTTAGAATCTGGGACTGTTTGCAGCCTCAGTTCTGGCCGCTGCTGCCACTGCTGCTGCTGGGAGTAGAGAGTTGCTGGCCAAGTGGATTGGTTAGCAGTTCTCTGGGGTGAGACTAACACCCGAATAAAGGGCAGAAGTCATGTCTCCAGACAATTAATGCTCCTTGGAGCATTAAATGGCTGTAAGGCTGCCGTGATTGGTGGATTGTATTCCCACCAACTCTTCGACTGGGGGACGGGTGTGGGAAACCCCGCCATCTGAAAAACCCTGCCCCCAAAGAAGTTAGGACAAATGAAAATTAAGAAAAATTTTAACCAAAAAAATTATGGGGAGCAATTTTCTCCCCATCGGTGGGGTGGGGAGGCGGGGGGAGTGGGGGGGGAGGGGGTGTGTGGATGGGCAGGAGTGGGTGCCGCCATTTTGCGTGGGTGGGCCAATTAAGGCCCGCTCAGCATGACACGCACCCAGAAGCGCATGCACGTGAAAGAGCGCAGAAATCTCCCTGAGGCACAGAACTGCCTCAGGGAAACTAATTTGATTTTTCAAAATTTTAATGAAGATAAAACATTTTTTAAGACATGTCCCCTATGTGACAGTGTCACATGAGCTGGGACATGTCAATGAATTTTAATAAAAACATTTAATTTATAAACCCTTCATGAAACCTCATCCCGCCTGTGGATGAGGTTTCATAATAAATGCGAAGGCTGCCTGGGCTCTTCGCCTGCCCACTTACCTTAAGGTTGGATGGGCAGCCCTGTTCAATTTGTCCAATTGGCTTATCAATGGCTTATCAACTGAATCACCTCACATATATCACATTATTTGCCATCTGCTAACTTGTTGCCCACTTACTTAACCTGTCTATATTTCTTTGCAGCCTCTTTGTGTCCTCCTCACAGTTTACTTTTCCGCTTAGCTTTGTAATATGAGCAAACTTAGATGCATATTCTTGGTCTCTTTGTTTAAGTCATTAATATAGACTGTAAATGGTTGAGGCCCCAGCACTGACTTTTGCAGCACACCGCTAATTAGAGCCTGTCAATTTGAAAATGTCCTATTTATCGTAACTATCTATTTCCTATCAGTTAACCAATCCTCCTCTGTGCTAATATATTACCTATAACTCCATCAGACCTTAATTTGTTAATCTTTTGCATGGTATCTTATTGAACGCCCTTTGGAAATCCAAGTATACTACTAGTTTTCCTTTATCTACCCCACTAGTTACATCTTCAGCAGTCTCTCATATTTCTCAAACATGATTTCACTTCTGTAAAACCATGTTGACTTGGTCTGATTTTACCATGTTTTTGCCATGATCTTACCAAGAATTCCTGAATAATAGATTCCAGCATTTTCTTGACCACAGATGTCAAGTGACTGGCCTATAGCTCCCTATATTCTCTCTCCCTCCTTTCTTGAATAGTGGTTTTATATTTTATATTTGCTAAATTACAATTCACTGGGACCATTCTAAAATCGAGGGAATTTTGCAATGTATTAATGAGTGCATCCACTATCTCTGCAGCTGCCTCTTTCAGAACTTAGGTTGTAGGCCAAGAGGTCCAAGTTTCCACAATACTTTTTCTTGCTGGTATTAATTACTTTAATTTCCCCACACTTATTAGCCACATGATTACCCTCTATTTTTAGTATGTAATTTGTGTCTTTTACTGAGAAGAGAGACACAAAATATTTGCTCAACACCCCTGCTATTTCCACATTCCCAATAATAATTTCTCCTGTCTCTGCCTCCAAGGAACCAATTTAGCTACTCTTCTCCTTTCAACTTATTTGTAAAAGCTCTGACAATCTGTGGTCGCCGCTTGCTGGTTTCTAAAACTCTCAATCCTCAGGCTTACTACTATTCTTCGTAACATTGTAAGCCTCTTCTTTTGATCTAACACTACTCTTAAGTTCCCTAGTAAACCATGGATGGATCTTTTTCTCTGGGCAGAATTTTCTGCCTGCCAGATGGGCAGGCCCAACCCAATCTCCAGCGGGCAGGGAGATGATCCCCGCCGAAGAAGCGGGCCCTGCCGCCATTTTACGTGAGCGGGCCAATTAAAGCCCGCCCAGCCTGACGTCTGGCAGAAAGTGCTATGCACTCTCTGTGGGCGGGGGATTCCCCAAAAGTGAGAGTGCACTCTTTCGCGCATGTGCACAAAAGAGCACACATCTCCCTGAGGCTAAGTGCTGCCTCAGGGAGATCGCTTACACTTTGAAAAAGATTAAAAATAGAAAAAAAAAAATCCCTCACATGTCCCCCTCATGTGACAATGTCACATGAGATGGGACACATTCATAAATTACAGTAAAACTTTATTAAACTTTTTAGAACCCTGCATGAAACCTCATCCCGCCGATGGATGAGGTTTCATGTTTTCTCTATTTGCCTCCGGGGCTCCTGCCCTGCCTGCAAACCTTAAGGTTGGACGGGCAGGTCCTTTAATTGTTTAAATGATTCTGTCAATGGCCTCAATTGGCAATTGACAGGTCGGCGGGCCCGCAGCTGATTTCACTGTGCCCCCGCCTTCCTGAAAATTCAAATGGAGCGGGATGACCTCAGGGGTTCCGCCTGATGTTATCCTGCGTCATTTTACGTGTCAGCGAGTGGGCCCCGCCCCCTGCTTGCCGATGGCAAAATTCTGCCCCCCTGAGTTTATGTTTTTTAATGAAACACATACTTACACACTTGCAGAAATGGAGATTGGGAACTCCAAATCCCAACAGTCTTTGGACCTTCTGCGCATGTGTAGGGCAGGAGTGGGCTGTACATATGCAGTTCGACATGTTTATGTTCTTCAGGACCTGTGTGCCTCCGCATAGAAAGAAAAGAAGGGCATGAAAACCTGAATCAGGTGTGGAGCACAAGAGTCAAGAATGTCCCAGAAAGAGGGTCAAAGGAGGTGGGGGCAGGAAGAAGTCCCAAAGGAGGTCCTGGGTAAGGGACTAAAACAAGGGACAGAAACATTTCCCAGTAAAGTTAAGAGAAAGAGAGTAGCAGAGAAACAGGCTCCAATTAGAAAAAGGGCTGCGGGGAGAAGGCTTTAAGTGAAGTGGGCTCAGACGAAGTCCTGGTAGTCGAAGAGGGCTCAGAAGTCCTGAAGATCCAAGAAGGCAGCTGAAGGTTGGTGACTCTGTGCTGTCAGCCATTGGGGCAAAGATACCTCTCTGAACCCGCTGGTGTTCTGCTTGGCATGGTCAAAGAGCTGAAATTGTGTTTATATGTTGATGCTTGCATGTACTCAGGAACCCAGGAGAACGGAACCTCAGCAGGCGAGATTGAAATCCTGTGAGGTGGGTCGTCATTGAACCCATTTGAGCTGGAGTGACTTTTGGAGAGAATTCCAAGGTAAGATCTTCAAAGGCGAAGATAGGAAACCCTTGTGAGAGAGATGAAGTTTCAGTGAGATTAGTTGACTCAGTGTTACAGAAATCTTGGTGAGTTATTGCAAAATCCATGGAATCTGTTTTCATCGCTTTTGGCATTTATTGTGTTGTGTGGCAGGTCTGACCACAGTTGGCTTGTTAATTCACATGAACCTCATACTTAATCTTAAATTTAGATAATAAGATTGATATTCTAAATTGTTTTATTTTTCTAACCTTATAAAGTGAAGTTTATTTTTGATTTTCTCAAAACCTGTGGAATTTTGTTGCTCTCTTCACTTAGTAGTGCCCCCACCTTCCTGAAAATTCAAATGGAGCGGGATGACCTCAGGGGTTCCGCCCGATGTTATCCCGCGTCATTTTACGTGTCAGCGAGTGGGCCCCGCCCCCTGCTCGCCGATGGCAAAATTCTGCCCCCCTGAGTTTATGTTTTTTAATGAAACACATACTTACACATTTGCAGAAATGGAGATTGGGAACTCCAAATCCCCCAACAGTCTTTGGACCTTCTGCGCATGTGTAGGGCAGGAGTGGGCTGTACATATGCAGTTCGACATGTTTATGTTCTTCGGGCCCTGTGGGCCTCTGCATAGAAAGAAAAGAAGGGCATGAAAACCTAAATCAGGTGTGGAGCGCCAGAGTCAAGAATGTCCCAGAAAGAGGGTCAAAGGAGGTGGGGGCAGGAAGAAGTCCCAAAGGAGGTCCTGGGTAAGGGACTAAAACAAGGGACAGAAACATTTCCCAGTAAAGTTAAGAGAAAGAGAGTAGCAGAGAAACAGGCTCCAATTAGAAAAAGGGCTGCGGGGAGAAGGCTTTAAGTGAAGTGGGCTCAGACGAAGTCCTGGTAGTCGAAGAGGGCTCAGAAGTCCTGAAGATCCAAGAAGGCAGCTGAAGGTTGGTGACTCTGTGCTGTCAGCCATTGGGGCAAAGATACCTCTCTGAACCCGCTGGTGTTCTGCTTGGCATGGCCAAAGAGCTGAAATTGTGTTTATATGTTGATGCTTGCATGTACTCAGGAACCCAGGAGAACAGAACCTCAGCAGGCGAGATTGAAATCCTGTAAGGTGGGTCGTCATTGAACCCATTTGAGCTGGAGTGACTTTTGGAGAGAATTCCAAGGTAAGATCTTCAAAGGTGAAAATAGGAAACCCTTGTGAGAGAGATGAAGTTTCAGTGAGATTAGTTGACTCAGTGTTACAGAAATCTTGGTGAGTTATTGCAAAATCCATGGAATCTATTTTCATCGCTTTTGGCATTTATCGTGTTGTGTGGCAGGTCTGACCACAGTTGGCTTGTTAATTCACATGAACCTCATACTTAACCTTAAATTTAGATAATAAGATTGATATTCTAAATTGTTTTATTTTTCTAACCTTATATAGTGAAGTTTATTTTTGATTTTCTCAAAACCTGTGGAATCTTGTTGCTCTCTTCACTTAGTAAGTGTCTTGGATCTCAAACTATGTCGACTATAAACAAAACATTATTGGTCCCTAACCAAATCTCCACAACAGCTTGGGGTCTGGCCAAGTGTCACAACAAATGGTATGTATTTTGGTTGCTCATTTTAAATTGTTTCTTTTAATTTTTCCCTATTGTCAATTTATTGTCATACCTTTCAATTTATTTACCCAGCTAACCTTTGCCAGTTCTCCTCTCATATAATGTAATTGGTTTTGTTTAAGGTTAAGATTCTTGTTTTGGACTGGAATATGTCACTTTAAAAGTTAATACCAAATTCAATTGTATTGTGATCACTTATTTTTTAAGACATATTTTGCTATGAGATCATTAATTAAACCTGTCTCATTACACAATACTAGATCTAAAATAGAATTATCCCTAGTTGGTTCCACAATGTATTGTTATATTGTTTTAGGAAACTGTCATGGAAGCATTCTATATACTTTTTGAACTTTAAGACCAAGCGAGAAAGATTGTCCTGCATGGTGAGTATAATAATTTTCAGAATATTTTTCTGGTTTATTGTGAAGTAGGTTTATGGATGTGTTTATAGTAGACTCTGTCTGTTTGATTTAATTATATTTGGAGTCAAGTAGACTGCAAGCTTGAAATCATCAAAAGAAGCCAGGTATAGAAATGTGCTTGAGATGTTAATGAGTAAACATGGATGCTGGCTTAGCATGTAAGGTGTGAAGGGTATTTGCATTTTTAGATAAATGAAGGGATTGTTGGATTTCAAAGGGATGTTAGTCTGTTTACAACTAGCCACATAAGCAAGGCTAAGGGTTGTGTTTATTTTTCCCAAAGTTTACTGACAATATCGGCAACATGAAAGTTTTTATATTATGAGGAAGATAGAGTTTCAAAGACAGATGGAACAATAGAATTTACATATTAAAGAAAGAGAAACATATGTAAATGAGAATGAAAGGCTATGGGAGAAGGCCATGTAAGATCTAACAGGAGTGTGTGAAACAGCCTTTAAGAAGCCTCCAGCTATTTGTGCATAAGTTTGATATGTAAAGTAGCTGACGGTGAGGAAGCCATTTGGAATTCTGCTGTCAAGTGGGCACTATGTTAACTTGTTGTTTCTGTTTAAGTCTAAAATCTATTTCAGACTGTTGCCTTAAAGGGGGTGTAACTGGGAGTCAGGTCAATTAGGAATTTTAGAATTTGTTATAATAGTAAGTAATTGTAGTCTTATGTACTTGAAATCTTTTATTTTGTTAATAAATATTTTAACTTAATTTTTTAAATCTCTGAAGGTCTTGGTGACTCATTACTTCTGAATTCAGTACACACATCTTCACGTAATAAATATAAATTGCAAAACTATTGCGATAGTGCGACCAAGTTTCCCTTGTGGATTTGGTCCACCTGACACACATCATCTGCCACATTATAACACCTGAGATTGAGCATATACTGTCAAAATGCTTTCTGAATATTCTTCTCAGCTGCTATTTTCTCAATGACTAAAATCTCCAATATCTTAAATAAATACTATTCCAAAAATTGTCAATTTTACAATAACTTAGTTAATTTCCTCCATTGATTTGTAATTTGTATCTTTCAATACTTTCATTAAAGTTTTTATTTCAGCCTCTTCCAAAAGCCTAGACTTAGACTTAAAGGCCTGGATTTTCACTGAGCTGGGCTGACTCGGGAGCCCTTTAGAAATGGTGAGAGAATCCTGATTCTTGGATTCCTGACCCTATTCCCAGGCTGTGATTTTCAAAGCTTTTAAAGGCTGGTTCCTGTCAAAGGCACTCTTGGCTTGACCAGCTCCATTGCAGAGTTGGGCATCTCCTACTCCTCCACAATTCTAATTCCAGAAGGAAGCCAAAAGTAAAAGACATAACAAAAACAGAATTACCTGGAAAAACTCAGCAGGTCTGGCAGCATCGGCGGAGAAGAAAAGAGTTGACGTTTCGAGTCCTCATGACCCTTCGACAGAACTGCATAACGTTTGTTTTAGATGGTTGCTAGGGATGCCTGAAAACTACCTGACTCAATATCAAGTTGACCGTTCTTCAGGCAAGCATTAGGTCCTGCAAGAAGTTGGTTCTCAAGATTGGCCCTTGTTGTCTCCATTTTTGACTATAGAAGGGGAACAATGAGGTTCAAATTTTGCCCCACAATTTTTTTTAAATGCCTAAATAATTTTATACATGACAAAGCTGCAATGAGTTTTCTTTCATTCTTTCATGGGAGGTAGGCATCACTGGCAAGGCCAGCATTTGTTGCCCATTTTTAATTACCATTGAACTGAGTGGCTTGCAAGGCCATTTCAGAGGGCCGTTAAGAGTCATCCACATTTCTATGGGTCTGGAATCACATGTGGGTCAGTCCAGGTAAGGATGGCAGACTTGCTTCCCTGACACAATCAGTAAGGGGCGCACGAGGAGATAGGTGACTACATCAGAATGAGACGGCAAGCGAATTAGGTTGACGTGGTAACGTGTGGCTCAGAGACTGGTGCGGGAGAAGTGGGTTCTGGTTAGCGGGGCACTGGTACCAGTACTGGGGAAGGTGGAAGCTGTACCATTGGGACGGCCTACACCTGAACTGTGCTGGGACGAGTGTTCTTGTGAATTGCATAACTAGGGAAGTAGAGAGGGCTTTAAACAAAACAAGGGGGGTGGGGGTGAGAGATCAAGCTTGGGTAAAGTTAGCAAAGCAAGGCAGGAGACCATAATAGTAACATAGGAAATGAGGGTCATAGAATAGCAGGAAGGGGCAGAGAGATAAAACCTAAGAATACACCAATGTTCAAGACTAGGTGTTATAAAGATAACAAAAAGACAAAACTAGAAACTCTGTATCTGAATGTGCATAGCATTCATAACAAAGTAAATAAATTGATGGCCCACATTGAAGTAAATAAATATGATCTGATAGTGATTAAGGAGATGTGGCTTCAGGATGACGAAGATTGGGTCCTGAATATTGAGGGGTAGATGACATTCAAGAAGAATAAGAAGCTAGGCAAAGATGGAGAGGTAACACTGTTGATCAAGGATGGCACTAGTACAATAGTTAGAGATGGCCTTGGTTCAGGAGATCAGGATATAGAATTGGTTTGGGTAGAGATGAGGAATAGTAGGGGAAAGAAGTCACTAATGGGAGTGGTCTACAGGCACCCGAAAAGTAACCACAATGTAGGACAAAGTATACAAGAATAAATATTGTGTGTGTGTGTGTGTGTGTGTGTGTGTGTGTGTGTGTGTGTGTGTGTGTGTGTGTGTGTGTGTGTGTGTGTGTGTGTGTGTGTGTGTGTGTGTGTGTGTGTGTGTGTGTGTGTGTGTGTGTGTGTGTGTGTGTGTGTGTGTGTGTGTGTGTGTGTGTGTGTGTGTGTGTGTGTGTGTGTGTGTGTGTGTGTGTGTGTGTGTGTGTGTGTGTGTGTGTGTGTGTGTGTGAGTGTGAGAGATAAAGGGACGGCAATAATCATGGGTGATTTTAATCTATGTATAAGCTGTAAAAATCAGATTGGCAGTAGTAGCCTGGATGAGGAGTTCATAGAATGCTTTCGAGATAGTTTCTTAGAGCAGCACGTTCTGGAATCAACCAAAGAGCAGGTTTTTTAAAATTGGTATTGTGTAATGTGACAGGATTAATTAATGACCTCAGAGTGAAGGCACCCCTAGGTAGCAGCGACCACAATATGATTGAATTTACATCCAGTTTGAAAGGGAGAAGAGTGGGTCTAAAACTAGTATTTTGAACTTAAATAAGGATAACTATGTGAGCATGAAAGCTGAGCTAGCTGAAGTGAACTGGGATACTAGGATAGGGGATAGATAAATAGAGAAGCAGCGGCAGATATTTAAGGGATTTTTCAGAATACTCAGAATAAGTATATTCCTACTATAAAGAAAAATTCTAAGGGAGGACCCATCAACTGTGGTTAACTAAAGAAGTTAAGGAAAACATCCAACTGAAGGAAAAGGCATATAACTGCGCAAAGATGATTGGCAGGTCAGGTGATTGGTCAGAATATAAAGAATGGCAAAGAATGATTGAAAGGTTAATCAGGAGGAAGAAACTAGAGTATCAGAGGAAGCTAGCTAGAAATGTAAAAATGGATAACAAGAGTTTCTACAGCTATATAGAAAGGAAAAATGTAAAGTGAGTGTTGGTCCTCTAGAGAGTGACAATTGGGAGTTAATAGTAGATAATAAGGAAATGGTGGATGAAATGAACAAATATTTTGCTTCTGTCTTCACAATAGAGGATACAAAAATCATTCCATTAATCAGGAGATGGGAATTTGTTGATTTGTTGAAATTACTGTCACTAAGAAAGTGGTACTGAGCAAACTGATGGAGCTGCTGACCGACAAGTCTCCTGGTCCTAAAATAAAAACAGAAAATGCTGGAAACACTCTGCACGTCTGGCAGCATCTGTAGAGAGAGAAACAGAGTTAACGTTCTGAGTCCGTATGACTCTTCTTCAGAGCTAAAAGAAAAGTAGAAAAAGGGGGTGGAGCAGGTGGAACGAGATAGAAGGTCAAGGATAGGTGACAGCTAAGGAGAGATTAACAAAGAAGTCATGGACACAAGACAAAGGGCGTGTTAATGGTAGTGGTGAAGAGTAAAGAAGATAAGATAGCAGGAGGTGTTAATAGCAGAGCAAGGGTCAGCACTCGTGAAAGCAAAGCATAAAAACAAGTGACAGATGGTCCTGTTGGGGGGAGGGGTGGTTTGGGGAAAAGGATAACAAATGACCAAATCATTAAATATAAATAAAATTTTAAAAATATAATAAATAAATCAAAATTGGATTTAAAAAGGAGTCAAGAGAGAGAAGAGAGTTCATGATCTGAAGTTGTTGCACTCAATGTTAAGTCCGGAAGGCTGTGAAGTGCCTAGTCTGAAGATGAGGTGCTGTTCCTCCAGTTTGCGTTGAGCTTCACTGAAACATTGCAGCAGGCCAAGGACGGACATGTGGTCATGAGAGCAGGATGGTGTGTTGAAATGGCAAGCGACAGGAAGGTCTGGGTCATGCTTGCAGACAAACTGAAGAAGGTGTTCCGCAAAGCGGTCATCTAGTTTGCGTATAGTCTCTCCAATGTAGAGAAGACTGCATTGCGAGCAGAAAATGCAGTAGACCAAATTGAAGGAGGTGCAAGCGAAGCACTGCTTCACCTGAAAGGAGTGTTTGGGTCCATGGACGGTGAGTAGGGGGGTGGAAGTAAGGGGGAAGGTGTTGCACCTTCTGCGATTGCATGGGAAGGGGATGAGTTGGGGGTGATAGAGGAGTGGACCAGGGTGTCACGGAAGGAATGGTCCATGTGTAATGCTGACAAGGAAGGTGAGGAGAAGATGTGTTTGGTGGTGGCATCATGCTGGAGTTGGCGGAAATGACAGAGGATGATCCTTTGGAGGCGGAGGCTGGTGGGGTGAAAAGTGAGGACAAGGGGTAACCTATCATGGTTCTGGAAGGGAGGGGAAGAGGTAAGGGCAGAAGTGCAGGTGATGGGTCGGTTGAGGGCCTTGTCAATCACAGTGGAGGGGATAACTCGCTAAGGAAAAAGAGATGTCAGAAACACTGGTTTGGAAGACGGCATCATTGGAAAAGATACAAGAGAGGCGGAGGAACTGAAAGAATGGGATGGAGTCCTTACAGAAAGCAGGGTGTGAAGAGTTGTAGTCACGGTGGCTGTGGGAGTCGTTGGGCTTGTAATGAATATTGGTGGACAGTCTATCACCAGAAATGAAGACAGAGAAGTGAAGGAAGGGAAGGGAAGTGTTGGAGATGGACCATGAGAAGGTGATGGAGGAGTGGAAACTGGAAGCAAAAAAAAGGTAAATTTTTCCAGGTCCACACGAGAACATGAAGTGGCACCGATACAGTCATCAATATATTGAAAGAAGAGTTGTGGGAGGGGGCCTGAGCAGGACTGGAACAAGGAATGTTCCACATACCCACAAAAATACAGGCATAGCTGGGGCCCATGCAGGTACCCATAGCCATATATTTTATTTGGAGGAAGTGAGACAAGTTAAGGGAGGAATTGTTCAGTGAGAGACAGAACAAGTTCAGCCAGGCGGAGGAGAGTGGTAGTGAATGAGGATTGTTCGGGCCTCTGTTCGAGGAAGAAGCAGAGAGCCCTCAGACCATCCTGGTTGGGGATGGAGGTGTAGAGGGATTGGACGTCCATGGTGAAGAGACGACCATTAGGGCCAGGGAGCTCGAAATGGCAGACCTGATGTACGGCTTCCCAGGAATCACGAATGTTGGTGGAAAGAGAATGGACAAGGGGAGAGAGAATGGAGTCAAGGTATGAAGAATAGAGTTCCATGGGGCAAGAACAGGCTGACACGATGGGTTTACCAAGACAGTCCAGTTTGTGGAGCTTGGGAAGGAGGTAGAAGCGGGCTGTGCAAGATTGGGAGGCTAGGAGTTTGGAAGCTGTAGAGGGATAATCTCCAGAAGAGGTGAGGTCAGTGGCAGTACTGGAAACAATGGCTTGATGTTCGGTGGTGGGGTCATGGTCAAGGGGGAGGTAGGAAGAAGTTGATGCTCAGCCTCTGCAAGGTAGAAATCTGTACGCCAGACAACAACAGCACCACATTTGTCAGCAGGTTTGATAACAAAGTCAGGGTTTGACCTGAGGGAATGGAGTGCAGAAGGAGACAGGGTGGAGTGGTGAGAGGAGCGGAGAAATCATGGCAGCCGATGTCACGCTGACAGTTCTCAATTAAATGATCAAACACAGGTAAGAGGCCAGAGGAAGGGGTGTAGGTGGAGGGAGAATACTGGAGGTGGGTGAACAGGGGAAGGGCTCCTGCCCACAGAAGTGAGCGCGGAAACGAAGTCGGCAGAAGAAGAGTTCAGTGTCGTGCTGAGCCCGAAATTCATTGAGGTGAGGGCATAAGGGGATGAAACCAAATCCTTTGCTGAGTACTGAACATTTAACATCAGAGGTGAGAAGGTCAGAGGGTATTATGAATACATGGCAAGGGCTGAGGTTAGAAGAAGGGATGGGGTCAGAGGGATGGGAAAGGGTGGAGGGTCCTGGATGGGCATTGGTATAAATAAGTTGTTGGAGCTTGCCTTGCTTAACACTTGAAAAGAGAAAGTTTCTTGTTAAGGCATCAAAGGAGATGAAGAATAAAATGAAACTGGGGATAAGGACAGCTGTGAGGTTGGGTGAGTCAGTGCTGCTAGATGCAGAGGTCAAGTATAATCATATGGTGGTGCATGGCACTGAGTGTGGATCTCAGGATGCAGAGAGAACAGCAGTCTGAGGAACATTGTATGTCCTGGAGATACCTGGTCCTGATGGACTTCATCCTAGGGTCTTAAAATAGGTGGCTAATGAGGTAGCAGATGCATTGGTGTTAATTTTCCAAAATTCACTAGATTCTAGAAAGGTTCCATCAGGCTGGAAATTAGCATATATAATCTCTCTATTCAAGAAGGAGGGAGGCAGAAAATAGGAAGCTATAGGCCAGTTAGCTTGACGTTTGTTGTGGGGAAGGTGTAAGAGTTGATGTAAGAAAGTTATAGCTGGGCACTTAGAGAAACTAATTGGTAATTGGGAAGAATCAGCATGGTTGTTTGAAAGGGAAATCATGTCAATTAGATGTTGCCCTTTTAGGACAGAGAGGAGGGGAAGCATTTTCTCTCAGAGGGTTGTACGACTTCAGAACTCTCGGCCTCAAAAGGCAGTGTCATTGAATACTTTAAAGGCAGAAGTAGGTAGATTCTTGTTAGCCAAGGGAATCAAAGGTTATTGGGGGTGGATGGGAATGTGGAATTCGAAACATGAACAGATCAGCCATGATCTTATTGAGTGGCCAAGCAGGCTCAAGGGACTGAATGGCCTACTTCTGCTCTGATTTCATATGTTCATAGACATTAGGGAACCAGATGGGTTTTTACAACAATCTATGTTGACTCTCATGGCCACCATTACTGAGACCAGCTTTACCTTCCAGATTTATTAATTAAATTTAAGTTCTACAAGCTGCCATGATGGGTTTTGAATCCATGGTCTCCAGGGCATTAGGCTCAGCCTCTGGATTGCTAGTCAAGTGACATTACCCTACACCACCATCTCTGCCAAACAGGAGTAACAGGATAGGACAGTGAGGCTTTTTGGCAACTATGGAAATTCTGTACAAAATTTAAATTGATACATCTTAAAAAAAACTTCTGAGTAATTCTTACAGTAATTTTATTTAAGCTGGTGTTGACTGTGGTAGAATTGTTTACATTTGGTTAGTACTGTGCATTTTGGTAATTGAATTCCTAACTGACTTGACATCATACAATCCCTCTACTAGAACTAGATTGGAACATATCATTTAAAGCCACTGTTTTGAGAAACCACCAGCCATATCCAGTATAACATGGATAGTATTTATTTCTCAGTTAACCTCTAATGAAACGTCGTCTGCTGAATGCACCCATTTTCTATATGACTAAGGCCAATTGCTTGACTTCTAATTCATGATCACACAAGACAGACTGGTCTGAGGTTTGAGTTATTAAAAGTGAAATTTTTATAGCACTTACTTGCTAGCGGTGGGGCTGTGTTTCTGATTTGAGGTGTATGGCATTAAAATGGTTTTGTTGTGCTGGTTTGTGATTTATTTTTAAATTAGTTTTGTTACTTTGCTGCAAGATCTTTTTTTTACACTAGTTTAGTTGCAATGACTGAGAAAAAAAATGACTGCATTTTCCCACTTAAGTCCTTTGCAGTGTGATTACTAGTGCTCTGATATAATAATTGGGCAGTAACATGATACATGACTCCGTTATGACAATGGAATATTGGCTGATGCACTGGGTCAATCCACGGATTGGTTAAATATTGTATTACATGCCACAACATACACTACCTGATCATAGTTAATCAGAGTGACATTTTCCCCTGTTGCTACCTGGAATTTTGAGCTAATAGAATAGTCAAATGACTTGTTTCCAAAGTGTTTGTTCCTGCAGCTCCTATTTTAGAAGGTAGTGTGCAAAATAGGTTCAAGGTGACACACAACCTGAAATAGTTTGGGCAATTCTCCATAATGGAACAATCATCTCTGCTCTAATTCAGCCATCCAATGGCACATTTGCAGTCAGTTGGTTTCCCTGTGGAGAATTTCCAGGATCATTTCATGCCATTGATGTGGCACCACTTTTGACAGACCACCTTTCTTAGTAAAATATCTGATTTTAAATGCTAGGTCCCATTGGATATCCTTCTCAAATGGCACCATGCCATTTTCTGACTATTAAGTTGTCAATAGTTGCTCAATGTGAGTACCTAAATTGCGCTGATTTGGCTGAGTTGCAGTATATCCATATGGAGACACTCTGGGTGACTGCTAACATGCTCCTAGATCAGGTATAGTGGTTGATTGCTCTGAATTGGATAGGCAATCAAGCCATTCTCATACATCAGGTTTATCTTACAATAGCAGCAGGATTAACAACTAATGGTACTGTCAGACATATATTACAAGGGTTAAGTGCTTTTGAAGTGTTGGAGTTTAAAAGATCAATTTGCTGAGTCTAAATAGAGGTTGGGGTGACATTTTTAAAGCACGAGGCTTAATTTGCTCTCAGTTAAACCTGGAAATGGATGAAAGTGGTGTGTAAGGGAGTACAAAATTGAGATCAGACATGATAAAGATGCTTTTAGACCATTTCTGGACTTTTTTCTGCTGGTAATTAAGTTCTCGCCAGCCTGTGTCCATTGCTTTTTATTTTTCCCCCAGTACTAATTGGTTTCTCATTGGGAATACCCCTGTCTGAGGTGATTGGAAGATGAAGGGGTGGAGGTGCCATGGACAGAGGATGCATGCCAGATGCCCTGTGCCTACTTGCTGTAACCTACATCCTCAGGCAGACGTGAACATATCTCACACTGACAGACAATTAGGGCAGCTGAGAATTGATCTAATTGCACCAATAAGCTAGTGAACACCTGCCTCACCACAAAAATGTATGCTTCCTTAGAAGTACTCCATTCACAGAACGTGTTCTTTTCTGTGCCATTGCATGGCTAAGTTGCCCAATTGTCTACACCTGTCAAAGTGCACCCAGCCATATCCATCTGGTGATCTGAGGGATCTATACAGGGTTTTGATCAGTGAGCCTGAAGCATAGGGTTGGCTTTTCTAGAGATAGTCATGGCTAGTGAGCCATCACCTTCTCTCAGAGTCCTCAATAGGTCCCTTTAAGGCCTGCTGATGAGACTGCCCTTGGAAAAACTGAGACTGGCATACTGTAAGCTATGCATGCTTTGTCAGTTTACCCTAAAAACTGTAACTGGGGCTCTACAATTGGCATGGGACCCCAATTTGCCTATTTAAATTGCCTCCCACCTGCTTTGGGCAGGAGGACTGGTTATCTATCTAAAGGCCTGCCTGAAACTTGAATAATGCAAGGAAAATGGGTGTCCAAGGTTCCAACAAATATTCCTTTGCTGGCTATCAAATTTTCAGGGGATACATACGTATGTGTCAGAAACACACATTCTTTCAAGGATTATGGAACTTCAGGTTTAAGCAGCGACTGAAGGATTCACCATGGTGAGTAAATTACTCCAGCAAATTTAGATGAGAAGACTGCCAGAAGCTGAGGCTTTCAAAAGCAGAGCCCTTTTTTACCTTTAACACATCACCCTGTGTGGCATTGAATGCATGCTTTTTCAATCAATAAACTTGCCAGTGTATAGCTACAGTACCAATACTGTCCTGTGTTCTCGTTCTCCATTTATAACATCAAAGCAGTTCCCACAAAATCCCTTATGGGATGCTGAATATTGTGTTGCATCACCAACAGAATCCAATAATCTGTCATGGCATTCAGGCATCCCGCAGGCTTCTGCACATAATCCTGTGACTGGCAAGATCAAAAAGCTTTCTGCCTCTAGAAAATGTAGAAGTGGAAGGTCACTATGCCATAAATAAATACAAACATGTTAGGCCCATTCTTCCACTAATGAGTGATCAGTTGTATTCTCCTTTTAATGTCTACAACAGAACACACATGCTCATCATTAGACCCATAGAAAGGCCACGCTGAGGTATTATACTCAGAATGGAACATTTTATTCTGGTGCGACTCGTGCAAGAACCATTTTGTAAAGAGTATTAAAACCAATAAATTGCTGAGGTGGGACAAGGATTGCATGATGTTTGATGGCAGACAGTCCCACATCAGTCTCCTGCCCAAACCCGACAGGAAATGGTAGTTGGCTGGCTAGTGGGCGGGAGCAGGATCTTGGGTGGCAGAAGGTGTGACAAGCAACCAGATGGAATGATCTCTGGAACTCGGGTAAATGGTTGGAAGGGTGGTTGGAAACTTGGGAGAAATGCCTTAAGCATACGATCGGGAGAATCTCTGGAAACTCAACGCCACAACCACCGAGTTGGCTCCACTCTCTTAAAGTGAACTCACAATATTGTAATTGTTGCCACTATCTGTTCTGTTTGTCTCAGAGGAAATGGTGCTACTTGAATTGGAGAACATGCTCCAAGTCAATACTGGGATCCATTTTTATTCCAGATAGATGATTTGGACTTGGCCATCAGATGCATCCTCAAAATTAGCTGATTGCACAAAGGTGTAAGGATCTTGAAACAGATGGCGGATTAATAAAAGTCTTTAGGAACAAACAGGCAAGTTATCAGGTGGTTGGTGTATACTTTGGGAGGAAATCAAGGAATGGGGGTTTACACTTACTGGGAAATGTTGAAAAAGTGGTAATGAACAGAGGCCTGGGGTAAACAGAGGCCAGAATATTTATCTCCTCAATTTCCATTGATGTTCTGCCACTGCATTGCCATAACCTTAGAGGTGCAGCAGAAATTTACATTCAAGAGCAAGGTTTCTACCTCATTTCTGCAAAGTTATAGCTCTGCAGTGACTCAAAGTTTGAGAAAATTCAGGACGATACCTCACTGAACATATATGAGTCGAGGTAGGTAAAGGCATAAAAAAGGGCCAACAGAGCTTGGAGTTTTATCTATAGAGACTTAAAATGAAAGGGTACAGAAATAATTATAAATTTATGCACAACATTGGTTAGACCACAGGTTAGTTCCAATTTTAATTCCCAAGCAGAAGTTGGGGAAGATGCTAGCTCTCCAGCTGTCTGTTGCATGAGATTTGTGTGATTTTAATTCCTGGGTCTTATCTGCATATACTTGTCAATCTCCCGGCCAAACCCCGTGAGGAAGCAAGAGCTGGCTGGCTGGCAGGCAGGAGCTGGATGTTGTTCAGTATGAGGCTGCTGCCAGGAACCTGATGGAAGGGTCCCCAACACTCAGATAAAATGGTTCAGAGAGTGATTGGGAGGGCTTCTTGATTGGGGATGAGGGAGGAAAATCCACACAGGCAAAGTCTAAAGTTGTGTGTGTATCCTGGATGAGTGCTCCTGCTTGTCCTGGTCCATAAGGGAACTAGAGAAAAATAAAAAATAGAAACATTTTCTGGGCCTCTTCTAGCTCAAGCTTCAGGTTGACAGGGAAGCCACGCCCACCAATGAAAGTTGCAATCAGGGTCCAATGGCATCATCAAAGCGTGATATGCATAGTTAAAGAAGAATCCCTCTATTTTCTGGGGGGTCTCCCTCTCAGAACAGCAGGATAAAAAAGCAGTTCACAAGAAGCCAGCCAATCAATGCCCATTTTACTGCCCGCCTGGTTGGCAATACATAGGCAGGATTAAAATGGCCCTATAGAGTACTTTATGTATTTTTAGCACCCTATTTAAAAGCATTATAGTCCAAGAGAACACACATTGAGTCAACATAGTTATAAAGAGAGATTTGAATAGATTTTGGGACTAGTTCCATTCAGCCAGAAAAGGCTTAGAAGAGATTTAAGACAGTTTTCTTCGAAGTTCTGAGGATTTTCATTAGGTTGAATAGAGAATATCGGTTAGGGAGTCAATGTTGAGAGATTAGTAATTTAAAACTGTCAGAAAGAGAATGAGGTTAGGCAAAATTTCTTTATGGAGCAAGTTGTTGGAGCAGGGAATGTGTCGCCACAAGTAGTGATTGATGCAGAGACCATATCATCTTTTAAAGAAAAATTGATTAATTTTTGAAACTGAGAAAGAGGACAAGGCTATGGGGAGAGTGAAATAAAAACAGAAAGTGCTGGGAATACTCAGGAGGTCTGGCAGCAGCTGCGGAGAGTACCAGAGTTAACGGGCAGAATTATCCCCTCCTGCCTGCGGTGGGGTTTGTGGTGGGTGGTGTCGAAACACACTGAGGGGCTTCTTAGTCAAACAAAACAAACTTTATTTACACAAGAGCTTCCGTGGCTGCTTGTATCCAGCCAGCCCCTCATACAACAATCTTCTTCTCCTAGGAAACCCCTCCCTAGAATTTTTTCCCCCGTGCGAGCCGCACACTGGTTGAACAAATTACGTGACCCCTACTCAGTTGAACTGATCTTAAAGTGGCAGTCGTCACATCCCTCCCCCCTTAACTCTTTTGTACATCTTTTCAGTTAACAATTGCTTTACACAATTGAACCAAGAATTTTCTGAATTTAGAAATAAATTACACATGCTGTTAGCCTGGACTTCAATTACACAATACATACAATAGACCACAGTCTTTGGGGTGGTTTTCAAATTTGCATCGGGAGGCATAGTTTGACGGGTCATGAGGCTTCTACAGGATCGACATTTTCTGGAATTATGCTAACGGGTACTTCCTGGAGGACCAACAGCTCCTGCTCAGTCCTGGCTCTTTTGAATGGACCTGTGGGCTCTGCTCCCCACTGCTCAGAGCTCCTCCTGTGGCCACAGGGACAGGTTGCCTCCTGCTCCCTGACAGTCCTCTGTTCCAGCCGCCCTGGGCTCACAGCTACATTTGGTACAGACAATTCATTATCATTAACTTTCACAGGGATGTCCTTGACGTTTACTAGAGGTCGACCAGAATCTTGGTGGTAACACTGACTGCAAGAGTGCCTTTCTACTCCTCAAATGGTCAACACACTTCTGAACGATCTGGCCCTCTGTCCTTACTTGATACGAAAGAGGTCCAGTCTCAGAGACTACTCTTCTGGGAATCCGCCTTGGACTGCTACTGAAGTTTTTCACGTACACATTTTCATTAGTCGAGAACTTCCTAGCTCTGTGAGAATCATGACTTGTTGCACTGACTTGATTGTATGCTGCTCTGCAAATCTGGAAACACAAGACTTAACCTCACAGAATCACACAGTGCAGAAGAGGCCCTTTGGCCTATCGAGTCTGCACCGACACGTGAGAAAAACCTGACCTACCTCGTCCTGAGACGATATTTCATTACCACTTCAGCAGGAGGAACACCTGTCATTACGCGTGGGGTGGGACGGTAACTCAGCAGAAAATGTGAGACTCTTGTTGCTAAAGATCCACCTGATAGTTTTTTCATACCAGATTTAAAAGTTTGGATGGCTCTCTCGGCAAAGCCGATCCACACTGGGTGGTAGGGTGCTGTCTTTATGTGTTTTATACCATTGAGAATGGTGAAGTTTTGAAACTCCGCACTCATTATTGGACATGATTCCTTCAGGCAAACCATCAGTTGCAAAACAATGCCTCAGCTTTTCGATGGTCGCCATTGACGTCGGTGTTTTCAGCTCAAAAATTTCTATCCACTTAGAGTGTGCATTAATTATGAGGAGAAGCATTGCACCCACAAATGGTCCTACATAAATCTACATGGATGCAGGCCCATGGCCACCCAGGCCATTCCCTACACCCAGGATGTAGTGGAGCTGTGGCTGGCAGGTTTTGCTGCAACTGGCACTGTGGCAATGTCTTACTATGTTCTCAATATCAGTGTCGATTTCACGTGACCACACATAACTCCTGGCTAACATTTTCATTCGAGATAGCAGGGTGGCTACTGTGTTGTTTAATCAGGAGTAGCTCCCTGCCCGGCACAGGAACGGCCACACATGCTCCCCATAGCACAACACCATCTTGACAACTACGTTCATGTTTACGGATGGAGTAGGGTTTGATGTCCCTGAAGCTGCCTCATTTCCCCGTCCTGTAAGGATTTTGTCCGGATAACACTGGATCCCGACTGGTCCAGGCTTTGATTCGTTTCACACAGACTGGTAGTGTATTCAAAAGGTATAAGGCCAAGACAATTTCTTGAGGAATAGGTGTACATTTAATACTTTGTCTCAAGGGCAGACGAATCAGGGCTTCTGCATTTGCAATTTGTACCCCTGGTTGATGTTTGAAGGTATATTCATATGCGGCCAGGGTCAATGCCCATCTCTAAATCCTTGCAGAGGCTATCGGTGGAATAACCTTGTTCTCCTTAAAAAGGCCCAATAGCTGCTTGTGGTCTGAAACAAATAGTGAAATTTCTCCCATGTAGATATTGATGGAACTTTTTGACACCAAAAACTACTGATAGACCCTCTTTTTCACTTTGTGTATAGCCTCTCTCAGCTACTTTTAGGATATGTGTCAAGAATGCTATCGGCCTCTCTGAGCCGTCAGACATTCCATGGGACAACACTGCCCCAATGCTGTATGTAGAGGCGTCACACGTCAGTATTAGTTCCTTCGAAGGGTCGAAATGTAAAAGTAAGTAGGTTTGAAGACTGCAGCAATTAGTTCACTGCATTGAAAGCTGTTTCCTGAGGAATTCCCCAAAACCAGCGGTGGTGCTTCTTTAGTTGGGTGTGTTAGGGGGTCAGCACAGTGGATAGATTTGGCAAAAACCATCCATAATAATTAACAATTACTAGAAACGATTGAAGTTCAGACATGATTGTGGGGGAAGGCGCTTCTTTTATGGCCCTGACTTTCTCCTTGACCGGGGGTAGCCCCTGAGCATTGATCCTGTGTCCCAGGGAAATCACCTCCCTGACTTGAAAAGTGCATTTTTCTTTCTTAAGGCGATCTCCAGCCTCCTGAAAGATTTTTAACACTTCCTCTAAATTTGCCAGATGTTCAGCCTTCATGGCCCCAATGATGAGTAAATCATTGAGGTACACCACAACCTGTGGCAAGCCCTGTAGTAAGCTCTCCATTGTGCATTGAAATATTGCGCATGCTGACAAGACACCAAAAGGCAGGCACATGTATTGAAAAAGCCCTTTGTGGGTGTTTATTATGACATATCCTCAGGAACCGTCATCCAACTCAAGCTGTTGATAAGCATGACTCATGTCCAGCTTGGTATAAGAACTAGGAGCAGGAGCAGGCAATTCAGTCCCTCGAGCCTGCCCCTTCATTCAAGACGATCATGGCTGATCTCATTTCGGCCTCAACTCCAATTTCCCGCCCTTTCCCCATAACCTTTCAACCCCTTCTATCTCCTCCTTAAATTTATTCAGCGTCCTGGCATCCACTGCACTCTGAGGTAGTGAATACCACAGATTCACGACCCTTTGAGAAAAGTAATTCCTTCTCATCTCTGATTTAAATCTACCACCCCTTAGCCTATAACATCCCTCATTAGAGAATGCCCTACAAGGGGAAACATCCACGCCACCTCTATTTTGTCTATCCCCTTTAGCATCTTATATACCTCAATTAGCTCTCCTCTCATCCTTCTAAACTCGAGCGAGTATAGGCCCAAACTGTATATGACTGGTTCACTGCCAGTTTTGCATAAAGATCTTTGATTCATGGAAGAGGAAACTTGTCCAGCTTTGTGGCCTGATTAATGGTTTGTTTGTAATCAATACAAACGCGGGTAGTCTTGTCAGGTTTCAAAATGGGGACGACAGGTGCAGCTCATTCTGTAAACTGAACCGGCTGGATAATACCAAGTTATTCTAACCTCTTTAGTTCAGCTTCCATTTTCTTACACAGAGCATAGGGTACGGGTCTTGCTCTGAAAAATCAAGAGGTAGCTTCCGAATCCATGCAGATTTTGGCTTATAAGCCGTTAATTTTGCCTAACTCATCCTGGAAGACACTGTCATATTTTCTTAACAATTCTGGCAATCTCCCTGCCCTCACCTGGAAAATATCAGCCTAACTTAACTTTATTTTCTTGAGCCAGTCACAGCCCAGAAGGCTTGGTCCTTCACCCATTACTACTACGATAGGTAGTTGGGCAGGCTGCTGTCCACAGCTTACAGGTACAATGGTAGAACCTCTCACCTTTACTACTTATCTGGTGTATGTTTTCAGCTTGGCTGAAGAGCTCTAAATTTAAAGGCTGGACACCCCCTCTCAGATACTGGAATGTGTGCTCACCCATCACAGTGACTGATGCACATGTATCTACTTCCATATTCAGAGGCTTCCCATTTACACAGAGTGTTACAGAGATTGGGTCAGGCTTAACATCTTTGAGGTTGGAAAGAGAGTAAATATCAGTCTTACTGGTATCAGGGTCTTCTACTCTGTGTACTTCTAACATCTTTTTGGATTGGCTATTCAACTGCTTGGACCTAGTCCTGCATTGTCTCCTTAGGTGTCCTTTTCTCCCCCCATAATAATGGCACTCAGCCTCCTTAAAGCAACAAGATTCAGAATTGTGGTTACTCCACATCGACAACATTGGATCTTAGGAATCACTGCCTGACTGCCTCTGCTGTATCTTTTAGTTCTGTAGCGTCCTGGAACTGCTTCCCTTTTTCCAATAGCCTTGGTCAATTTAGGCCACGGCTGGCTGCTGGTTCTGGCTCTAACTGGTGCATGGCGTCACTTTGTGTAACCTGCAGTTCCAATGCATCTAACTCAGCGCTTTCCATGGCGAGTGCAATCTCCATTGAGCATTTGAAATCGATATCAGCTTCTGCTAACAACCAACGTTATATGTATGGTATCATTACACATGCCACAGACTAATCGATTCCACAGCATATCACTTAGGGTTGTACCAAAATTGCAACACTCTGATAATTGTTTGAGTTTCACAATGTACATTGCGATCAACTCCCCTGAGGCCCTCACTCGTGAATTAAACTTAAACGTTGCGTTATGACTGGAGGTTTCAGTTGGAAATGACCCCAATCCTCTGCAGAGGACTCGAATCGGTCTATCTGGCCGAAAAGCGGCAACTTGGTGAGTGATATAATTTCCTATTCACAGTTGTTGATTAAACACGATACTCACAGATGCAGGCAGGAGATGGTGCCAAGGATAGTTTTTTTCCTCATCACCAAATGTAGAAATATGCTCTGGGAAGCTTCATAGTCAAACAAAACAAATTTTATTTACACTGCTTGTATCCAGCCAGCCCTTCATACAGCCATCTAGCTCTCCTAGGAAACCCCTCCCTAGAATTTATTCCCCGCTCTAGCCACACACTGGTTGAACAAATCACATGACCTCTACTCAGTTGAACTGATCTTAAAGTGACAGTCGCTACAGGTGGGAGCAGAAAACTTGGAGAGAGGCCAAAAATCAGATTCCTGACAGGGAGGCAGTTTGGAATTTTCCACCCACCCCTTTCAATGTGGGTTGATGGCGGGTTCGGTATCCCACTGATCAGTGTTGGGAATGCAATTTGCATGCATAACCATGTCGTGAATGCTCATTAAACATGCGACTCGCCGGCATCACGTTCCATCTTCCAATTTTGCCAGTGGGAATTCAGGCCGGTCTGGAACACGTTTGAAAACGAGTGGTGTGCATCGGTCAGCCACCACTTTGCTCATGATTTTGAGGTGAATGCAAGAATTCAAAGCCTACCTGCAACAATGCCTCTCTGGTTTCTTAGTGATGGCAGCAGAATGCCACACTGGTGGGGCTGTAGGATTGATCTGCTCACAATGGATTCCTCCATACTTCAGGAGGACAGCACTCCGTGTGTGCAGCAACTCTCAGGCAGGGCTGCACCCTCAAACAGACACCAGCATTGCAACCGGGGGTGGGTGAGGGGTGTGGTGGTGGGGTGATGGGATGACATGAAAGCAATAGGATATGAAGGGGTTGGAAGAGGGGAGAGGAGGGGGAATGAAGACAGGCAGACGGGAGACCGAGGGTGGAGAACCTGGAGCTGGCATGGAAGACTAGAATGCAGACACACGAGGGGATAGATGGGAATCGAACTATATGAATGGGAAGGCATATACACAGACTCCAGAATAGGAAGGGGGAGTGTGTGTCAGTGTGGCACAAGAGGGATTGGTTGCACAGATACTCATGGTGGGGGGATGCGGTGGGAAGAGAAACTGTGTTGTGATCAGTTATGAGGGAGCTCATTGAAAGACAGTCATAGCCCCAGTCTGGGGCCAACATGGAGTGAGAGATTAAGGGCAGTCCTGGGGCTTTGTGGGCCATGCTACAGGGCTATGCATGGCACGCACATCATAGTCCCGCTCCAGGGAGAGGCAAGGCCTGTGTGTGCCGCTGGGATAAGGCACAGCTTGGTGTGCAGGGCATGTTCACAGTTGGTGGCGATGGGCTTGCCTTGCTTGGTACTGGGCTGCAGATGGGATGGTCATGATTAGGGGAGGCATCCACAGCCTGTAAATGGGGGAAAATGTAATAATGGGCATGGTACTCAACGCTCTCCTGGGGAGGTGGGTGGGCTATCATCTGTATGTGACCATGACCACAGACTCGCGATAGGGAGGGGTGAGGTCCACATGGGGCATGGGAATGTGAACAGTGACGGATTCAGGAGTGAGGGCTGGAATGTCTACCCCAATGACAATGGAATCGAGGGTTACTGGGGGAGGCTGGAGAGTAAACAGAGGGAGATCTACCTGCACATCGTGAGCTTCCAGGAAAATTGGAGAGACCCAAACACTGACAGGGGGAGGGTCAAAACTGGTCTTAAAATAAAAATGCAGCACTACCATCTTGAATCCAAGAAGTAAAGGCACGGTTTGAAATCAAAACTAGTAAAGAATTTGCACGAGAGGGATCTGAGGCAGTGTGGGAGGAGCACACAGCTGGACTAGGGAGCTCTTTCTTGGGGCGCCCTCAAACTTCTTAAAGTCACAACACTGAAATCGAGTCAGAGCCGAGAGAAAACAGGAAGACTTACTTAAGAAGGTGCAATTGGAGCCATTGCCTTTAGCTGCGCATTAACGAGAGACTGCAGGAGTCATTGGCTTCACAAGACAATTGTTCCATTTGAGAGGAATGTAATAATGGAGAATGCAGGCAACCATTATGGAGGCACACCTGCTGCATATCTGCCAAATCATCAATGAAAGCCTCTAAAGTGCTTTCTCCAATTGCCATGGATAGTGGGCCAAATGGCATCCAGTCATTACTTATGTGTAACTCAACTTTGATCAGTATAGGATCATAGGAACAGGAGAAGGCCATTCAGCCTGTTGAGCCTACTCAGCCATTCAATACAATCTTGGGTGATCGAACACTTCAATGCCTTTTACCTACACTAACCCCAGAACCCTTTACGTTATTGTTAATCAGAAATCTATCAGTCTCTACCTTAAATATATTCAATGACTGAGCTTCCATGGCCCTATCGGGTAGAGAATTCCAAAGATTCACAACTCTCTGAGAAAAGAAATTTCTCCTCATCTCAGTCCGAAGTGGCTTCCCTCTTATTTTGAAATTGTGTCCCCTGGTTCTAGACTCCCCAACCAGGGGAAACATCTTACCTGTGTCTACTTTGTCTATGCCTTTAAATATTTTGTAGAGATCACCTATCATTTTTGAAAACTCCAGAGAATACAGGCCCAGTTTGCCCAACCTCTCTTCATAAGACAGTCCCGCCATCCCTGGAACAAGTCTGGTGAACATTCATTGCACTCCCTCAATGGCAATAGCAATGGTATCCTTTCTGAGGTAAGGGGACAAAAACTGCACGTAGCACTCCAGGTGTGGTCTAACCAAGCTTCTATACAATTGAAGCAAGACTTCACTACTCCTGTACTCAAATCCTGTGCCAGATCAGAGATTGCAGAAGTGAGTTTGGTCAGGTGGCGTACTGCATTAATGCGTCCAAATCTCTTGCGGCCTCTGTGGAATTGAGATGTCAAGTATCAGGGTTAGCATCTTGGTCACCTGGATCTGTGAGTTTGTGCCTCAGCTACAAGGCCATATCAGTGAAAAGCTAGTAATGCAAGTGCAGCTGTGGGCATGACAGTGGCTTTCTGTTTGTGAGTGGGAGCATTACTATCTTCATTAATCTGTTGCATTTATCAGTCCCCAGGGACAGGGAGGATTGAATAATGGAGCCTGGGCTCAATGCTGCCTTCCTGATGGTACTGATCCAAAGGAAGAGGAGAAGAAGGGTCTGGCACTGCCTAGAACAGCTTCAAGAGGAAGCCCGGCCTGAGGTTCATAGTCCAGGGGAGCCCCAGCAGGAACCAAAGGATGAGGAGGTTAGACCCATCCCACGGAGGTGACTTGCATGACCGAGGGTCTACTGAAGAAGACTTTCCTATCTAGAGATTATCGAAAGGCAATGCTGCACAGGTCTTCGCTTGTCAAGAGATGTGGTGGATCATCTCTGCCACACTCTGTGGGAGGATCTAACACCCCGTGGACTGGCAGGACATTCTCTGCCAGTGGCCCTGCTGCACTCAATTCTTTTGCCTATGGTCCATTCCAGAGATCCATAGGGGCCCTATGCAGCATCTCACAGTCCTCGATATTTAAATGTATCGAGGAATTGACAGCTGCCCTCTACAGTAAGGCTCATCATTATGTGAAGTTCACACTCGATGAAGCTAGCTGGGCTGCTAGGTTCCTGGGGTTTGCAACTGCCTCAGGCTTCCCCAGAGTACAGGGCGCAATCGACTGTACACAAGTGGTATTGAGAGCTCCATGTCAGCAGCCCCGGATGTTCGTTAACAGGAAAGATCATTAACCCCCTGAATGTTCAACTGGTGCACAAGTATCAGAGGCACATCGTGCACGTTTGTGCCAGGAGTTCCCATGACTCATACATCCTGAGTCACCCCCAGGTGCCTCACATATTCAAAGGGCCTCAGCAAACACAGAGATGGCTGCTTGGGGATAAGGGGTGTCCAATCAAACGATGGCTCAAGACACCTGTGCGTTGTCTCTGAATCACTAGGAGGAGAGATACAATGCAGCACATAACTCCACACGATCCATCATGGAGCAGACCATTGACATCCTGAAGATGTGCTTCCAATGTTTGACCCGCTCAGGTGGGGCTCTGCAGTACTCTCCACAGAGGGTGTCCCACACAGTCGTGGTCTGTTGCACCTTTCACAACTGGCGCTTCTAAGGGGAGATCCCTTGCCAGAGGGAGACTCGGAAGAAGCTGAGAGATCCTCGGACGATGAAGAGCAGGAAGGGCAAGAAACTGAAGAGGAAGATGAGGGTCAGCTTCCATGTGAGGATGCTATTGAAGAAGCACGACGTGGAAGACGTGCCCATACCACATTGATAGCCACAAAATTCCAGGAGGAGTAAGGTGCAGGCAATGGGAGATGGACACATTCCTCCTATCCCTTAATGCCATCCATTGCACTGAAAGACCTTTATAACAAATAATATCATTCAGCATTTGGACTTGCACCTTCAACCCTCATGATTCACCAGCCCCTAATCTTCGGAAGGGTCAACAGCAAACCCTGTGTCTGGGCACTCAGGGAAGTGAAAGTCGACAGGACAGTGCAAACACTGCATCAAAGTACTTGATGCAGTTGTTGCTACCTCAATGAGAAATTTCAGTGGACACTGAGATGTGCACATGGTTGGAGAGATCATCATGGCTGCAGCTCTCATGCTTTGGCACTGCCAATGAAGAGATCCAACTGCAGCTAACCATCCAATTGAGCTGGCCCACCTCCATGTTGTCTTGTAAGGAGTAGAGTTTACTAACAGATTTCACACACACTTCTGATAAACAGATTAAGATGTCTCTCTGACATAACACAAGCGTACAGCAACTATCATGAGTCAGGTAGACATCACATGAATGTGAGGTTCATAAAGGGAGGTGATTAGTGAGTGGGAGCATGGCTCACCCCTGTAATAAGAGGGCACATAGATGCATATGCACAATGCTTTCAAATGGCGAGACCATTCTTGTGAACAGCAAATGTATTTATAAAGCTGTATGATATATACAGTGATTGAATGCCCGTGACCCAGAAGTGATGTAAAAATTTCTTAATTTTTCTAACCCTACTGCTACACCTGTGTACAGCCCCGATGTCTCAGCAGAGGTGGAGACTGCCTGCTGACTGCTACGCTTGTTGTCTGAGATTACCTTAGCAGACATCGTCTGGAGGCCTGAGGCCTGGAGGGCCCCAGCCTGATAAGGGTCTCCTGCTCAGAGGTATGTGCACCCTCCTCGACCTGACCAGTTGAAGTGGATGGGGGTCACAGGCAGAAGGGATTCGGCATGGCTGGACACCCTCGGAGTGCCCTGTGTGAAGGCTCCTGGGGTGTCCAGCAGACTATCATCCTCCCAGTGGGTGCCCGAGGGCCCCTCCCTCACTCCTTGAGGAGAAGAGGCATCTGGAGGAAGACCGAGGTACCCTAGCCCCCTCTCTCACTTCGCCACTGATGGATCCCACCAATGCGTGTAGTGATGGAGTGAAGGTCTGAGCATAAATCCAGCAGAACCTGCTGGACCAAGGTCTCCAAGGTGGCCGCCACCCTTCCCATGGTAACCTCAAGGTGCTTGCACGTCGAAGCCACATCAGACAGAACGTGGATGGACTCCTCCATCCTTCACTCTTGCCTGTTGACCGCTTCTCGTAACTCTGCCTGATGTTCCGCCACCTGACCTTTCACCTCCAGCATTTTCTCGGCAGCCACTTGCAGGTGCTTATCATCCAACTGGGAATCAGTGGGTACCTGATCACCGGCAATCCTCCGAGTGCCAAAGAGCTGGGCTTTCACTGCCTCCATCTACTGTGGAGACATGTCAGTGAGGTGTTCCCCAGAAAGTGAACCGGAGCATAATCTAGAACTATGACCCATTGGGGTGTGTGTCTCTGTGCTGGTGGATGGTGCGGGTAAATATAGTGACGGATCTTCTTTGCATGGTTCCTCAGCATCCTCCTCTGAGGTGGGCTAAGGGCTGGGGCTTAGGTTGGCTCCGTTCCTCTGCCTGGACCTGCTGGTCCAGGTTAAAAAAAAATATATATATATCATGCATCATGCACTCAAAGAGTTACACTGCACAGGGATCTCACACAATGTTAGCGGGGGACACATCAGCACTGATTGTCACACGGGCCATAATGAGAGTGAGAGTGTGAGAGCGAGCTGAAGGTTGACTTACACTGGCTGGACAGATGAGATCATTCATCCTCTTCCTGCACTGCATGGCGTTTCTGGGGCGAGTGCCCGATGAGCTGACCTCGCTTGTGACTGCCTCCCAGGCTGGTGAGATGAGGTTGGTGCGCTTCCTGGAGCCATCCCTAGGGTGGAGGACATCTCGGTGTTGGCGCACTCCTCTTAACAAAGAATCGAGGGAGTCGTGGCTAAACCTTCTTCCTGGGTTCCATCATATCGAGATGTCTCTTGAAGACAGCTGGGCTAAAGGGAGTGAGTGTGCGTGTTTGGGTGGCATCTAAATATGGTTGTCATGAAGCTATTATGTTTATAATGTTTTGGAAAATAATTTTCTTTTAAAATAGAGGTTTATTCTGCAGATGTGTCTTAATTAGATTAAAGCCAGCTAGTCTGAGTACTTTGATATGTAATAGTTTGAGATGTTAACAGAGAGGTAGATTGTACTTGCATTTTTTGAATGGACCATCCAAGAAATGGGGTGAAAGCTTGACGCCTTTCTAGCAGCTACCAAGCAATACGTATATATTACTAATAAAATTGGTACAATGAAAGGGGTTTCATTGTTAAAAGTTAAAGTTCAAAAAGACTGGTGAGACAATGAGAATTTAAATTCAATCAGCAGTGGTAGGTATAACTTCAGTAGTTTTCAGGTGTACAGGGCAGAGGCAACGTAAGATCAAAAGGCAGCTGCAAGCCTCCAACTGGCTCCACAGTGAAAGGAACCTCATTTTGGATTTGTAAGGTGAAAAAGTTTTGCCTGGTGTTTTGGTTAAGTCTACGGGTGGTTGTTGCCTTAATGGAGATTAGCTTGGGAATTTGTTAAACATTATGATAGTAGTACTTTGTAGCCATGTATATATATATATATATTTTTTTAACCTGTGTAACTTAATAAAATGTTTCAATTAGTTTAATGTAAAACCTCAAGAATTGATAGTCTAATTCCTGAATTTAGAGTCGCATCTCAAACATAACACTTAAAATTATAGGTTATGACAGTTGTTTAAAGTTTCCCTCTGGGATTTTTAAATAATTCCATTTTACCAATTGCATTGGTCATAACAATGGTGCCCTGACCTTCAACCCCATTGAGTGATGGTGGGGCGGGAAACGGGGAAATCTTTTCTTGAGCCGCCATGTGATTTGTCGAGATACTCACCTATGCATAATTAATTAGCTTCTGAGCATGAAATCAGGCATGCTTTCCCACCATTCCGACCAGCCGGAAATGTACCACGGAATCCGCCCACCAAGGCACTTAGTTTCAAAAATATGGAATATTTTGCCCAACATTTTGCATCAAATATGACTCATGTTCATATTCAACTTGAAACGTCAACACTGTTTCTCTCTCCACAAATGCTAACAGACTTGCTGAATATTTCCAGCAGGCACTTTTCATTTCAGATTTCCAGCATCCACAGTATTTTGCTTTTATCTTTATGGAGAGAATGAGTTCATTTTAGCTTCGTCTGGCAAAGAAGTGGCACAAGCATGATGGGCCGAATTTATGCTGTAAATTTCTATAGTTCCATGGTTTAATTCGATTGAGAGTATTCATAGTTATTCATTTAGAGCCAAAAGGAGCATTGTTCTTTCAACTGAGCTCCATTTGAATGTAAATCATAGAGGTAAAGAGATAGCATTCTAACCACCATGTCACTCTGTCCAACAAACAGTTCATAATTATGCAGAAAATGTTGACTGTTACATAAAGCTGGTGCTGAACCACAAAAGACTGGAATTTTTCCCCTTATTCATAGTCAATAAGGGAAAATTCTGCTCATAGTCTGCATATTTTGCAGCAAAGAAAATAGCATGAGTTACATTCTTTGTCGATTAATGCACCATAAAATATATGTCCCAATTAAATCCACACATAATTGGAAGGAGCACTGCGGCACTGTTTAAATGATAATTGAAAGTTATCTTGTTAAAATGCATGTCATTTTGAGGTTGTCCTCCCTCGTATATGTCACTGCATACTATTAATTCAAGCCTGACTATCAAGTGCAGATGAGTCATAAAAGAAAACTTATTACGGCCTTGCCATTCCAGATAAGGCATAAAATTACCCCTTCAAATCTTTTTCAATTCAATGGATTGATGCTGTCAGTCAGACAGATTTAAAGTAGCGAGTTGGGTTGGCGGCAGATTGTTGTAAAAGCTTACTAACCCTTTCACAGGCCCAAGCAAATATTTTTATTATAAACAATAGAAGTTCCGATGAAGGGTCATCGCCAACGCAAAAGATTGGGTTGGATTTTCGTGAAGGGGCCTGGAAGCTGAGTTAGGAATGTTCCAGACTCCACAAACTCTTCTCCGTTAAGGAGGATCCTGTCCACCGTATTTTGATTCCGGGGAGGCTGGGACGGGATGAAGTTGAGACCACTGCCCTTGAAGGCAGGCTCGAGGTGACAATCAAGGCAGGCAGATGGCCAGGCTGGCAGGCTAGAAGGCCCACCTATGTTTATTGGGACATCGGCCCAGCTGTAATGATGAATGTCAGATGCTCAAGCCCTCTTCCCTCAATCCCATTACTGCCCACCCTACATGCTCCCATGCACCCTCCATGCCCTCTCATACCTCGATGCACCTGATAGCTCCATGCCCCCTCTATGCCCCTGATGCGCTCTCTGTGCACCCCATATATCCTCTCTAGCCACTTACATTATTTCATAGTTTGCCGTTGTGAGATTTGAACTCTTGATCTTGGAGTTACAAACCCAGTACCATAACCACTTGGCTATTTAGGCCAAGCATCTAGCCACTTACCCAGTATCCAATATAGATAGATAATAATAGCAATGGGAAGTCTTTGATATTGATGTGAAAAGACATTAAACTTCTATCAATCTAATAGGGCTGTCTCTCAAACACACTTGACACTGAAAAGAGTTAAATCCCCTCAAGTGGTCATTTAGTTGTAAAAACAAACATCCATTAACAAACCACATCAATGGCAGATAATCCTTTAATAATCTCATAAGACTGTCAATCAAACTGTGTACACAACCCCCTGCTGAGCTAATTGGTTCAGTAGCTTTTGAAACTGAGCCAAGTATTCACAATAGGCTCAGCTTTCAAAACAAACCAATACAGCATCAAATAATTAAAGACACTGAAGCTGAAAGAGCAGATGTTATTTTTCTATTTCAAAGCAAATGATTCTGCCAATCAAAGAATTCCAGGAGAAGGTGGCATTTTTTTGCTTGCCCACTCAAGACTAGGGCTTCGCCTATGGTTCACAACCCCTCTGAGGTGCCCTGAACCACGTCTACTTACAGAAAATTACGGTGGTAGAGGTTGAACTGCCTGCCCCTGCGATGGAGCCTGCAAGGGCAGGAATGC
The DNA here is from genome assembly GCF_017639515.1 of Carcharodon carcharias. Taxonomy (NCBI): domain Eukaryota; kingdom Metazoa; phylum Chordata; class Chondrichthyes; order Lamniformes; family Lamnidae; genus Carcharodon; species Carcharodon carcharias. The sequence continues at coordinate 200,733,818 of NC_054468.1, read as the reverse complement.
TGCGCAGAGGCTGACTACCCACACCCTTATCCCACCCCAGTTAAAATTGCTGGAAACGAGAATCAGGCAAGAATCCTGGAATCGGATCCCATCCACCATTTTTAAAGGCCTCCCGAGTCAGCCCAACTCAGTGAAAATCCGGCCATTAGCTCTGTTTATCTCCACAAATGCTGCCTGACCTGCTGAGTTTTCTCAGCATTTTCAGTCTTTATTTCAGACTTCCAGCATCTGCAGTAGCTTGCTTTTGTAGAAGTTTGAAAGGCTTGGCATAGAATTTTGCTTGCTAAGGCCTGATTACTTGTGGTCTAAAAGATGCAACTTGACAAATGTGGTAAAGAAAATTGAGCTGATTTTGAAGTATTGTCAAAGGTAGTGTTGCAGTCCATTGAAGCACCAATGCACTGTGACTTGGAAGAGTAAAAGTATACTTTTAATGCTATGATTCACCACATTGGTCTGGTGCATTTATCGCATGATACATGGGAGTTAATTTTTCTCCTGTTCTTTTCAGCAATCACTGGAACATAAAAGCTTATTCATAACACATTCTTGGACCATAGATGCATTAAAATGCATTAGATAAGTGCAAACCTAATCCACTGTCTGAGAAGAATTGCAAGATTGCTGCTGAGCCATCTATTACTTCCTTACTTGGTACCTAAATGCTTTTTAACATTTATATGTATGGCCTTTGACAGATAACATAGGGAGACTGCTTCACTGGCAGGAAGGTCAGTAATCAGAAGACATAGATTTTGAATGAAAGGTCATTGGCTTGAAATGTTGGGCTGAATGATACAAGGTGCTAGATTCCCTACCCAGCCTTTTCCTAAAAGGTTGGGGTGAGCCCATTGAGGGGAACACCGGGCTATTCTTCAGCCATTTAATGGTTAATTGGCCGTTAATAGGCTGGAGGCAGGATTTCTGCCACTCAAAACAGGAGGTCCTGCCTCACAGAGCTGCCCTCCAGTTCCCCAGCATTTTGGTGCGGGAGTGTGCGGCATTGGATCAGGGTTTGGTTAAGTGTATGGAGATCTTGTGGGTGCCAAGCTGGCAGGTCCCAGCGAGGGGGGTGAGCGCGAGTAGTGTGCGAGGCAGGGCTTTGAAAGGCCAAGGGGAGGGGAGGGGTAAAGCTTTGGGGGGCCCACAAATAGGCACAGCGTCCTCATTAAAGAGGGACCCCGACTGTCTGCCACCAGCCCATGCAGGGAAAACTGCTGGGCTGGCCAATTTGCCTGATGCTGGTTAAATATAGAGGTGGTGGGATGACGCCCTCAAGTGGGATTTTATTGCTGCTGGTATAATTTCAGTGGAGCAGGACGAGCAGGTAGGTGGTGGGCAGACTGCCCACTGGATTTAGTGAACACCCCTGCCTTCAAACCTGCCGGCAGAGGTTTGTATAATCAAACCCATTAACTCTGTTTTTCTCTCCATAGATGGTTGCAGACCTGCTGAGCATTTCCATTATTCTCTGTTTTTATTTCCGATGTCCAGAGTTCACAGTATTTTTGTTGTGGTCGTCCTTGGGAAGTCATCATAGTTTTCATGATCTGCTGCATTTTCAGGGTTGTGTAGAAGTAGGAGGGCAATTACATCAATTATGCCACATTATTATATATAGATATGGCTGCTTATTATTTTAGATTGCTATCTATGCCCATGAATTCTAACTTGCTAACAGGAATAAAATGACTCTCATGGTTGTGGTCTCAAGGATAATTAATCAGCATTTCTACCTGGATGCAGGGTTGGTGTGATTCACATTGCTGTGGAGATAGGCTTTGAGAGCAAATGGGTTTCTAAGATATCCCCAAAAACTTACCTACAAGTTAGTCTGCCAGAATCTGGGGGACAGAGTGCAGCGATAGGCAGCAAAATGCAATGGTTCACAGTGAAGGAATGTGGGTGGAAGCTCGCGATCAAATTGGAAAGAGCAAGTTCACAGGGAGTTAAAATGAAGTTGGAAGATTTGCAAAGCTTTAGCTAGAGGGAGAAATCTTCAGGAAAACTCGCACCATGAAAGTCAGGTCCGGAATTAAATGTTTTCAGGCTGAAAAAGGGAAAGATCAGAAGTAAACCCTCTGGAAGCTAAGAATTATTTTGGACTGAATCTGGAAAAATTGAATGTTTTGTTAAAGGACGGTATAACATATAACTGATAGTGTTTTTTTCTGTTAAAAGTTCTGTTCTGTAGTTTAAAGCATAAGTTGCCTACAAAAATAGCATTTAGTCATTAGTGCTTTTAATGTTTTTGTTACAGTAAATGTCATAAAAAGTAATGTCAAGTCATGTCATCTGTTCAGCCATTAACTGGAAATTCAAATTTCCTTTTAAAAGTTATCGGTCTCTATGGGGGATCATAACAGTGCCACCTTTTTATTCATGCTAAATTTAATTTGTCACGTGTTTCCCTAATTCTTGAACCAATCTTAATCTTTAAATAAATCTTTTCCTAAATTGTCCCCCTTTATTACTCTTCTTTTTTGCTGCATCCTTGAACTTATCCAGTTTACAGTTGAATTGATATCCAAGTCATTTATGTAGATTTGGAGCAGAGACATTAAATCACTTGTCCATGTCCATAAATCCCTCCACAAACTTGTCTCACCCTAACTCTGCACCTCTAGATCTATAACCCCTTCCTTCTGATTTTGGCCTTCTCTTCATCCCTCCCCTATTCAACAACAAAGCAACAACAATTTGCATTTATATAGCACATTTAACACAATAAAATTTCCCAAGGCACTTCAATAGAACATTATAAAATAAAATAGACACTGAGCCACATAAGGAGATATTAGATTAGATGACCAAGAGGTAGGTTTTTGGTCAAAGAGGTAAGTTTTAAGGAGAGTCTAAAGGAGGAAAGAGAAATAAAGAGGCAGGGATGTTTAGAGAGGGAATTCCAGAGCTTAGAACCTAGGTATCTGAATGCACAACCACCAAGGATGAAGCGATTAAAATCAGGGATGCTCAAGAGACGGGAAGCAGGGTAGTGCAGAAATCTGGGAATGTTGTAGGGATGGAGGAAATTACAGAGATAAGAACATAAGAACTAGGAACAGGAGTAGGCAATTCAGCACCTCGAGCCTGCCCCATCATTCAATACAATCATGGCTGATCTCATTTCGGCCTCAACTCCAATTTCCCATCCTCTCCCTTTCAACCTGTTACTAATTAAAAATCTGTCTATCTCCTCCTTAAATTTATTCAGTGTCCCAGCATCCACTGCACTCTGAGGTAGTGAATTCCACAGATTCACGACCCTTTGAGAAAAGTAATTCCTCCTCATCTCTGATTTAAATCTACCACCCCTTGGCCTAAAACTATGGCCTCTCATTCTAGAATGCCCCACAAGGGGAAACATCTGCTCCACATCTACTTTGTCTATCCCCTTTAGCATCTTATATACCTCAATTAGATCTCCTCTCATCCTTCTAAACTGAAGCGAGTATAGGCTTAAACTGCTCAATCTCTCCTCATCAGACAAGCCCTGCATCTCTGGAGTTAATCTAGTGAACCTCCTCTGAACCGCCTCCAATGTAACTACATCCTTCCTCAAGTAAGGGGACCAAAACTGCACAGTACTCCAGGTGCAGCCTCATTAATGCCTTGTACAATTGCAACAACACTTCCCTATTTTTACACTCAATTCCTTTAGCAATAAATGCCACAATACATTTGCCTTCCTTATTACCTGCTGTACCTGCATACTAGCTTTCAGTGATTCATGCACGAGGACACCCAAATCTCTCTGCACTGAAGCACTCTGAAGTTTCTCTCCATTTAAATAATATGTCGCCTATTTATTCTTCCAACCAAAATGGATAACCTCACACTTATCCACATTAAACTCCATCTGCCAAATTTTGGCCCATTCACCTAACCTGTCCATATCTATTTGTAAATTTCTTATTTCTTCATTGCAGCTTACTTTACCACCTATTTTGGTGTCATCTGCAAATTTAACTACAGTACCTTCTATCCCTGAATCCAAGTCGTTAATATAGATTGTAAATAGTTGGGGCCCAAGGACCGAACCCTGTGACACCCCACTAGTTACAGCTTGCCATCCAGAAAAAGACCCATTTATCCCGACTCTCTGCTTTCTGTTGGTTAGGCAATCCTCTATCCAAGCTAATATATTACCCCAACTCCATGTGATCTTCTCTTGTGTGTTAATCTTTTGTGTGGCACCTTATCAAAGGCCTTTTGGAAGTCCAGATATACTACATCCACAGGAGATAAGGAAGGGAGAGGCTATGGAGGGATATAAAAACAAGGATGAGGATTTTAAAATGGAGGCATTGTTCGCCCACGAGCCAGCGTACATCAGTGAGCACTGAATGAATGGCATTTGGTGTGAGTTAGGACACAGACAGCAGATTCCTAGCTGGCCTCAATTTTACAGAGGACAGAATGTGAGTGAGTTAGAATAGTCAAGTCTCAAGCTAACAAAGGCATGGATGAGGGTTTCAGCAGCAGAGAAAGGGATAGAGGGGGAAATAAGTGGTGTTGGTGAAGGCTGTAATTGTGGTTGAAATCTCATCTCAAAGTCAAATATGGTACCGAGGTTGTGAACAGTCTAGTTATGTTTCAGACAATTGCCAGGGAGAGGAATGGAATTGGCAGCAAGGAAGTGATATTTGTGGCTTAGTCAATGGCTTCAGTTTTTCCCAATATTTAATTGGAGGAGATTTCTGCTTGGCCAGCACTGGATGTCAGATAATCAGTCTGAGAATTTAAAGACAGTGGAGGGATCAAGAGGGATGGTAGTGAGATAGAGCTGGGTGTCATCAGTGTACATATGGAAACTAATATTGTGTTTTTGGATGATGCTGCCAAGTGTGGATGAGAAATAGGAGGGGATCCAGGATAGATGGGGGACACCATAGATAACAGGAAGAATGGGAAGAGAAGCCATTGATAGCAATTTTCTGGCTATGCTCAGATAGCTGTGAATGTCTGGCTATGCTCAGATAGCTATGAATGGAATCAGGTCAGTGCAGGAGCACCTGGCTGGAGGATGGAGGGGAGCTGATGGATGAGAATGGGGTTTTTTTATGATTCATGGGTTGTGGGTGTCACTGGCTAGGTAAGCATTTATTGCCCATCCCTAATAGAAGGTGGTGGTGAGCTGCCTTCTTGAACCGCTACAGTCCATGTAGTGTAGATACACCTGCAGTGCTGTTAGGGAGGGAGTTCCAGGAATTTCACCAGGTGTGATCAGCTGTGTCAGAGGCTGCAGACAGAACAAGAAGGGATAGTTTTCCTTTATTACAGTCACATAGGATGTAATTTGTGACTTTGATAAGAGTCATTTTGGTACTGTGGCACAGGCATAAATCTTCTTGGAGGGATTCAAGTATGGACTTCTGGGAAGATAAGCACAATTTTGGCAGGTGATGAAACAATCAAGGACTGTACGGGAAATGGAGTTTGGAGATGAAATGGTAACTTGCAAAGACGATGGGGTCAAGGGCTGGTTTTCTGAGGAGAGGGGTGACGACGGCAAATTTGAAGAAGAGTAGGTCAAAACCTGAGAAGAGACAATCATTAACAATATTGGTTAACATGGGAGCCAAGAAGGAAAGTTGAGTGGTCAGAAGTTCAGTGGGAATAAGGTCAAGGGAGCAAGAGATTGGTCTCATGGACAAGATGAGCTCAGAGACGGTATGAGGGGAGGTAGGAGAAAAACTAGAGAAGAAAACATGTTTAGGACCAGGGCAGGGATGAAATTAAGAGATGTTTTTCCTGATGAACCAGGAGAAGGGAAGGGGGTGACAGAGGCAGCTGATTGAGTGGGGGGTTATTTTTGCATTCCAGGATGATCCTGGAATAATAAATAGTTTTTGCAAACGAGAACAGGACCCTATAGTGCATTTGTGGTACAGCCAGATCTGGTGGTGGATAAACTGATAACTGGTAAACCAGTTATTTGGCAATGTCATTCATTTCTGTGTCCCTTGGACTTTAGAGACTGGAGGTGAAGGCTGTACAATGAGGAATGGCCAGGGTGAAAGAAAATAATGAATTTAATGGGGACAAGTGTATCGAAGGTGGAAGTGAGGGTATGGTTGAGCAGATTGTTAGCTACGAAATGTTTTGGTGAATGGAGGGTCAAAGGTTAGGCAATGGGAATTTGAGCGTGCAGTTCTAAGTGAATCAGGGGAGAGTTTTTATCAGAGGTAGTTATAGAAGTAAGTAGGGTGTGGAGGGGGAAGCAGGGTGTGGATGGAGAATGATACAAGAAAGTGATCAGAGATGACGTTACCTGTGATTGATACAGTCGAGAGGCCATGTGAGAATGCAAGGTTCACAAGGTGGCTGTGAACATGGCTTGGGGAGATTACATGAGGGATGAGATTAAGAGAGGATAGGAGGGCAGCAAACTCAGAGGAAAGAGAATACGATGTATTGAGTTGGAGGAGCCACTCAGTGCAGAGGCTGAGGGAAGACAGCAGTGGGGATAGCTTGTCATCTCATCACTTGTGGCACAGCCTTCAATCATATTGATCTTGCTCTCTGCAACTGCCTTCATTTACTCTTTGAGTGGGCCATCTTCGCTCCCTTAAGTTCAAATGATGTCGACTTGAACAGATATAACAGGCAGCTGGTTTAGTCATCCACCACCATATTCACCTGAACGGCAAAAAGCTTAATCGGGTCCTGTTCTCGTCTGCTGAAGCTGCTCACTATTCAAGGATCACCCTAGGATGCAAAGATAAACCCCAGCTTCCTTTCTCTACTGGAAGCCATCTTCTTAAACCCCTTTTCCTTGTCTCCTCCACCTTCACCTCCAACAATAAGTGCAAGGAGCTTATGGATCTTTGCCATCAAGATGAGACTCTATCCAATCAGCTGCCTTCATCACTTCTCTCGTTTCCCCTTCCAACTCCCCTTTTAAAATCTTATTAAAATCTATCTGTTCTGCGCAACTCTCAATCCCATTTCCTAATCACTTTCTTCCAGATTTAGATTTAATTTCCAACTCTGTCAAATGCCTTGGAACATTTTCTACATCAAAGACATATAGGGCAGGATTTCTGCACCCGCCCGCCACCGGGATCTTCAGTCCCGCCACAAGCCAATGGACTTCTGGCTGGGGTGCTGCCTCATCTGCGGTAGGTCCAGCCCATGACAATGCTGGAAAATCCTGACCATAATTTCAAACTGCTGTTGTTCACTGAAGGGCGGTTGTTCATCTTCTAGATTCATATATGCCTTTTCTAGTTTAATTATTGCTACCCGGGTATTTCTGCAGCATGCCCTTTAGATTCCATTGATTTGCCTGTATTTTATGTTAGGTTAATGGGCTTGAGGTTTCCTGGAGCAGTTTTGTTTCCTTTTTTAAGTGAAAGCATTTTATTACCCTTGTTATGGACTGTGGAGGAGAGATAAACTGAAACCCCCAATTCTCTTCTCTTCTGCCCATAATCAGTGTGGTTTCTTTTTTCTAAAAGGTAGAGGCCTGTGTATGTAAATCACCATTACTGTGGGTCAATTTAAAGTCACTAGCAGCAGTCTTTTGTGTGTTTAAACCAAAGGATTAGTTATTCACACACACCCCCAAAAATCCGAAAGCTAAGTCAGTCACACACCACTCACTCAAGAAAGATACGATGAAAGAAAGTAGTGCACTTTACAATATTAAACCAACAAAAGTTGTTTATAGTTCACGTTTCTTTGAGAGTCCAGTGAAGAAGTGAACATTTTCCCATTCTGGAATTGTAGTTCAGCAAGTTCAAATGGCTGGGATCAGATCTGGTTCAACTACAGAGCTCTTTCGAAGTGAACACTGTTCAGCAGGTCATGTAGCCAGATACTTTTGGCTGCTGTATCAGGAGGCCAGGTGAACTCAGAACTTTGGAAACAGGCTTGGAGCCTTTTAAAAAGACTTTAAAGCCTGTCAGTTCTAGAAAGGCAAAGGGCACAGCCTTTCTATGCATCTGTTGTATTGTCGGTGTTATTCTTCAGACAGCCCAGGTCTCTTTGAGATTTGGGATAACAAAATTTCAGTATCAGAGAACCAGTTTCAATCACGGTCAGAGGCCATTTATATTCAATAGATGGTAAATGCTGTCTTTGGCACTTCAATTGTGGATAACTGGTCTCATTAGCTTTTCTTTGTTCCATTGCAAACATGGAGACATAGGAGTCCATTGTCTCTGTTATTTGGAGTAAGCGTCATAATAGCAGATGTGAAATTTCAGAAAGGAGTGCTGTTCAGGAATGTCCATTCAAGGGGAGACCTCCACCCATTATAAACCAACTCAGCACTTTCCAGAAGTTTGATAGTTTGTGTTGAAATTGCAACAGTCATGTGACCCTTTTGACAGCCACCTTAACAGTTCATCAATATCCATTTTGAGAAAAAATTGTTTTAAAATTTGTGATATCTTTTATGCTTGTACTGACATGACACCCTGTTTCTGATCCCATGGATCTTCAGCAGTAGTTAACATTGTCTGCCTAATTCTTCACCTAGGTTTCTTAACTTAAAAAAAGGTAACATTACTAAGTATTCATGAATTATATAGGACATTCCACAAATTTCGTAATAATTATTCACTAGCCTTTTGTATATTCCAGTCATCATACAAACCCTTTTAATCATGTTTTAGTTGAAACTAATAAAATATATTAATTTTAAATAATAACCTATTTTGTGTGGTCTTATTGTTGCAGATGTTTGACTCCTCTCCAATGATTCGCTCTGATGACATCATGTAAAGCTGGACACGGGAAGAAATCATTTTAAGTGCTGCAACCTTGTTCCTCAATAATAGTTTCAGCATGAGACCTATTGACCTATTTGGCAACAAACGCAAAATGGACTCTAAAGCCTGCTTAGTGCAAGAAGTAAAATACTAACTACTATTGCTTAGCCTTGTTTCGGGCTTCAAAGGAAAATAAACTGCGTTCTTGTTATATATTTTAAAAGCTCTTTTGTTACTGTCACAATCTTAAAAAAATAGAACAAATTAGCCCGACTGTTGTATTTAACAATGAAGCAAGGGCAAGTCTAGTGATCTCTGCGGCGAGAACTTTACGTCTCTCACTGTGCAGTGGATTATAATGGTCTTTAATGCTATTCCCAGCCTTGAGATGCATTGATGTCATCAAGCTGCCCAAAGAACCACTAAGAGACATCAAAGAATTCTCACAGTCAGCCAAGCAGGAAAAGAAAAGCACCAAGAATCAAATCAGTTTTTAAAATATTTTCATTGAGCAGAGAGATTGGGACATACACATGGGATTAAGATACAGACTGAAATATCATGAACGGACTTTTTCAAAATCCTAATTATTTAAAAGACCTAGTTTCAAAAACATGAGTAAAAAGTGTAGATATTTAATAACATTCTACAAATATGAAGTTGTTTTTTTCAAGATCAGACTGGTTGTTCAGCAGCAGCAGTTATTACTCAGAATGCTGTTTCAAAACCCAGTTATACCTGATTGAACAAAATTTAACTATTTTGGGGTTTCTAACAGATATTAGAGTGGAAGAGGGGGAATTCTTGCCAAATCAATTGATTGTTGGCTCTGGGGAAAGGAGGGGTTCCATAGCATAGCCATGGTGGAGCAGTGAATGAAAGACAGCAGCTTCAGGATTTCCACGTTAATCTGCACTTACACTGAATCCTGAAGTTGTGGTCGAATTCAAGGGGATAATGATGGGAGACACTGACTGTGCGTCATCAAAAATCCCATATAATTCCACACCAATATTTCTTACATTAAGCAGCATCTTTCATAATGTAAGGAAGTTGGCTCTTCTGATTTGTGTCACAAGTATTTAATTCAATGACCTAGATCTACCAGCCTCTGGATAGTTGAAGACAGACCGGCCATGCAAGATGTGCTATGGGGCCCCTTGGAAGTCCCAATGCGCTGACTCCATGGGAATTGCCCGGAAAGTTTGGAATTCTGATGGACAATTTTCCTGCTCCCTGGGACCCTCCGAAAAATCTCCAACTCTGAGTTAGAGTCAGAGATTTTGGACAATTCTGACTTACTTACCTGGATTGTTACCCAAGAACTGTTAGATAGCTTAAAACCTGGTCTAACACCTGGGAACTATGCAACTGAAATGACCCCCCCACCCCCAATCACCCACACTGATCCCCCCCACCCGACCCTCCAACAACCCATTAATTCCCCTAACTCCCAAATCTCCCTCGAGTCTACCTGATCTGACCTCACCACCTGAACCCCTCGTGACCTCCTGACACCCCCGACTCAACCCGACCTGACTAGCCGCCACCACCCAACTACCTCCGACCCACGACTCCTCTGACTTGACCTCACCATGCTATCCAGCTGCCGTCCTACCCCCTCACCGACCCTACCCCTTACCCACTTACCTTACCCATCCTACCCCCTTACCCACTGACCTCTCCCACCCTTCCCCCTTGCCTTACCCACCCTACTCACTTAGCCACTCATCTTACCCAGACTACCCCCTTACCCCTTACCTTACCCACCCTACCACCATACCTGCCTATCTTATCAACATTACCCCCTTCCTCACCCTAACCCCTTACCTACTTAACTTCTCTCCATAGCTTTTCAAAGAAGCTTTGGAACATTTAAATCCTTTACTCACTTGAACATGGAAACTACTACTGTAAAAAACCAGAGTGGCTTTTGCACAGATTCCCTTCACTGATGTCCTGGATGTTCCTGTGCTGAGTCAGTTTAGAAGGACACTCCATCAAAAGATTGCCCTGACTGGAAGGTTTGGGCCTTTTTGTTTGACATTCTTTAAGATATCATTTGTGAGTGTAATGTGATTACTAATCATGGTTTGTCAAGACATGGCACATGGTATGAGCCACATATTCCTCAAAAAGCAGTGCCTTCAGCTGTTTCTTGATATCACATGGAGTGAATCAAATTAGCTGGAGACTGGCATCTGTGATGTTGGGGACTTCTGGAGGAGGCCGGGATGGATCATCCACTCGGCACTTCTGGCTGAAGATTGTAGCAAATGCTTCAGCCTTATCTTTTGCACTGATGTACTGGGCTCCTCCATCACTGAGGATGAGGATAGTTGTGGAGCATCCTCCTCCTCCAGTGAGTTGTTTAATTGACCACCACCATTCATGACTGGATGTGGCAGGACTGCAGAGCTTAGATCTGATCCACTGGTTGTTGAATCACTTATTTCGGTCGATTACTTGCTGTTTATGCTATTTGGCACGCAAGTAGTCCTGTGTTGTAGCTTCACCAGGTTGACACCTTATTTTTAGGTATGCCTGGTGCTGCTCCTGGCATGCTCTCCTGCATCTTCATTGAACCAAGGTTGATCCCCTGGCTTGATGGTAATGGCAGAGTGGGAGATATGCTGGGCCATGAGGTTACAGATTGTGTTCGAGTGCAATTCTGCTGCTGCTGATGACCCACAGCGCTTCATGGATGCACAGTCTTGAGTTGCCAGATCTGTTCGAAATCTATTGCATTTAGCACGGTGGTAGAGCCACACAATACGATGGAGGGGATCCTCAATGTAAAGGCGGGACTTTGCATCCATAGCAACTGTACAGTGGTCACTCTTACCAATATTGTCATGGACAGATGCATCTGCAGCAGGCAGGTTGGTAAGGATGAGGGCAAGTGTGTTTTTCCCTCTTGTTGGTTCCCTCACCTGCTGCAGACCCAGTCTAACAGTTATATCCTTTAGAACTCAGCCAGCTTGGTTAGTAGTGGTGCTACCAAGCCACTCTTGGTGATGGACATTAAAGTCTCCCACCCAGCATCTGTGCCCTTGCCACCCTCAGTGCTTCCTCCAAGTGGTGTTCAACACGGAGGAGCACTGATTCATCAGCTAAGGGAGGGAGGTACGTGGTGTCTGGAACATTATCTATAAGGTATGATACCATGAGGATGACTATGTCAGGCTTTGGCTTGGCTAGCCTGTGGGACAGCTCTCCCAATTTTGGTACTTGCCTCAGATGTTAGTAAGGAGTACTTTGCAGGGTCAACAGGGCTGAAATTGCCTTTGTCGTTTCCGGTGCCTAGGTCGATGCTGGGTAGTCCATTCAGTTTTATCCCTTTTTTGTAGCAGTTTGATACAAATGAGTGGCTTGCTAGGCCATTTCAGGGGACATTTAAGAATCAACCACATTGCTGTGGATCTGGAGTCACATGTAGGCCAGACCAGGTAAGGACGGCAGATTTGCTTCCCTAAAAAACATTAGTGAACCAGATGGGTTTTTACAACAATCAACAATGGTTTCATGGTCATCATTAGACTTTTAATTCCAGATTTTTATTGAATTTAAATTCCACTATCTGCTGTGGTGAGATTTGAACCCAGGTCCCCAGAGCATTACCCTGGATCTCTAGATGACTAGTCTAGACCTCGAGCAGGCTCAGGTTCACAATCTGGTGGTCATCAGGAGGAGGCAGGTTCAACTTAGCTCCCTGGCACTTGAAGGACTGCTGGGCAAGAGGCATATGTGAGATCCAAGTCAGATGACAAGCCTCTGGATTTGGCCTTCCAACATATCCTGGAGAGACAGCAGAAGGCAGGAAAATCACAGAGAGCTATTGGAAGCCCTCAACAGAGTGGCACACAAGTCAGAGGAGTGTGTCTGCCAGCTCTCTGATGAAGTGGTGCCTACATGTGCGTGTATTGAGGTTTCCATGAGGAGGATGGTAGATGCCATGGAGGCCCTGGTCCAGCAGAATGCAGACCTGCACTCCAGGGAAAGGGGATACCTCGACATCCCTCCAGGTGCTTCTTCCCTTCAAGAAGTCAGGCCGGGGCCCTCAGACACCTGAAGAGAGGAGGAGCGGCAGCTGGGTCATCTACTTAAGAATCTCAGAGGCTGTCCTCTCCCTCTGCCTGTGACCCCCTGAACCTCGTCCTCTGTCACTGCAGAGGGAGCAGCTGGCCCACAGGAGGATAGCCAAAGCCAGCCGGGGTCCTCAAGGACTCTGCTCTCAAGAGGACCCACATCGAAGTCATCAGAGCAACAGGGCCGACCATTGCACAGGCTGTCTCCACCCCTCCTACGGATGTCAGGGCAGCACCTAGAAGAAGTGGTAAGCCTAGAAATATTAAGAATTTCTCACCACAAGCGGTTGCACAAGTGAACACATTTTGTCACTTTAAAATCTGAAAATATATTCAGCTTCACTGAGTAATGTGTAATGGTGTCTTTCAGCTTCACTTACAGGCTCATGAGTCCTTTCCCTGCATCCTCCTGCCACTAGCAGTTCAGCTGCACACAGTCGGTCCACGAGTGATTCTGGAGGGAGAAGTGTGTGTGTAGCAGGGCCTTTCAGAGCCCTATTCAAGCACTCTCCCACGCACACGGACCCTTCATCCATCACAAATCTCACCGTCCCGAGCATTTTCAATGCTGCCTGCTGGGGTTCTCTTTCAGTTGTCCATCTGAGCCGACCTGCATCTCCAGCTACCCACTGAACACACTCTCACGCAGCACCTGTGGCCACCCAACATGAGGCTCGTCTCACTGTCGACTTGAGAAAAATGCTAGTCATCACATTCCTGCTCAGCTCCCCCATCTTCTCCCCTCCCCCAATCACCCATGTCCTTTCCCCCGTCGATGTTGACCGCCCCACCTGCCCCTCCCCTCACCCCCCGGCATCACCTTCTACCTCCCCACCATCACCAACCAACCAGAACCCTTTTCTTTCTAGGATGTCCAGGTGAAAGTGCACAATCCCGAAAATCCTACCCCCATCCACATTGACCTCCATAACATCCTCCTTCCCACCCGCAGGGTCCGTGTCTGCCTCCTCCCAGTCAAACCTAGACCTTCCTCTCCCACCTCCCCCAGCCCTCCAGTACACCTTTCTCTCCCACTCACAGCTGAACATTCCTCTCCACCCCCTTGCCAATCATCCATAGCAGCACATGGTCAAGACCATGCTATCCCGAAGCAGACCCCAGACATCGATGGAGACCTCCCACCTTCCTTAAGCTGCTTCGTGGCAGAGCCATGTCCATGAGAATCCACGCAGCATGCGATGCACGTGTTCCTCCAGGGTTCGGTAGCTCCAGGGCTTCAGCATCTTCTGCTCCTTGAATGTTCGCGACGTGAGCAAGGCCCTACTGGCAAATCCCGACTTATGCACATCACACTTGTCAAGGGGTGTTCTGGGCCGGTGGGTTTTCCTGCCAGCATGGGCAGTAATTTTCACATGGGGGTATGATTCTCGTGGGCAGAGAAATTGATGAGATGCAATTGCGTTGAAATTAGGTTCTTGACACTAGGTGGCAGGAAAGGCTTCTCGTCATTGATGGGTGGAGCAGCCGATAGCAAATTAGTTTCACAATGGTGTAAAACAGATTTTTGGCCTTCTCGCCATATTGTCCGCTCATGCCCACCATTACGCCCGACGCCAACAAGAGCAGAAAATTCTGGCCTATAATTCTGCGTATGTGTGTGTGTGTTTGTTGCGAAGGTTGGGCATGGGTTTAACTTCTTGAATATTTTTATATCTTTACCTGGTTAGGTCTGTAATTCAATAAAAACTAACCCCTTTTGTTTTAAACTCAAAAAAGCCTGCCAGGATATTTTCTCTGCGATCAGTACATAAATAGTTAACCGCAGACATTGGCCAGAATTTTTGGGTCGGCGAGCGGGCTCCGCATAAAATGACGCACGGTGACGTCGGGTGTCATTCAGGTTTTCTGTTTGGCGAGCGCCTATTAAAGCCATTTAAAAATCAATTAAAATGCTTAACACAACTACCTATCCAACCTTAAGGTTGGTGGGCAGGCGAAGAGCCCAGGCGGCCTTTGCAATTATCATGGAACCTCATTCATGGGCAGGATGAGGTTACATGAAGGTATTTAAAGTTTTATAAAAAATTTTCATAACATTCATGGACATGTCCCAGCTCATGTCTTAATTTTTTTTTCTTTATTAAAATTTTCAGAACTTCCACTAATCTCCCTGAGGCATCTCTGTGCTCAGTGCTTCCAGGCGCACATCATGCTGGGTGGGCCTTAATTGGCCCACCCATGTAAAATGGCAGCGCCCAGCCGATCGCGGGTGGCGATCGGCTATGCGACCACCCGCGCCCACTCCTGCCCAACACCCCCGATGGGGAGAAAATTCTCCCCATTGAGTTAATATCTTCATCCTTATAAATTTACATAAAACCCTGTCTGGATCAATCAAGGACTTTAATAAAAGGGCAGGTTTTGACACATGTCCTCACTGGTCGTAACATTGAAAATGACAGAATAATATCAGATAACAGAATTCTTGTCATTTGTGTCATAGCTGTGCTTGAGTGCAAGGGATTGTTTGTCAATCATAAAACTTTCAAAACCCAAAGTGATTCAGAAGCATATTGCATGTAAAGTCAAACACAATACAACGAGGAGAAAAAAGAAACCCCTAACATCCTGGTAAGGGCTCTAGTTCGCCTGGACCACAATTATTCTTGCAATGTCATGACAAAGGTTTCTTGGGCACCGTAGATTTGGCCAGCGTAAATTTGATTGGTTCTTTCTGTTATTGCACATGTGCTGTGAAGATTTGAGAAGGTTGCTACAGGATAACTTACAGGATTTGACTTTGAAATGAGCAGGAGCTGTATGCAAATAGACTTTTCAATAAATAAAAATTTATATATAAAGGAGTATATATTAATAATTGAGTTCACTTAGTTATGATAGCCTTTATGCAAAAGGTGGAATTGTAAAATTCTTTGTTCTAAGTACTGATAAGCAACCCATAATGTTGTGTAATCAAATGGCATTTGACTTATTCTTCAGCCTATTGAGAATACGTGGCCTACGAAATGTTAGAAGATGTAATTATTCCCAAAATTGCGTATTCTCTGATTCAGTGTGAGCCGCATTATGTGAGGTCTGTTTTTTGTGGGTGTGTGTGAGTATGAAACTGGTAACTAGGGATTGCTTTATACACTGTTTAAGTGCAGATTCCTGCAATCAAGAAGTAGCATTACTAAATTGTAGGGGAATTCAGCAAGCTGGTTTGTTCCACTTTCTTGACCAATAAAGTCAGTGAAGAGTATGGAATGGACTATGTTAAGAAGGACAGGAAAATACTGACCAGAAAGTTAATAAAACTATGGTGAATCAGAACAAATGCAAATGCTGGTGGTAAATGGTGACTTATTGGGAAAAATTAAATGAAGGAAAGTGAAAAAGGCAGTTAAAAATGGTCATTTTAAAGCTGAAATATCTAAATGCTTTAACACAAATGTAAACAGCATAGGAATGTGAATTTGGACCTTGAAACTTCTGGAGTAAAAAAATGGAGATAATTACTTTACCAGAGATTTAGCTTAATTCTAAGTGTGGCCAAGAATTTCAAATAGGTTTTAGAATGTTTAAAGGACATTGGCTGGCTAAGTAGGAGGGTTGGGGGGGTGGGGGGAGCAATGTTAGTCAGGAAGAATCTACCCTAAGAGCAGACAGCCTTAGAAAACAGGCTATCTGTGTCAACTTAGGTGTAAACCACGAGGATATGAAAAGACTTTTATGAAGTTACCAGGTCAAAGTGATTGTTTTTTTGTTTTTGGAATGTTGGTAAGACTGGCAACATTGCATTTAATGTCCATCCCGAGTAGGGGTGGTATCAAAGCAAGTTTAGTGAGTTTCTACAGTGCATTGTATAGATATTTCACACTGCAGCCACAGTGGAGGGTTAGATATTGAGTTCAGTGGCAGGGACACCAATCATACAAACTGCTCGGTCCTAGGTGGTGCCAGCCTCTTGAGTGTTGTTGTACCTGCACTAATCCAAGCAAGTGGTGAGTATACTATCTGATATTCAAAATGACTGACTCTGGGCCGGGTGTTCCCCTCCAAGCACTAAGTGCGATGGCAGGTGGGAAAAGCAGCGGTTTTCCCACCGGCTGCAATGGCGTGTTTTCACGCCATATGGTCCACTTCCTGCCTTATTAAATATGCATCAGCAGGAAACACGTCGTATCATGGGCGGGCGGCCTCTGATTCATCCAGCCCACCATGAGATCAGTGGATCATTGCTTGGGGTGCCATATTTAAACCACACCCGCGCACAGCTTTCTCAATGTCTGCATCCCAGCACTGCTCCAGAACTGAGGTGGCCCCCCCCAAAAGAAAGAAACATGCTGCTCCAAGTTCTTTGATGCCTCGCTGGGCCACCTTATGGACAGTGTGGAGACCCATCAGAAGGTCATCTACCCCATGATGGCCAGGGGAGGTCTACAAACCTCTCAAATGCAGCTTGGGAGGTGGTGGCCACGACGGTGAGTGCGAACCCCACATAGAAGAGGTCGGTCATCTGGTGCAGAAAGAGGGTGAATGATCTCATCTGTTCCCCAGTAAGTCAACCAGCTCATCACTCTCAACTCTCCCACTCACAAGCCCATCAGACATACGCAGGATGACACTTCACATGGATCTCATACACTGCCAGCTTAAGGGACATCACCATTCACTCTCTCACACACACCCTCATGCCTCCATCCAGACTCGTATCCTGTGTAGCTTGCGTCCTCATCCCGTGGACAGCTCACTCACCACCCACACAAGGCAGGGATCCTTATCCCCAGCCTTGGCATTCGTCCTGCTCACACTTTGTCTGTTTTTATGCAGGACAAGCTCATCCACAATTAGGTGGGAGAGGTCCCAGATCAGAGGCAGCATGGCCAAAATAAAGTCCCTCACTCCCTTTGAGGGGCGAGCTATTCAGCTGGCAGGAGAGGACCAGGATCATTCATGTGGCGATCGTGAGGCCGACAGCGCACACCCAAGTGAGGATCCTGTACCACCTGATCCCTCAGACAACGAATCTGTGAGCCCATTGCCCTGATTTTGAGTCGCCTGCCATGCACTACTTTCTCTAATCTCGTAGGCACCTCTGGAAAGCGCTTTAGGGAGACCATGAGCCAGCCCCTCATCTGAAGTCCTGAGGACACCCCAGATGCTGAACAAAATTGTGGAGAAGGCCCGTCACAGCGCTCACCCACACTCTCCACCAGTGCAGAGACACACGCCTCAGTGGGATCTGGTTCTAGAGTAGGGTCAGGGTCATAAACTGGTCCACAGCAGGTGAAGGCAAGAATATCCAAGGTTGCTGGCACTAGGAGGACTGCTGGAGGCCAGGATTCTACTGAGTCCAAGTCAGATGACAAGCCTCCAGACTTGGTCCTAACCCAGTTGGTGGAGCTGCAGCGACAGTCAGGGGAATATCAGGAAGGGTTGTCAGCTGTGTTCCACAGATTGCAACGATGGAGGTATCCGTCCGTGTTCAGTCTGAAGCTATAGCATGCCAGTGCACCTAGGTCAACAACTGGTATGATGATGGTCGCCCTGGAGACCTTGATCCAGGACATAGCACCTGTGCCGCTGCAGGAGTTGCACTCCATCTCTGTAGGCATTGGTGGCATCCATCAGTGGCTACACTAGAGGGGACCAGGGCACCTTGATCTCACTCCAGCTGCTTCTTCTCCTCAAGGAGTCAGCCAGGGGCCCTCAGGCATAGGGATGAGGATCAACAGCTGGACACCCAGGGACTATCCACCCAGGTGACTCCGGGAATGACCAACCAATCCCAATCCCCTCATCCTGTGACTCCATCACCTCAAGCTCGAGGTGGGTGCACCTGCCCCTCAGCAGGAGATCCAAAGAAGACCGGTGGCCTCCAGGTCCTGGACCTCCATAGGACGCCCACCAAAGTCATCATAGAGAACAGGGCATAGCAGTCAGCAGGCTGCCTCCACCTCTGCTGTGGATCTCAGGAGTGCACCAAGATGTAGTGGCAGGGCTCAGAAGAATAAGAGATATTAGGAGTACTTCTCACTACTGTAAATAAAATGGCACTCATTTCACATGTCTTGTGTATGCCAGCTTTTAATGTTGAGTTGTGTTGTAGTCAATCAGGTGTAACACCATGGTCCCTCCCTCCACTTATCGCAGATGTCGCTATTGTGTTGTTTGCATCCATCTCACCATAGAGTGTGTGTTCTCACATCATATCTGACATCAGTAATGCCTCACCCTCAATGTAAAGTGTTCTTGTGGAAGGCACCTCAGTCACATTTTGCTGGGTCATGTCATCTTCATTCTTGGCTGTGTAAGATTGAGGCTGAGGAGTTCACTCGACTCGTCTGCATTCTTGAAAGGTGAAGATGTAGTGCAGAAGGAGCGATGTTGAAATGCTTGGAGAAGGGGAATAGCTCTTGGAACTCCATGTACTCTCTGTCTTCCGACAGGGTTTTCAATCTATGAGCCGTTCTCCTGCCTCTTGTAGGCTACCGTCGTGACTGGGATCCTGGAGAGGCGCTTGAAGACACAGCGTCTTCTGATGTCTGATGCTGGGAGGCCCTCCTCCAGTTAGCACCTCAGCAAGGACACATGTTCCCAAGGCTTCATCATCCTTCAAAGGAGCAGGAAAATGTGAGCCTAATGTGTAACTACTCACTCTCAGGTTAATGTACATGGTTGAAATGAGAGAAATAGAAATGGAGGGCACTTGTCCAAGAGGAAACACAGTACTACTCATCATCCTCCTCATGGAATCTGGTAGCCATGAGTGCCTTGCATGCACACATGTCTCATCTGGCCTCTTCCTAAGGCTTCTTCCCCTGCAGCCTTGTTTCCTTCGACCTCATCGCCCTCCTCTCTTTCAATGTCCTCCACATTGGAGGAGGTGTGCAGCTCCTCCATGTCAACATCTGGCAAGTCCTCCCCCTTTTGCAGTGCCAGGTTGCGCAGGGCACAGCAAGCCACGATGATCCCGTGAGTGGAGAGTGTACTGGAGTGCTCTGCCAGATATGTCAAGACATCAGAATTGCAACATCTACTCCACCATTGTTCAGGTAGCGATCTGAGTATCATCGTACCTCCTCTCAGCTGGATTTTGTGGCCGCTGCATGGGCATAATCAGCCATGTCCTTTGTGGGTATCCTTTGTCACCAATGAGCCCACCCTGTGTGGTCCCTCAAAGATGTCCAGGATCTGCAAATCTACTCAAGATGTGGGAGTTATGGCAGCTTCCCAGGTATCTCACGTAAATCTGCATGATTTGTTTCTTGTGTTCACAGGCCAGTTGCAAGTGGAAGCCTTTCAATTTGATATATTGAAGTGCCTGTTGCCAGGGGACTTTTATGGCCACTTCAGTGCAGTCAATGTCATCCTGCACATGTGGGAATCTGGAAAGAGCAGCAAAGTCCAATGCTCTGGTGTCCTGGTTAGCTTGATCTCTAGCGAAGTGCGTATATGTAATAAACTTGGAGTGCAGGGCAAGTTTCTTATGAGAAACAGCAATCTTTATTTACAGAGCTCCTGATGAAGCTACATGCTTGTTCTAAGACCAAGGCTAGAAAGCTCCATGCCTAAGATTACCCCTGCTTAGGGCTGATTCATCTATGCAGTCACACGATCCCCATAACAATATGAAAGGTTTAACTTACAATTACTACATTCCTCCCCTTAGAATTTTGTTCTACCTCTCTTATTTACAAAAATATCTTAACCTACATCATATACAAGTATGGGGATGTGGGCTTCACTGGCTGGGCCAGCATTTATTGCCGATCCCTAGTTGCCCTTGAGAAGGTGGTGGGCTATATACAGTTCATGTGAGTATGTACAGTTCATGCATTTATGGATTTAGTCTTTGAGGTGGTTTTCTAATTTGGGTAGATCGATGCAAATCTACAACTTGAGATTCTTACACGGGATTGACTTGATCAGAACTGCAGCATCAGGGACATCCTTAGACAATGGCAGTTCAGAATTATTTACTTCAACAGAGAAATCAAGTATGTCTATTCTTTGTCAATCCGGCACCTCAGGGATCAAAGGTTCGACTTCAATTTTAGGTGGAGCAACTGGTTGCTGGAGTGTGTCTCAACAGCTGAGATGATCCACATGTTTCCTAACAATCCTGTTTTCCACTTCCACTTGATATGATAAAGGTCCTGTTTCATAGATATTTGTACCAGGAACCAGGTTGCAAAATTTCAAATGAAAACTGTCTCTCCCGCAGTAAACTCTCAACATTCACTATGAACATCATGATTCCTCTTCTGACTACTCTGGTTTCTCTCCCCCTACCCCTCTAAATTTGGGAATACTAGACTCAACCTTGTACAAAGTCGGCACTTCATTAGCAATGTAGAAGGTATTGAACTTGTGTTTGCATGAGGAGTTGTGCGATAGTTGAACCGAAATCTTGAAGTTTATGTTTTTAATGTTCCCTCGGATAGTTTCCTCATGTCTGTTTAAAGGTTTGTACTGCTCTTTCTGCTAACTCATTGGACAAGGGATGATATAATGCTGTTCTGACGTGTTTAATCCCATTTAGATTCACAAACCTTTGAAATTCAGTACTAGTGAAAGCAATGCCATTATCTGACACAATAACTGAAACATTGGTGCAGATGATGTAGGTGATCCCACTTCATACACACCATCCACTTTGAATGTGCATCGATGATCACTAGAAACGTGGTACCTAGAAATGGATTATATGTAGTCTAACGGAGGGTCGACCAGGCCACTCCCATGGATGCAATGGAGCTGAAACAGGCAACTTCTGATGTTGCTGACACTGGAAACAGTGTTTCACCAATTTTTCTACATCACTGTCTATACCAGGCCACCAGATATACCTTTCTGGAAGCATCTTCATTTTCGAAATACCAGGATGTGTACCAAGAAGCTCTGTCAGTAGTGGTTCTCTTCCTTGCAAAGGAATGATGACTCTTGCTCCCCATGCTAAGATACCATCTTGACAACTCAGTTCAGATTTACAGGCATAGAATGGTTCTAATTCTTCAGAAACTTGTGCATTTGACCATCCTTGCAATACATGTACACGAACTTTTGATAAAATTGGATCATGGTTTGTCCAATTCTTTATCTGTCATGCGCAGAATGGTGAGGAGTCCAGGAAATTCGACATAAGTACTACCTCTTGAGATACTGGAACATGCTATTTTTACTTAGTTCTGTTGAAGGGTCATGAGGACTCGAAACGTCAACTGTACCCTTCTCCGCCGATGCTGCCAGACCTGCTGAGTTTTTCCAGGTATTTTTTATTTTTTGTACTGGAACATGCGTATTGCTCTCTGGCAAAGGAAGATGACTGAGGGCATCTGCATTTGCTATTTGCACACCCGGATGGTGCATAACAGTGTACTCGTATGCCAACAAAATTAAAGCCCATCTTTGAATTCTAACAGAGACTATCAGTGGGATGCCATATCTTCACTAAACAACACCTGGTGAAGCTATAACACAGGACCGCTTGCGTGCCAAACAGCATTAGCAGCAAGTGATAGACAGAGCTAAGCAATCCCACAACCAATGGATCAGATCTAAGCTCGGCAGTCCTGCCACATCCAGTTGTGAATGGTGGTGGACAATTAAACAACTCACTGGAGGAGAAGGAGGCTCCACAAATATCCCCATCCTCAATGACAGGGGAGCCCAGCACATCAGTGCAAAAGATAAGGCTCAGTTTTCAACAATCTTCATCCAGAAGTGCCAAGTGGATGATCCATCTTGGCCTCCTCTAGAGGTCTCCAGCATCACAAATGCCAGTCTTCAGCCAATTTGATTCACTCCACATGATTTCAAGAAACAGCTGAAGGCACTGGATACGGCAAAGGCTATGGGCCCTGATAATATTACGGCAAAGTATTGAAGACTTGTGCTCCAGAATTTGTCGTGCCCCTAGCCAAACTTTCCAGTACATCTACAATACTGGCATCCAGGTGGCTATGTGGAAAATTGCCCGGGTATGTCCTGGACACAAAAAGCAGGACAAATCCAACCCTGCCAAGTACCGCCCCATCGGTTTACTCTCAATCATCGGTAAAGTAATTGAGGGGGTCATGAACAGTGCCATCAAGCAGCACTTGCTTAGCAATAACCTGCTCACATGCCCAGTTTGGGTTCCACCAGGGCCACTCTGCTCCTGATCTCATTACAGCCTTGGATCAAACGTGGACAAAAGAGCTGAGCTCCCAAGGTGAGTGAGAGTGACTGCCCCTGACTTCAAGGCAGCATTTGACCGAGCGTGGCATCAAGGAGCCCTAGCAAAACTGGAGTCAATGAGAATCAGGGGAAAACACTCCAGTGATTGGAGTCATACCTAGCACAAAGGAAGGTGGTTGTGGTTGTTGGAGGTCAGTCATCTCAGCTCCAGGATATCACTGCAGGAGTTCCTCAGGGTAGTGTCCTCTGCCCAACCATCTTCAGCTGCTTCATCAATGACTTTCTTCCATCATAAGGTCAGAAGTGGGGATATTTGCTGATGATTACACAATGTTCAGCACCATTTGTGACTCCTCAGATACTGAAGCAGCCCATGTCCAAATTGAGCAAGACCTGGACAATATCCAGGCTTGGGGTGACAAGTGACAAGCTAACACTCACGCCACACAAGTGTCAGGCAATGACCATCTCCAACAAGAGAGAATCTAACCATTGCCTCTTGACATTCAATGGCATTACCATCACTGAATCCTCCACTATCAACATCCTGGGGGTTACCATTAACCAGAAGCTGAACTGGACCAACCATATAAATATTGTGGCTACAAAAGCAAGTTAGAGGCTAGGAATCCTGTGATGAGTAACTCACCTCCTGACTCCCCAAAGCCTGTCCACAATCTACAAGGCCTTAATTGGAGTGTGATGGAACACTCCCCACTTGCCTGGATGAGTGCAGCTCCCACAGTACTCAAAAACTCAATATCATCCAGGACAAAGCAGCCTGCTTGATTGGCACCCCATCCACAAATATTCACTTCCTCCATGAACACGAACAGTTGCAACTGTGTGTAACATCTACAAGATGCACTGCAGGAATTCACCAAGGTTCCTTAGACAGCATCTTCCAAACCCACGACCACTACCACCTAGGACAAGTACTGCAGATGGATGGGAACACCAACACCTGGAAGTTCCCCTCCAAAGCACTCAACATACTGACTTGAAAATATATCACCATTCCTTCACTGTCTCTGGGTCAAAATCTTGGAACTCCCTTCCTAATAGCACTGTGGGTGTACCTACACCACATGGACAGCAGCAGTTCAAGAAGGCAGCTCACCACTACCTTCTCAAGGGCAACTAGAAATAGGCAATAAATGCTGGCCCAGCCAGCGAAGCCCACATCCATGAATAAAAATAACCCAACAGTGGTTTGTGATCTGACACTATGGTGAAGTGTCAACCATGCAAATGTTGATGGAACTGCTTTACTCCAAATATGGTAGATAAGTCTTCTTTTTCAATTTGTGAGTAACCTTTTTCCATTGCAGAAAGGGTTCTGGATAAAGATCCACTTGGTCTTTCAGATTCATTCTCCATCTTGTGTGACAATACTGCTCCCATTCCATAGGGAGATACATCAAGTGAGTATCAATTCCTTAGGTGGGTCAGAGTGCACTAGCAGACACGATGAGTGTAAAAGCTTCTTGACTTTTATGAAGGCTTCCTCTTACTGTGCCTTCCAGGACCATCTATGGTTCTTCTTCAATAGTGAGTGTAACGGGACTAGTACTGTAGATAGATTAGGCAAGAATCGACCGTAATAATTTACCATGCCCAAAAAAGTCTTGGCTGGTTGAATAGGGCATTTCCTTGATTGCCCTGACTTTCTCCTCTAGTGGATGCAACCCTTGGGCATCCATTCGATGACCGAAATACGTGATTTCCTTTGCTTGGAAAGTGCACTTTTCTTTTTTCAAATGTAAGCCAGCCACCAGAAATTCCTTCAGAACCTTTCCTAGGTTGTCCTGCTTCTGTTGACCCTGTGATCAGGAGGTAATCGAGGTACATTACAACTCGGGGAAGTCCTTGTAGTAGGCTTTCCATGGTTCTTTGGAAAATCGCACAGGCAGATGGCACACCGAAGGGTAGGTGTGTATATTGGTACAGGCCCTTGTGCGTGTTTATGGTGACATAACCTTTCGATGTGTTGTCCAGCTTTAGCTGTTGGTATGCATGGCTCATCTCCAGTTTAGTGTAGGATCTTCCTCCTGCAAGTTTAGCATACAGATCTTCAAGCCTTGGGATTGGGTATTTACTTAATTTCACAACCTTGTTTACAGTTAATTTATAATCTCCGCAGATGCGAACAGTTTGATCTGGTTTCATCATGGGGATTATGTGTGTTGTCCATTCTGAAAATTGGAATGGCTGTATTATTCCTAACTACTCCAAATGACATAATTCTGCATCCACCTTCTCGTTCAGGGCTTAAGGCACAGGTCTTGCCTTTAAAAACCAGGGTGTTGCTTCAGAGTCCATGTATATTTTAGCTTGTAGACCTTTTATTTTCCCCCACTTATCTCGGAATACTCTGTCATACTTTTCTAATAACTCAGACTTAAAACTGCTCTGACTTAAAAAATTTCTGACCAGTTGAGTTTAATTTCTTTCAACCAATCACAGCTCAGAAAGCTTGGACCTGCTCCTGTAACAACAATTATTGGCAGATAGGCTGTCTGTTGCCTATAGGATAAAGGTACAGAGGTAATGCATTTCACCTGTATTGCCTCTCCAGTGTACGTTTTTAGCTGAGCAGTGATTTGTTACAAACTCATTGGCTGGTACCTTCTCTGAGCTATTTAAAGATGTGTTCTCCCACCACTGTGGTCGATATTCCTGTGTCAACCTCCATGACCAGAGACTTTCCAGTTACTTGAAGGGCAACAGTGATTGGTTCCGATTTCCTGGCCTTCAAATTATGTAGGGAATAAATATTGGTCTCAGCAGCTTCTGGCTAATATATATTGTGCACTTCATTTAACATGACCTGCTGCTTGAATGGCTATCTTGATCTTGCCCTGCATTGTTTTACAACATGCCCTTTTTTGTGATAGTAGTGGCACTCTGCCTCTTTAAATTTGCAGGTTTCAGGCACATGATTACCCCCACATCGGTAACACTTTAATTTCGGAATTACTGGTGAACTGCTTCCAGTATTTCTTTTTGATTTTCTAATGGTAGGGACCATGTCCCATTTCACGATAGCATCCTTGGTCTTTACACCATGCCTGGTGGCAGGTTCCTGCCCTAACTGTAGACTGGCGCCATGTTGCATACTTTGAAAAGCCTGCGAGTCCCTCTCAGCAATCTCCATTGCTAGCGCTATCTCCATGGTGCGCTTCAGGCCTATAACAACTTCTGCAAGTAAACAGTGCTGAATAGCCACAAGTACGCCACAAACCAAACAATCTTGCAACATGTCGTTTAGAGTATCACCGAAATCACAGTGCTCCATTAGCTGTTTTAACTTCGTGATGTACATTGTGATCGACTTATTAGGGGCCCTTACTCTAGAGTTGAACTTGAATCTTTGCATGATCATCGATGGTTTAGGCTAAAAATGTCCCTTCACGAGGTCTACTAGCTCACTAAAGGATTTGGAATTTGGCATATTTGGAGCCGTCAGACTAAGGATTAGGTTATACGTTCTGCTCACACAGACACTTAGGAGAATTGCCTTCTGCTTCTCCTCTGCCGTTATTCCATTCGCCACAAAGTAAAAACCTAGAAGCTCTGTGTACTGACTCCAGTCCTTGATGGATGAGTCATACAGGTCAACTCTGCTGAAGAGAGGCATTGCTGGTGAGCATACCTTTTTCTTTTGCCTTAAAAATCGAAATACTCACAGTCAAGAGGTGCTGTGTCGGCACTATTTATCCTCGTTGCCAATTGTAATAAACTTGGTATACAGGGCAAGTTTCTTGTAAGAAACAGTAAACTTTATTTACAGAGCTCCTGATGAAGCTACGTGCTTGTTCCAAGACCAAGGCTAGAAAGCTCCATGCCTAAGGTTACCTGCGCTTAGGATTGATTTGTCCATACGGTCACATGATCCCCATAACAGTATGAAAGGTTTAACTTACAATTACTACAATGTAATTGTGGGACTTGGCAAAAAGAGTGTCTATTATCTCCTGTATGCACTTGTGCATGGAGCTTGAGAAATGCGAGCAACAGCCTCCAAAGGTCTTATTTTTGTTGATCACTAGTGAGTAACTGTGGGTTCAAAGACTTGGTACCAGTGTTAGCACCTATTCACCACTGAAATCCTGGCCAGCATGCTTCCCCCCACTTCACATGACCAACTGCAATGAGATTGCTCTGGCCAGGCACATGGATGTGCTGCTTATAAGATGACACTCTTTGGAATACAGGTGAGGGCAAATGTTTAGTGAGAGAGTGAGATTATTTTAGGGGTGCTGAGGTTTTCCATCTGTAAACCTGCCAGAGCCAAGATTTTGAGCTCCTGCTTATAACATGCATCTGCAGCTTGTCCACTTGGTCTTGATTTTGTTATCACTCTGGGGAATTTTCATGCTTGGAACAAGAGATTATTACAAGGAGATCAATTAGTGGTGGGATTTGGGAGCAGTTTCGCATGAATAAGCTTTATTGCTTAACTCTCCTGATTCTCTGCATTGTCATTGAAAGGTTCCTAATGTTTATCAGCTGTGCATCTCTCCTCATTTGTTCACACACAGTTCAATTTGGTGTCCCTTTAACCATAGCCTCATCCCCCAATGCCGTGCAGCACTCCTCCTCGAGGCCCTCAGAGACCTCCACACTAGAGTTATTTCTTAGTTTTAGTTTCTATTGCATCATCGCTTCAGGTTTCAAGATGGTGATGCTGAGGTTTTACTACCAGGCCAACTTGGACCCTCCCTGTGTGACCGTGGAAACCCCTCCCATCATTCTGGAGGAACTTAATGTTCGGGCTTCCCTCCCTTCAATAATTCTCGGTCCTCCCCCTGTAATCCTTAATCCCATTATGATGGTGGTAGATACCCCTCCATGACCCCCGAATCATTTGAGGTAGTTGTACCTATGCCCCATGTGGACCTTTCACCACCCCTGACCCTCACCTCATTGAACCCAGCCTACTCCCTGCCTTACCACTGGTCTGATACGTAGAGCTTTACCTGTGAAAGCCCCCTGGAAGCAATGTGGTGCTGTCTGCGAAGCCTGGTGCAGAATCCAAGATGCTGCGAGTGCTGCACGATGCAAGGTAGGTGAACAAACCTTGAAGTCACAAGCGAAGTGCGGGTCGCCAGGTGCATGTCCCTTATATGCAGTTGTGAAACATGCTAGTTTAATTAGACTCCAGAGTGACCTGTTGATCCAGCATGGGGGTGTGGGGGTGGTCAGGCGGGGTGATTCCAGTGAACATTCTTAATAATGCATATACAAGACATCCAAACGTATTTAAATGGCATTCTCAACATGGTGTGGCAGAAAACATGCGCCGCCATTGACGTCTGGAGCAGACGATCGCAACCTGATTTTACGCTGACGGAAAACAGAATCTTTCACTGTCGTGATATTTTCCACTCCTGTCCGCCATGATGGCTGCTGGGGGAGGGAGTGGAAAACCCCACCCTCTGTCTCCATCTCACCTTGTGGTGCTGGCCTTGTAAAGAGAGTGGGCAGAAGTTCCGAACAAAAATTCCCCCACAAGGCTGGAACCTGGCATATCTGGCCTCAGCCATCTGACTCAGGCTCAGTCTGTAAGTGATGTCCTTCAGGTCTCAGACAGCTTAGGGAATGGTGGTACTATGAAGCCACTCTTGG
The DNA here is from genome assembly GCF_017639515.1 of Carcharodon carcharias. Taxonomy (NCBI): domain Eukaryota; kingdom Metazoa; phylum Chordata; class Chondrichthyes; order Lamniformes; family Lamnidae; genus Carcharodon; species Carcharodon carcharias. Next base: position 200,705,233 of record NC_054468.1, on the reverse strand, counting down.
TAGTAAATATTTCAGTTCCCCACACAAAGTCTATTCTGTGACGTTTTCTCCAGGTTTGGCTATTCCAATGCTCTTCTGGCTGACGTCCCATTTTCCAGTTTCTATAAATTTCAGATCATTTAAAACTCTGCTGTCCATATCCTAACTCGAGTCCCATTTACCCATTGCTCTTGTGCTCACTGACCGACATTGGCACCAAGTCTGGCAATGCCGCGATTTTTAAATTCTCATCCCTGTTTTCAATTCCCTCCATGGCCTCACCCCTCCTATTGTCTGTACCTCATCTAACCTTACAATACACAGAGATGTCTGCACCTATCCAAATCTGGATTCTTGTGCATCCCCGATATCAATCCCTCTGCCATTAGTGACCATGCCTTCAGCTGCCTATGCAGTAAACTCTAGAAATACACCCCTAAACCGTTCACTTCTCTACCTCTCTCTCCTCCTTTAAGATACTCCTTAAAACCCGCCTCTTTGACCAAACCTTTAGTCACTTTTCCTGATCTCCTTGTGTAATTTTGTGTCAAATTTTGCTTCACAACATTCCTGTGAAGTTGGATATTGGGACATTTTCACATAGAAGCATAGAAAGTAGGAGCAGGAGTAGGTCAATTGGCCCTTCAAGCCTGCTCTGCCATTCAATATGATCATGGCTAACCCTCTATCTTAACGCAGTACTCTTGCGCTCTCCCTGTACCCCTTGACACCTTTAGCATCCAGAAATCTACTTCCTTCTAAAACATATTCAGTGACTTGGGCTCCTCAGACCCTCTGTGGTAGAGAATTCCATAGGTTCACCACCCTCTGAGTGAAGAAGTTTCTCTTCATCTCTGTCCTAAATGGTCTACTTCATATCCTGAGACTGGGACCCCTTGTTCTAGACCCCGCCCCTCCAGCCAGAGGAAATATCATCCTTGTATCCAGTCTGTCCATCCCTGTCAGAATTTCATATGTTTCAATGAGATCTCCTTTCATTCTTCTAAACTCCAGTGAATACAGGCCTAGTTGGCCCAATCTCACCTCATACAACAATCCTGCTATCTCAGGAATCAGTCTGGTGAACCTTTGCTGCATTGCCTCTATGGCAAGTATATCCTTTCTTAGATAAGGAGACCAAAACTGCACACAATACTCCAGGTGTGGTCTCACCAAGACCCTGTACAGCTGCAGTAATGCATCCTTGCTCCTGTACTCAAGTCCTCTTGCAATGAATGCCAACATACCATTTGCCTTCCTAACTGCTTGCTGCACCTTGTTTTCAATGATTGGTGTACAAGGACAACCACATCAACATTTCCCAATCTATCACCATTTAAATAATACTCTGCCATTCTGTTTTTCCTACAGAAGTGGATAACTTCACACTTATCCATATTCTACTGCATCTGTCATGTATTTGCCCACTCACTCAACCTGTCTGAATTGCCTTGAAGCCTCTTAATACCTCATCACTCACGTTCCCATCAAGTTTTGTGTCATCAGCAAACTTGGAAATATTACATTTGGTTCCCTCATCCAAATCATTGATATAAATTGTGAATAGCAGGAGCCCAAGCACTGGTCCCTGTGGTACTTTACTACATTAAAGGTACTGCATAAATGAAAGTTATTGCTTTCTGCTAAATCAGTTGATGGGGATGGTAAGTGATAATTCATGGAGGTTTCCTTGGCCTTGGTGTCTGGATTCAACACTGACTACTCCCAGGGCAACTCCTACCCAACTGCATTATTAAAATTCATTCATGGGATGTGAGTGTCACTGGCTAGGCCAGCATTAATTGTCCATCCCAAATTGCCCTTGAGAAGGTGGTGGTGAGCATACCTCTGGTGGGTCTACCCTGATGGTTGACAGGACATTCCCCATGCGGGTAACAAAGGTGTCTGGGATGTTAGCGATGATATATGATCCTGTTAGTATAAGAATATTAGGCTTCTTTACTTATTATTATAAAAATCTACCAGACTCCAGTTGTTAAGAATTGAGATCCAGCTATTTGTGTTGCTTCTTACATAAGTGTTTGCCAGTGGTTCTATATGTTAATGAAAAATAACCCTTATATTTATGTGGTAGCTTATAATATCAGAACATATTAAAATTCTTCACACAAGAAATAATTTTAAAGTGTAATGATTACTATAATGTTCTAAGAAAAAAAGCAGCAATCATTTGCTGCCAATAATGAACCACAAACAACAGTGATGAATGACTAATTAATTTTCTTTTTGTTAGTATTGATTGAGGGAGAAATGCTGACTAAGACAGCAGGGAAATTCCTGCTCTTCTTCAAATAAAACCAATGGTTAATGTTCACCTAGTCCATTTGAATAGACAGATGGGATCATGGTTTAATATCTCACCCATATCATGAAGTTCCGCTCTGTAGTACTGGCTCAAAACTTCAAAGATGTCAGCCAGACCATTTTGACCATTCCTGGTGCAGCCCATGCAGCTTACCCTGACAGTTAGGGCATAAACATGGGTTTGCCTTGTGTGTGCGCCAGAAAGCACGCCAAGTGGGCAGATTGTGACATCAAACAGCACCAACACTGATTTGGCACATACCTTTTGGATTTCTCAGGTCTGTTAATGCCCTGCCTTAAACACTTCCAACTGGACATGCATTCAGATGCATAAGAAACCCCCTTCCCTCACCCCCCCACTAGCTCTATTCAAAGGGCTTTAATGGGACTTCCAGGTGAGGTGTCTTTGACTTTCTTTTGCTGCTGCAGAGTGAGTGGAATAATGTGTGTTTACTGTTACTGGAGAAGTTTTTGGATACTTAAGGGAACTGTGCTGCTGCACTTTGACAACGAGTCAACAATGTGAGATGAAAACAACAGAGATAAAAACAAAAAAACTGCGGATGCTGGAAATCCAAAACAAAAACAGAATTACCTGGAAAAACTCAGCAGGTCTGGCAGCATCAGTGGAGAAGAAAAGAGTTGACGTTTCGAGTCCTCATGACCCTTCGACAGAACTTGAGTGAGTCCAAGAAAGGGGTGAAATATAAGATGGTTTAAGGTGGGGGGGGGGGAGAGAAGTGGAGGGGGTTGGTGTGGTTGTAGGGGCAAACAAGCAGTAATAGAAGCAGATCATCAAAAGATGTCGCAAACCACAGAACAAAAGGACACATAGGTGTTAAAGTTAAAGTTGGTGATATTATCTAAACGAATGTGCTAATTAAGAATGGATGGTAGGGCACTCAAGGTATAGCTCTAGTGGGGGTGGGGGGAGCATAAAAGATTTAAAAATATTTAAAAATAATGGAAATAGGTGGGAAAAGAAAAATCTATATAATTTATTGGAAAAAACAAAAGGAAGGGGGAAACAGAAAGCTGGTGGGGATGGAGGAGGGAGCTCAAGACCTAAAGTTGTTGAATTCAATATTCAGTCCGGAAGGCTGTAAAGTGCCTAGTCGGAAGATGAGGTGTTGTTCCTCCAGTTTGCGTTGGGCTTCACTGGAACAATGCAGCAAGCCAAGAACAGACATGTGGGCAAGAGAGCAGGGTGGAGTGTTAAAATGGCAAGTGACAGGGAGGTCTGGGTCATTCTTGCGGACAGACCGCAGGTGTTCTGCAAAGCGGTCACCCAGTTTACGTTTGGTCTCTCCAATGTAGAGGAGACCACATTGGGAGCAACGAATGCAGTAGACTAAGTTGGGGGAAATGCAAGTGAAATGCTGCTTCACTTGAAAGGAGTGTTTGGGCCCTTGGACGGTGAGCAGAGAGGAAGTGAAGGGGCAGGTGTTGCATCTTTTGCGTGGGCATGGGGTGGTGCCATAGGAGGGGGTTGAGGAGCAGGGGGTGATGGAGGAGTGGACCAGGGTGTCCCAGAGGGAACGATCCCTATGGAATGCCGATAGCGGGGGTGAAGGGAAGATGTGTTTGGTGGTGGCATCATGCTGGAGTTGGCTGAAATGGCGGAGGATGATCCTTTGAATGCGGAGGCTGGTGGGGTGATAAGTGAGGACAAGGGGGACCCTATCATGTTTCTGGGAGGGAGGAGAAGGTGTGAGGGCAGATGCGCGGGAGATGGGCCGGACACGGTTGAGGGCCCTGTCAACGACCGTGGGTGGAAAACCTCGGTTAAGGAAGAAGGAGGACATGTCAGAGGAACTGTTTTTGAAGGTAGCATCATCGGAACAGAGGCGACGGAGGCGAAGGAACTGAGAGAATGGGATGGAGTCCTTACAGGAAGCGAGGTGTGAGGAGCTGTAGTCGAGGTAGCTGTGGGAGTCGGTAGGTTTGCAATGGATATTGGTGGACAGTCTATCGCCAGAGATTGAGACAGAGAGGTCAAGGAAGGGAAGGGAAATGTCAGAGATGGACCACGTGAAAATGATGGAGGGGTGGAGATTGGAAGCAAAATTAACAAATTTTTCCAAGTCCCGACGAGAGCATGAAGCAGCACCAAAGTAATCATCGATGTACCGGGGAAAGAGTTGTGGAAGGGGGCCGGAGTAGGACTGGAACAAGGAATGTTCCACATACCCCATAAAGAGACAGGCATAGCTGGGGCCCATGCGGGTACCCATAGCCACACCTTTTATTTGGAGGAAGTGAGAGGAGTTGAAGGAGAAATTGTTCAGTGAGAGAACAAGTTCAGCCAGACGGAGGAGAGTAGTGGTGGATGGGGATTGTTCGGGCCTCTGTTCGAGGAAGAAGCTAAGGGCCCTCAGACCATCCTGGTGGGGGATGGAGGTGTAGAGGGATTGGACGTCCATGGTGAAGAGGAAGCGGTTGGGGCCAGGGAACTGGAAATTGTTGATGTGACGTCAGGTGTCAGAGGAATCACAGATGTAGGTGGGAAGGGACTGGACAAGGGGAGAGAGAAGGGAGTCAAGATAACGAGAAATGAGTTCTGTGGGGCAGGAGCAAGCTGAGATGATCGGTCTACCGGGACAGTTCTGTTTGTGGATTTTGGGTAGGAGATAGAAGCGGGCCGTCTGAGGTTGGGCGACTATCAGGTTGGAAGCTGTGGGAGGAAGATCCCCAGTGGAGATGAGGTCAGTGACAGTCCTGGAAACAACGGCTTGATGTTCAGTGGTGGGGTCATGGTCCAGGGAGATGTAGGAGGAAGTGTCTGCGAGTTGACGCTCAGCCTCCGCGAGGTAGAGGTCAGTGCGCCAGACAACAACAGCACCACCCTTGTCAGCGGGTTTGATGACAATGTCAGGGTTGGACCTGAGAGAATGGAGTGCAGCAAGTTCAGAGAGAGAGAGATTAGAATGGGTGAGAGGAGCAGAGAAATTGAGACGACTAATGTCGCGTCGACAGTTCTCAATGAAAAGATCAAGAGAAGGTAAGAATCCAGAGGGAGGGGTCCAGGTGGAGGGAAAATATTGGAGGTGGGTGAAAGGATCCGTTGAATGGGGAGAGGACTCCTGCCCAAAGAAGTGAGCCCGGAGACGAAGACGGCGGAAGAAAAGTTCAGCATCAGGCCGAGCCCGAAATTCATTGAGGTGAGGGCGTAAGGGTATGAAACTAAGTCCTTTGCTGAGCACTGAACGTTCAGCATCAGAGAGGGGAAGGTCAGGGGGTATAGTGAATACACGGCTGGGGCTGGGATTGGAAGATGGGATGGGGACGGAGGGACAGGCAGGGGTAGAGGGTCCTAGATGGGTGTTGGTGTCGATGAGTTGTTGGAGCTTGCGTTCCTTAGCTTTCACTCTCGCGCATCTGCCCTCACGCCTTCTCCTCCCTCCCAGAAACATGATAGGGTCCCCCTTGTCCTCAGTGCTATAGTGAGAAATGATATAAGCACTGGAGAGCAAGACGTAGAGTCAGTCTGGGTAGAAGTAAGAAATAGCAAGGGAAAGAAGTCCCTGTTGGGAGTAATCTATAGGTCCCCAAACAGTAGTTTAGCAGTAGGGCACAGTATAAACCAGGAAATACTGGGAGCATGTAAGAAAGGCACGGCAATAATCATGGGTGATTTTAATGTGCATATAGACTGGACTAATCAAATTGGCAAGGGTAGCCTTGAGGGAGAGTTCATAGAGTGTATTAGAGATTGTTTCTTGGAGCAATATGTTGTGGAACCAACCAGGGAGCAGGCTATTCTGGATTTGGTTTTGTGTAATGAGATGGGATTAATTAATGATCTCATAGTAAAGGATCCTCTAGGGAAGAGTGATCATAGCATGATAGAATTTCAAGTTCAGTTTGACAGCTAGAAACTTGAGTCCCACACTAATGTTCTGGAGCTAAACAAAGTGGCAGCAGAGATAGTGGGTGCATTGGCTATAATATTCCAAAATCCCCTGGATTCTGGAAAGGTTCCAGTGGATTGGAAAAATGCTAATAAAACACCCTTATTCAAAAAGGGGGGGAGACAGAAGGTAGGAAACTATAGACCAGTTAGTTTAATGTCTGTCATTGGGAAATTCTTGGACAAAACAAAGGTAACTACATAGGTATGAGAGTAGGTTTAGCCCCAGTGGACTGGGCAGGAAGACTACAAGGTAGGACAGTTGATGAACAGTGGCAGATATTTAAGGAAATGTTCATTTCCTCCCAAGTAAAATATATCCCAATGAGGAAGAAAGATGGTAAGAGGGGGAAAAAACATCCATGGCTAAGTAAGAAAGTTAAAGATAACTTAAAGGCAAAAACTAAGGCATACCAAATTGCAAAGGTCAGTGGCAGGCTGGAAGATTGGGAAACTTTTAAAGATCAAACAAAGGGTTACTAAAAAAAAATAAAAAGAGCCAAGGTAAATTATGAAAGAAAATTAGTGCAAAATGTAAAAACTGATAGCAAAAGCTTCTACAAATATATAAAAGGAAAGAGAGTAGCTAAAGTGAATGTTGGTCCCTTGGAGGACGAGACTGGGGAGTTAATAGTGGGGAATGCAGAAATGGCAGAGATGCTTAATCAATATTTTGCCTCAGTTTTCACAGTGGAGGACACTAGAACCACCCCAATAGTAACAGGTAGTGCAGAGGATATAGAGAAGGAGGAACTTGGAACAATCATCATCACTAGAGAAAAAGTACTGAGAAAACTATTGGAATTAAAGGGTGACAAGTCCCCAGGACCTGATGTCCCCAGGGTCTTAAAGGAAGTGGCAGCAGAGATAGTGGATTCATTGGCTATAATATTCCAAAATCCCCTGGATTCTGGAAAGGTTCCAGTGGATTGGAAAAATGCTAATAAAACACCTTTATTCAAAAAAAAAGGGGGGGCGGTGGAGGCAGAAGGTAGGAAACTATAGACCAGTTAGTTTAATGTCTGTCATTGGGAAATTCTTGGAATCTATTATTAAGGAAGTAGTAATGGGATATTTGGAAAGTCAAAATGCAATCCATCAGAGTCAACATGGTTTTATGAAGAGTGCATCGTGTTTGACTAATTTGCTAGAGTTCTTTGAAGATGTGACAAGCAAGGTGGATAATGGGGATCCCATTGATGTAGTATATCTGGACTTCCAAAAGGCCTTTGATAAGGTGCCGCACAAAAGATTAATACACAAGATAAGATCACACGGAGTTAAGGGTAATATATTAGCTTGGATAGAGGATTGGCTAACCCACAGAAAGCAGAGAGTTGGGATAAATGGGTCTTTTTCTGGACGGCAAGCTGTAACTAGTGGGGTGCCACAGGGTTCTTTCCCTGGGCCCCAACTGTTTACAATCTATATTAATGACTTAGATTCAGGGGTAGAAGGCTAAATAGCTAAATTTGCAGATGACACCAAAATAGGTGGGAAAGTAAGTTGCAATGAAGAAAAAAGAAATTTACAAATGGATATGGACAGATTAGGTGAATTAGTGGTCCTACACAGTGCTTCCCAAAATGGCTGCATCATGACCAGTACTGCTGGCTTTCAGCAGGGGAGACTGCAAATGGTCTTTCAGGATGACTTTAGGCAGCTCTGGGCATCAATGCCCAACTTCAAAGTGCACCACCTCAGCATAGTCAGCAGCAGTCTGGGCTGGCTGACTGAAAGGCAACAGTTAGGGGACTGGGGACTATATGAGTGCTGTCATCCACTACCCCGGGGTGTCATCTCAACAACCCCAGTAATTTATTGGAGCACAGATTGCTGGACTGCAGTTGGAGTTTGCAAGCCCCTTCAAGCATTGGTATCCACCACCATGATGGCAGCAGTCTGAGACTGCACGTGCCGTGCCTGGCAAAAATCATGGATCTCATGACATCAGTCTGATCTGCCACTGCAGCACTGTGCCTGTGCAACTGCTTCCTGTACTGCAATGGAAGCTGAGACATTGGCCTCCAGATGCCGTATCATGGCTGAAACTGCAAGTGTTCTCAAGTTGGCCACCACTTTCACACTGATAGGATGGGTTCCAAGTTCTGTGCAAACCCCTGTGCCAATTTGTAGCTCCAAATTCCTTGACAGCGCCAACAGCCTGTAAGGCAGGCCTGCCAAAGCTCTAAGAATCTCTGTGTGCATGGCCATCCGCATTCTCCTGTACACCACTCCACTGAAGTCCTCAACTGAGTCCCCTGCAGCAGAACCCGTCTGCGATCTCACTCTCCAGAAAGGTTACCCTCTCTCCCTGGTCTGAGCCCACTCATGCCTGGTAACTCACCACCTGCATCTATATCACTTGGATGTGGTACCAGTATCTGAGCTGGTGGCTGCAACTGTCAGATCAAGTGACAGTGCTCCTTCGTCAGAGGTCTGCAGTTACTCATGCCCTTCACAATGTGGCTCCACTGCTTAGTCAGATGGAAAATCTTGACCATCTGAAGACAAAAGTGCAGAAGTGGGTTGGGGATGGGGTGGTTGGGTGGAAGGCAAGAGGTCCATGGTCCCAACATCTGCTGCTTACACTTCATGCCAGATAGCAAGATGAGCGTGACCTGGGATTTAAGATGAATGAGGCTGAAACATACCATCACTTTCAAAGTTCTCGGCAACACTGGATGCAATAGCGTTAATATCTCCATGGAGACCAATAATGTCTAAAAAGGAATTCAAACTTCCAGTTAACAGCTGAAAAGGATGACATGATAAACACTCATATTTTAAGATTTTAATGCAACAAATGGCTAAAAGCACTATTAACTAAACACTATTTTCTTTTGTAGGCAACTTATATTTTAAACCACAGAAAGAAACTTTTATACTTATCACACATTGCACTCTTCACAGAATTACAGTCCTTATAACAAACAGTCCACAGTCGCTGCCAGGTCCTAATGGGTTCATGTTATCCCATTTCACCAAGAAGTAACTTTGAGTGACCATCCCCAGGTACTTCCCTCAGTTTCCCAAGGCCACTACCAGAGGTAAAGTCCATTCTGATGATTCTTCTTACCCCCTGGCCACGCCAGGAAGAACATCCGGATTCCTTAGATGGCTGAGGAATATGTCTCTTCGACCAGAGGCCAACTTTCTCCTGCATCTGGTTTCGGTAGCTTGCAAAGAACCTGCAGCCTCTTCTTTCTACTGACCACACCAACTGCTCTTCTTTTCCTCCTCTTTTTCCTTTTGCCCCCAAAGCTAGGAGCCAGCAAGTCTATTTTCTATTAGCACTGCTGCCCTTGCCCTTTGTTTCCAGTTCTGAGAACTTTGCACCTTGCTCTGCCAGTCCCTTGGCTCAGCCAGTCCCTTGACTAAACCAGATTTGTTGTCAGGCAGAATTCAGAATAGTCACATGACACTCTTTATTTTAATCTAAAGTTAAAGGCACAGCCTAAAATATAATCATCTTATAAACCTCATAATTGTAACAATGACCTCAGTAACTGCCAGTCCTATAATAAAGGGTCTAGGAGATGCAGACATGCCTATACCCTGGCAATTCTCTGCTAATTCCTGTGGCTATATGCCACCTTGTTCTGCAAGAGAGAGATAAGAGTGTTAGTGAGTTTGGTGTGATGTGGTAGGGTGATGTATCTGTCACAGCTCAACAGCTGGACATATGTAGAAACTGCAAGATGTACACATAAGATTGGCAACATTGGTAAGTGAGTGAAGTTTAGGTGAAGCACCTAAATGTTGGGCATGAGTCCTGATTGTTGATGGATGGGTGTGGTACATTGAGCAGTATGAGAGATTGGTGATATGGTGGGTAGGAGATGTCCTTTGAGGATGCATTCACTGATGATGCATTAGGGAGAGATGGTGGCATAGTGACTGAACTAGTAATCCAGAGACCCAGGCTAATGCTCTGGGGGCATCAGTTCAAATTCCAGCAGGTGGAATTTAAATTCAATTAATAAATCTGGAATTGAAAGCTAGTCTCAAACTATCACCAATTGTCATAAAGACCCATCTGGTTCACTAATGTTCTTTAGGGGGGAAATCTGTGTTCCTTACCCCGATCTGGCCTACATGTGACTCCAGACCCACAGCAATGCGGGTAACTTTTAACTGTCCTCTGAAATGTTCAGTTCAAGGACAGTTAGGGATAAGCAGTAAATGCTGGCTTTGCCAGTAATGCCCACATCCCATGAAAGAATAAAAAAAACCTTGACACACATGTGGGGTCATTGAACTTTTTCAGGCAGTGCAGCCAGTTCCTTGGCACCAGACTCCGGAAATTGACCTCCATGATCATCACTTCATGCCTTGGGGACTTGCTGAGAGGAAACATTCCTCTCTCCTCCCTATCCACCTCCATCGCTAAGGCCACCAAAGCACCACATCAGAGAACCTAGAAACCATCGATTTGGGCTGTTGCTCCATTACTAGTCTTCTTCTTTTAAATGACGCCTTACTGAGACTATTCCCCCAGATGGGATAGTGTGAGTCCACCTCCCATTTAAGAGGGGCAGTCTGCCTTTAAACTGCACATCAGGCTAGCCACTCAGGTTACCGGGCCCTCTGTTAAGTGTGAAGCCCCTTGTGTTAGACTGTATGCTACAATCTTATTGCTAAGCAGGTAGCAAGAAGTTTGGGTGCTGCCTCAATGAGAAAGGCCAGGATAATTGCACATTGTGATCCCCTTTCCCAAAAACAAGCTTTATCCAATATTTCCCCCAGTGTTTCTTAGGAAGCTTGTTCCTTGGGATGATCTCCATTCTTCAGAAGCAGGAACTAAAGAAGAATGGAAAAAACAGAAAAAAGAGAAGCAAGACCAGGGGAAACACACAGAGAAAAAAAAGGTACAATGAGATATTAAGGAAATTCAATAGGGTACCAGCAGGGAGCAACACACAAAGAGAATGCAGGTGGAGAATCAGAGCTACAGCTCCAATCATCATTGCCTTCAAGCCTGAATCCCACTGTGAATGTGTGATTGCTGAATTTACACCATTAGAGAAATGCAAGACAATGCTGCGAATGAAAAAACAAAATGAAAATGAAATATCATTTTTAAAAAAACAGATGAAGAAATGATGGTTGGTCTTGCACCATTGGGGAAAGCTGAGGGATGCCACTATTCTTTTCAGGAAGCTCGCAGTATTGTCTACACTGTTAACAGAATCGGCATCGAAGGAGCAAGGGAAAGTCAGTAGATGTGTCATTATACAATGCTTTCAATCACTGCTCCTTAGTACATGGTGATCAACAATTTAAAATTCTTATTGTCATGAAGGCAGAACTACTGATATAATGGCTACAAAACATTTTGGATGAGACATTAAAACTGAGGACCCGTCTGCCCTCTCAGTTTGATATAAAATATTCTACGGCATGATTTCAAAGTGGAGCAGGAGTGTTATCCCCGGTGTCCTGGCTTTGAGTAAAAAATCGCATTGCAGTGCTGATGACATCCTCAGGCTGTCACTTCAGCATAATGAATAGAACTCCGAACTGTGACTCTATAATTGAGTGGCACTAGCTCCTCCTCACCATGCTTTGTGTTTCATCAAGTGCTCCCTGCTGAAACCCGTTGGCTAACTCAGCAATGGACATATCTGTCACAATGTATTCCACTGCAGCATCCATACCCTCCGTCAATGGCACACAGTGGCAGCAGTGTGCTCAATCTACAAGATGCACTGCAGCGTCTCACCAAGGCTCCTTCAACAGCACTTCCCAGACAAACTCTATCATCTGGAAAAACAAAGGCTGCAGATGCATAGAAATACCACAACCTGCATGTTACTCTTCATGCCACACACTATCCTAACTTTGAACTATATCATCATTCCTTCATTGCTGCTGGGTCAAAAGCCTGGAACTCGTTCCCTTAACAACATTGTGGGTGTACCTTTACCACACAGATTGCAGCAGTTCAATAAAGTAGCTCACCACCACCTTCTCAAGGGCAATTATGGATGGGCAATAAATGCTGACCTAACTGTGACGCCCACATCCCATGAATGAATCAATAACAGAAAGTACATTCCAGTGAAAAGCCACATTGTTTGCCTTTGTGAGAAGGAGTAGATGAGGGAGCACAGAAATGAATAATAAAATATACTAACTGTGAGATTGGGGCATGCCTCTGACTTCACATTCTCCATTCTAGCAGCTGCTTTCCACAATCCCTATGGTCTTCTCCTGATGAGGTTGTCTATTGTTACATGCACTTTCTCTAGCAAGTATATATAAAGGGGCCTGTGTTGGAAAGAGGTATGTGAAAGAAGATTTGTGCCACCAAATGCCTAGGATCAAAGCCACTCTATGCAAGTATGTGAACATACAGAATTAAGAGAACTGTGGCTGACACTGTACTTAGTGCTTGCTACTTACAATATTCAATGAGTGACACATTCATCATTTTGATATGTGATGTTATGTGGTTCCCTGCAAGAACATGAACATGCCAATGCAGTTAGAAAGATACACAGTTGGCAAAATGCACTGAGTTTTCCTGTGATGTAATTTATAGTAAAAACAATAAAAGCTGCTTTGAAAGATCAGCCTATTAAGAATTTGTCTGTTTGCGCCTTATTTTGGCAAATTTGCGCTACCCAACAAATTTGCTCTTCACCTGTTACCAGAGTCAGGTCACAGATGAGACTACATTGATGCACTCAGTTACACCCAGTCCTGAAGCTTTGGCAGGACTCTGTCAATGGTTTCAGGGATGATAAAATCTTACAAATATAGCAATGTTAAGCAAAAGTGTAAAGAGAAAGTTAACCTATTAAGGATAAGAAAGTGAGTTGGGTGACAGAAGCAGTGCATCTAGCTAATTTTAAAATTACTTTTCATTAATATTTGCAAAATAAAATTAATTATTACTCCCAATCCAGCAAGTAAGGGGAGAATTTTAACTTACGGGGCACATGGGCTTGCGAGTAGGCAGGGAGTGGCTAGAAGCGCAGAAGCATGAGGAAGCAGTTTGGGGTACGCAGAACAACCATTCAGGATAACAATAATATTAATATGGCATTTGGGTCCATAGGTTTTCTGAGCTTCTTGGAACTCACCCAGGACGGAGAGTGTTTAGGGTGACTATGAGGGAAAGACATGACACCGCATCAGGATAGGTAAGTGCCAGTGGTGGATGAACAGAAAGAGATGTGAGGAAGTGCATAGACACAGGCAACTGAAGGGAGCACCTGCAAGGTAAGTTGGAGGGAGGAATGATACACTGGATAGACTTGAGCAGAGTGATGGGGCTAGCGTTTTACACACACATCAGAATGCAGTTAGATGTGCCACTGTATTCACCTTTCCTGCCCTGTTTAGATCATTAAACTGCTTGTGGCATTCTCCTGCTGTTGATCTCTCTGTCCACCTTCAGGCACAAATTCTTAGTTTCATTGGGTTTCTTCCATCCCTCAGTAGGAAACAGTGTGGTTCTTTGCAGCCTATAGCATCACATGCAGGGAGCCATAACTAAAATGCAGCATACAACCTTTGAGCATGTGCACTGCACTCTATCACTTCCTTGTATTCTGCTTCTAGCCCCAGAATCCATCGAATTGCGCGCCTCCTATGTCCCTTTAAATACTAGAGTTGAAATAGGCACATGTGGGGTGTCATCGCGCTCACAAAGCCTAACTGATCAGGAAAACCAGACAAAATATGTAGTGGCTGAGTTAAACAGTCACTAATATACATATTGCTCTTATTTCTGGGTTTCCCGTGTGCTACTGGATCCCCACCCCACCGCACCCAGTGTGTCGGCAACTTATAATCCAGCCCTAAATTATAAAGTTATCATGGAAACTGAGGTTAAGAGATAAATTGTTATTATGGAATAAAGCTTGTGGAAGACTGTTGGACTGTTGTCCAAGAATACTAATGGCAATAAGGAAGGAAAGAGAGGAATTTCTGGCTGAAAATGTATACAGCTCCTTGGAAACAAAGCTATCAGATAGGGAAAATATGCATTACAAGCAGCCATGAAATGTGATTTTAATTTTCTCAAGTGAAGCTGACTGGATGACTCCCAAATGAAATTGCAAGTGAGATTTCAAAGAATAAGTTATATTTCACAGCCAGCCAAGAAATGATATGTTTATAACACTTCTGCCTTTTTAGTTGAGATTTTAATCAATATTGTGGCTAAGATGAAACTGTTTAGTCTCTGACCAAACAATATCGAACAGCTCCTTGGATGCATCCAGATTTGACCCCTTTGTGAAAGTCATTCTATCTCGTTGCTGCACTACACATCTTGGGTGGTGTGGTGTAATCTTCTTCATGGTACTGATGCCAAATGTGCAGCGTAACTGCTGATTTCTCTGAAAATGAGAATTTGGCATCAGTGAAGAGACCACCTGGAAGAAATGGTCTTGAATCAAAATTGCTGCACATGTTTGAAAAGCATCCAGAATGCACATTGTGCTATCTTTAAAATCTCTAACATCATAAAGGGGTTATCTCGTCACTTTCTTAAGATATTTCCAAAATTTTAGCAGGCAATAATGCGAAAACCAAAAGAGCTATTGCATACGTTGAAGTGTATTTAGTGAAGAAAGCTATACTTTCCCCAATTTGATGGTTCTGTAAGCGGATAATGCAACCACCCACATCATTCTCAGAAATCGCCCAGATACTGTGCTCTTCGGTATTGGTAAAGCTAAGAAAATAATGTCCAAGTGCACAGTGAAGTATGCAATCTTGCAGCAAATATAAGCTAAAAAAAAGTTGTTTTTATATCAGAAATGCATGCTTACACTCTGAACAATTTCTTGTCCCTTAAATTAATGGCCTGAAAATTCTTCAAGGCATTTGTGTGAATTTCTGATCAGAACTCCCAGCTAAGTGGCCTAGTTCATCTGCGAGCGAGCATAGTGATTAGTTGGCATGCTAAAACCATATCCACTGTATTCCACCTCCATAATGCCAGAACAAAAGAAGAACTGCATGGATGGCCAGAGACTAAGGCATGACCCCAAGCCAACATACCTGGGAGTGACTCTGGATAGGACTCTGTCCTCCATTTGAAGAAAACAGCAGCAAAGGCCAAAACCAGAAACACCATACTAACCAAACTTGCTGGTCTACATGGGGTGCTGTTGCCACAACATTCTGGACCTTAACACTTGCCCTATCATACTTTGCAGCAGAATACTGTGCACCTGTCTGGCAAAGCTCATCACAAACTATAGTAGTTATGGTTTTATTTAGTGTGTAATGTACCTTTAAGAATAATATTTTTTAGGAAGATCACATGATCTGTAGTAACCACACAGTTTTATATTTATTAGTGGAAGTGTTGTTGGATAATGTTGTTCGACAATTTTTTTTGGGGCCAAGAAGATGGTGCAATGGTCTGCTGCAAGTGGATTGAAGGATGGGGAATTGTGGAGCAGAGGTGATGTGAGTATGTAATTTCACAGAATGGTGCAGCCGTTTGGTCCATCATGTCCGTGCTGACACTCTGAAGGAGCAACTTACTGAGTGCCACTCGCATGCCTTTTCCCTGTAGCCGTACAAATTCTTCCTTTTCAGATAATGGTCCAATTTCCTTTTGAAACTTGATTGAAACATATAAGATCCTGAGGGGATTTGACACAGTGGATGTGGAGTGGATGTTTCCTCTTGTGGGAGAATCTAGAGCTAGGGGTCACTGTTTAAAAATAAGGCATCACTCATTTAATGCATTTTTTTCTCTCAGAGGGTCATGAGTCTTTGAAACTCACTTCCTCAAAAGACGGTGGAAGCAGAGTCTTTGAATATTTTTGAGGCAGAGGTAGATAGATTCTTGATAAGCAAGGGGGTGAAAGGTTATCGGGGACAGGTGGGAATGTGGAGTTGAGATTAAATGAGATCAGCCATGATCTTATTAAATAGCCGAACAAGCTAGAGGGACCGAATGGTCTATTCCTGCTCCTAATTCGTATGTTCATATGTTCATATATTTGAAAATCCTCAACTTGTCTTGTTTTTTGTTTCAATGATGCACACAGGCTGTTGACATTGTAGTTGAACTAAAATTTTCCTAACATAAACACATATCTGCATGTAGTAATTATGGTTTTATTTAGTGTAATGTACCTTTAAGAATAATAATTGTTAGGAGTGATCACATGATCTGTAGTGACCAATTGGGAGTAGCTCGTGCTACCTCAGCAGTGGAGTTGGAGTTGAAAGCACACGTGTAGCTGCTGCTGAGTACATTGTAAATAAACTATATGTTTTCACCCAAGAAGTGTCTACAGATCAACTCAGTCACTAATAGCACAACTCGGCCACCCTACAAAAAACTGGCAATGAGGATAAAACAGGATTGATCAGAAGAAATCAAGTTACAAAGAAACCGGCACTGTACCTCACCCAGTTATTGTAAGTAACAAGCTCTGTTAGAATTGAAGAAGTTATCCTCTCTCAAAATGCCACAATTTGGGAGAATTGATCCTTTTGAACCAGCCACAGACAATTGGTCTCAATACAAAGAATACCTTGCGTTCTTTTTTCAAGCGAACAAGACTATGAGGGGAGAGAAGAGGTGAGCGATCCTATTGAGTACTTGTGGGAGCAAAACCTACGGTTTGATTCAAAGTTTGATGGCACCCAGTGCCCCAGATTCTAAAACTTTTGATGAATTAGTGGGCCTCATGAAGGATCACTTTCAACCCAAGCTCTCAGCCACGATGCAGAGGTTCAGGTTCAATGCATGAAATAGAGCCCCGGGTGAGACAATTGCGTGTTACATGGCAAATTTGAAGCAGCTAATGGAACATTATAAGTTCAGTACAACACTGAATGACATGCTCAGAGATCGTTTAGTGTGTGGTGTGAAAGAGGACTCTATTCAGAAAAGATTATTGTCCGAAATTAAACTGGATTTCAAGAAGGCGCTGGAGATAGCACTGGCCTTGGAAAGCACTAAGAGATTCAAAAGCAATACAGGATGTGCTAAAAGGTGCTGTCCTCCACATTGGGTGGGAAACCCCAGCTGAAAGAGGCGCGAAGAGGCGAGATTCTGCTGAGAAGCGGGAAACAGTCCTGCTAGCTGAAGAATAAAGAAAAGTAACTTGGCAGCAAAACCAAAGAATCATTTTAATAGAGGTGGAAACAATCAAGCTTTTAGCAATTGGCAGTTTAAAAAAAATCGAATGCTACTGTTATTATAGAAACAGACATACGATGTGGCAGTATAAGGAAAGATTCAAGCAGGCTTGTAAACAAAAGAAGAAGCCCAATAAGCCTGAAACATCAAATTCATACATTTACTCATTTAATCTGAAAGTTGGAAACACAGAACCAATATTTGTTACAGTGAACGTAAATGGCAAACCTGTTAGAATGGAAGTGGACACAAGGTCTTCCATTACAGTAATTGGGGAACATACCTTAAGGTATTTGAATAATGGTGAACATCAATTAAGTTTAGTAGAAACAGCCGCCAAGCTAAAAATATATACGGGTGAAGACATTCAAGTAAAAGGTATAAGCAGAGTAACTGTCCATATGGAAGCCAATCGGCAAAGATACCTTTGATGGTGGTAGCAGGTGAAGGGCCAAGCCTCCAGGAGCAAAATTGGTTAAAGGAAATTAAGTTAGAATGGGCTGAAATTTTCCAGTTTAGAGAAAGTGGGCTACCAGAGCTACTTAGAAAGTACGCCACAATCTTCAAGGACGAACTGGGGAAAATCCAGGCCCTGCAGGCCAAGATTCATGTGGATCCAGCTTCATCCGCTTCATGAAGGCGAGACCGGTACCATATGCCCTGCGAGAAAAAGTCGACATTGAACCGAACAGACTAGAGAAACTGGACATTACACAACCTGTTTAGTTCTCAGAATGGGCAATGCCCTTAAACCCGACCAAAGCGTCTGAATTTGTGGAGGCTACAAACTGACGGTTAATAAAGTAGCTAAGGCAGCCCCTTCCAAAAATTGAAGATCTGTGTGCCAAGCTGGCAGGAGGGACAATGAACACGAAGCTTGACATGTGTCATGCTTATCAACAACTAGAGCTGGATAATGCCTTCCGGGAATTTATCACAATTAATACCCACAAAGGGTTGTACCAATATGCATGATTGCCTTTCAGTGTCACCTCTGCTTGTGCCATCTTTCAGAGAATAATGGAAAGCTTACTGCAGGGACTGCCCCAGGTTGTAGTCTATTTAGATGATGTATTGATGGTAGAATTCACTGAAAAAGAGCATTTGGCAAACTTAGAAAAGGTCTTATAATGTTTCTTGCAAGCTGGAGTGCATTTAAAAAAAGAAAAGTGCACATTCCAAGCAAGGGAGATAATCTAGGTCACCTTGTAGGTTCACAGGGCCTCCACCTAGTTGAGGAGAAAGTGAGAGCCATAAAAGAGGCACCTGCATCGAAGAATGCCTGAGAGCTCAGATCATTCCTAGGAATGATAACTATTAGGCTGTTCTTACCCAATTTGTCTACAAGCTGCCCCCCTGCATTCTTTACTCAAAAAGAACCAACGTTGGTCTTGGGAAGCGCCCCAGAAAGAAGCTTTCAAAAGGGTGAAACAACTGTTGCACTCATCCAATCCATTAGTGCATTATGACCAGGCAAAATAATTGGTGCTGACATGCGATGCACCTCCCTGTGGAGTGGGAGCAGTGCTCTCTCATTGGATGGACAACGGCACGGAATGCCAATAGGTTACATATCAAGAACACTCACCACAACGGAAAAGGGATACTCGCAGATAGAAAAAGAAGGCCTGTCCATCACCTTTGGTGTCAAGAAATTTCCTGTATATGCACGGCCGCTATTTTATAATCATTTCAGACCACAAACCAGTGCTGGGATTGTTTAGTGAGGACAAGGCTATACCACCCATAGCCTCGGCAAGAATACAGCAATGGCTTTAATTCTGGCAGCATACAAATATACTTTCGTACATCAACCTGGCAATCAAATCACAAACGCCGATGCCCTTAGTCGTTTGCCTTTACAAGAAAATGGTGAGCACATCCCAGTTCCACAGGAACTTGTTTTACTTTTAAATTTCTTAGATTCCTTGCCAGTATGTGCTCAACAGACCAGAGACTGGACAAGTGGGGACCCAGTCCTATCTCAAGTACAAGAACAAGTGCTACATGGTTGGTCACAGGAGCCCGTATCTGATGAAATGAAGCCATACTTCAACAGAAGACATGAAATAACCAGCCAAGCTGGCATCTTATTGTGGGAAACATGAGTGATTATTCCTCCAAAGGGAAGGGAGTCATTTTTAATTGAACTGCACTGTGCCCATCCAGGAATTTCCCAAATGAAGACCTTAGCATACAGCTATCTATGGTGGCCTGGGATGGATGGTGAAATAAAGAATTTAGTAAAGCACTGTGTGCAAAAACTGTAAAAGTTACCAGTGACAGCTCCATTACACCCATGGGAGTGGCCAGGTACACCTTGGGTATGATTACACATTGACTACGTTGGACCTTTCCTGGGAACAATCTTTCCGCTCATTGTCGATGCCCATTCAAAATGGTTGGACGTAAATGTGGTGAAGTCACCAACGTTCGCCATTACAATTGAGAAACTACATCAGAGTTTTGCCATTCATGGACTACCAGAAGTAGTCATTTCCAATAACAGCACGGCATTTACAAGTGCTGAGTTGCAATGGTTTATCAGCCTCAACAGTATCACTCATGCGAAAACTGCACCATAACACCCTTCCTCAAATGGACTTGCTGAAAGGGCAGTTCAAACATTCAAGACAGGCATGAAAAAGCAAACGGGCAAATCCTTCACAACCAAGCTAGCATGCTTTCTTTTTCATTACAGGACTATCCTCATACAAAAACAGGTGTCACACCTGCGGAATTATTGCTGAAAATCCATCTCAGGACAAAGTTGAGCTTAATAACGCCAAATTTAGAAGGCAAGGTGGAAAGGAGTCAGGGAAGCTGGGAAACTAGACATGACTGGCGTAGTCATGAGAGGAAATATACTGGGAGAGCCGCTATACATGAAGAATTTCAAGCAAGGCCCAAAGTGATTACTGGGTAAAATAAATGCGGTGACTGGACCTCTATCTTACCATGTGGAGGTGGAAGGCCAGATCATTCGTAAACATGTGGACCAGTTATGGGAGAGAGAGACAAATCATCAAGATCTGTTTCCACCAGTGACCATGATCGGGTCTGGGTTTCCTGTTGAGGATACTCAACCCAGGAGTGACATGTAGTAATTATGGTTTTATTTAGTCTGTAATGTACCTTTAAGAATAATACATGTTCAGAAGATCACATGATCTGTAGTAACCAAAAGAAGAGTAGCAGGGGCTGCCTCAGAGTCAGTGTAGAGTTAGAGTTGGAGTTAAAAGAACACGTGTGGTTGCTGCTGAGTTTACTGTAAATAAACTTAGTTCTCCACCCAAGAAGTGTTTGCAGATCAACTCTATCATTAATAGTCCAACTCGGCCCACCCTACAACACAAACACATCTTGTTGACACTCAGTTGAATGTAACAATGCGCATCATGACTGGAACTCTCTGCTCAACATCCCTCCGTTGGCTTCCTGTCCCTGCAAACATCATTCCACCACACATCTGCCAACTGACGAAAACCCACAAGCTGGTTGAAACCATCCATACTGCAGCTCTCTTACCATTCCCTGATGATCTGTTCAACTCACCTACTACCTGTGGTGCCCTATATTGAGCATCCTTCCTGAGCAAGATCTACCAGCACCCATCTTTTTGATCAAGAAATAGGAAACCTGGGAAGTCACTAACAAGTTCCTTGTAACAAGCCACAACTAATGAATGGTAGGCTTTGAACTGCCACAGTGACAGTGGTCCTTCGGCTAAATAGGTTCAGGACAAGCCACTGGGGTCTCAGTACAAACCCTTTATGCACTTACGGAAAGACACACAATACTGTACATTACCGAGGAGTGTCCTCTCTGCAGACTTGCATGGACTAATTACCTTAAACTCAGCAAATGAGGATGTTGTCACTTGGCTTTGGGGATTTTCATTTGTTAAATAAAAAAATAAAACTGGCATGCTATTCAACTGTAGTGAGGCCACAGTGAAGCCAACTTAATTTAAATCTAATCAGGTTAATAACGTGGAGAAAAGCAAATCAATCATTGGGATTCATTTCTGGAAAGCAGATAAATTATTTGAAACTTGAATCGAACCTTAGGTAGGCCATGCTTGCAGTACTGTGAACGGTTCTGGTTTCCATTTTATAAGAAGGATATAGTCACATTGGAAAAGATGCAAAAAGATTAATAAGGGTGGTGATATAAGAACTGGAGGGTACACTTATCAGAAAATGCAGAACAGCCTTGAGCTCTTTTCTGTAGAAAATAGAAGCCTGAGGGGTGAGCTGATAGTGATCTTTGGAATACTAAAATGAAACTCTCTTCACTTTTGGGGGAGTCCAAAACTAGAGGTGATAGTTATAAAATAGTTACTACTAAATCCATCAGGGAATTCAGGAAAAATGTCTTTACTGAGAAACCAGTTAGAATGTGGAACTTGTTACCACATGGAGTACTTAAGGTAAATAGCAGAGTTGTATTTAAGAGAGAGCTTGGTAAGCAGATGAGGATAAAAGGAATAGGTTTTGCTGTTGGTGTTAGATGAGGAGGAGTGGTAGAAGACTCATGAGGAGCATATCATGGCTACAAGAACAGGTCAAAGGCTGGAAATTTTGTGGCAAGTAATTCACCTCCTGACTCCCTAAAGCCTGTCCACCATCTACAAGGCACAAATCAAGAGTGTGATAGAATACTTTCTGCAGGTCTGGATGATTGCAGCTCCTACAAACTCCAGAAGGATGACAACATCCAGGACAAAGCAGCCCGCTTGAACGGCACCCCATTCACAAACATTCACCCCCTCCACCACCAATGCACAGTAGCAGCAGTGTGTACCATCTACAAGGTGCACTGCAGCAACTCACCAAGCTTTCTTCGACAGCACCTTCCAAAATTGCAACCTCCAACACCTAGAAGAATAAAGGCAACATAAGTTTCATGAAAAAATATGCTGGCAAAAGCCTGTTGGGCCAAATGGCCTGTTTCTGTGCTGTAGACTCTATTGCCAAGATTTTACGGCCCCTCCCGCCCTGTGGGATATTACAGTCCTGCCGAACTGAATGGAGATTTAAATGGCTCACCGCATCCACTAGGGGGAGACATGCCGCGATGGGGCCATAAAATCCTGACCTATAAACTTGCTTTCAATGAATCCCATGCCATATCTGCACAGACACACATATTTTCCAACAGAAGTCATTGGTTAGTGTTCAGAAAGGTAAATCCTGGCAGATTTGTGCCTTGCCAAAACTCAGGGACACTGGAGCCAGCTGCAGTGCTCTCCAATGCTACCCCGACAAAACCAGCTTAACACAGACTCAGAATCCAACTCGGGACCTTTCTGTTCTGCAAAGAACTACAAAACATCAAGTGATACATTTATTTGCGAAAATGTACACTACAACAATATTTTTATAAAGCAGTTCTTCAGGCAGAGAACCCCCTCCACTAAGAATGCAGGTGGGAAATTTGGACATACCACCACCATAATATTCCACTCAACAAAATTAATGATGGAAAATCAAGGGAGCACGTGCCCTAATTAGGTGAGCTTCCCTGCAGGAGTGTGATTTCGGAAAAATGGCCTTTTTGTGTTTTTCACTGCTGTGTGTGTAAGCACTTTGGAGAAAATTTCAATCATTATCGCTGAGTGATAGCGAAGTCATCAATGGAAAAGAAAATTGGGTAGTGGGTAAAACAAGTGACTGATTTGCCATTGTCGACCACATGATTAAAGATAAAATTATCCTTTGGGTCATGATGTTAATGATATTTAACAGCAGAGCTCCAGAATTAAACTTGTCCATAAGCACACTTAACACCAAGCAATAGTGGTGTGCAACTATTCTGTTAATTGCATTTGTGGTGTGATGTAGCTTTGCAGCAAACTCTGAGCTGCTTTAATTCCTTAAATTTGCAGCAAACTAACTCAAATAAAATGGCACAAACTGTCCCACAGGTGCAAATAACAGTCATTAATGCGTTCAAAAGCACTGTTTATGCTTTGAGAATACAGATTTACAATTGAGACCAGATTCAGTGTAAATCTCCACTGAAAGGTCATATAAAAGAGCAGGTTGAAAGTGCCAGACTCAAGACAATTTCCGGCCCTTATCACTCATCATAGGGCTGGATTCAAAGCCAACTTTTCAGAGGTCAGCGGAAATCTCTAAATATTGCCTGTCAGCTGCAAAAACTGGACTTTGCCAAAATTACTTTTGTGGTAGAGTACAGCATTGTTAACTGGCTGCCCTATTCGCTAAAGAGAATCACTTGACTGAAAATGTTCAGTAAATAATTTTGATAATTAAATGATTTGTTCTTACTCTCTCAGTGGTCTGCATAGAGTGACATAGGGCAGGTGGACTGTCAGATCCCATATTGTTTCCTTATCAGGAAAAACAGAGCATCTGTTAATGTTAACAAAATTGCAGAGCTGACTGAACAAACATTAAACAGGTTAAAAACTACATATATTTTTTAAATTGCACCCAGTTCACGTACATTTTGTTTCAAATAGACCACAGCTTACCACAAATAAATAAGTCTCACATTGATTCCCTAACTTGGATTTGTTGATTTTGCACCCACATTATGGCCCAGGTTTTTGTTCCTGGGTCGGGTGCACAGAGGTAGGAGCATTCCTGGCTCTGTGAGCCCGACCTTTAAAAATGGCTGCCTGGGCTTCAGATTTTCAGTCTGGGGAGTGGGTTAGAATAGGGCGGGGTGGGCTACCCGGGAAGAAGTGAGGAGGCGGGCCTGGTGGAAGGCCTACCTCGGGGTTCCAGTACTGTGCCCAAAAATGAAAAAAAGAATAACTCATGAAGCATCCATCCAGCCCTCATCCATCACCCCTCACCTCCCTCAACAACCCCCACACACTCCCCATTGTGTAAATAAAAGTGTGTAGGGTATGGTCAGTCAACTAAGGCATTGGGCCCTGGGGGTTCGAGGCATGGTATTAGGGAGCTTAGGGCATAGTCACATTCATGGGAGGCATCTGGATTCGGTAAGTCAGTAATTCTAAAGTCATGGGGGGTAATTGGATGGTCTCATGGGTGTGGTATTATAAAATAAGGGTGCAAGTGGCATTGAAAATGGGAGGGGTTAGATCAACAAGGGCATGTGGACATCAACATTGAATAGAACAGGGGTAGAACAGGAATATCCACATGAACAATAATGGGGTCAAGGGTAACAGAGGGAGGTTAGATAGCAACAGGACAGATGGGAATTAGGAGGCAGTGACTGTTTAGGAGGATGGGAGGAACTTGGTGGGTGACAGGGGGAGGTTGGAAGGTGTTGGTCACACTCACAAAGGTTAGCAGCACCATCGTCGCCTTTACCGAGCAATGATGCTGTTGGAAAAGCAAACTTGAAATAAAAATATGGAAGAGGTCTCAAGGTGTGTGGGGAGGAGTTGAGGACTACTATTTTGAACTGATTGAAGGGGCACCCTACGAGGTATTCGCTGAAGTCATGGAGAACAATGCACAGCTGAGTATTGGTTTCGAGGGTCAAATGGCCACTTAAGGAGCATTGCTCCTTTACTAATGGTGCAGTTTCGTGTGATAATCCACTAAGCTTTGGGGCTACGTTTGAATTGGAGTGACCTGTTCCTGACAGGGACATGTTGGTTTAAAATTAATTCATGGGATGTGAGAGTCGCCGGCTGGGCCAGCATTTATTGTCCTAATTGCCCTTGAGAAGTTGATGGTGCGCTGTCTTCTTAAGCCACTACAGTCGATGTGGTGTAGGTACACCCCCAGTGCTGTTAGGGAGGGAGTTCCAGGATTTTGACGGAGAGACAGTGAAGGGACAGTGATACATTTCCAAATGAGAATGATATGCAGCTTGAAGGGGAACTTCCAGGTGATAATGTTCCCATGTGTCTGCTGCCCTTGTACTTCTATATGGTAATGGTTGTGTGCTTGGAAGGTACTGTCAAAGGAGCCTTGGTGAGCTCCTGCAGTGCATCTTGTAGATGGTACAATGGTACAAACTGCTGCTACTGTGTGTCAGTGGTGGAGGGAGTGAATGTTTGTGGATGGGGTGCCAATCAAGTGGACTGCTTTGTCTTGGATGCTGTCTAGCTTCCTGAGTGTTGTTGGAGCTGCACTCATCCAGGAAAGTGGAAAGTATTTCATTACATTGCGGATTTATGCCTTGTAGACTGTGGACAGGCATTGGGGAGTCAGGAGTTCAGTTAGTCACCACAGGATCAATAGCCTCTGAACTGCTCTTGTAGCCACAGTATTTATATGGCTAGTCCAGTTTGGTTCTGGTCAATGGTAACTCCCAGGAAGTTGATAGTGGTGGATTCAGCGATGGTAATGCCTTTGAATATCAAGGTTGGAGATGGTCATTGACTGGCACTTGTGAGATGTGAATGTTACTTACCACTTGTCAGCCCAAGCCTGGATATTGTCCAGGTCTTGCTGCATTAGGACGTTGAATGCTTCAGTATTCGAGGAGTGGTGGATGGTGCTGAAATTTGTGCAACTATCAACAAATATTCCTAATTCTGACCTTATGATGAAAGGAAGGTAATTGTTGAAGCAGCTGAAGATGGTTGAGCATCAGACACTACTCTGAGGATGAGCCACATAAAGAGGCCATTGCACAGAAATGATGCGGAAGACTTGCCCGTTGTTGTAAGGCATTGGGTGTAGTTCGGTAGGTCTTATTAATGTATTCATGGTGTTAGATAGTTCAACAGTAAGTATATATTTACTGCTAGAAATACAAATATATGTATGGTGGAGGTCCAAGCTAGGGGCTGTCTCTATGATTGCTTCAACACAAGGCTCTGTCCCACACTACACTCATTCCTAGGTGAAGGTCACGTGCTGTCTTAAAACACTGTGTTGGCAGTACTGTACTCAGTGCCACATTAACCCTTTATGTGCCAGACCCTTATACTACACCTCCCCGCAAGTCTTTATCCAATGTATTTATAAGTTATCCCAGTATACCCAGTATTTATGTCACTAATACTACCTCATCTCCCTGGCTCAAGTTTCTGAGTTCATAGGTTCAAATAGTCTGTAGGCCTGATAACCCTACAAAACTTGTTCTCGCTTCTGTTGGCGGAGTGGGTTGGCTCTGTTATTGCAGGTAAGCTTTGTTGAATTGGAGGTTTTCTAGCATCTGGGTGTCTTTTTATCCTCTTTTTCCATTCTTTGGTATTGAATCACTTTTTGTCAATTCCCCAATTATAGTGATAGATAGCGGTTGGTTTATTCCGCACTTTATGAGGTAGATAAACTTTGGGCTCATCTCTAATGTGTATTTTTCTCTTCTTCCTTCATGAGGCTCACCGTGATGCAAGCTGGGGTGGAAGACGTCTCTTCCTGTTGTGAGGGTTTGACTTTGTAGTAAGCTTATCTTTGTGTTTGGCTATGTGGTGTGCTGTCATCAGTGGATGGCTGCTACTAGATTCCAGCATCATTTTGCACTGTCATGCTGACTGGGAATTTCAGCATCTGCTCTGTGGTCTCAGGGTTTGGCTCTCCAGCTGGTGTTGAAGCCAAAGGTTGAGACTCTTCTCGTTGCTGGCTCCTCTCTTGACTGTCATCTACTTGAGGTTTTGTGGTAAACATATGAGTGGTGGGCTGGTCTGACCTATGAGGGGCTTCTGGAACCTGTAATGAAAGTGGACACACCTGCTATATAAAGAGAGATGAGAATTCAAAGCTGAAGTCTCAGTCATGAGAAACTTTCTTGTTGGAGCTCTCGGGAACTTACAATTCTGTGTAATTTACAACAGTGGTTGTCTTGACATCTTCTGCCATTTTAATGAGATTCAAGGCTACACAGGCATCTCTGCTCAAGAGAGAAAAAGACTGATTATGGATGAAGGAGTTGTGTTCCTCTGGGCCCATAAAGTGGTGTGTCCGTTGTTCATAGCCAGGGGTCTCTCGGTCACAGTTCTTTGTCTCATAGGAACGTAGCACTGGCTCCTGTGTTCAACTTAAAGTTTGTGAGATGACCACTAACTGAGAAGTCTGCATTCCAGAATGAACATACAGGATCTTTGATCTCAGCCAAGAAGCATGGTTGTGTGCTCCCATGGTGTGCTGTCTCGACCTTGTAAATCCTCTTGGGATCCTCTGTGTGCTTTGGTGATTTGGCTTTGCGCAGCTTCCCAAAGTGTCCTATTTGGTTACATTGAAAGCATTGGGCTGAAATTGCCTCTCCTGTCAGGTGCAGGTGCACCCTCCTTAGCTTGACCTGCTGGAGTTGATGGGACCACTGTCAGAGGGGAGTTGGAGTTGGAGTTGTAAAGCACCCTTTGAGTGTCCTGGATAGCCCCGGGGTGCCTGGTTAGCACTCCCCATCCCTGTGGGTGCCCCAAGCCACCTCCCTGGCTCCTTGAGGAGAAGGGGAACCTGGGGGGAGATTGAGAAGTCCATCCCCCTCTCATCTAGCCACTGCTGAAACACACACATGTCTAGAGCAATGGTGTGCATGTCCGAGTGCAAATCCAGCAGAAACTGCTGGAATGGAAACTTTGATGCGTTTGTATGTTGGAGCCACAACAGCAGACAGAACGTGGACAGACTCCTCCATTTTCATTCCATTTTGTGTTGATATTCTTGATGTCTCTACATCTCCAAAAGGTCTCTTAGGGCTGAGTCCAGAGGCTCGTCATCAGACTCAGTCTCAGCAGGTGCCTGGTCTCCAGCAGTCCTCCAAGTGTCAGAGACCTTGATTGTCATTGCCTCTGCCAGCTGTGATGCGCTCACCAGGTTGTAAACCTGAGCTCTGTTTAGAAATAGGTCCCACTGAGGTGTGCACCTGCGCTAATGGAGGGTGCAGGTGAACGCAGTAACGGTTCATCCTCTGAGGATAATGTAGTTTCCTCCTCAGAGGTGGCCTGGGGGCCGGGGCTGTGTTGTCTGGAGGACGATGTCCTCCACCTTTTCTTGCTGGTATCTTGAATAGAGAAAAGGGAGAATTAGTGATTGACTAAGCAGGCTCATACATTAAAGATCACGCATGGTCATTGACCGCATGTTGTTGATGTATACTGGATGTATCCTCACTGGCTTGTTGGGGGGGGCGTCTTCTGCACATGAACGATCTCTCTTCTCTCCTGCGAGCTCTGTGCCTGTTCCTCGAAGCTAGAGAGTGTATGAATCTCAGGGGTGCCACCTCTGGTCTTGGCACACTCTCCTTTGTTATGGGAAATCTTGTCCTGCAGAAAGACACAAGGATTGACTGTGAAACCAATGGATAAGTGAGCAGCTCTGAAGCATACATATCAATTGTCCCTGCTGATTTCTCCCCAGTAAGGGATTAAAACGCCATTTGTGCAGGATCTTACGAGCTTAAAGTGGCCGGCAGACATTCAGTGCTGATGTCCTATCTGCTGGTCATGTGTGACATTCCTGTGGACTCTGACCCTTAGACTGCCTGATGTCCTTATGAGAGTGTGAATTTGCAGTGAGTAGATGTTCCACTTAGCCTGGCAGAGCCCATCAATTCATTCGTTTGTTTCCTGAACTGCAGGGTGGTCCTTTTTTTGGGCCCCATGGATGCCAACCTCCCTGGTGACCTCCTTCCAGGACAGTGTGGTCAGGTGGGAGGGCGTCCTGCTCCCGTCCCTCGGAAAGAGGGCCTCATGCCTTTCCTGGGTGGCCTGGAGGACAATCTGCAGGGATGATTCACTGTAACTTTCATGGGGCTGAAAGTTGATTCCGTTAGGGTGCCATCATGGACATCTTATCCCCCGCAACTGGACTGTAGTGAGAGAATGTCTGTCTGGGTGCCATTTAAATATGGCACCAGGACCTTCTGCCCTAAACGGTAATGTCAGGGTGGGCGAATTCCTGCCCGTCCTGCCATGAAATTTGCCAGGCTCCTTGCTGATGCATAATTAATAAGCTGAAAAGCAGAAGATTGCACTTGTTTGGCCGTCATGACACCCAATGGGAACCACACCAACTTTCCTGCCCACCACCAGACTTAGTCTCCAGAACAGAAGGTTCCACTCTCATAGACTCATATCAAAAAGTTTATAACCACTTGTAGCTGTCAATCAAGCCATAAAATGGAAGGCATCCTACTGTGATAATGGATGGTTGTGAAATCAGTCATGCAGCACTAATCCAGCAATGGAAGCCCTTGGGTTTATGTCAACAGACAGAGTGAAATAGCAGGCAATCGTTTATTTTAACACTCCAGACATATTTTTTCAAAGATTTAAAGGACAGGACTGTTAGATGTCATGACAGTTTTGACAGGTCCCTTCCACAGCTCTTTTAGGCAGTTTTGATAGCTCCCTTTGCCAGCTCCCTTTGAAAGGTGCTTCCGACAGTTTTGACAGTTGATTTTGGCACGTCTGTTTGCAGTTCCAAGGAACCTGACAGCACTGAGTTTGTGCACTTTTCATGCATACTTTTGTCTACCTTTAACACTTCAAAAGGGCACCTGACCTACCTCAAAGGGCACCTTACCTCCCCAAAGTTGTCCCAGGACCAGATCCAAAGGGGCACCTTACTTCTCCAAAGGGGTACCCTGACTATCCAAATGAATCTACTTCACACTCCTTCAGTGGAGGCGGCTGATGATTTAAATGGCCAGCTGCATCAGTAAACCGCACATACACAAAACGCCCCCCTGCGCCACTCAGTGCAGACCCGCAAAAATGGGAAGTGCAACGTTCAAAGGCAGGACTTCTGATTTTTGGGCATTTCTGCCATTTTTGCCATGATATCGTGGTGAAAGTCTGGACCATATGTGCACATAGTTTGGCTTGATACAAATGATAATAGATCTGGCCTATCAAACATTGAATGACAAACGCGAGAAGCTATTGAATATAAAGGAAGTGGGGGATAGAAACCTATTTTGTTACATGGGCCTACATTTTCTGAGCGCATGCTGGTGATGGAGGACCTCGCCCAACACCAGGGCATGTTGAAAAGTCGCGGGTCTACTGTTCATTATTTTCCATCATGTTGGCTGTGTTCCTTCCCTCCAGTGCATAATCAGAAAATTACTGCACAGTTTGTTTAATTTTTTTAAATGTTTCACATACAAAGTATGTGTTTTCCATTACAGTTATTATATTTTCTTACTGTCGCTAACTGCTGCCAATATGCCTCCTAGCTTTAATTGTATAGTTTCATATCGCATGTGGAGGGGAGGAGTTTTCCCAGCACCATGAAGCCAATGTAATTATAATTGCATTAACAGACAGCAAGAGATAGTCTATTGTTTCTCAGTTAAACTCTGTCCTACAGGTGCGTAACACTTTCCCTTATGTTATACCAGCAGCTAAACTTAATATCTTGCTATACAAACAAAAATAGTACAATCCTTCCACGAAACCCCTCACCAAGGGATTTCATGGAGGCTTGACAGCTGTTATCCAACAGCCACATGGGGAAGATCTACTATTTTCCAGCACATGCTGGCAGCTGCTGAGGCTCTCCATCTCCAGCACACTCGGAAAATTGCGTCCACAATAAAAACTCCTGTTTATTTAATGTCTGATGTTTTATTATGATAGACAGTGTTTTCCATTATTGCTGCTAATGTTTCTTTAATCTGTTAACACCCCTCCCCTAGTCTTGTGACATGAAACTATGCAATAAAGCCAGCAGCCAGATTGGCAGATAATGAGCTTGTAAAGTCAGCAGATTGAAAAAAGATCTAACCTACTCAGCTAACTGTATCAAGCATTGTCATACTGTGATTGGTACACTCCAATATAGAAAATATAGGACCATACTGTGATTGGTATACAGAAAATATAGGATGCCTCAGCAACAGGGAACTTCTATTTGACACAACAAACACGCTTACCTTTCTTAAAACTGATCACACCCTCATCTTTCACTGTTTCATTTCAATATGTTTCCCATTTATGCCTTTTATTTCAATGGCCTTCCCTTCTGAAAGGTTTGACATGTCCACTACGGTTTGTGTAAGTTAGTTGTAGCTGAATTATTACTGAGTGCATGATTTTACTCTTGCTTTACAGTTTTAGAAATGTCACACTCCACTCATGTTTATGATTTTTCTTTTCCTCTTCATTCATCGGATGTGGATGTCACAGGCAGGACCAGCATTTATTACGCTTCTCCAAGGTAGTTGTGTTCGGCCTTCTTGAACCATTGCAGTCCATGTGGTGTAGGCACACTCACAGCACCATCAGGGAGGGAGATCCAAGATTTTGGTGCAGCATTAATGAAGGAATGGCGATGTTGTTCCAATTCAGGAAGGTGTGTGGCTTGCAAGGGAACTTGCAGGTGGTGGTGTTGCCATGCATCTACTGTCCTTGTCTTTCTAGGTGGTAGAAGTCACGGTTTTGGGAGGTGCTGTCAGAGCAGGCTTGGCAAGTTGCTGTAGCGCATCTTGTAGATGGTACATACTTCAGCCACAGTACGCTAGTGGTGGAGGGATTGAATATTTAAAGTGGTGGATAGGGTGCCAATCAAGCGGGATGATTTGGCCTGGATGTCTTCTAGCTCCTTGAGTGATGTTGGAGCTGTACTCATCCAGGAAAATGGAGAGTTTTCCACCACACTCCTGACTTGTACCTTGTAGATTGTGGACAGGCTTTGGGGAGTCAGGAGGTCAATTAGTCACCACAGGATCCATTGACCCTGACCTGCTCTTGTAGCCACAGTATTTATATAGCTAGTCCAGTTCAGTTCTGGTCAATGGTAACTCCCAGGATGTTGATAGTGGTGGATTCAGCGATGGTAATGCCATTGAATGTCAAGGGGTGATGGTTAGATTCTCTCTTGTTGGAGATTGTCATTGACTGGCACTTGTGAGGCGTGAATGTTACTGGCCTCTTGTTAGCCCAAACCTGGATATTGTCCAGGTCTTGCTGCATTAGGATGTTGAATGCTTCAGTATCTGAGGAGTCGCTAAAGGTGCTGAAATTTGTACAACTATCAACAAACATTCTTAGTTCTGACCTTATGATGAAAGGAAGGTAATTGCTGAAGCAGCTGAAGATGGTTGGGCCTGGGACACTACTCTGAAGATGAGCCGCATGCAGAGGCCGTCGCACAGGAACAACCCAGAAGACATGCCGGTTGTAGTAAGGTGTTGGGTATAGTTCGATAGGTCTTATTAAGGTATTCATAGTCTTAGATAGTTCAACAGTAAGTATTTATTTACTGCTATAAATACAAACATAGGCATGGTGAAGGTCCAAGCTAGGAGCTCTCTCCATATTCGTTTCGACGCGAATCTCTGTCCAGCACTACACTCATTCCTAGGTGAGGGTAAAGACCTGGCTTAAAACACTGTTTGGGCGATACTGTACTCAGTCCCATATTAACTCTTTATGTGCCAGACCCTTATACTACACCTCCCCACAAGTCTTTATCCAATGTATTTACAAGTTATCCCTGTTTACCCCATGTATTTATGTTACTAATACTACCTCATCTCCCTGGCTCAAGTTTCTGAGTTCATAGGCTCAAATAGTCTGGAGGCCTTATAATCCTAAAATACTTGTTCTCGCTTCTGTTGGCGGAGTGGGTTGGCTCTGTTATTGCAGGTAAGCTTTGTTGAATTGGAGGTTTTCAAGCATCTGGGTATCTTTTCATCCTCTTTTTCCATTCTTTGGTATTGAATCACTCTTTGACAATTCCCCAATTATAGTGATAGATGGCAGTTGGTTTATTCCGCACTTTATGAGGTGGATAAACTTTGGACTCGTCTCTATAGTGTATTTTTCTCTTCTTCCTTCATGAGGCTTACCGTGATGCAAGCTGGGGTGGAAGACGTCTCTTCCTGTTGTGACGGTCTGACTTTGTAGTAAGCTCACCTTTGCATTTGGTGTGCTGTCATCGGTGGATGGCTGCTACTGGATTCCAGCATCATTTGTGCACTGCAATGCTGACTGGGAATTGCAACGTCTGCTCTGTGGTCTCAGGGTTTGGTTCTCCAACTGGCGTTGGAGCCAAAGGTTGAGACTCTTCTCATTGCTGGCTCCTCTCTTGACTCTCATCTTCTTGAAGTTTTAAGGTAACGATCTGAGTCGTTGGCCGGTCTGACCTATGAGGGGCTTCTGGAACCTGGAATGAACATCGACAAACCTGCTCTGCAAAGAGACAAGACAATTCAAAGCTGAAATCTCAGTCATGAGAATCTTTCTTGTTGGAGCTCTTGGGAACTTGCTGTTCTATAACATTTACAATGGTGGTTGTCTTGACATCTTCTGCCATTTTAAGGAGATTCAGGGCTACATAGGCATCTCTGCTCAAGAGAGAAAAAGACTGGTTTGGATGACAGATTCAGATTCCTCCGGGCCCATAAAGTGGTGTGTCTGTGGTTCATAGCCATTGGTCTCTCAGTCACAGTTCTTTGTCTCATAGGAACATAGCACTGGGTCCTGTGTTCAACTTAAGTTTGTGAGGTTGCCATTAACTCAGATGTTCAGTGACATTTCTGGGTGGTCCAGTGAAGTTTCTGGTCAATGGTGACCTCAGATGCTGATGGTGGAGGATTCAGTGATGGTAATGCCATTGAATGTCAAGGGGAGTTGATTACATTCTCTCCTGTTGGAGATGATCATTGCCTTGCATGGCATGAATGTTACTTGCCACTTAGCAGCCCAGGCCTGAATGTTGTCCGTGCTTTGCTTCATACAGGCAAGGACTGCTTCAGTGTCTAAGGAGTTGTGAATTTAACTGAACATTGTGCAATCATCAGCAAATAATCCTGAATTTTGACCTTATGATGGAGGGAAGGTCATTGATGAAGCAGCTGAAAATGGTTGGACCTTGGTCAGTTTCCTGAGGAATTTCTGCAGCGATGTCCTGGGGCTGATTGGCCTCCAACAATCACAACTATCGCCCCTTGTGCTAGGCATGACTCCAACCAGCAGAAAGATCCTCCCCATGATTCCCATTGACAATTTTGCAAGGGCTCCTTGATGCCACATTTGGTCAAATCCTGTCTTTAATTCAAGGGCAATCACTGTCACTTCACCTCTGGAATTCAGCTCTTTTATCCATGTTAGGACCAAGGCTGTAATGAGGTCTGGGTGGTCCTGCAGAACCCAGGTTGATCATTGGTAAGCAAGTTATTGGTGACAGCACTATCAACAACATCTTCCATCACTTTGCTGATAACTGAGAAACTGATTGGGCAGTAATTGGCCAGACTGGATTTGTTCTGCATTTTTGGACAGGACAATCCTGGGAAATTTTCCACATTATCAGGTAGATGCAATTCTAGTAGCTGTACTGGAACAATTTGGCTAGGGACAAGGCTAGTTCTGGAGCACAATTCCTCAGTACTACAACTGGGTTGTTGTCAGTGCCCATAAGTTTTACTTTCACCATTGCGCTCAGTCGTTTGTTGTTATCACATGGAGTTAGTCAAATTGGTTAACTCAGAAGTTACACATTTTCATCAGTACATATAAAGCTAGCCTGACTCTGTCAACTCAGCATCTATTGAGGAACAGCAGTACCTATCAACATCAAAGGCAATATTTCAGACGTTGCAAGGTTGAATGATGTAGCAAGGCTTGAATGATATGAACTAATAGTGCTGTCAAGTCTCAGAGTCACAGCATTGCAGGAGAGCCATAGAAAATGTTTTGAGATTGTCAGCAAATCATTTTTTTATTCCTAAGTATGTGGTTTGCGGGTGAAAATGGAATCAGTCTCAACAGTTTGAAGGGAATCTAGTTTTAGTTACAGTTGCATTTTCAGGCAGTTTTGCAACACTTTCTTGTTCAATGTCCTGATCTGTAGGCGGTCCAGGTTTCTTATAACCTGAAAATAGCATGAATGCGGTATCTATCCACACAGAGTCAGGATCCAGGAATTAAAATAAACCAAATGGAGGTAAATTGTGTACTTAAATGAATGTAGGATTTCCACTGCAGACTATCAAAGCAATTGGAAATAATACATATAGTCCAGATTCAACAAATTACATCAACAAAATTAACTTATAAAATCAAGTCGAGTCATAAAAAGAAGTGGACAAATGTTACCATGTGCAGCTGGGATTTGTAAAATACATTCCAGCAGTACTCCACCCTTCAGAACAATCTCTAGAATTTAAACAAAGCACTCAAAATTGATTAATAGCAGTTCAGAGTTCTTGTACCCTTGGTAACAGAATTTTGTTTTGAATTACGTCCTGCAGGTAGTGACTTTTACATACAATATCAAAGTCTACTGACAGTCTTATCACTGTCCTCAACATAAAAGGCATTAGAATACAAAATGGGATACACCCTTTACCAATAAATGGTGCCAATATGTCCTTCCCATGGAGATGGCCTAAAGCTTTCCTGCCATGGCAAACAAACATGATACATTTCTTTGAACGAGAAGGAAGAATGAAAGCCTGGCTCTCATTAGGTAAGCTGCACAATCACCACACCCAACTTTTCCTACTCCCCATAATTTGACTAGATTCTTCATATTTACAACTTTCTAATGTATTAGCTTAAGAGTGCCTTTACACTTTAAGCCTTAATTTCCAGTTGCTAATAGGCTCCAATGACTAATGACAATTATATTCATTTACTTCAGTGTTTTCTTGTTTTAAATGATTTTTGCATGCCCTAGGTTAACCCATGCCCTAACAGCACCAATCCTAGGACTTTGAGATTTCAATTAGTTTGACACTAGTTTCCACTAATGTAAACCTTTTGGAATTTGCTCTCCACTCTTGTGATGGTTATTGTCAGCACCACTTGACCACCACGGCTGAAGGCACTGGATAGTGCAAAGGTTAAGCACCCTGCCAATATTCCGGCAATAGTATTAAAGACTTGTGCTCCAGAACTTGTTGCATCCCTAGCGAAGCTGTTCCAGTATAGCTACAACACTGGCATCTACCCAGCTATGTGGATTGCCGAGGTATGTCCTGTACTCAAAAAGCAGGACAAATCCAACCCAGCCAATTTCCACCCCATCAGTCTACTCTCCATCATCAGTAAGGTAAGGTAATGAAAGGGGTCATCAATAGTGCTATCAAGAGGCACTTGCTTAGCAATAACCTGCTCACTGACACCAAGTTTGGGTTCCACCAGGGCCACTCAGCTCCTGACCTTATTACAGTCTTGGTTCAAACATGGACAAAAGAGCTAAATTCCGGAGGTGAGGTGAGAGTGACTGCCCTTGACATCAAAGTCACATTGATTGAGTGTGGCATCAAGGAGCCCCAACAAAACTGGAGTCAATGGGAATCAGGGGGAAAAGTTCTCCGCTGGTTGGAGTCATACCTAGCACAAAGGAAGGTGGTTGTGGTTGTTGGAGGACAATCATCTCAGCCCCAGGACATCACTGCAGGAGTTCCTCAGGGTAATGTCCTAGGACCAATCATCTTCAGCTGCTTCATCAATGACCTTCCTTCCATCATAAGGTCAGAAGTTGGGATATTCACTGATGATTGCACAACGTTTAGCACCATTCATGACTCCTCAGATACTGAAGCAGTCAATGTCCAATTGCAGTAAGACCTGGACAATATCCGTGCTTGGGCGGACAGGTAGTAAGTAACATTCACACCACATTAGTGCCAGCCAATGACCATCTCCAACAAGAGAGAATCTAACCATCATCCTTTGATGTTCAATGGCATTACCATCATTGAATCCCCCATTATCAACAACCTGGGGGTTATCATTGACCAGAAACTGAACTGGACCAGCTATATAAATACTGTGGCCACAGGAGCAGGTCAGAGGCTAGGAATCGTATGATGAGTAACTCACTTACTGACTCCCCAAAGCCTGTCCACCTTCTACAAGGCACAAGTCAGGAGTGTGATGGAATACTTCCCACTTGCCTGGATGAGTCCAGCTCCCACAACACTTGAGAAGTTTGACACCGTCCAGGACGAAGCAACCACTTGATTGGCACCACATTCACAAACAGTCAGTCCCTCCAACACTGACGCACAGTAGCAGCAGTGTGTACCATCTACAAGATGCACTGCAGGAATTCATCAAGGCTCCTTTGACAGCACCTTCTAAACCCACGACCACTGCCATCTAGCAGGACAAGTGCAGCAGATAGATGGGAACATCACCACCTGGAAATTCCCCTCCAAGTCACTCACCATCCTGACTTGGAAATATATCGCTGTTCCTTCAGTGTCACTGGGTCAAAATCCTGGAAACTCCCTTCCTAACAGCATTGGTGCAAATCTGGGATGATTCCACTCTTAGACTTAGTTCCTCCGGTCCCATGCAGGACAATAGGCAGCTAGACTCCACCACCGGCCCTGGTTCATCGCAATTTCTTTCAGTCCAGCGCATGGTGTTGTCCCACCCTTGAAGGTCCCCCTTAAATGTACTTTGCCAGGTTTTCTATGCAGCCAATGGACAGTGCTGGGTGCTGATGGCACCACTTGAAGCTAGTCTGCACTGTTTAAAGTTTGACTATGGACTGGATTTTCATGGAGTCGGGGAGACTCCGCAGACTTTTAAAAATGGTGGGTGGTACCCGATTCCTGGATTCCTGCCCCATTCCCAACACCAGGACACACAAATCTGCAATCACTCTCCATTTAAATAATGTGCTGCTTTTTTATTCTTCCTGCCAAAGTGGACAAGTTTACATTTTCCCACCTTTTCCCAAATTTTTGCCCATTTGCTTTGTAATATAATGGTCTGGCACATACAGGGTTAATGCAGGACTGAATACAGTGCCACAGACACAGTGATGTAAGAAGGCACATGACTCAGACCTAGGATCAGCGTAGCATTGAGCAGGGATATGTGAAGACATAGTCATGGCGATAGCTCCTTACCTATACCCTTTACTGTATGTATGTATATAGTTATAAGTACTTAATAAAGAATTAGTTAACCTACTGAAGACTGTGAAGACTTCTTTGAAATACACCATTCTATAACCAACACCCTCCCAACACACTTAATCTATCTGTATCCCTTTGCAGACTCCTTATGTCTTCTTCACAACTTTCTCTCTTACCCATCTTTGTGTCATCAACAAATTTAGCAACCATACTTTCAGCCCTTTCATCCAAGTAATTTATATAAATGGCAAAAAGTTGAGGCCCCAGCACTGATCCCGATGGCATTCCACTGGTTGCATCTTGCTAACCGGAAAATGACCCATTTGGCATTACTCTCTGCTTCCTGTTAGCTAACCAATCTTCTGCCCATGCCAATAATTGAACCCCTATATCTTGAGCTCTTATTTTTGTGTAGTAACCTTTGACGTGGTGAAGGGGTAAGGGAAAGGATTAAAGCCTAGAACAAAGGACAAAGAAGTAGCTTTGGTATTCCACAAGTGGCCTTGAGACACAGAGGGCACAGTCAGAATTGTGTCTCGATTCTGATTGGATAGTATAATCATGTATACGTGCTTTAAAAATGATTGAATAGCTTAATTATGTGTATGTGAACTCAATTGGGTAGAGATGGTAGAGTACGAAGTGTGTCAGTTACTAATTTGATGTATTCAAATGTACTGTAATAAGAAAATAGTACAAAAGTAGTAGAATGTAATCAATCAGGAAGCTGTGCGCCATTTTGTTGATTGGATGCAATTCCCCTGCATATGCTTGAATAAAACCAGTGAAAAGAAGCTTGGGTTTCATGTGGTCGCTGCAGGATCAGAGAGTGCTTGAACTCCCCTTCAGTGGCAGAGTCAGCACAATTCGCCCGGACCTCTGTGAAGACGGAACAATGATCTGGTGAGTATATTTCATTTGAAAATACTGTCTGGTTATTCATGTCAGACTAGAACGGAGGTCTAATAGGGCAGATCTGAACTTCAGACTCAAGACTCAAATGGGGACAATTGGGTCCTGGGTGCACGAGTAAAGTGGGACAATTGGGGATGACTGGATCCCTGTTAGGCCCGCGATTTGGCTGAGAAAATCGAACTCGAGTTCATTGCGGAATGGGGAGGTGAGGGAACCAAGCCCCTCCACCTCGCCCGGAAGCATAAAAAATTGATCAGCAAAATGAAAACAAAAACAAGGTTGGCAGCCGAGCGATTCACCACAACACTCTAAGGAGTGATGGAAAGCTCAGACAAGTGATAAGACCAACAAAGTGACAATACTTATTTTGAATCTGTATCTGCGACAAACTAAACTAATACAGAAATATCTCAGTCAAGTTGCGCTCGTCGCAGCAACGGATCGATTTCTCCCAAGGGCCAACAACAGAGAATGGGAATATGTGGAAGGATGATTGGGACACGAAAGGACCCCTACTGAATTTTCTATCACTTAAAAAAAATGAACTGATCTAAGTTATAAGAGCTATTTGTGGTGAAGGGAGGGAGAGAGAAAGGGGAGTACCCCTAGGTGGGGTTTAATGAGCAGTGACAGGCAGGAGCAGAGGAAATGTGAGTTTCAGTCGGTTTGATTGTCCCTATAGGTGGAGCTTCCAAGATCCCTTTATTCCCCCCACTGCTACTTGAAGTTTCATTTACAGTATGAGAGTTTTAAGTCGTTAAGTTCAATGTTATAGGAATATAAATACATACCTTTATATGTGTGTGTGTTTGTGTGCAATGAGGCATTTGTTTGTGAGCTTTAATGTGTTTTCTTCCCTAAATTGTCATTTTTGTGTGGAGTTCAGCACTTTAGAGCCAAAAGCCCCATATTAGATTAAAGGAAAAGTATACTCAAACATTCCAAAGTTTTGAGTATAAGGTTTGAGTTGAGATTTCTGGTAAAAAAATCGCAATTTGAAGGTATTTTAAAGATAAAACAGGGTTTGCCTTTGTTTGAGATGAACTAACCTTTGTACCATCTCCTTGCAGCCTAATAGAGAGTAACCCTTATCACCAGCTTCCAAGCTGATTGATACACACGAGTCACATTAGCTCATGTGAGTTGGTATTCTAAAATTCTGAGGGAAAAAATTACCTGAAATTCAAAAGTAATCTAGGAAAACCAAAAGGCAGAAAAACACGGTCTAGGTTGTTCCATTGTATAAAAAGGGGTTTCTTTTGAAGAGATGAATTAAGTAGGAAAGGAAATCTGCATCCCAACAGCACTGTTATTTGAATTTGGGACAATCTTGAGATGTTAAAAGTGCAGTGTAATATAACAGGTTATTTTTGAACAACTAGGATGTTATCCAAAATAAAGAATGTGTCGATAAAGAAATGGGACTTTTAATCTGAATACAGATCAATACACATGAGAAAGAGGTAGTTTTATTTTTGATAGTGTAAATTACATTCTTACAAAATTTAATAAAAAATTGCGGTTTAGTTCCTGATAAAGTTCTCAAAAGGGAATTTTTATTTTAAAAGATTTGACAACAATTGACACTAATTTAAATGCTGCAAGCTTTTTGTAATTGTCAGTCTGTTCCCAAAATATAAAGTTAAGCTCAAGACCTTGACAAAGTTTGGCAGAAATCCAATTTTTGGCCGAGTTAATGATTCTGGGATAATTCTAAAAGAGAAAGGGTCAGACACAATTTAGTGGGTTACTTTTGAGGCAATAAAATGTTGTTTGAGAAGAAGATAAGGAAGCAAAACATGTCAATGCCTGATTTCTGTTTTAAAACTGTTATGAGAATACTTTATTGGACTGTAAAGTCTCTCCAGACAACCTGAACAAGATAAGATGGTAGCTATTGCATGTGTAAAATGGTATGAGGAAAGGATTAAGGGTCAGAGAAAGAGTTAGGGAAAGAGGACACAATACACAAACTGTTTTAAGGGAACTGAATTTGATAATCTGGCCATCAACTGAGATATTGGAACCACACATGGGGAGATAAGCAAAGATCTAGAGACAGAGATCCCTGTTGACATGGAATAGTTAATATGGCCCAAAGAGTAAGGAAACATTTTAAACAATAGAAAAACTGACCTCAAGAGAATCTTAGGATGATCATGGTCAGGAAAAAAAAAACCTAGAGATAAAACTATGTGGAATATGTAGTTGAGGCAATTGAAGGGTAAGGAGAAATAATACCTAACAACAATTTACCACAAGATGGATACAGGTGAAGGGAAAGCTGGAAAAAAGATAACTAGATGTATTACTGACTATATTAATATGCCCGAGTGCTCCATAAAGTAAAACCACAGGATTAACACCCTGATGACAGGCAGAGTTAAGCAGCTCCCAGTGAGAACAACCACTGGAAGTGAAGATACTGAGCCATTGAAAGATAGGATAAGAAGGTGCATCGTAGAGTTGTGTACACAGCTTAAGGAATTGAGGTCCGACGTGGGACAGCAGCAGAAGAAAGTGGACTGGAAGGAGTGGGGGTGCCTACCTAGGTGGATTCAGATCAGAGAATTCATTGCACAAGAAAAGTCACTAAAGAAATGTGTAAGCTCATGGGGATTAAACAGAAATTCCACATTCCCTACCACCCACAGATGGTGGAAAGGATGAAATGAACTTTAAGAAAAAAATCAATAGCAAAAGCAATTCAAGAGACAGGGAACAGCTGGGCAACAGTGTTGGCCAATATTCTGATGCGCTTTAGGGTTACCCGAAGCAGGACCACCAGGTTCGCTCCATTTGAACCAATGACAGGGAGAGCAATGCAGTTACCCGAGGGAATCATATTAGGAGGGGGAGATGTAGGACCACTAAAAGGAAGGGTGCGTGACTATGTGAGGGAAATGAGTAAACAGTTGCATGAGTTAAGAAAGGAAGTCAGAGACCAACAGATGATTAAGGATATGGAAACAGGCAAATCCAAAGAATGACAACGGACCCCCCAAGTGGAGAATCAGGTGATGGTCAAGGTGAGCCTGGAGTGAACAGGGTTTGCCCCAGTGGCATGGACCATACGAGATAATTATGACAGGTGATACGTGCGCACTTGTAGATATGAAAACGGGAAGTAAATGGAGGCATTACACACAGTTAAAGATATATGACCAAGCCGTAACCCGGACAACAGGAGCTGACGTTCATGTCTCCACAGGTCTACAATCCTGGTTATGGGCGGATCGATGCTGGCATGGAGGCACCAACGGTCAACATCAACAACGACACTTGCTTACATCCCAGACAATACGTACAACTGCCAAAGGGGGGTACAGGAGAATGGATAAAGAAAGCAAATATCTAGATATAAATACAGACTGCAATTGCATATGGTATAAATTCCACCATGAATGTGACACTCAATAGGCCAGGGGCCCCTGTTAGGCTCATGAACCCCAGGTGTAGTTGGACAAAAGTCTTCTACATCAGTGGGACAACACAAAGAGTCAAGAGAATCGGTTGGAGGTATTATGGTAATTTACAATCTGCAAAACATGGGCAGATAGCAGGATGGGAGCCAGGCCTGGACAGCCGGTATTGGCAGGAGTTATGCACATGCGTTATTGAAAGACATGGGCGTATAGATGTTCAATGTTATAATTTGAATACTTGTGGATGCTAAAGACTGACCCAATGCTCTGACACCGTAAGTCTCCCACCAGATGAGATAGTCAGGATAGAGAAGCTGAAGCCATTCCTACTTGATGTGATCATGGTCTCCTTGGAAGTGACATATAATATCTCGGGGCTACTGACTGTACTACAAACCCCATGTCACAATCACTAGAGTTCTATAAGGTGGGCTAGGAGCCAATTAAAAAAGGTAGTCAATGATTATAAATTCCAAATCGTCTGTGGAATTAGGATACATACACACGCGAGGGTCTGTTGTGGACTCTCAATGAGGTCGCCACCGCAATTATACAAACAGCCACATCACAGGCAACCGGGAGGGCATGCGATATGTTGGCACGAGATCTGATTGAAGGAGTAAAATCAGATATCGAGGACATTGGATTTGGAACTATCCTAGAACAAATTTTCGAATCAGTGCACTGATTGAACCTCATAAATTTACATAAAGAACGACAGGAATTAGTGATCATGCAACCCCCTGATGGGGGAGGTGAAGGGGCATAAAATTCCTTATGGCCGTTCCCCAAGATCACCACCCGAGTGGGGCCTTCCTGAACAGTTACAAATTTGAGTCCATGGAGGTGGATAAAAGGGGATGGGTATTTAAGGCAGGGTCTCATGGGTATCTTGCTTACGTGGACGACTCAATTTTCGTGAGCACCAGAGATTGTTGCATGGAGTCAAGAAACTATATCATGTGCTCTTGTCGAACCTTGGAACCCTTCACAGATTATAGTAAGGTCACGTTCACCATGCTGCCCATACAAGACGCCTTTAAGGCCACTCAATGGTGCATTATGACAAGCAAAACCAACACCAGCTTCTGTCTGCAAGTGACTGATTCTTTTACCGGGGGAGGTTTCCACCTGCCAGGCAGAACCATGGGGTACCTATTTAGCGCATGGTGGGATGACACAATATTCACGGATAAGACCCCTGGTGGAGTAGCACATTTAGCCATGCAAGGGGCCGCGCGGACAACACAGCGGTATGTAGAGAACTCCCAGAAACAAACTGCTCAGGGTCGTGTCCAGGTGAACTTAGCTACTCAATCGGCTAAAAAATTGATTCAGTCGGTCACGTTCCTCTCTGCAGGAGGGGGCATAGCAGATTGGTGTGGGGGGCTGAGAGACAAATGGAAATGATGATAGCCACAGGAATTATGCCCTTGTGGACTGTTGCATTTTGCTATTACCAACCGAGGATGGGGAACAAATCCCTCCAGGCGCTGGCAGTAACAATACTAGGGTGCGCCCCGATTCCCCTGCCTACATACCAGCAAAGGGAGGAGAAA
The DNA here is from genome assembly GCF_017639515.1 of Carcharodon carcharias. NCBI lineage: Eukaryota > Metazoa > Chordata > Chondrichthyes > Lamniformes > Lamnidae > Carcharodon > Carcharodon carcharias. Next base: position 200,661,256 of record NC_054468.1, on the reverse strand, counting down.
GAAGTCAAATTATATAGTATGGTAATTTAGGATTCCTCTCATAGCCTGGATGACTGGCCATCTGATGGACGAATAGAGGAATTCACAACAAAGTTTGGCCAACTTGGGCTTTTGCCAAAGGCCAAAAGTGGGGGACTGAAGGAGTAAGGGAAAGGGTTAAAGTTTAGAACAAATGACAAAGAAGTAGCTTTGGTAATCCACAAGTAGCCTTGAGACACAGAGGGTGCAACCAGAATTGTGTCTCGATTCTGATTGGATAGTACATTCATGTATATGTGCTTTGAAAATGATTGAATAGCTTAATTATATGTACGTGAACTCAATTTGGCAGAGATAGTAGAGCACAAAGTGCATCAGTTACATATTTGATGTATTCAAATGTACTGTGATAAGAAAATATTACAAAAGTAGTGGAATGTAATCAATCGGGGAGCTGTGCGCCATTTTGTTGATTGGATGCAGCTCCCCTGCATATGCTTGAATAAAACCAGTGAAAAGAAGCTTGGGTCTCATGTGGTTGCTGCAGGATCAGAGGGTGCTTGAACTCCCCTTCATGTGGCAACTTGTCAAACTCCTTTTGGAAATCCAAGTACACCACCACTACAGGTTCACCTTTATCCATGTTGCTTGTTACTTCCTCAAAGAACTCTAATAAATTAGTCAAGCATGATTTTCCTTTCACAAAACCATGCTGACTCTGCCTGATTGCACTGAGCTTTTCTAAGTGGTCAGTAGTTTCCTGCTTTTTGTCTCCCTCCTTTCTTGAAAAGTTACATGTGCTATTTTCCAATCTGGTGGGACTTTTCCAGAATCTAGGGACTTTTGGAAAATACAAACCAATGCATCAGTCACTTTTTTAAGACCCAGGCTTAAGTCCATCAGCCTTTAGTTCTAATAATTTTCTCAGTATGTTTTCCCTGGTGTCTGGAATCATTTTAAGTTCCTCCCATCATTTCACCTCTTGATTTACAAGTATTTATGGAATGTTATTTGTGACTTCTACAGTGAAGACAGACACAAAATATTGTTCAACACTTCCACCATTTCCTTATTTCCCTTAATTAATTCCCCAGACTCACTCTCCAGAGGAACCAACACTCGCTTTAGTTACTTAGTTCCTTCTTAAATACCTGCTGAAACTCTTATTGTCTGTTTTTATGTTTTTAGCTAGCTTTATCTCCTACTCTAATTTCTCCCTCATTATTATTTTACTCATTCTTTGGTGTTTTTTATATCCTGTCCAATCTTCTGATCTGCCACTAATCTTCACAAAATTGTATGCTTTTTCTTTCAATTTAATACTATTGTTAACTTCCTTAGTTAGCTACAAATGATGCAGCATTTTCCTAGAGTCTTTCTTTATCACTGGAATGTGTCTTTTGCTGAGTGTTATGAAATATCTTCTTAAATGTCTTTCACTGTATCTCTAGTAGCCTACCCCTTAACCCAATTTCCCAGTCCACTCTAACCAGCTCTGTCATCACACCTTGTAATTGTCTTTATTTAAGTTTAGAACACTAGTCTTGGACCCACTCTTCTCTCCTCCAAACTGAATATGAAACTCAATCATGTTATAATCACTGCTATCTAAGAGCTCCTTTAATATGCAGCCATTAATTAATCCTGTCTCCTTGCCAGATCTAGAATAGTCTGCTTTCTAGTTAGCTATAGAACATGTTGCTCCAAGAAACTGTATTGAAAACACTATGAATTAATCTTCCAGGCTACCTTTGCTAACTTGATTTGTCCAATCTATATGTTCATTAAAATCACCCATGTTTATTGCTGTATCTTCCTCAGGAGACCCCATTATTTCTTCCTGTATATACTATCCTACAGTGTAGCTCCTGCTAGGAGACCTATAAGCTAATCCCACAAATGACTTCTTACCTTTGCTGTTTCCTATCTCTACTGAAACTGATTCTACATCTTGACCTTTAGAACTAATGTCATCCTTAGTTAGGAGAGCTATCCCATCACCTTTTCCTTGCTTCCTGTCCTTTTGGAATATCAAGCACCCTTGAATTTTCATGCCCCTTGGTCACCTTGTAGCTGCATTTCTGTAATGGCTATCAGATCATATATATTTATTTCTCTTTGAGCTGACAATTCATCCATTTTGTTATGAATGCTATGAGCCTTTAGTTCTGTCTGTTTACTATTTTTGCAACCATTGGCCTAATCTGCTGGCACACTTTTAAGATTTTATGCTCTATCCCTTCCTGCCATGCTCTGATTATCATTACCCTTAATGCTACCTTACTCCCTTGCTTTGTCCTCTCCCTTTAATTTATCACATCTTCCCTCATTTGATTCCTCGCCCCCACTATTTAGTTTAAAGCCATTCTAGTTATACAACTCACCAGAACACTGGTCCCAGCATAGTTCAGATGAAGGTTGTCCCAACAGTACAGTTCCCACTTTGCCCACTACTGGGTGCCAGTGCCCCATGAATTGAAAACCATTTCTCCCACACTAATTTTTGAGCCACACATTCGACTCTCTAATCTTATTTTCCCTATGCCAATTTGCTCATGGCTCAGGTAATAATCCAGAGATTATTATCTTTGAGGTTCAGCTTTTTAATTTAGCCCCTAGCTGCTCATACTCCCTTAGTAGAACCTCTTCTCAAGTTTTATCTAAGTCGTTAGCACCTACATCTACCACAACAACCAGATCCTTCCCTTCCGCTGAAAGTTCCTCTCCAGCCCAGAACAGATATCCCGGCCTTTGGCACTGGGCAGGCAACACAGCCTTCTGGACTGCCACTCTCAGCTACAGAGAACTGTGTCCATACCCCTGACTATACTGTCCCCTACATTCCTATTTACTCCTCCTGCTTGAATGGTTTCCTGTACCACTGTTGCAGTTGGATTTCTTGTAGGTGGCAGATTTCAGTGAAGATCCTTAGTGAAGTGCAGACCTTGCTCTTCCCTAAGGTTCAGTTCAGAAAATTGCTCCTTGAACACCGTGAGTGAATATGGTCTCCTCCTGAGAGACTTTCTCCCTCTCCTCCTCCTCTTTCTTCCAGTAGCTTACCCTGCTTTGTGTGACCTCCATTCGTTCTCTAATTCATGTGTATTCCAAGGGGAATGTCTACCAGTACACCCATGTCTGGGAATAACTTATTTGTGCAGAAGCCCTGAAGGCAACAAGAAGTCCTATAACACCTGTCACATCACTCTATGTAGTCTTTACAATTTGAAACAGCTATAGGAAGCACCTAAACACTTATAGAATCATAGTAACAACCAGAAGAAATTAAACAGTACTAACTTGTAAATAGCTGATTATCCTTTTAAACAGCACTGGTGGTGGGATGGGGATTGGTGGGGGAGGGTCCTTCCTGCTGCTGATGTGGGTCCAACTATGCAAGATTGATAGAGGCCATTAGCTGGAGCAATGAGCTCCAAAATGGTAGTGCTGGCATCAAATCTGCTTTGCACACTGATTATAATCTGCTTGCTCTGCATACTTCTGGCAGACGCTTACTGCACACATGCTAATGTTCTCACCAATATGGTGTTTGCAACAATTCACCAGGCACTCCCCTAACTGTGCACATATGCAATGGACACTATTTTAGTGCTCAAAGGGCATGTTTAAGACCAGCAAGTTTAAGAAAATGTTTTAAAAAATCAAAGATGTAGAAAATATAGAAAAGTCTTAGCAAGGTGTGAAAATCGATTAATTACACACAAAATGATATTTTGGTGTAAAACCAAGGTAAATCAGCTACATGCCATTTCCTCAGAAAAAACATGATGCAATTCCACTTTTATGCTGCAGTTACTTTCCATGAAATTCCAAATTTATCTCTTAGCCCAGTGACCCCAAAAAATGTTGTTGTGAACTGACATGCTTCTGAAAGCACTTTGCACAATGTCAACTGCAACAACACAATATAAAATCAAAAATTTCATCGTGTGCATACTTTAAAATGTATGTGTCTGTGTATATGCGCGCAAGAGACTCAATTATTCTAGATATGCTATTTCAACAATTCCAAACAGCGATTTGCTCTTCTGTACCTTTAATACGCTTCACCTGACTCATAAAGTTCTTGCTACCAGGCAGAATAGGTTCTCTTTTAGCCAATTAGCTTCTTGGACTGGCTGGCTGGCAGGCTATGGGAGTAAAATGGTTCTATTATTATCTCAGTTTATGACCTCAGATGCTTTAAGAAGTAAATCTTCCTGCCTTACCTCAAGCATAATTGCCAAGAAGTCTGTGAAGCAGAAATGCATTGTCCAATTTGTTCACTGTTGATTGAAGAACAAAACAGACACTGCAGGAAACAAAATCTAATTTTAGGTCTGGTCAGAAAAGGAAAATATTCAGATGCAGACTTCAAAACAGCAAATGCACAGTGAATGTTCTTTCAATGAACTGTGTAGCTGAAAGTTAATTGTAAACACTGGACAAAACGAAACAGGAAAAATAAAAGGGTTTCCATAAAAAAACATTAAATTAATAGCACTGCAATGAACTCTGAATGAAAGAATGCCAATGCATTGCCCTTAATATACTCTAAAAAAGAAAAGGCAGTATTTTTAACAGTCTCCAATACTGATCACAAGACTGTAATTAATTTCAAGCATTTTCTGAAATAAACAAGAAACACTTTCTGAAGCTTGGTCATAAAAACAAATTGTATGTGAGGAAACTTTCAACTGTTGGCTGGCCACTTCTTGTCTGAATATATAGTGAACAGCAGAGGAAAGTCTGCTGGATGCCTTGGACACCCATTTGCTCACCTGATGAAATTTCAGACAGGTTTTTAAATGGCCTCCCAGCACACTTACCAAAATAGGCAGAAGGTTGTTTAATTCTGCAAATCAGGGTGCTACAATGTGTAATGTTAATGTACAACTGGGTGGAGCATACAACATGTATGGTAGTCTCAGTTATCAGGAAATCAAGTAGCCTGATCAGCAATACTTAGGGATCTCTGGAGACCACTCAGGAAAAGTAGGCTTTTTGGATTTTTAAAATGATTTTTATGACCCTCAAAAGATCTTCCGGCCCATTGTTAATTTACCCATCCTGGATTCTACATTGCACCTAACAGCCCTACCCTCTAACATGCTCCCTGCAAAGGTCAGACACTTTCCCACAGTCTGAATCCAGAGAGTTGCAGTTAAGCGCTTATTTCAAATGGGGTCTGAACCTTCCCAACCATAGGTGGCCAATGGCAATATCACTGTCGTTTTGGGTCAAAGTTGAAATCCCACCTCCATCCCCTCTATTGTAAACTGACACTTATTTAGAACTTTTATAAATTTGAATCAAACAATAAATACCTTTACCACTACTTTTTTTTCTGTTGTTCCTGATTTCATTCGTTTATTCTGAGTAACAACTCAAATATGTAGGACAGCCTAGACTAGGCACCAACTGCACCCTGCATCAGTATTCAAGTGCTCTATATTTAGCTTCTACTTTTAGCTGACATCTACCTGCCTCTGCTGATACTCTGACTATTAATAGGTAAGTTGAGCACATTCATGATAAATTTAAGGTGTACCATTTCTTTTGTTTTATATTCAATCATGGGATGTGGGTTCGCTGGCTGGGCCAGCATTTATTTCCCATCCCTAATTGCCCTTGAGAAGGTCGTGGTGCACTGCCTTCTTGAACCGCTGCAGTCCATGTGGTGTAGGTACACCCACAGCGCTGTTAGGAAGGGAGTTCCAGGATTTTGACCCAGTGACAGTGAACGAACAGCGATATATTTCCAAGTTAGGATGGTGAGTGACTTGGAGTGGAACTTCCAGGTAGTGATGTTCCCATCTATCTGCTGCCCTTGTCCTTCTAGATGGTAATGGTCGTGGGTTTGGAAGGTGCTGCCAAAGGAGCCTTGGTGAATTCCTGCAATACATTTTGTAGATAGTACATACTGCTGCTACTGTGCGTCAGTGGTGGAGGGAGTGAATGTTTGTGGATCTGGTGCCAATCAAGTAGGCTGCTTTGTCCTGGATGGTGTCAAGCTTTTTGAGTGTTGTGGGAGTTGCACTCATCCAGGCAAGTAGAGAGTATTCCATCACACTCCTGACTTGTAGATGGTGGACAGGCTTTTTAAGTCAAAAATTTAGCAACTGTTAAATATAAACAGAAAATGCTGGAAGTACTCAGTAGGTTGGGCAGCACCTGTGGAGAGAGAAACAGGATCAGTGACCTTTCATCAGAACTGGAAAAGTTCGAGATGTAAAAAGTTTTAAGCAAGTACAGAGGTGAGTAAAGTGGTGAGGAGAGAAATAACAAAAGGGAAAGTCTGTGGAGAATAAGGCAGGGTTGATTAATTAGGAAAATAGGAATATAGGCTTAGGAGCAGAAATAGACCATTCAGAAACAGACCATTCAGCCCTTTGAGCTTGGGCTGTCTGATCTGATTATGGTCTCAAATCTATCTTCCTCTCTGCCCCCTTGACTCTCTTGTCTATCAAAAATCTATCCAACTCAGCCTTGAATAAATTCAATAATCTAGGCTCCACTGCTTTCTGGGAGAAAGAATTCCACTGACTAATAAACATCTAAGAGAAACAAAACTCCTTATTTCCGTCTTAAATATATAATAATAAAAGGGATAATGGTGCAAGGAAAAAGTGGTTGGTATCGGGATAAGTAAAGAAACATATAACGCGTCTTGAGGAGGTGTAAATGGCAACAGCAGAATTATTATCAGCACCTGCTGTGCAAACAAATGGGAGCAGTGCTTCTGAAAATGTTGAACTTGATGTTGCATCTAGTAGGCTGCGAAGTGCCTAATTGAAAGATAAGATGCTACTTCTTGACCAACAGAGCAAGCTATGCATCTTCTGTGCTAATACAGGATGGTGCCATGAGAAGGGAAGCAGGTGTTGTGGGTGATGGGGAAAAGGGCCAGGATGAAGTTAAGGGAGTAGTCCCTTCAGAATGCTGAAAGGGGAGGGGAGGGGAAGATACGCTTGGTGGTGGCATCACACTGCCAGGTGGTGGAAATGGTGAAGGATGATCCATTGGCTTGGAGGCTGGTTGGGTGGTAACATCTGCCCTTTCACCTGTTCCCATCCTACTATCCAGGTCTAAAAACTCTCTTTCCAGGTGAAAGAATGAGCTACTGGTACGTATTTGTACTGTATTCACTGCTCATGATGCAATTTTCTCTACACTGGGGAGGCCAAATGCAGATCGGGTGATCGCTTTGCTGAACACATCTATTCAGTCCGCTTGTGTGAACCTGAGTTTGTGGTTGCTTGCAATTTTAATTCTCCATCCCACAAGCTCATCTTTTGATTGAGCATTTTACATCCTTCCAGATGAACCATCAAGTTAACAAAAGATCTTCAATCTGAAACTATGGGTGGACTCTTATCGCCTTTGAAGATTTTCTGAGGTTGGGACCAAATCGGGCCCAAACCTTGTGGTGATACCTGGCCACCCACCTGGGCATTCTTACCAATTAAGAGGCTGCTCCCAGGAGCTCCGTCCAATTATGGGCAGTGGGCAGAGCTGGCACCCAGCTAGCCCAATGTGCGAACCCACAGCATTGTCCTTCTGGCAGCCCCACCTTGAGAGATGGGCGCTACTGTGGCAGGCAGGAAAATGCAAGGGCACCTGAAGATGGAGACACCCTCGGAAGATGTGTAACATTTTTAAAACATTTGTGGCCATTGGTGCTAGGCCCTGTTGAGGGGCCCTCTGGCATAAGCGGCTAGAGTGGAGTTGGGGTGTATGTAGAGGAAGCCTCGTGGGACCTTGGGCCAACTGCTGGCAATGTGCCTCCAGCACTCTATCTCCCTGACCTCCTTAATGTCATTTCCAGCACTCATTTCTCCTCTTCGCTCTCCTTTACCTAATGATTAACACCTTCAGCCCATTTGTAAATATGGTACTATAAAAATCCCAGAGGAAATTATATTGCTGGAATTATAACATGGCGATAATTCTGCAGTTGCCTGATTCGCGCCCATGGCTCCATGCCAAATCCCACTGAAGGGTTGTTTACATATGAGGAGCAGTTGTCTGTGCCAGCAGAAATGCCACAGGGGTATTCACGCCTGGGATCCAAAAGAGATTTCAGAGTAGATCCTTCCATGGGGCATTTGAAAGGACAATCTGCTTGAAGATGTCTGCCACACACACTTTCACTGTTGCTGCTTTCAAGGTGGTAGCTCTCAGATTCAGATGCCATAGTCCGGCATGGCATGTGCCCCTGCTTCTTAAAGTCATATGTACCGCTGATCGTAAAATGGACATGTCTGGCAGGAATTCTGGGGAAGCCCAGGAACTGCCCTCGACTTTATGTCCCAAAAAACTATGTCAGAGTGTAATGGGCAGATGTAAGAAGTGGTTTGCTGCCAACGACCCCCACTCCTCTCTCCCATCCCGTGTCTCAAAAATTGCCTTCCAAGCAAGGGGGCAGCAGTAGTCTGGCAGAGCAACGCAGCGCATGCATAGGATCTGGAATGCTCTACCTGACAGTGTAGTGGAGGCAGATTCAACCAAGCCCTCCAAAAGAGAATTGAATAATTGTCTGAAGTAAAAAAAAACTTGCAGTGTTGAGGGGAAAAGGCAGGGGGATGTGATTAGGTGATTTGCTCTTCCAGAGAGCCAGCACTGACAAGACAGACTGAATGGCCTCTTTCTGTGCTGTAGCCATTCTATGATTCTATGAGATGTGCCCTGCATCAATCTTGTTTGCTCCACTCTTGGGACATCTGACCTCTGCCCAAAAAGGGATGAAAGTTTCAAATTCATTTTCATCAGCAACAATTGAACATAAAAGAGGAGCCAATTTTGCAGGCAGATAACCTAGAAAATATAAACAGTTTTGCATGGCTATGTGCCGAGTATCTGCAAAATGGCCAAAATACATCCGACCCCATAGGGGTCGAGCAATATTCAGTTGTCACTGGCAGCTGCTCAAAACAGGTGTAGCATCCTTGCATATGGCAATGAGTGCCTAGCACCTGTTTTAAGGCTCCTATCCTAACCTGCTTCGGGTTTTCTTCGTTCGATATGGACAACTGACAGCTACCAAAGAAAAGGAATTTAAAAAAAAACAAGTTCACCTTCATTCTTTGTTCCTCCCAGCTCCACAACAGTACTGCCTTCCACTGCCAACCCAGGCTCCCCTTTCCATTCTCTCTCCCACCCTTACAGCTGAGGGTCACTGCCAGCAGGCCATATGGCTGCCTTTGGAGGAACAACAGGTTCACAGGAGAGCGTAAATATTCAGGAGAGGCTCACAGCCCAATTTTAGATGAGCCTCGGGACTCCGGGGCACAATTTTCCACTCGATGTGTGGGTGCACGCGGGATGCACTCGAGCGTGGAATAATGCAATGACGTTGGGCGAGCGTCCCGAAGTCAGGGTCAGCAGGCGCACGCAAGTCAGCCTTTGTGTTTTTGAGGAAGCCTCATCCAAGGACGGGATGAGGTTTCCATGATTAATTCAGAAAAAGAGTAAAATGTTTTTAAAAAATTTTCATCATCCATATGTTGAGGTGTCTCACTCTGACAAGTGGACATTTTTTTCCCGATTTTACATTCTGTTTTTATTGATTTACAGTTCGTCAGCTCCCTGAGGCAGCTCTCTGCCTTCAGTGAGCTTTCATTGCACGCTTCCCCACGCCTGCACTGACTTCAGCGCTCGCCCTTCTCCCACTGGTCGTTAATTGGCCAGCCAACGTGAAATCGCGGTCAGGGGTTGATCGTGGTTGGTGGTCCGTTCCCCAGCCGCTTCCAGGCCCGCCAATCATGGCCACCCGCTGACCCAAAAATTCTGCCCCTGGTTTCTGGTGCGCCAATGGCGTTATAAGGTAGCCAAAAAACGTAGCAGGTCTGTTTCTGGTTTATATAAAGATTATGTAAAGATCAATCAGTCAACCAGGTTAAAGTACAAAACTGTATTCACAACATTGGTCAAGGGGTTACACTGACAACTGCAACTCAGCAATAATACTATGCCACTATCACGTTTCTATAGATCCTACATACTATTAACTACGTGTTTCCATACATAATGCACACCTAAATTGGAAAATATTTAATCCCATCAATACTTAAATGACGATCTTGTATATTATCAAACAATATTAGAATATTTGCTGGGTTCTCAAGTGATTCCTTCTTCAGTGTTACTTTTCAGTGTTCCAGCTGTTTGCGGTAGATGAAAGACTTCAGAGTTGATTTGTGGACAACAATAGCCAAGGCCTTAAAACGTATTTCTAAGAAATCGCCCAGGCACAGATGTACTTGTAGAGTTATTTAATATAGCTTCAGAATGTTGATAATGTATTTCTGATGGCTTGACAAGCTAAGTCAATATATTTCTGAGAAGGTCTGCCAAATATTTCTGGCATACTGTGTATTGCATAACACTGCTATCAGTGTGTCAGCCTAGTAGGTTCCAGAAAAGTGGTTTTCTTTCTTGCCAGCATTCTCCCCTCCTTTCTTCTCCTGAAAGCTAAATTCTTGCTGAATATGGTTCCAAAGGCAGTTCTGATAGCTTGCTCATGTTTAAGTCTTGTCTGTAAACAACAAATTTTGTATGGTCCCACACCAATGGCAGTGTCTCACACACCGCCAGTCCATATCAATTTTCCGATGGCTACATGAGACATGGGACATTTCAACAGTCACCATCAAATGCCAGCAGTGCTCAATCATGGTAGGATGGTAAAACTGAGCATGATCCAGTCCACAATCAATCTTCAGCCTCGCACACTTTCAGAAAGTGTCAATTATTACGCCTCAGGGAATATTACAGTATTTCTCTGAGTAGAAGTGCTGACCTAACACGAAGTTGACTGGCATCACTTTTTCTGAGCCATATGCTAGACTTACCCCATCAGCACGGGGACAAAAATTTCATAGTTAGTGCTGTTGGCAAAGCTTCAGTTAGTGACTACAATGAGAAACCTCTCAGTGCCAACATTAATAACAAGAGATAAAAAGGGGAAATGGTTACAGGAAGGGAGGACTCCATCCTATAATAGTCTGTCATTGAATATCCTGCTGAGGGAGTCACCCTTGCAGAGGGCACGTCTTTTGCCGAAGTCCCCTATGTGAAAACCTGGATGAACAGTTGAAGAGTAGCCCAATATGTGGATTGAACTTGCACATCTAACGCATCAAGGTAGTTGGCATATCACAAGCTTCCCTGAACAGATCTTTCTGCCACACTAAAGGTAGGTGTCCATCGTGCTCAGGGTGAGAAAACACTGAGAAACTCTGGTAACTGCTGTAAAAATTGGGAGTTGTGTTTATGGAGTATTTAAATAATTTGGATTAGATATTAAGCAAAGTAGGTCCAGAATAATTTTAAATCAACAACCCTATTTAGAGAGTGTTACCCTCATCTTAGTTAATTGTACACAGAAAAATGCTGTTATGTCTAAAGAAGGCAGAGAAATTGCAAAACTTGATAGGTCAGTTGAATTGGTTGGGCACTCACTAGTTTCGATGTGTTGGAGTTAAGTTCTATGAACACGTTAAAGTAGAGAATGGTTTAAGGGCAATTAAACATTAAGAAAGTTAATACTAAAGCAAAAATAACTGCAGATGCTGGAAATCTGAAATAGAAACAAAAACAAATCCCCTCCCATTTCACCATCTAAAGCCCCAAACACTCCTTCCAAGTGAAATAGTGATTTACTTGTACTTCTTTCAATTTTGTATACTGTATTTGCTGGTCTCCTCTACACAGGGGAGACCAAAAGCAAACTGGGTGATCGCTTTATGGAACACCTCTGTTCAGTCTGTAAGCATGACCCTGAGCTTCTTGTTGCTTAATTTTAATTCTCCACCTTGGTTTCACTCTGATCTTGCCGTCCACGGCCTGCTGCAGTGTTCCAATGAAGATCAAGGCAAACTCAAGGAAAAGCACCTCATCTTAAATCTCTGCAATCAGCAGCCTTCTGGATCAAATATTGCGTTCAGCAACTTTAAATCATAACCTCTGCCTCCATTTTGTTCTATGTGTCTTTTTACTAGCTTGTTTCTTTCTTTATCCCTTCATGTTGCATTCAGATGGTGGCTATATAGCCACTCATGTCTCACCTGGACCCAACCTTTGTTTCTTTACTCTACCCATTGCCAGTCTCTTTGGCTTTTACATCATGAAATATTTTTCTAGTTAATCTCTCTTGCCCTATCAGAGATCTTCCATTTTATACTTCCTGACTACTCCCCCCTTCTACTGGCTTAAAAACTTATACATTTCTAAATTTCTTCAGTTCTGATGGAAGATCATCAACCTGAAATGTAAACTTTGCTTCTCTTTGCAGATTCTGCCCAGCTTCCTGAGTTTTTCCTGAATGCTTTTGTTTTTATTAACAAAGTCAAATCTAGATAAATGTGCCTTTAAGATCCCATCCTTAGATGACCCAGAGGTCATAAATCTAGTCATTTTTAGTGATGCATCAAATGCTAATCTTCTTATGGGATTTCTACTGCAGCTACTTTCGTAATATTTCTGATGGGTGAGATCAAGAAATGTTGTCCTTTAGCTTGGGAAACTAAGAAAATAAAAAAAGGGCAGTTACAAGTACTTTGGCTGCCGAAACACTAGCTTTTGGAGGCAGCAGATGTGGGATTCTATTTGTCAAGTATTTTAGGTGAGAATTTGCACAAATGGTATACTGAAGATAGTCTACCCATTGAATGTTGTGGAGACGTATGTTCATTGTGGGATAATGTGTGTTATGAGAAGTGTGAGTGAAGAAAGGTTACAAATCTTGGAGAGAAAGGAAATCTCTAAAATTAAATGGGTGAATGCAACTCATCAACTGTTGGATTGTTTTACAAAAAGAAATGCAGGTGTGAAGAAATTGTCTGGGGTCCCAGAGGAGGGGCATCTCACAAAGCAATGCTTTATAAAGACCATGGAGGTCTTTGATTTAATTTGTTTTGAAATTTTGGTTATCTATACAAAGTTTTTATTTAAAAAGAAGGAAGGGAAGTTGTATTGTATATTAATCGTACTTAAGTGTATGCAGATGGTAGGCTTTAACTGGGGATATACTCATGCCTCTATAAAAAGGAACAGACTGAAAGTGCGGCTGTTGGTGAGGAGGTGCATGCTTGTAATGCGTATCCTTGTAAATAAATAAATTTAGAAGTATGTAAATATTGGCTCTAATTCTATCCTTTACCATCTGGTTTTCTGGAAGATAGCAACCTTGGATTCCAGGCCTGGCCATGAAGCCCTTTGGGTTAGTGTTGATTTTTGCTTATGCTTCTGTTTAGAAAATTTCTCTACATTAAAGGTGTCATATAAATTGAAGGTTTTGTTCCTGGTTGAATTGACTAGATTTGCATCTGATGTCTTAAGCTGTCTTTTCGCTTTGGGAAGTTTATGAACCTATTGCTTATTTGAAGCACGGGGTCCTCCCTGCCTTCTGCCCTCTACTCAGTTGCGTTTCCATTTTGTGGACAACAGGCAGCCTCAGTAATGGCTGCCACTCACCCTTTAAGTCAGGACTACTTCTGGCTTAGTCCCGCCTCTTCCCACATCCATTACCACTATTGAACGGCAAAAGCAACTCCTTGCCAATTAAGCGCTTTGCTTAACAAAATTGCACCGTGTCCGCCTTTCCATCTGAGCAAAAGCCCGGGAGACTGTGTTCTGACCCAGGAGTTGAAATCCTGCCGAGGTGTCTGAACGAAAGAAATCTGCTGGCAATATTGTTGTGGATGAAGAACATTCTTACTAAGTAGAAATATAAGATTAACAGTCCTGATAAATTTTAAATTTCCTGTCTGCAGAACAATAGCAGCCAGCAAGAGGAAGTTCAATAGGGAGTGCCAGGGCAAATCAGTGGGCTCCTTTTCCACAGGAAAGAGCTGTTGCATATGGCAACCTGTGTAGGCAGTAAAGTTCTTAAAGAAGGTTCATACAAATTCCATTGGCTAGATTTTCAATCCAAGTTCAGGAGCCTGACCCCCAGAACATTTCCTGGTCCTGACCTTGCTTTGGATCAGTATCAGTGAAATGCAAAGGACATAATTGACCTGGGGGTGAGTTGAGGAGATGGCTCAGGGGGGTTTGCAGAGGGCCAGCATTGGCAAGTGTTTATGGGTGACCCCAAGGTTCTCAAATGCCTCTGATGAGGTGTCAACTGAAGCAGTCACTGAGAGGTGAGAGATATTCTCGGCATCTGGTAGAAGACATCCACCCAGAGACACTAAAAAGGCCTGGATGGAGGTGGTAATGGAGGTCAGCAGTAGAGGAGTGACCAGGAGGACATGGGTCCAATGTTGTAAAAGATTCAATGACCTGATAAGATTTGGAAAGGTGAATGACACCTTGATAACAGGCCTCTAACTCTATATAGCAGCATACACACAAGTGAGAAACCATAGTTCACATTTACCTTGTCAGAGCAGGTAGTAGTTGAATCACTGAGAATTCAACCACCCTCACGTATGGGGTGCAATTCAGAAGGGGCCATCAATGAGAAGCATAGCAGCTCTTGTCAGTGTCATGCTGGAATATATGAGGGAAGCCAAGCTACTCATACATCATTCTCTCCTCATCCTGCAGGAAAAGAAATTGCACATTAGTCTCAAACAGGTGGTGGTGTTGCGGAGTTGCACAATTGTCACTAATGGAGGACGCCGCACTGGAATCGCAAGAGGACCATTGCAGCAGGCTGTAACGATGGTGAGACTGGAGGCCATGAAGAGCAGGGACAGAGTCTGAGCTGTGGATCTCTGACCGCTGTCATCTTTGAGCTTGGTTGTGTTGAGGTACCAGCTGAGTAGCCCAAGTTCTAATCAACACCATCTTGTGTTTCCCACAGGGCCTGCAGCAGATGGGGAGCTGAGTGTCTCTGCACAGGGTGGCTAGCCTCCCAAGTGGGGTTGGGGGAGCCTCCGTAGAGCCTGTACCATCACATCATATCTCTGCACTTTGCACTAGCTCAGACACACTCACCTTGGAGTGTCAGGGTCTCTGCAGTGCATGTGCTCTGTAAGGTCTCAAGGATTTGAGTACATGAGCTCCACCGTTGAGAGAGTGGCCACCCTCTTGGAGAGCCACACGCATTGCATTCTGAGTGGATGCAGGAGCAAAACATTGACATGCTCACAAAGAGTGAGACTCTCTGTAGCATTGATCATTCAGTGTCACTGATGGTGCTGAGGTCCGTGGAGTGGATGCCAGCTGCATCCCAGCCAGCGGTCTCAACCTGCATGCAAGAGTGCCATGACAGGGCTGAGGCAAGCAAAGAGGCTGATGAGGGAACCGTCCCTCAGGGACCAATGTCATTCCTCACCTCCTCAGCACTTCCGACTCAGGAACCATCCATGCTGTAAGGCCTTGTGACAGAGGCCTGCAATGATGCAATTCCATGGTCTATGATGTGAGGCAGTGGCAATGGTGGTGAAAACCATATTCTCAATGATTTTGCATGGTAATTGGATTATACAGATTTGTGTCCTTACCGAATAATTTCTCTCTCTGATGGAAGTTGAATTAATCATCCGTGATAGGAGCTGAGAGCCGCTCAAGTGAAACATTGCTGACTCAGCGAGGCCCTTGCAGCCAAGTCACCCTGCCAATCGCTCAGAGGCCTGGGAAGGCCTTGGCAGTCTTCCTCCAATGCTTGGGCACCAGGCACCTCTGCAGCACCCACTTTGTCTTCGTCGTCTTCGTCTTCTTCTTCTTCCTCATCCTCCTCCTCCCTGTCATCCTCTGAGGAAGAGTTGTATTCCAGGTCTTCCTCTTCATCCAGTTCCAGGCCTCTTTATATAGACATGTTGTACAGCAAGCAGCAAAAGACCACAATAAAAAGCACCCTAACTAGATCATAAAGGAGGGTATCACCCAACCAGTCAAGGCAACGGAAGCAGGTCTTCAAGATGCCAATGGACTGTTCAATGTAGATTCATATTAGGAGATGGCTCCAGTTACAGTGCCTCTCTTCATCATGTCTGGGTTCCAGATGGGCGTCAGGAGCCATCTCCTTAAGGGATAATGAAGAGTGCAGGAGGGCATGCCAGGAGCTACACCAGGCATACATGAAGTGAGGAGTCAACCTGGTAAAGCTGCAACACAGACCTACTTGCATCTCAAACAGCGAAAACAGTATGTGACAGACAGAGCTAAGTGATCCCACAGCCAACGGATCAGATCTAAGCTCTGCAGTCTTGCCACAACCAGTTGTGAATGGTGGTGGATAATTAAACAACTAACAGGAGGAGGAGGCTCCACAAATATCCCCAATCTCAGTGATGGGGGAGCCCTGCACATCAGTACAAAAGATATGGCTGAAGCATTTGCAACAATCTTCAGCCAGATGTGCCGAGTGGATGATCTATCTTGGCCTCCTCTTGAGGTTCTCAGTATCACAGATGCCAGTCTTCAGCCAATTTGATTCACTTCACATGATATCAAGAAATGGCTGAAGGCACTGGACACTGCAAAGACTATGGGCCCTGATAATTTTCCGGCAATAGTACTGAAAACTTCTGTTCCAGAACTTGCCACGCCCCTAACCAAGCTATTCCAGTAAAGCTACAATGCTGGGATCCACCTGGCAATGTGAAAATTTGCCCAGATATGTCCTGTACACAAAAAGCAGCAGAAATCCAACCTGGCCAATTACCGCCCCATCAGTCTACTCTCGATCATCAGCAAAGTAATAGAAGGGATCATCGACAGTGCTATCAAGAAGCATTTACTCAACAATAACCTGCTCACTGACACTCATTTGTGTTCCACCAGGGCCACTCAGCTCCTGACCATATTACAGCTTTAGTCCAAACATGGACAAAAGAGCTGAACTCCAGAGGTGAAGTGAGTGTGACTGCCTTTGACATCAAGGCAACATTTGACTGAGTGTGACATCAAGGAGCCCTCGCAAAACTGGAGTCAATGGGAATAAGGGGAAAACACTCCACTGGTTGGAGTCAGATCTAGCACAAAGGAAGATAGTTGTGGTTGTTGGAGGTCAATCATCTTAGTCCCAGGACATCACTGCAGCAGTTCCTTAGGGTAGTCTCCTCGGTCCAGCCATCTTCAGCTGCTTCATCAATGACCTTCCTTCCGTCATAAGGTCAGAAGTGGGAATGTTCATTGATGATTGCACAATGTTCAGCACCATTCATGACTCCTCAGATACTGAAGCAGTCTGTGCCCACATGCAGCAAGGCCTGGACAATATCCAGGAAGGAATACAGTAGGAATTAAGATTCTCACCACACAAGTGCCAGGCAATGACCATCTCCAACAAGAGAGAATCTAACCATCGCTCCTTGACATTCAATGGCATTACCATTGTTGACTCTCCCCCTGTCAACATCCTGGGGGCTACCATTGACTAGAAACCGAACTGGACCAGCCATATGAATACTGTGGCTACATGAGCAGATCAGAGGCTGGGAGTGCTGCGGAGAGTAACTCACCTCCTGACTCCGCAAAGCTTGTCCACCATCTACAAGGCTCAAATCAAGAGTGTGATGAAATACTCTCCACTTGCGTGGATGAGTGCAGCTCTAACAATACTCAAGGAACACGAAACCATCCAGGACAAAGCAGCCCACTTGTCTGGCACTCCATCCACCATCTTCAAAATCCACTCCCTCCATGACCAATGGACAGTGGCAGCAGTGTGTACCATCTACAAGATGCACTGCACAACTCAACAAGGATCCTTTGACAGCACCTTCCAAACCCACGACCTCTAAACCCACAAGGACAGGGGCAGCATTTGAAATAAAAACAGAAAATGCTGGAAAAACTCAGCAGACAGAATCACCCTAAATTTGCACAATGTGCAGCAGTGGACGTGAAAAAAGTTGTTTTACCCGACAGCAACAATGGTGGGTTTTTGAGCCGTATCATCCCATTCCTGCCTCATTAATTGTGCAGCCACAGGAAACATGTTGTCTCGCTGGCGGTCAGCCTCCGATTTGTACACCATGCCATTACCTGGCCGCTTCCTCACGCAGGACACCAGATTTAAACTGCAGCTATGCACACACTGCTCAATACTTGCAGCCCAGGAGGGCACCGGTGAAAATATGACCCCTAAAAACAAGAAGAGTACAGCCTCCCGATTCAGTGATACATCCCTGGGACACCTTTTGGACACCATGGAGGCCCGCCGCGATGTCTTCTATCCTGGCTCTGGCTGTAGGAGGCCCATTAGTCTCACCACTCAGGCTTGAGAGGCGGTGGCAGAGGTGGTCAGTGCCAATGCTGCACACAAGAGGTCAGCCATCCAGTGCAGAAAATGGATGAATGATCTCATCCATGCAGCCAGGGTAAGTCAACCATCTCATCACTCTAAACTCATATACTCACAAGGCCATCATACATTCACTGGCATCTCATTCACTGCCAGCTCAAGGGACATCACCACACACTCTCTCACACACACCCTCATGTCTCCATCCGGATTCATCTCCTCTGGAGTCTGCATCCTCCACCCTCACCATCTTGAGGCTACTTGCACAGGTCAACATGTGCCCCCACACACACCCTGGAATACCCCCCTTCCCGAGTACAACCCTCACTCTGCAGCGTCTTCCCTTGCCTGAGCTCTGCAGCAGTTAAAAAACCACCCCTGCCATACTAGTAGGTGGTCAGGTCTGCCTGTGAGCCCCCCTGAAAGTGTTGTGGTGCTACCTGTGTAGCCTGGCGCTGATGACCGCGAGGGCTGCCCAAAGCAAGGTAGGCAAACAAACCTTGAAGTCCCGAGCGAAGTGCAACTTGCCAGGTACACATCACTTAAATACGGTTGTGAAACATGGCTGCATGCAATCACGCAGACATGTCTGGATGATTCAGCGTAGGGGATAATTCCGGCAAACAGGGCTTATAATGAGATGCTAAAGTATTGAAATTTGGTTCTTGATGTGCGGTGGTGGGAAATGCAGCCTGCCGTTGATGGGCAGAATGGACAATCACAAACTGGTTTCACGATGGCGTGAAGCCGATTTTGGCCTTCTCGCAATATTGTCCCTCTGCTGCCCGTCATGATGCCCGACGCCAATGGGGCAAGAAGATTCCAGCCAGCAGGTCGGGTAGCATCTGCAGAGAGAGAAATAGGGTTCACGTTTTGAGTCCATATGATTCTTCTTCAGCTCTGAAGAAGAGTCATATGGATTCAAATGTTAATTCTGTTTCTCTCTCCACTGATGCTGCCAGACCTGTGGAGTTTTTCCAGCCTTTTCTGTTTTCAGATTTCCAGCAGCACTTTGCGTAGTATTTTGCTTTTATCTAAGGGCAGTAGATGCATCAGAACACTGCTACCTGAAAGTCCCCCTCCAAGCCACACACCATCTTGACTTGAAACTATATCATCGTTCCTTCACTGTCACTGGGTCAAAATCATGGAACTCCCTTCCAAACAGCACTGTGGGTGTACCTACATCACATGGACTGCAGCAGTTCAAAGAGGCAGCTCACCATCACCTTCTCAAGGGCAACTAGGAATGGACAATAAAAATGTTGGCCTAGCCAGCGACTCCCACATCCCATGAAAGATTAGAAATGAATCCTTATCCCCCAGCAACCACTTGTGAAGTCTGGATGTCGGCCTGAAGAGATGGGGCACCTGGGACTCTCGGAGGATGAAGGAATCATGGCAGCTGCCCAGGAACTGAGCTCAGCCCTGCATGATGGGCTTCCTGTAGTCACAGACCAGCTGGAGATTCAGACACTGAAAGCCTTTTCTGTTCAGAGATCTGATTGGCTGGAATGTTTGTGCTTTGATGGCTACATGGGTACAATCAATGACCCTTGGATTTGAAGGAATCCATTGGTGGTGGCAAACCCCAATGCCCTGTATGCCTCCATTGACCCATTTATCTCAAAATGATGCAGTCCCCATCCATTCAGAATTGAGTACCCATGACCTACCTGATAAGCTTGTTGAGCTCCCAACTGCCAGATGCCACCCAGGTCCAGAGCCAATCCCTAGAATGACCCAGAAACATAAATGTTGACTGCCACAGGGATCTTGCCGGCTGCAGGGAGGGAAATGCCATGGGGTCCATGAGGCCTCAGGTCATTGTGGTCAGGAGCACAGCTGTCTGGACGGGTGCATTTGCCTCCATCAGTGAAGCCCTGTCATTTTAAGTTATATGACTCTTTGGCGGAAAACCTTATGCCTTGGGTAGCACATTCTTCTCCTTGAAGCCCCTCACTGTGATCCTCTGGCCTCCACCTGACCAGGAGGATGCATCTGCTGAAGCTCCTCCTCACTACTCCTTCCGATGTCAGAGTAGCCTGCTCCCATTTCAACTTCCTCAGTTGTCAGTTATTTGTTCACTAGGGCTTCCTCTGCCACCCTCTGATGCCCAAGTGATGCCAGCAGCCTCATGTCCCTCTCAGAATCCAACCACTCACTGTTCACAAATACAAGCCTCTCAGCACCAGTGATGGAAACTCTGTTCCATTCATTGAGCAGCTGAACATTATTCTCCTTTTCTTAAGTATGTTGACCACTGCATCCATTAGCCCTCAGGGCTTCCTGCTTGTGTTCACAACAGCTGCCCCTTGGAATGGCCCTGCAGCAGTTCAAGAAGGTTGCTCACTGCCACCTTCTGAAGGGCAGTTAGAGATGGGTAATAATTGCTGGCCTAGCCAACGATGCCCACATCCCGAGAAATAATTTTAAAAATGTCCCAGACACTGCGTAGTCCTGATTAAAATTTTTAGCTGTTCCTCTGAGGCCTGTTAAAGAGCTCATTAAGAGCTGTTAAAGAGATCAACAAGCAGTTAATTGGAGGCGAGCAGGTCCCTGCCATCCCGCACCCAACCCGCCCCCGCTCCATTGCATTCTGGAGACATCAAGATCCAGTAATGCACTCTGGGAACACAATTTTCAATGCGTGCCCCACGCGTGCTTACCCCAATCAATAACTGAAAATCCAGCCTATTGTCAAACAACCTAGAAGAATGTTTTTATCTAGAAGAATGTCTATTCAACATATAAAAGAAGGATATACTTAAAGCCGTGACACTGTCCAGAACAAGCTTGTACCTCAAAGCAGTCTGCATCAAAATTCCCATAAATTTCAAGCACCAAAAAGCTAAACATGTCCCATAGAAAGTTGAAGAAGGACTATTGGGTGAGTCACAGTGCAAGTAGCATTAGCTGTCAAAGACCAGACTTCTGCTGCCTGGAAGCTCTGCCTCTGTTGTCATGCCGATAGGGTTCCAGCCCTCAAATGATACAGACAAAGTTACCTGCATCCACACAAAATGCTGCAAGATTTAGGGAGGAGCCCTCTACCCAGATCTGTGCATTCTCGGGTGAACAGCTATCTGTAGTGCAATCTGCTACAGAGTTCATATTCCTTTGGCATCTGCAATGCAGCTTTCTGAACATGCACCCAAATCAAGTTAAGTGAAGGATTTAAGAGGTGAGGAAGCAATACAGCATGTAAGTTTTCAAACAGAATATCATACTTGAACCTCACACACAGCCAGTGTGTAAGGCAGTAGAGTTTCAACAGGGAAACAGTCACTTGCCTATGCCACTAGTTGCAGTGAGAATTCAAGCCTAACATCATGGCGGACACTGCACTGCCTTTGATTGTGAGAACTTTTATGTATATGGTTCCTTCCAAATTGCATCTGGTGACATTAGCACATCAATCAGTTTGCAAAAAGCCATCTGGCAGGTTAGTGGTGCATTCTTTGTGAGGGGTGAACAGTTCATTTCCTTCCCTTGGAGGACGACAAACAGGAAAAAGTGCATTGGAATTTCCCTGCATTGCGGGATTCGGTCAGGAAACCATGCAGTCTACACACACTCACAAACAAACCTATGCACACAAACCTACAAATAAACACAGACACACACACACAAACAAACAGAAACTAGGAGCAGGAGTAGGCCATTCAGCCCTTCGAGCCTGCTCCACCATTCAATAGGATCATGGCTGATACTCTATCTCAACGCCATATTCCCACTTTCTCTCCATACCCCTTGATTCCCCTAATATCAAAAAAATTATCAATTTCTTTCTTGAATATACTCAGTGACCCGACTTCCACAGCCTTCTGTGGTAGAGAATTCCACAGGTACACCACCCTCTGAGTGAAGACATTTTTCTTCATCTTAGTCCTAAATGGCCTACCCTGTATCCTGAGACTAAGGCCCTTGGTTCTAGACTCCCCAAAGAGGGGAAACATCCTCCCTGCATCCAGTCTGTCTAGCCCTATTAGAATTTTATACGTTTCAATCAGATCCCCTCTCATTCTTCTAAACTCTAGTGAATACAGGTCCAGTCAAACCAATCTCTCCTTATATGACAGTCCTGCCATCCCCAGTATCAGCCTAGTGAACCTTCGCTGCACTCCGTCTATGGCAAGTGTATCCTTTCTTAGGTCAGGAGACCAAAACTGCACACAATATTCCAGGTGTGGTCTCACCAAGGCACTATACGACTGCAGGAAGTAAGACATCCCTACTTCTGAACCCAAATCCTCTGGCAATGAAGGCCAACATACCATTTGCCTTCCTAATTGCTTGCTGCACCTGCCTAGTTACTTTCATTGACTAGTGTACACATACACCCAGATCCCATTGTACATCTGCATTTTCCATTATCACAATTTAAATAATACTCTGCTTCTCTGTTTTTCACACCGAAGCGTATAACTTCACATTTATAAACATTATACTGCATCTGCCATGCGTTTGCCCACACACATAACTTGTCCAAATCGACCTGAAGCCTCCTTGCATCCTCCTCACAGCTCACAACCCATCCAGCTTTGTGTCATCAGCAAACATGGAAATATTGCATTTGGTTCCCTCATCCAAATCATTTATATATATATTGTGAATAGCTGGGGCCCAAGCACTGATTCCTGTGGTACACCAGTAGTCACTGCCTGCCACCCAATAAAAAACCCATCTATTCCCACTCTCTGTTTCCAGTCTGTCAGCCAATTCTCAATCCATGCCAGCATATTACCCCCAATCCCATGTGCTTTAATTTTGCCCACTAGCCTCTTATGTGGGACCTTATCAAAAGCCTTCTTGAAATCCAAATACACCACACCCACTGGTTCTCCCTTATTCATTCTACTAGTTACATACTCAAAAAACTCCAGTAGTTTAGTTAAGCATTACTTCCCTTTTATAAACCCATGCTGACTTTGTCTAATCCTGTTAATGCTTTCCAAGTGTTCTGTTATCACGTCTTTTATAATAGACTCTAGTATTTTCCCACCGCTGATGTTCGGCTAACTGCTCTGTAATTCTCTGTTATTTCTCTCCCTCTTTTTGTAAATAGTGTGGTTACATTTGCCAGCCTCCAATCTGTAGGAACTGCTCCAGAGTCTATAGAATTTTGGGAGATGACCACCAATGCAACTAATATTTCCAGGGCCACTTCCTTTAGTACTCTAAGATGTAGATTGTCAGGCCCTGGGGATTTTTCAGCCTTTAACCCCATTAATTTCTCTAGCACCATTTTTTTTACTAATACTGATTTTCTTCAATTCCTCCCTTTCACTAGATCCTTGGTTCCCTAACATTTCTGGGAAATTATTTGTCTCCTTTTTTGTGAAGACAGGACAAAAACATGTGTTCAATTCTTCTGCCATTTCTTTGTTCCCCATTATAATTTCCCCATTTCTGACTGTAAGCGACCTATGTTTCTGTTTGCTAATCTTATTCTCTTCACATATTTATAGAAGCTTTTACAGTCAGTTTTTATGTTCCTTGCAAGTTTACTCTCTTACTCCATTTTCCTCTTCTTGATTGATCTTTTTGTCCACTTTTGCTGAATTTTAAACTGCTCCCAATCAGGCTTGCTGCTTTTTCTGACAATTTTATATGTCTCCTCTTTGGATCTAATATTATCCGTAGTTTCTTTTGTAAGGCACAGTTGAGCCACCTTTCCTGTTTTATTTTTGTGCCAGACAGGAATGAATAATTATTGTAATTCGTGCATGTGTTCCTTAAATATTAGCCATTACCTATCCACTGTCAATCCTTTTAGTAAGGTTCCCCACTCCATCATTGCCAACTCGCACCTGTTACCCTCGTAGTTCCCTTTACATAGATTCAGGACTCTAGTTTCGGATTCAACTTCTTCACTGTCCATTCTAATGAACAATTCTATCATTTTATGGTCACTCTTCCCCAAGGCACAAGATTGTTAATTGATCCTTTCTCATTGCACAATACCCAGTCTAGGATAGCCTGCTCTCTAATTGGTTCCTCAATGTATTGGTCTAAAAACCATCGCTCCACACTCCAGGAAATCCTCCTCCATAGTATTATTGCTGGTTTGGTTTGTCCAATCTATATGTAGATTAAAGTCACCCATGATTACAGTTTTACCCTTATTGCATGCATTGCTGATTTCCTGCTTACTGCCTTCCCTTACATTTCCATTACTGCTTGGGGGCCTATAGACAACCCCCACCAAGGTTTTCTTTCCCTTGGTGTTTCTTATCTCCACCCAAACAGATTCCACATCATGATTTTCCGAGCCAATATCCTTCCTCACTATTGCATTGATTTCCTCCTTTACTAACAATGCTACCCAACCTCCTTTCTCTATTTGTCTGTCCTTCCTAAATATTGAATACCCCTGGAGGTTCAGTTCCCATCCTTGGTCACCCAGCAGCCATGTCTCCATAATTACAACTATATCATAACCGTTTATTTGCTCTGTTAATTCATTTATCTTATTGCGAATGCTTCGCGAATTGAGATACAATGCCTTTAGACTTGTCTTTTTAACCTTGTTAGTCATCTTAGCTTTATTCTGCACTATGACCCCATTTGATTTTTGCCCTTATTTTTTCTGCCTTCCACTTTTGCTTCTTACCTTTCTGTCTTTTGTTTCTATCCTTGTTTCCCCCTCCTCTGCCTCCCTGATCAGGTTCCCATCCCCCTGCCATTCTAGTTTAAACCCTCCCCGACCGCACTAGCAAACAGCAACCCCCCAACTGAGGACATTAGTCCCGGTCCTGCCCAGATGCAACCTGTCCTGTTTGTACAGGTCCCATCTTCCCCAGAACCAGTCCCAATGTCACAGGAATCTGAATCCCTCCCCCTACACCATTTCTTCAGCAATGTATTCATCTGATATATCCTGTTATTTCTACTCTTGCTAGCACGTGGCACAGGTAGTAATCCTGAGATTACTACCTTTGAGGTCCTACTTTTTAATTTATATCCTAACTCGTTATATTCAGCTTGTAGGACCTCATCCCTTTTTTTACCTATGTCGTTGATACCAATATGTACCAAGACCACTGGCTGTTCACTCTCCCCCTTCAGAACACCCTGCATCCTTTCTAAGACATCCAGGGAGGCAACATATCATCCTGGAGTCTCTTTTGCGGCCGCAGAAACACCTGTCTGTTCCCCTTGCTATTGAATCCCCTATCATTATAGCCCTGCCACTCTTCTTCCTCCCCTTTTGTGCAGCAGAACCACCCTTGGTGCCATGGACTTGGCTCCTGCTACTTTCCCCTGATAAGTCATCTCCCCCAACAGTATCCAAATTGACATATCCGTTAGAGAGGGGGACAGCCACAGGGGACTCCTGTACTACCTGCCTTCCTCTACTCTGCCTGGTGGTCACCCATCCCCTTTCTACCTGTTCAGTCTTCACCTGCGTGTGACCACCTCACTGAATGTGCTATCTGTGATAATGTCAGCATCACGGATGCTCCACATTGAATACACCCACAGCTCCAGCTCTGAAATGTAGTTAGCCAGTGGCTGCAGCTGGACCCACTGCCAGCACACATGGTCTCCAGGGACACTGGAAGTGTCCATGACTTCCCACATAGCGCATAAGGAGCATTTTATGGGTGCGAACTCTGCTGCCATGACTTCCCTTTAGATTAAGCTCGTTAGTTACTCCCTTTAAAGAATACTAATTATGCTGGGGGCTTTATTCCAATCCAAACACTCCCATCACAGTCCAAAGTTCTCATCTTATTTTGTTTAAGCTAATTGACCTCAATAGTTTAATTAGTAGAAAAAGTAGAAGTAGAAGTACTCACCTGACCCTACTTACCAATCAGCTGCCTCCCCTGCGTCGCGTCACGTTTTGAATCGTGATGTCACTTCACTCCACCACCTCAAGGTCCGAAGGTACGCCTCTCCTTTCTGGTCTCGGCCTCTGTTTTTCTCACCCTTCAGTCCTGCTCCCACTGGCCTCTCTTCTCCGGTCAGCCCCGAGTCTCCCTGGAACTCTTGCTGTGTCCTCACGCCACTTTCAGCCCTGAGTCTCCCTGGAACTCTCGCTATGTGCTCGTGCCACTTTCAGCCCCGAGCTTCTCACACACACACGCAAACACATACACGCGCATACACACACACACAGACACACACACACAAACACACGCACATGGGGGGGATTTTTCCCTTGGCGGGCAGGCTCGAAGGGGATGGGCAGGCGAGGGCGGTCAGGAGGCTATCCGCTGCCCACGATTGGGTCCAAACTGTGATTTCATGCTGGTGGGCCAATTAAGGTCCACCCAGCATGAAACACGAGCGGCAGTGCTCAGCGCTGCCTGTGTGTGGAGGGAGAAGGGCGAGGGTGAAATTCACACATGCAGGCGAGTGCACACTGGAAAAGCTCCCTGAGGCACAGAGCTGCCTCAGGGAGGTGAACAGTTTAAAACATTAACAATAAAGATTTTAAAGATGTTATAAACATGTCCCCTCATGTGACTGTCACATGAGCAGGGACATGTTATAACTGAAATGTTACAATTTTTATTTTATTTTTATTTGTTGTTGGAAACCTTATCCTGCCCATGGGTGAGGTTTCCTAAAAAATGCAAAGGTCGCTTGGCCTTTTCACTTGCCTCCAACCTTACGGTTGGAGGCAGCAAAAAATGTCTTTCAATTACCTTTTAATGGCCTTAATAGACCCTTTAATTGTTGGTCGGCACGCTGCCAACACCAACTCGCG